>NC_044206.1:18023046-18766337 GCF_900880675.1 Sparus aurata
CAAGATGATTTAACATGTACACTCGTAAATTTACAGCTTAAAAGTTGAATTCATACGCTTTAAGACACGACCTTGTTCACCAATACACTGACTGTTTTGGTGCTTCATCCTGACTCGGGCTGCTCTGACCAGCAGCTTATGGCAGCTAATAAAGCTTGTCGTTGTGTAACTGTCATCATTGAGTCAGTCCACTGACTTTATGACTCTTCTCCTCTTGTGCTGCTGCTAAGGCTACACTAGGTTTTTACAATTACCTCAGAAACTCTTTCAGAATGTATGTAATGTTGAAATGTTCCAGGCTTCTCGATTTTTTCCTTTTCTATTGTTCTTTCCTGTTTGTTTTCCTGTCTGCCATTTAGATTTAGCCTTCACTGACTTCAGACCAAATGAAGACAGTTTCACTCATTAGATATTTCTCCTGAGTCATGCACTGATGTATCACGCGGCGCAATTCAGAGACATTACAGTTGTCTGGCAAAGGAATCGGGTTTCTGGCCACCTGATGAATATGTGTCCAACATTCGCTCTACAAAAGCTTTGTTATCGGCCTCTACAAACCCTTTAGGGAACTTTCTAGTTGATAATCATCTGTGCATTCACGACGATGTGATGTTAATATAAAAATACTGAGTATAGCTGCTTTACATATATGTGGTATAACTGCAGCAGGTTTTTATGCCCCTTTTAGCTGCGTCTGTACATTTGTGTAGTTATACTCAGTTAAAATCAGCCTTTCCTGTCTCGCTGAGCTGAGAAGACTGTCCACTTTCATTAGTTTGCGTCTGAGTTTTTAGTCCGGCTTAAACTACATAAATGTATGAGCTCACGAAACTGATGATCCATGTAGTTTTAAGTAATTAAACTAAGTAATAGTAGTGGCTTCATTATTAATTAGAGCCGAGCCACGAGAGTTCATGATACATCATGCATTAGTTGGGATCATGATGAGTCATGTATTAGTTAAGCATTAATTAATCATGAGGTATGTGCCCTTGACATTCAGTGTAACCCATTAAAGCAGCATCTCTTTCTCCCGTGTCTGATAGGAGCATAATTGTTTTGACTTAAGCTGTAGTCAAGGGTGGTCTATGGAAGTAAATAACGGCCATAAAAAATTTAATTGTTTAAGAGATTAAATTATTCAAAATGTATAAATACATTTAAAAAAATACCTGATTTTGACATTTAACCACTGCTGACTGATTAATGTTGCAATTTACTTTATGTGCTGTCTAAATTCACTAATGTTATGTTGTGCCATTTCAAAGACTTATTGCAGGTATACATATTTTATTTTAAGTTTTATCGAGTTCAGATAGAAAATTCAAGTTTTCTAAAAATCTAATAAACTTGATCACATCAGCCCAAACTTGACTTTTTAGTGCTCATTGGTTAGTGTTAGCATGCTAACACGCTGAGTAAGGATGAAAAGGTAAACATTACACGTTCTCATGCTTAGGCGGGGTTAGTATTGTCATAAAGCATTCGGTTGTTAATAACCTTCAAAATAAAGTATTCAGTTGCTGAGAAAACAAAATGTATATTTCTTTAGGGTCATTTTCCATAGCGCTGCCCGACAAATGCTAACCACAGTAACCAAATGCATTAAAGGTAGAACAGTGGACATGTACTTCCTTTTATGTTATGTTCATCATGACCAATTATTTGATCCGTCTTCTAAATCTAATTCTGATTACATCATACTTAATTTGTTTTTGCTTGTTTAAAGAGTTGATTTAAAAAAAAATCTTGCAATCCTCAACTAGTGTTTTGTAAGGTTTAACCTATTAAGATGTCTTGATATATTTAGTGTAAACCTATTTTTTAGAATGATATGCTCTCATACAATATGATCCAGTCCCTGTCTTGAAGGTTATATTGATACAGTAATTCAAAAAAGAATACACGTTGACATCACTTTTTCCTCTTAGATAGAGCAAGACTGAGCATAAAAATGTTGTCACAAGATAAAACAGACATTTAACAAGTTACATTTCAGTCATAACTCAATTTTGTGCTCATGATTTGTAGGTCAGAGCTGTCTGCGTCCAGTTTTACCCCTTTAAATCCACACAGTTAATTAGTCACTGCTCGGCATGAGTGTTCCGGCTGAAATTACGTCACTCCGCCTGACTCATGACACTCTCTGGCCTTGTTACTGAGTTTAATCAATAGCTCTCCACCCATACGCTCAAAGCCTTTTAACTGACACACATCTAGCAGATGTTCACACCAACGCCGCAGAAGTGTCTGCAGAGATCTACTGAACAGCATCGACGTGTCTTGCAAACACAAAACAACTCTCCCCTTCCGATCTGTCGCGCCGAAACCTCCACCTACCTGTGCTCCAGTTTCTTGCGATTGACACACATGGCCCTCTGGTAGCCCTGAGCGACGCACACCTTATGGCGGCTGCACTTCACATTCTGGCATGGGTCCTTGGTGGTGTCCACGGCTGCACACACAAAGACAACAGCACATGAGAATCCAGAGGTGTCATTCACAGCTGAGGCTGCTTTCATTCTCTATGTTTGTCACCTCCAGGAGAAAAATATACAGCTTCTGTCTGCTTTTTCTTTCGTGTGTCTTTTGACAGGGAGCATGTGTTCCACAGATTGATGGCAAATACCACCCAACCCCCCCTATTTTATGTTCTGTATAATCAAGTTCTGTGTATTTACACCGTCTAAAATCATCTCCCATCCTCGCAAACTATCTTTTACACGAGCGTACGCCGTAAAAATCATGAAATGTGTAATGAAAAATATTCTCGCAGTGTGCACAAATGAGCCCATTGATTTTATAGTCAGCACTGCCGAAAACATGGACGCCTAGCTGTCATTAGCGAGGCAGCCCATCGTCAATAGTACTGCCTGCAGTCTCCAGCGTCTGTCTCTGATTGCGAGAAACCCTGACAGCACTGATTGAGCATCTCTTTCTCTCTGCTTGTCACATCTCACTTCCCCCATGTCAACTTATCACTGTCTCTCCCCGTCTTGCCTTTTTTCTTTCTCTCGCACACAAACACACACACTCCATCTTTGTCTCCCACGTTCCCTTTCTTTCTCCTCCCCCCCTGCCTCTTCCTCCCCCTCCCCCCTCAGCACCTCACTCTATCTTTGGAGAGTTGAACCGCTCAATGCCAGCCTCTCTTCCGCTGATAGACTGAGATGGAAATAGCACCGCGTCCTCCACCTGCCTCAGCCTGTGGTCAATGCCATCCAAAAGTGGACGTCACGTTGTCCCCAAGTCCATTTGCCGCCTTGCCGGAGAGAGAGGCCTCGGAAAAACTCACAGGCTAACAGATAAATTTAAGAGTTGAGTGGCAAGTCGGCGGTTGCTGTGAGAAATTTAAGCTGTGAAGTCCTGAGTCAGCTCTGAGCAGCTGCTTTGTAGTCAACACGGTCAACAGACGAGGTGGCTGGCAGCCAGATCCCCGCAAATCCAGAGACTAGGCGATACTCCAGCGCTACAGCAGGGAAGTATGAGGGAACAGTTGACTTTTATGGATGACATGACAACTCAGAGGGAATCCAAAAATACTGGAAGGAGGCTGTGAGCCTGCGGTGTTTTTATTCTCTACGATCAGGTATTTTGAGACTAGGCTGGCGACTGGAGTTTATGAAGAGCCGAAGTCCCGATCCACTTACAAGCTAGTTTGTTATTTCAAAGCCTTTGTTCCACAACACATTATTTATCACGGAGGCTGAGAATAGTCCCATTCAAACAAACTTCTAAAACACCAACCCACTTATGACCTCAGCCCTGAATAGGCAACGCTGCGATTCATCACTGTTTTTACACTGAAACTAGCACAAACAGATAAACCTGCTGCAACCGACTCTTGTCCCACTGCCAGTAGACAAGTTTGTCTGTCACGTGTCATGTTCGACATCATGAACGTGGCAGAAAATAAAAAAAAAACATAAAAAGGAGCATGGCGGCCAGTGGCAATGCTGTATAACCGTGGGTACTTTTTTATTTGCCATCTCAGTTTCTTTTTCATAAATCTAAACGCCCACTGAACGGCCCTGCTATAAAGGTGCAATATGTAAGAATTGGCCACCTGTCCAATTAATACGCAAAACAAATAGGGAGCAAGATGTCACAAGAATAAGAATAATAATGAATGAATTGATACCTGGTTGCGTGTAGACTCTACGCTAAGTTCACTTTCTCTAGCCCAGAGAAGAAGAGCAACAGGCGGCCGGTCAGGAGGGACTGTAACAGCCGAAGAGGGCGGTTTGTTTACTGGGGGAACTACAAGTCAGAGCAACCCAAAACATCTGTGACTAATGTGCAGAGTCATTTGACAGCCAATTGTACCTTTTCTCCTTGAAGGCAAATGGCAGATGTTAGTGGGTTTTTTGTCCGGAGTGAAAAACATACCTAGACAAAAAAATCTAACGAATAATGAATACAAACATCACAAAAATGTATTTCCACATGCGCAACGATGGGAATGTGAGACCCGCGCTTTTTCAATAAATAGCTAAAAACTGCAGAGAAGTCTGACCAGAAACGTAATTGCATCCCATGTTATGTGAGCTCTGAATCCTAACAGTTCACCTGAGAAGAAGAGCAGAGCGGGGCAGCCTCTGTAGTGTGGTGGAAATATTGGATTTAAATGTTGGTTTTGCCCTCAGGCAACTACTTTATCATTCAGGGCAGACAGAAGATGTCTGTGGGATCAAAATACCTTTGAAGACACAAAAAGCAGCTGGAGGACAGGTAGAGAAAATAACATTTTGATGTTCCTCCGAAGGGTTCAGAGAGTTGAGGTCACACAAGGCTGAGCATCTCTAAACCTTGTTTAAAGAGTTCATTTCAGTTTAAAAGGAAAATTATTCTTTTATGAAGGAATGGTTAGGAATGTCTTAAATCATAGCTGCACTGGACTCTGTGGGATGAAAGTTTTGAGTTTCAGCTGGATGTGGTTACGCACGTCGTACTATATGGTACCACGCTACATCACTGCTGCACACCGGGGTTGTGTCCGTTTGTCCGAAAAGGCTGAAACATGAAACTGGATTTGCTAGCAGACACAACATGAGCAGAAAAATCCCAAAGTTCATCTTCACAGACCCAAAGATCAGAGAAACCCTGAACCATAAGGAAAAATCCCTTCAGCGACAGAGGCTCGTGAAACAGAAGCTGACTCTAAAGTAGAGCAGGACCTCAACTGTACTTAACATATAAGCAGCTCCAGAGATACTTCACCCACATCAAAGGCAACAACTAGAAAATAGACATAAATGAAGGAAAATGATATCAGCGAGACAGGACTGGTATAATCGTGACTGATTTTCATTCGTCCAAATTCCACTTGTCAGGGAGGAAGAAGCTCATAAATATAAAAGACGATAGCTGGATTCTGACAGAGCTGAATAAAAACCTGAAAGTTGTTCCATATAAAATATTTTCGGGACTGTTTGACTTTTATTCACTTCATCTGTTCCAGCAGGTATTCATCTCTGTCATGATTTAACCCCAGCGGCTGAGCAATACCCAGCACCGCAGCGCTGATGGTGCATTTGTCTGCTATTTCTCTTTTGATTTAAGACGTAAAACCTCTTTAAAAAATCCCCCTAGACTGTCACCATACATATCATTTTGACTTTTTCTTTACGATAAAAGAAAGTAAAGACCTTTCATATTTTCTGTATGCCTCGATGGATTACATCAGCTCTCTATAGTGATGGTTTCCCTCAGGATTTCTTTGGGTTTGTCATGTCGGCGGTTGCTATCAGACGTTTAACATTTCATTTCTTTATCAAAAAGGCTCCAGTCATGGACCATAAACCTTTATGGAAGCAGGGAACCAAACTTTTTTTTTTGTAGCGGTGTAATATACCTCAAACCATTCCCACTTTCTTCTGTGCCATTTTATTATTTTTAGGCCACTGAGCAGTGGCTGTACCTGCTGTCCAGTCGCACAGAAACGACAGCTACAGACTGTGCAGTGAGCCGTGCACAGCGCAGGCCGAATGTATGAGGAAGAATCAAATAAAACCAGAAAGCACTCAGAGAGCACACGCAGGTACCTAGGCTGTACAATCCTCTTTATGTGTCGGCTTAATAATAGAAAATGTGGGTCCGAATCTGGATGAAATGAACTCATAGAGAGATGAAATCACACATTACATGCACTGCTGATGGTGGCAATGATTTCCTGGGAATATTTTATTCCCATCCAGAAATATCATGGTTTTACAGAAGGGCGGATATATCATTCATTGCTGTGGATGGATTGAGCAACATTTTCTAAATGAATCAGACTCATGACCCTGTGACTTTCTGCTACTGCTGCAGCTCCACCAGTGAAATGTCATCCATGTTTTGCAGGATTGCTGACACATTGGCAGTTGGTGCACATGCCATCTACTTTGGTTTTAATCGCACTGTACAATTTTTGTGGTTTCACGTCAGAAAAGGCCATGCCCACAAGAAATTTGGCAATCAACGACAGAAGAACTGGAACAGAAAAAAGACCAACTAAAAATGTTTTTCAATATATCTAATATAACAATAACAATTGTTATCACAACAACAATTTAACTGTTAATGGAGATTGGATTAACTTTGTGGGTGGGGTGGTGGAACATGATTTTGCAAAAACATTAACTAATTCATAATGATTTATAAAGAAAAAGTGATCAGTTTGAACAATAAATACCATCTCTTTGCTCTGTATCCAATTAAATAAAGGTAGAGTAGGACTGAAAAACTGGAAACACAACACTGACTATCTTTTAAGTTGATACAGCGAATAGAATAATATTATTTACACATCCAGACGATGTGGAGCAACATTAGTTTGAGCAATTAGCTAAATTTGGAGTCATGTTTGTGGCCATCTGGAAAATATAAGTACAAGATTGTCATTCTAGCTCTACTTTTGGTCTCCACCACTACCTGAGCTCTGTAACACTCCGCAACTGAAGTACAAGAATAGATGTGGCAAAGTACATTTCTGCAACACACCGACGCAACACTGTTCTTTACGTTCAGTTTTCTGTATTAGGTTTTAGGTAACGCTGTGTGTATGGTCTGATGAGGTTTAGGCACACAAATCACTTTGTTACTGTTAGGAAACAAACAAGTTTGGGCTCCACAAACACAGCTAAAATTGTTCAGACAAGTCCTTTAAAAACACATCCCAATCCAGTCGCCAGCATAAATGAGAGCGAGGTCATTTCTATTTCTATTAAAACTGAAGGTCTAAAGTTTCTATGTCTCACCTTTTAAAACACTGTGCTTATGCTCTTGTTAGGTTAAGGCACAAAAGCGACTTGGTTAGGGCGAGAAAAGGATCATGTTTTGGCTTAAAGTACCTGCTTTGGTCGGCACAAACACAGCTAGAAATTGTCCCCCCATCTCCTCAAAAATATCCAGTGGTGTCATGCTTACAGATTGTTGAAACACAGTCTTGAACCTTGGCGGCCTTTCTCGCCTGTACCTCCACCACCACTCCGTCCACCCCTGGATGTGACAGTCGACTCATGAATGCGTATTGTGAACGTGATAGGACACGTTTTGTAGACACATTTGTGGGTCATTTGATGCATTGCTCAAATAAAAAGGTTGACGCTAGCAGCTTTAAAGTAAGTTGAGAATTCAAGAGAACAAAATAAATCTGTCACTAAAAATATACATTTACATACAGCCACCTGTGAGTGCAGCTGGATTGGCATTACCAACTGTAAATAATTGCGTGGATTGGTGTAACCTTTCGCTGAATATTATAAATATTTTTTTAATAATATTAACACACACCATCGCTCCACTGTATGTTCCCATAGAAACACAGCTTGATGTTTCCTGTATAGTTTCAGTTTCTGTGCCGCTCGCTCTTCGCTCCCCGTCTTCGGCATTTATGAGCACCTTCAAGTCTGCCTCCGAGCTACATCTCAGAACGAACAACACATCGCTCACACGGTATTCCTATACGACTCCTACATGCTGAAAATGAAAACCAAACACAAGATTTAATTTGCATTAAAGATCAAGCGCGTTTGCCACATCGCCTGCTTGAGAATCGAGACTCCGGCGCCGATAGAGCCGGTGCGTGTACGAGCCGTTATGGGTTTTACATCCTCTTGCAATCATGTCAGCAACAGCGTAGGGACTGCTCTGAGCCTGTGAACAATCACTGAGGTTATCATTATTATTATTATCATTATCATCCAGAACATAAAAGAACATGACTGCTTTTCTCATCCTCCATCGTCCTCCCTCCCTTGTTGTCTGCACTTACATCTGAAGCCTTCCATCAAGGGTCTTCATCACCCATTTGTTTTACATTCAAATTGCCAGAGCGTTGCGTTTAATAGAGACCTTTAGAGGTTCAAGTCAGAGGATATAGACCTGTGTAAAAAAATGTAGCGCCCGTCTGAAACTGAAAAGATTTAACTACGATAAATATTAAAAGGACGAGCGAGACAAGCCAGTTTGACAGCTTTAAGTAAATTAGCTTCAACTGGATTTGCAATTACTGTCTTCCTAGAAGACTCTTTTTAGATTTAATTGGTGGACGCTGTGCTAAAGCAGCCTGCAGCTTTTGTTCAACTCCAATGGAACGATAACATTATTTACGCGCGACGAGAGAGGATGCAACACATTAAGCCTGAATGATTTCCTGCAGTTGTTGTACAAATGGAAGCGCCATCACGCCATTAATAAAAAATTTTCTCAAGGCAAAAAAAGACGATTCGCCTATCAGCTTGAAACAAAGGATGTCAAGGTCAAATATGGAAGAGGAGTCGGAGCAGCGGGGCACCTCGCCGTTTTGAAATGGCCTTCAAATGCGGAGCCGAGCTGACGTCTCAGTCAGCTCACTTTAAAACGCACCGAGGATTTCTGAAGTCTCCTTTTAGGTCTTTTGTTCTAACCGGGGATCGCAGGTACACCATGTCGGTGTTTTCCGCTGTCTTGTTGAATTTGCGATGAAGAGGGCCCTGATCAATTAGGTCTGCAGAATTGGTCCCGGTGGGAGCCGGGACTGGGATGAAATCAATGGTATTCAAATGAACATCGCCCACACTACAGCAAGCGAGGCGTTTTCTTGAGACTACATTAGTTATTCCCCCTGTTGTAAGAACAGATGACTGGGATAATGTCTGGAGATGCTTCTCCTCACATCTCTTCCTCTTTGATGCGAGGCTTTCATGTGAGGCTGTGTGGGCGTGGCGCTACACTCGACCTCCCACGTTCACCTCGCAGCGGGGACACGCTGCTAACCCCCCCCGAGGGCCGGCACAATTGGCTGCAACACGTATGAATAGCACCTCTCAAAACCAGACCCGTGAAGTGATTCATGCTCTATTACATGATCCAGCGCGGATGGTTTGGCATTTTACTCACCCCCATCCGCAGTTCAGCTAAACCAGCGCCTCAGGTCAGTGCGATTCCTCTGTTGGAACCAAGCGCAGGTTCAACTGAACGGCAGCCAAACAGGATCGACTACGATTCGCTTTAAAATACCAGTGACATAAATTTTCTTTTACCTTTAAATTTTCACTTGTAGTATCAGTTTATTTCTTGATATTCTTAAAAATGTATGGGTTTTTGGCGGCTTCTGGTGATTTAAAGGTTAAATATGTGAGATTTTGAACACTAATACAGCAGCACATGATTTGCTGTGAAAACAGACCTATAGTGGAGCAGCCCAGTCGTCAGGATGTTGGTGGAGTTTCAGGCAACAAGACCGGAGAAGTCAGTGACCGCTGCGTTTCGACATTTGCAAGCATCTTCCGACAATCTCCAGCCGTGTTCGCGGCGACGAAACAGGTATTTTACACCAAAACGTGACCTTTGCACGGTCGTGTGATCAATATTGTTGGGTGTCACCACCAGAAGCACAATCAGTTAGCCATGTGATCCATTGTTGGTTAGACAGTTCGATGATTTCCTCAAGCTTTCTACAGTGACTATGTTAAGGCTTAGCCACAGCTGAGCTTTTAACCCCAATTACCTCAAGGACACAGTGGACAGATTCAGACCATCAGCATATTTTTATTGTGTATGTATTTTCATGAGGAATTATTTGGTGACGTGCCAGATGGGTGGTTAGGCAGACCCATCTGACAAGGTGCCACCAGAGTCTGTTTAGAATAGGGCAAGCACTTTCAGAAGTACTGAGAAGCAGGTGTTGGAGGGAACCATCTGTGTAGCACCGTCGATCACCGGCCAATTTCAGCCAATCAGCTCAACAATAGGAGAACTCTACCAGTGGAGCCTGTTTGTAAATCAAACTCTTGTCAAAGCCTTAGAGAAACGCCTAACCCTTCAGTTCTGATTTGACAGATGCTAGCAGCATCCACACTGACCTCAAGAGGTGCCGCCATTGTTGTTTTCAGACAAAACAGTCGCTTATCCCGCAGGATTGTCACAACAAAACAACGTCCAGAGCCGGTTGCTCCTCAGTCGACACTAATTGGGTAAATACCTGTGAGTTTGGACACAAAGCTTGAGGCCCGGCGAAACAGATTTTGCAAATGCAGCTTCATCACAAGGTAAAGAGGTGTGCACTCTCTAAGGGCTTTATAAAACCAGTTCTCTCTTGCATACAATGACCATCTGACTGAAATAACACAGAACCGTTCGCAGATTTCACATCTATTCCTCCTTCGCAGCTGATTTTCTAAAAGTGAGATGTTTTTTTGTTTTTTTTTCCCAACAAGAAACAGACCCCATGGAGGTAAATGGAGCCTGGTGGGAGTTCTGACTTGAGCCCTCAGCAACAAAGGCAATTATAGCAGGCTTTTCAAACTAATGGATCTCACTGAAGGCTCTGCCTCTCTCCCTCTCTGTATCACAACCGCGTTTTCACCCTCCACAGGCGCTGACACCTCGGACCAGCGCTCACCTCGTGCTGGATGACCTCGTACAACTGCTGCAATTAAGAGAAGGCAGCACTTCAATAATGTGCACTGCACTATTTTATTGTCCGGAGCAGATGTAAAAAAAAAGCAGACTGCACTTAGCATTGATTATACTCGAAGAATCTAAAATACAGCAGTTTTTTTTTTTCCCTCGCAGTGAAACTGGTCGTTTAAGTAAAGACACTTAAATATTGAAAGTCTTTGCAAACGGCATCTGCTTATAGAGCACACTCAGGCTTTAAGTGGGAGACGCTTCACATAAAAACCACACAGACACAGAAAAATCTTTTCCAATCAATCAAAATAATTTCTTCCGGACTTACTTTCGTCAGAGCCCGTGTTCTCCTCTGTGTTTTTGATGTAGTCATCCTGGAAAGAAAACATATTTGCATTAATGGATTCAATAATTCATGTTAAGTGACACGATGGAGGAAGTATGTTCTTGGTCTCGCGCGTAATGAAAATTCAGAAGAGCATAAATAATGAGGGAAGTTAACAGACATTCAAAATGACACGGAATCTTTTGCAGCATGCTATGAATAGCAATTTCAGTGTGAGTATTCATTGAGCGAGGAAAATATATTCAGCACTCCTGTTGAAGAGATGGTTTTCAAGAGAGCAGGTGAGAAAAAAATGGTAACACATAAAGCCTTTTTTTTCAGTCCACGTTATATCAAATTTAGTGGAATGATTTGTGCTTTTTAATCACAACGAAGCCCATTAATGATGAATCAATTAATCGTCTTTAGAATTTAGCCACAAAAAATCAGAGATGGGCGTTCTATATGAAGTGATTGTATTGTATTTTAGTCATTTAGTAGTCTCAGTGGATGTATTTTTCATTTTTTTGCCAGCTGTTGAGTGACCACAGACGGGAGCTCTGCAATTAAAACGCAGGTACAATTTTGAAATATTTCGTTCACAGTTGAAGTAAATTGGTCTGATCTTTTAACTCCTGTAATGTAGCCTACTCTAATTCAGCATCATACATCAGTGGTTAAAACAGTTTTCTTATGTCAAAACATCCAGAATAATCTAATGATAATCAATTGTTAAGGCTGCCAATTATCAATTTAAGAAATTGCTTAAAATTTGCATCCCCAACACATTTCAACTGGATACTGAAATGTAACCAAGTGCATACACAGCCTGAAAATAAAGAATCTTTATCAAAAAAAAAATTGTATTTCCCTCTCAGGCATGTTCTTCATCGTTATCACTGCAAAACTTCACTCTTTCCGAAAAATGATTTTAAGCGGTGAACGGATAACAATTTCTGTCAGAATAGTCTCATACCAACCTTGACTTATCAAACATATTTTTATGTATCAGTTTTTGTTATTTTTTGTAGTTTTTCTCTTCTCTTGTTTCTTTGTTTGTGCATCTAACACCAAATTTCACAATAAAGGTTTATCTTTCAGTTTGAAGTTTGGAGCAACACACGAAAAATGCTGTGCTTGCTCAAGTTCACAATTTTATTTTATGTTACTACTAGAATAGGTTTACATGCTTTCATGCTCAAAAACACTCAGTTTTCTAATATTATACAGTACTGCAGCACTGTGTTCCTCCTCTCTCTGAGATGCTCTGTGTTAGCTCCTGTCTCTTTAAGGTCGCCCCTCGTGAAGACCCAGCTCTGCTTTGATTGGACAGCTCACACACGCCTGAGCCCGCGCTGCTCACCCTGTGTCCAGTCGACTCTTTTGTGTTTTCAGCTTCCAGTTAGCTTCACTTCTACCCTGAATATAGGCATGAATTATGCAAATGTGGGACCTGGTGACATATGAGGCGTTTTCTTTGGAGTAGTGTTATCTCGTTGGCGCAGACTTTCAGCTTTCAAACTTTCAAGACCTTTTACATGCACAAGAACCTATAAAACACATTGAAGGACAGGAACAAAAAGGTCTCTTAAATATGTCTCTTTAAAGAATAAAAAAAGAAGTCTAAATTGTGGAGCCGTTCTTGACGATGAGATCATATTTAGATCGTTTACTACCTGGTACTTGATAACAGTCGTTAACCTTTAAGTACTCAGCAACAGATCAGATCTGTTGTCCTCATATAAGTCAGTGAGCAGCCTGAGATCATCCAGCTGGACCCTTTTGGATGTTTTTCCCTGAAGGATTTGTTCTGGAGGTGACTTTGCCTCTGAGGGCCTGTAGGCTCAGTGTGAATGCCCTGAGGAGATAAGGCTGGCTGACTTTGATAATAACTAGAAAGACATGTGTACTACAAGGCCTCCTTTAAATATCTTTGTAGTTGTCCGAAGGATTTTCTGTTTTTTCTTTCTTAGAGAGAAGATTGTCATCAGTTTGGTGGGTGTATGCTAAATATTTAGCTCACCATGGCACAAAGACTGAGCACAGGGAAGTAGCTAACCTGAAAACAGAACTGTAAAAACCTGCAGTTTCGTCTTGGATGGAGCCAAAATCCAGTTTTTGTCGAGGGAACCCGGGTGATGCCAACTTCCAGGTCAGCCTACAAAAATACTTCATCCCTGCAGCACTCTATATACTGCTGTGGACAAAACAATCTTAACTCAAGGTCCCACACTTTTTTGTTCTTGAGCTTTCGACTCTATCATCAGCAGACCGGTTGATCAGAATCGCTGAAAGTTTGCACATCTACAACTTTGTGACCAATGAGCTGACGAGGACTGCGTGAGTCGACAAAAAAAGTCCAGAACGACTGAGCGAGCGGACCGCGAGTTGAGAAGTCTTTTTCTCAAGGTCGAGAAACAAACTGCCTGATCGCTTCGTCTTTTGACGAGAGCTTTACATAAATCCCGTGGTTACTTCATTCTATTTGTATTATTGCCTCTAACGTCAAGTAAACAGCACGAGGCGAGACTCCGCGAGAGCTTAAATGCATTTCATAAAAAGGGACTTGGACTATCGCAGCTCCTGCGCCGTTGCGGGGGGAATATTTGCAAAGTAACTCCGGTTTTTAGATTGGGTCCCCGGCGGCGTTGCGCTGGAGCGATAATAACAATTCGACGTCCCCAACCCCACACCCCACCCCGCCGTATCCATTCTGACCCATTTCTCTCTCTGTGTGTCAGGACAGAGAGGATCAACTATAAAGCGGTTACTACTCGGCACGAGGCCCAGAGAGGACCCCGAGGATCAGGTCTGTGCAGTTTAGCTCGGTCTTACTCCGCTCAGGGGACACAAAGACTGAGCGCTCAAGTCAAGCCGAACAAGTACAGCCGACGGCATCTTAAATATTGAGCACAGGGTGAGGAGTTAAGGGGAGAGTTTTTTTGTGTGTGTATGCTTGTTTTTAGCGGATCGAATTGATCGCTTTTTGAGCCTAAAAAGATACGTATTTTTGGGTTTTTTGCGAGGAAGCAGTTCGCTCTCGTCTCTAGATGTCCTTTTGTTTATCCGAGCTCAGAGACGCATCTCCAGACAGTGACGTTACGTATTATTTTGTCCTTTAGCCAAGACGAGCGCTTACTCGCTTGGGCAGCTGACACCTCCAGCCTGAAAGAGACGTCAACAGAAGGAAAAAAAAAAAATAAAAAAGACAGACAGATTTACAAAAGAGACACTAACCTCGACTTCCTGTGGCAATGACAAGCAGCAGCGGGGGAGAAAGGAAAGAAGGAAAGAAAGAGAAAGCCATTGTTAAAAGTGATAAAAGGGGAAAAAGAAAAACACTTTGCAGTTTTCATTTTGCCTCCGTTCAGCGTGCAAACAGTGCGTGTTGGTTTTATTACAGTTATGGCAGCAGTTAAACTGTCAGCCCTTAATGCACGCTGATTGCGAATACATGCCTCAGTCTCGCTCCTCTCGGGGGACAACACAAGACATTCACAGAGGATTATGAGCGCCTATTAACCGAGGATGATCCGCTGCCACTTCTATGAGCTGGCAGGGGTCCTGATCACTGAGGGGCTCGTTCTCTGGCTGTGTTTACAAGCGAGCGCCAAACGCCAGCCTCCCTCCTGCCAGCTCAGAAGTTGTGGATAAGCCATGGCGGCCTTGAGGAGAAATCCAAGCAAAAATTGTCGGGGAAATCTCGGGGCCAGATGTGATTTAGGTGTTTTTTATAGTCGCGGCAGACGCGCCGGAGCACATTCACTAAGCGTTGCACTGACAACACGGACAGATATAGCTCCCTGTAAAGTACAACCTTGAGTTAACAGGGGAGTGACTGCTTTCCTTTCATTCTGTTTCACCGTCTTGGCGCCGGTCCAAGGGCATTACACATCAATACCCACCACAGCCGCTCTCCCTGTGTGTTTCATCATTCAATGCTCCGGCGTGCTGGAAAGAAATATAGCACTGCATGGTTTATTTCAGCAACTCAACCCAGTAAATAAACCTAATTCCCATACAGACACACACACACGCAAGCAGCAGCCACACCTTTTTCCTACTTAATATATCACGATGAACAATTTACAGGCCCCGCAAGGACGAGCCAAAAAAGCAGTGGCGCTAAAAGCCGAGCTGCAGCAGGGCTCCGGATTTCACCTCGGAGACCGTTCCTCCTGGAGGTAAATGTTTTCTCCGCGGCAGTGAAAACGTCCGAGTGCTGCATATACGAGAGGCAGTATCGCAGTCAGGGAAACACTTAAAAAAAAGAGCAGAAGTATGTCAAATGAAAATCTAAACACCTTCCTCTCTCCCGAGCTGCATCTTTACACGGCATTTTTTAAAAGGTAACGCCGCGGCTGTGGCAGTAAACTGTCACGGTGACATGGCGGCGCTGAAATGATCGCCAGGCCCTTAAATCAGCCTCTTGAAAACACGTGTCATGAAATCCCACAAAACGACCGCCCTCGCCATCATCGCCGCGCGCATAGCATGTCACGCGTCAGACGTGATGATTGCTTAATTAATTATTCGCAGCACTTCTGCAATTACGCCGGCTCGGAGTGCTCGCAGTGGGGGGGGGGGGGGATGGGAGCCTTGCAGCGCGTCCTAAAGGCTGGAGTGCTTATCTTCTCCCAGCAGCAGTGTGACAGCAAGGACACCAGACTGAGGCTGCATTTTTAGTCCTTCACCAAGGTTGAGAGTCTAATGCTGTCCCACTGAATCCCAGCCAGCAAGCCCAGACAAGAGGGAGGACAGGGGAGGGAGGAGGGGGAAAGATCAGGGAGCAAGGGGGTATGGTATTCATGGTGGAGGTCCCCTGAGTTATGTGATTCATATCACACACACCACCTCTTCTGCCATTTGTCAACAAGGCTGTAATGCAGCCGGTGTAAAACAGAGCCGGGAGGCTAATGGAGCTTGACTATCCAGATGCCGCGACTGCTCCTCCCGGACCGCTCGCTGGAATTAGGCTGACAGCGTTTGGCCGCAAGCCTGACTGCGCTGCTCGGCGTTAACGTCTGTGTCACCTCGCCCGAGCCTCGTCTGCCGGTGACATAAATACCGCAGATAACCGTGAACCGGCCAACCACGGCGTCACGCAAACATCCATCCTGCGCGCTGACACCGAGACGTTCATACACATCGCAACCCTGCATGACAACCCAAGGGGCACGGTGAACTTTTGACTCTTAAAGCCATGACACTACATGATGTCGGAGTGTGTGAGACAGCTTGTAAAGCTCCTGTATTAGATTAGCAAAAACACTGGAATGGATACCAGAGGAAAGGCGGCCTAGTGGTCTACGCATCCTTATCGTCACACAGCGAACAAATATGTTGTAAACCCAAACTTTGTTCGAAAGAAAAGAAGCATCACGCCACGAGAGTGACCCGGATGCCCTCATCACGTCAGCCGCATGGTCATTTTTTACTTTGAAGAAAAAAACCTGCCAATCCGTGGTCTTTAAATGTCTGCAAGATGAGAATTTTCAGCCAGCTCAGTGCCTCTAAGCATCACCAGGAACCACGAACATGACAAACTTGCGGAGGCAACGATGAAAACTGCACCAGCAACAAGTGCAGAGAAGAAACAACAAAGATCTTTAAAAGGTGTGAAGTGGGAGCAACTCCTCCACAGTGAAGTGAAAACAATAGGCTGAGAAAGTCACAAATGGATTTATTTTAACGGGTGACCAAGCATTCTCAGTCCTGATCCTGAATCTGACTCAACCGCCTAATTATTATGGCTTTAGCTTTTTCAATAAAAGCTAGTGGTGCATGAGGGATCAGGCTGAAATCGGCATTACAAAGATTACTTTTCGATAGCACACGGGCTTGGTTCATTAATCGTAAAATGGCGAGTGCACACACAGACGTGTCGGGCTGGATTCAACTTTACCGACAAGGTTCACCTTCGGTCTTAACGGTGAGATGCCGGCTGTGACGGCTGTGATATATTTCAGTAATTTCAAACAGTCTTTTTCAGCCGTTACAGGACTTTCATCATTGAGCTGCAGGAGCATTTATAATTTCGTGAGTTATTCTCTCAGAATTCATCACTCAGTAGGCGGCCGCCCCCTCCAATGTCTTGTTTAAAACGGGGCAGATGGCGTGGAAAATATGTTGCATCTGATAGACAAATGAAAACATATTAATGATGATCTCGAATATTAAACAGAAAAGAAAAAAGGAGTTCAGAATCATTTTGGAGGTCGTAGAGACGCGGCGCGCGTCACAGCAATGTTATCAGACTGATTTATGTGAGACAGTTTGGCACGGCTCCGAAAAAGCAAAACTATTGTGCGTCTTTGAATATTTAGGGTTCACAAAGTCAGGTCTCAGCAGTTTTTTTTTGGCCTTTAAGTGTGAAGTCAAGTTGATTCTTCAGGCATTTAAGTCTCAAGTAAGTTGAGTCTCACAGCAGATCTGCATTTCTTTTCCGAATCGGTGGTCTCAACTTCTGACCAGGTTCGACTTAGAAAAAGTCCTTTGGGAACAGCTGGTGATCGAAGCCTAAAGATATGTCGGATGCAGCGTTATGAATCTTCGCTTTTGGGATTTAAGTATCTTGAAATATAGTAAATCACGTTTTTAAACTCCGAGTCCGGGCAACTACGGCTCACCGACAGCTTAGTAGAAGACGGAAAACGAGTGCTGGATTAGTTATAGCTGCAACTCGGTGTTGTGTAAATTGTATCTGAAGACGTGTTGTGGAGCCTTCCGTGATGTCTATACGTGTGTATCCTCTGCTTTCATCTTAGAGGTCAAGTGCAATTCACATACGACGCCCTGCATCCTTGAAACATCTGACGCTGAATGCAAACTAAGATCTAAAAAAAAGACAGTTTTTCCACATCCAAAGAGACGATTTTTAAGAAAAGAAAAAAAAACTCAAGTAGAAATGTCGAGGAGAAGCTTATGGGCTCTGGGTGTTTGAGCTGAGAGGCGTCGGAGCACGACCCTGACTTCAAGCTCGGCGGGGAAAAAAAAAACACTCGCCGAGTAAAAGAAATGTCACAGTGGAAATCTGCATCTCCTCCGCCCTGCTGCAACGATCCATCACGTGAACGCAGCCCGCTCGCTCCGTCACTGCAGCTCATCTGTCCCTGTAATGTGACAGGACGGGTACAGTCTGGGTCCTGAAGGATACTCACACTCGCAATCTTAAATCTTAACGGACGCACACACGCAGTGGAAATGGAGGAAACGTTTGAAATCAAACCGAGGTGGATGTCAAGGAACAAACACTTCCATACACGCACACACAACCACGTGCACACAGTATTATATGTCAGATAATGATCACAGTCATCTACAGCTGATACGAAGATAAGCTCCTCTCTGACCGCTACACATCATATTTCCTAATCGAATTCGGAAAGATCATACTTGTTTGTTGATTGATTCTTCATCTGCAGGCACTGAAACTGTATCCAACACTCCAATGAAGAGGTGATCCCACCTTGAAGGAACAATATTCCATATTTTTTGAATTACGCTCTTTGCTTCCTGGTGACACACGACGTGTCTGTACATTACTGTAGCTGGTTAGCTTAGCTTAGCTTAGCTTAGCTTAGCGCAAAGATTGGAAAAACAGGACAAACAGCTCACCTGGGTCTATGCATATCTGTAAGATAAGTTAAACTAACAGGCTGCTAGCTCGAGCCTCATATTAGCTTATATGATTGCTTGTAGCTATAATAATGGATAGTAGTTATCAATCTTTCCATCTAACTCTCAGAGAAAAAAGTGATAAGCATACTGCCAAAAATGACAACCAATGGCGGCCATTTTACTCTGATGTCGGGCTAATGGTGGAGCTCAAAGATGCTAAAGCTCAAAGCTCATATATGCATATGTACATAGGGGATATGACACATTGTTATCATTTCACTGCTTCCTGATTAGCAACTGAAAAGATTATGGAAAGTGAAAATCTGAAGAAACATCGGGACTTACTTCAAGGTGAAGCAACATATTTGATTTCCCATTAGCTAACGTTAGCATTCAGCCACTTCCTCGCTGTCGTTACCATCCAGGTAATGTGTTTCACTTCCAGGCTTAAATGTGACCGAGGTGTGTGTTCATACTTAAGAATACATTTACTATTCGTAGTGTAACATCATCAAATGGTAATGTTAGCTAGAAAGTGGCCGCACGCTAACATCAGCTAACATGTTATCAAGAATGTTTTTCTACCTTCAATTATGGCTCGCTTTCACTGTACATTGTCTTCTCAGATGCTGATGTGACATCAGAGGATAAAGGCCGCTATGTTAATGGGGTCTACTTCTTTAAAAACAACACACATTTTGATTAACTTTGATGGAAAGTAAGGGTGAACACATGATTATTTTGTTGGTGTTAATCTGGATAGCCCCATCAAGCCTATTACATTTTTGCATGTAACTTTAATTGGTTTCTGTTTGATTTTTGTTCTGTTTTGCATGTTTTTATTGCTCGCAATCAGATTCCTTGTACAGTAGGGGACCAAAACGCCCACTTCACCAATAAAACTGATTCTCATCCTGACTGCTGGATGAGCCCAATAAAAGAAACATTACAAGCCATTTTTTAGAAAAAATTGGCTCCTAAACTTTTACGACAAATTTCCCATAAACTGCTTTGTCTACTGAACCAGCCCGTGAACACAATTAAACGGCCATAACTCGGTCATTGTGTACAAAGCCCTGATATTCTCTGAAAACCGCGGCATGTTCATGTGCAGCTGTATTCATTTTGATGCAGATCCGATCCAGATGCAGATGTCCAGACGGATTTCTTACCGGTTCCGACAGCAAAGCGTTAACACTGTCTTCAATAAATGCTGCTGAACCCCACCTCGCACAGACACGCATATTTCAAGAGCTCTCTTGCTTTTTCAAATGGGAGCCGTCTTCTCTCTCTCTCTCGGGGTAATAACTGTGCCCTTCATCCTCTGCAATATTCCTTATTGATATTCTGAAGAGGATATTTGCAGTGAAGACATCACTAAAGCAGCAGGATATGAGTTGGAGGTTAAATGATGATCGGGACATTTTGAATTTCATCCAGTTGTCATTTATCCAGCTCCATGGAGTCATTTACCCTGGCACTGACTGGATAAACACAGGCTGATGGATGGACTGGTGAGCCGGGTCATGTCAGTAATGAACGGAGACCTGCGAGAGGCTTTCCTCAGCTGATTGCTCCGCTCTGGGCCAGGTCTGTGTCATCCTATCAGATCACCGAGGTGTGTCTGCCTCTCTGACTGGCAGGGCATTGTCAGCCCGTCATCCCCCCGCCCGTCATTTGCACAGTAATGTGCTTTACTTGATTAATGTCACCGAATTAGCTACGTCTCCCTGCCCACTTTAAATCGCTGCAAAGGGCACACAGGCGGAGGTGGCCGCGAATCTACATTCCACCCTCTGTGTCTCTGTAGTTACCAGGGAGCAGCGGGAGTGCATCTCGCCTTCGCCGTGTCATTATGGCGCCCCGATTCAGCATGCTGGGCCCTGAGTGGTGGCGGTAATGTCTCGCTCTGTTTGTACCCCCGCCGTCTTCAAAAACGACGGAGAAATGGGAGAGACACTAATGGCGCAGACCCACCACAGATTGAACCACTTAGAAATGCATTAGAGTGTTCCAAAATGATGCCGTGTGTCTTTCGGGCCTGAACCCACCGGCTCTAGAGTGGCAAAACATCGCATTTTCACTTGAAATATCAAAGCAGGAAACGCGCTAAGAAAACGGCTGAGGACATATTTTCACATCTCCTTTGAATTCCACACACACCGACTCGACGAAACAATTCCACAGTTTACTCTCACCGGAGCATGACGGCCCCGAGATTCCTCCACCACATTCGCTCTGACGTGATCAGTGATTGTATTACACAGCGTTTGAGGTGATTACATGGCGGCGTATATGAAAGACACACAAGATTTTTCATCACGCTCTTGTAGATAAAATAAGAAGCCCAGGGAGAAAAATGGAGGGGGGGGGGGGGGGCTTGTCTCGATTGCAACAAAACACCAGAGCATTATGGGATTAAGTCGCAGCCCAGCCACACGGAGCTGGATCAAATTGATCATCTGAGCTGGAGCGCTCGGGGGCATGCAGGCGAAGGACACATGTTGTTTCACAAGGTAAGCCCGGCCTGCCTGCAATGCAGTACAGTAACGGAGCACAATCTGCAGCCATCTCTGCACACTGAAGGGCACGTCTCTCCTGCCCAACTGTCGGGCGTGCATCCATCTGAGACATTTGCGCCGCGCCGAAACGCAGAAATAATCAGGCTGACTGGAGAGTGCGGCGCTTTCTTAAGAATGCAGATGATTTGACTAACCGGCAATGACACTTTTCTGTCAAGTCACGGGCCGCTTTATGCGCAGTTAACATAAAAGAAGCTCTTTTCAACTGTCTTAAAACATTAAGACCTTCTGACAAGCGGCGTTTTTTCTACCGAGCCGCAGCCCCCTCGGCTAATGAGGAGCACATTTCAGGAAGTTGCATCACAGAAATGAACCTTTTTCCGTTTTCTCAGGAGCCTTTTAGCGCTGGTCTCCGAATCGCTGATGAAGTGGCACATCAAACGGTGGCACGGGGCTCACTTCTCCGTAGTTGAATCACGGCGTTGCATGCTCCGAGAGGTGCAGTAATTGGAGGGGGGGGGGGGGACGGCGCAGATGCAGAAAAAATGGATTCCGTTGGACCCTCGCTGCTGAGCCAAGCAGAACCCCTGAGTCTCTGCAGCATCTTATCGCTCCCTCCCCCCCATTTGCAAAACAAAGAGGCGGAGAGAAAAGAAGAGGCGAGCCTTCAGGTTGAGCTCCAAACAGATGCCCCCGGGAGCTTGCGGCTTATGCAGGGCCGTCTTCGCTGTGCTGAGCCACGCTGCTTCTGCATACAATAGTAGCAGAGCCAAATAAAAAAAAAAAAAACAACATAATGAGACAAGCTGAAGCATGTGGCTCCACGGGACAACAAAAATACCTGATGCCACTGTGCTATTTTCACTTTGTAGTAGCTAGACTCATCAGTATTGATCTGCAAACACACACAAAAAAAGTATCAGCATACATAAATAGATGAATGGGCTTAAATCTTGTTTGGTGTTGGCATACTTATCTACTGCGGGGAACTTAAATCAATACTGAATGTGGTGGAGGTTGAGAAAATAAATTCCACCCCGATAGACTCGAAACAAACTGACTTCAGTGGCCCTGCAGGAAAAAAAGATACTAAAAACAACAAGCTCGGCAGGTTTTACGACTGAAAAATACACGCTATCTTCATCACGACTGGGTTGTCGTCGTTTGATTTGGAGGTTCTCCGCTACATTTTCAAGTTCGACCTCTTCTCATAAATGTCACGTTTGTTTCTGCTCGTCTAATTTTTGCGTCCTGACTTGCTACCATCCTGATCATTATCATTTTTATTGGTAGTCGTATTCGTCATCCCAGAAGACTGTACACATATTCTGCTATTGGGACGAATACATCAGTTTCAGTTCTTCATCTCGTGTTTTCATTGGCTGAAGAAACACTTTCTTTAGTCCACAGAGTACTAATCCACATTTTCTCTGATTGTTTATTCGTATTTTGCTGCTGCTTAGTACAAGGTTATGTTACGCATAGTCGAGTAAATAATGCCGCAGTCTCTTTAAACCAATAACTGTTTTCATTGTCGATTAATCTGTGGAATATGTTCTCCAACAATCAGTAACTTATTTGGTTCAAAAATGTCAGGAAATGATGATAAATGTTGAATTCTTAAAGCCCAAGATGACGACCGCAATGTCTTGTTGTGTCCACAACCCGTTTACGGTCATAAAGGAGTGAAGAGACCAGAAAATATTCATATTACAAGAAGCTGCAATCAGAGAATTTGTACTTTTTTCCTCTATAATACATCACAAAACTGTTGGTGATTAATTTAACAGCTGACAAATAATCAATCAATGAATATAAATTCTAATGAAGTATAATTCAATTAGGTAGTTAAATAAATGTACACAGTGTGATTATCATTAATTTTCTGCATGACTTGGAAACAGTCTATCGCTGCAGCCCTGGCTCTGATTGGTCGGTTGTTTCTCCAGCGAGCAGAACCAGCAGTCAGTGGACACAACAGCAGACCTGTCAACAAGTCAACAAGTCAACAGGTCAACAGGTCGAAGATGTGAGTCGGAGGTGTGGAACAAGGCTAACACACCATTCTGCTGCCCTACAATCCTCACCAGCACACCCAATGTGTATTCATCCACTGCTGAAAACAGTCCCAAAGAAATTCTGTGTTTACTCCTGTTTCTGTAACATTTGCTACAAATTACAGTAGCCCAGCCGTTTGAGGAAATTATAGGGCCTCTTGAACAGATAAAATTATATATTTTTGACATATACTTGTTCAGTAGAAACCAATGCATTAGGGTAGTCAGAGACGGGGACACGGCCGGCAAGTCAGGAGGTTGAGAGGTGGACTAAATACGAAATATAATGGAAGTCTTTTTCTTTAACTGGACAGGTCTGCAGTATCACCCCCCAAAAAACTTGTGTAAAGATTGTTGTTGTACCGAGCAGATGTACTGTTCTGTCAGCATGTGTGTCCCAAAATTATGATTTCAGTATCGTTTTCCCACCATCTATCTGCGCCTGTGATTATTATCGTATTGGCTCTTTCCAAAAACTGAACAGCTACGCCTGCTGTTTAAATTAATTAGACTCCATTGACAGGTCCATTTAAGCTCTGCGGCTTTTTTTTTTTTTTTTTTACAACTGTCAGACACATGAGTTTCGGGAACAAGTGGCACGGTTAAGAGGGGATAATGATGATAACCATCCCAGTCGAAATACCGCAAGGGATCGGCGCGAGACAGCTCGCGGGGAGTAGCTAAGTTAAATATGCTAGCTTGGCTGATTACATTTAATTCCCCCCGTCTGCCACGGCAATGAGAACAAATTGGGTTGTTGTGGCTGCTGATAATGCTAATCTCCCGCGGTGGCGGCGGGACATTACAGTAAAACAGGGAAGCAACATTGAGATGTCACGTTATGGCTTTAGGACGGACTACATCACGCATAAATGAGATTCTGTCGAGTTCTTTCAACTGAGAAAAAAGCCATTAGTGCTTCGGCTCTGCCTCCCATCCCTTCTATACGATCTGCTTGATTAAGGTCATTTCAATATGACTTTGGAGGGTGTATCCATTACCGTGCCAACTCGACAAATTAACGGTCTGGTCTCTCTTCCCACACACACACACACACACACACACACACACACACAAACACAAACACATGCATCCGCCACCAGCCACACATGCCAAATACAGCTTGTGCACGTAAGATCACAGTCCCTTCCAAGCAAGCATGTCCTTGACACCTCCTCCTCGCTGTGACAGTTAATGCAGAGAGGGAGCTCTCCCTGCTCCTCCATCTCCATATGCAGCTCCGGGGACGTCTGAGCCAAAGACGAGCAGTCGCCCAGTATCTCGTTCAAAATCAAACAGACAGAAGACAGTAAAAAAAAAAAAGAGGTGCATTGTCCCCAGGCAAGAGCATGTCCTTTAAGTTTCTGTAGCTGCCTGGCCTAATTGTACAGTGCTTGCCCTGCTGTTTCAACAGTGAGTGATTTGTGGCCCAAAGCAAAGAATCTATCAATGCCAGGTTGAACCCGAGCACCTCACATTATTACACCGTTTGTACCTGAGCATAAGCGGCGCGGCTGTGTTTGTTTAGTGCAGCTCACAATGACGGCGGCACCCAAACACACATCTATCAAAAGCGCCCGCAGCAGACCTGAATATATTCAGGGCAGCATCTTTCTGCAGCCTAAATATATTTCCACCTGGCTAATCTATGCACAACAGTGTTTGCAGGTTTTTTTTTGGTTTTTTTTAAAAATAATTTCGAGTCAAATAACAGGTCCCATGACTGCACCTGTGCTGGAGAGTGATTTGAGCAGGTGAAGCCTGTTCTGAAGTGTTTACCCAGCGAAGGGTAAACTGAGGTTTCTGCCTCGTGTCTGAGAGAGATAACGACAAAGGTCATCGCAGATAAACAGATAGGCACGTCATTGTTGTCGAGTGGCAGACAAATTTCAAATAAATACAGCTGGATTTCTTATCATCAGGTTCCATATATCTGAATGAAATATATCATATTTTATCACACCAAAAAAAAACAAAAAAACAAGCCTCAGCCAGGTCAGATATCTCTTCCTGAACCTGAAATGATCTGAATCACATCAAACGTATCAGCTCAGACACAACGAGGTGAAATGGTAGTTAGAGTCGTAAAAGGTCCAAATATGAGAGCCTGTTACAACACACATCAAATGTTCTATTGTACAATTTCAACTTGATGTGTTTTATCAATATAAACACTTGACTCGGCCTTTGATTTCATTTTTATCTTTACTTTTGGTGCATTTTACATTCCTGATCTTGGTTTTTAGCAGCAGGCTAATGTTGGTCGGTCAGTCGGTGAGGACAAAGTTTGTGTACTTTAGGGAAGATACTGTACATCAGGAACTTTTGGAGGGATTGCCATGATGAACGCTGACATGTTAGCAATGCATGTTTTTGCAATCAACAACTGTGTTGAAACATTACATTTCTTTTTGTCACAACTTTAACCAAAACACTTGGTTAGGAGTAGGGGAAAAAAATAGATGTTTGTGTTACCATAAAACATGTCTGGAGATGTTCTGAGGTCTCATCAAACATTTCCAGAGGTGTCACCCTTACAAATGTTGAAACTAGTCTCATAATGCAGTCACTGGCTCGTAAGGAATATCGTAGAAATGAACAATATGCCATGTAGCCAGTGACAAATGTGAACATATCTGTGATTTGCAGAAACGTTACATGCCAACATTTTATCCTGGCGACTTGCGACTGGCCTGGCCTCGGTTTGTTTTGTATTTATTTTACTTTAATGCAGTGATACGCAACTGTTACTGTCTAGATTATTTCGTTTCTTGTCGTCAGTAACCAGGGCATTTACCAACCGCACTGACAGAACCAAAAGGAGTTCTACCAGTTTCTGTTCTCGACTCAAAGGTGAGAGATGACATAGATTATGTTTGTTTGCTAAAAAAGCTCGATCATTGATTGGGTGTCAGGTGTGACACCGCGCCCGCCTTGAACGAAGACAGACACGCGAGCAGGACTGGCAGCATTTATCGCTCTTCTGCCTGCAGCGAGGCATAGAGGAGCTTTCGCGAGTACAGAGACGACTCTGAGGCAGATGCCACTATAAATAATGCATGAACAATAGAGCCAGAAGAAGAACCTTGGAACGGCTAATTATTCAGCCCGACATTTCAGGAACTTGCAGAGAAGTTACCGGCTGAAAAAGATGGGAATTCAGGCCACGGTTGCTACTGGTGCTCCACAGTGAAACACATTAATATACGTGCACGTTCTGTCCCATCACAACAAGTAGGCTTGTGAGAAAGTCTTCCCGCTGTTCCAGGCAGTCTCAGTGTTTTTTCGCCTTTTTTTTTTTTCTTTCTTTGCAGAGCGTAAATTGCTTTCCGACGTGTACAGCTTTTCCACCGGAGCAAACAACACAAAACAGCCTCTCCACTCAATTAGGAGTCACCCACGCTTGTGTTGGGAAGCCAACAGGATCTCTTTTTTTTCCTTTCTGTCTCCACCGCGAATCGTATCTGAGCAGCCCCGGACACTCGCGGCTGATCTCCCTGACATTCACCTCCAGTGAAAGACAACGCAACGACAAGAGGACAAGGAGAGAAAACATCTCTTTACGCCGCTCCTGCCATTTTGATCTCATTAGTGTGCAGAGAGAAGGTTTTCGACACCGTTGGCTTGATAGCTTGATCTTCAGATTCGCGCGGCAGAGGAAATACAGACAACTATTAGCTCATTTAACTGTTATAGTTTCTCCCATCTTAATTTCCCTCGCCCCCGCTGCCATTCACTTTTAATTGGGAAAAGGGCCTCATTATCATATTTTCTACAATTTGCACACTGTCCTCTTGATCTAATTTTTCTAATTTTTCATATCCGTAATTACACTGGCTGTTAGCGCTGCTGCATAAATCCTGTGGGAGGCTAATAAATGGCTGAGGTTGATGACAGGAGCAGAAAAACCCACAGCTGGCGGCCTGTCTCTGAGCTAAGTAAAGGAGCTCAGTGTCACTTAGGATGCAACAGCGTCATGTTCGGCAGAAAAGAAGAAAAAAACAACAGAGCGAACCCTGGTCCAGCATTTATGTAAGAGCTCTCACAGAGGAGCTGTGTTGATGAAGGATCAGCGACCGGGGCCATCGCAGTCGTCTCAATCACAGCAGCGCGTATAAACGACTCTGCTCTACAGTTGAACGAGGAATCAGGTTGCTTATTAGAGCTTAAGTGGTTCATCCAACATGCTTGCTGTCCTTCTACATGTCATCCACGTGGGGTGCATAATATGACACTGTGGCTGAAGGGTGCAGGTCAATCTATACTAAGTTACTTACTTGATCTACTAAAATCAAACAAATTTTATTACTCTGATGACAACTTATTATAGGTGAGGTGTTCCTGTTTTATATCATCTTAGATTGAGTGTTTGCATTTTGGACTTTGGATAAAACATGGTATTTTAGGGCGTCATCCTAGGCTCAAGTAACTTTTAATGGCCATTTTTCACAATTTTTTGACAATGTAGGCTAACCGAACAACCCAATATTGTGCAGCGTCACTGTCGGGTTTGGCCTCGCCTATCCATAAAAACAACACAGTCTCTTCTATGGCCAACTTGCCAATAACAAACATAATATGTCCAGTCACGTTTACTAAATAAAGGCTCTTTGAGTTACGCTAGCCCATTGTCCATTGTTGGCTGAACTGAAACAATACCAAGCTTCCACAGCCATGAAAGTGATCTGTGAGGCTGTACTATAAGTATGCACTGCCGTGCTTTGAGCTAAGTGCTAATGTCAGCATACCAACATGCTCACAATGGCATCTGTCAAACAAACCATTGGCTGGATTGGATAAATGGATTGAGCTTGATACAGATACCAATGCTAATTACCTTCAACACTAATGACATTCCCATCAGCCTCAGCTGTACTTTGTGTTTAGTGCCATCTAGCGAATGTTTGCTAGCTAAGACATCAAACTAAGATGGTGAAAATCAGAAATATTGCTAAACATCAACATGTTAGCATTTCATCGTGAGCATGTTAGCATTCTGATATTAGCAGCACTGCAGTGCCTAGCGTAGGTGTCTAGCATAGTTGTCAACTTATGTTTACAATTTTTGGCGCGAAATTTTGCATGTTGAAATAATAAATAGATAAATCAATTAAGAAAAGAATCATTAGTTTCAACCCATAAGCTTTTACAGCGCAGAAACATTTGAGGTTTAACTCCCGCTCCCTTTCATCATATTCCTGCATGAATATTGAGTAGGATTTAAGCACACTTAGAGGCTTTGTGTAAAATGTAAGGAACCACTCATGGTAATCTAATTAATGCATTTATCACTGTCCTAAATTAAACTAATTCATAAGCACCAATGAGGCTAACCACCTCTCGTATTTTTGCCTCACTCTGTGCTAATCTTGACAACCGAAGGACCCGAGGAGCCATTTACCTGAGAAAGATGTAGCAATTCTCCCTCATTAAATATGTAGCTGGCACTCGAGCAGGTGCAACCCTTAAAACAGCCCTCTGTGGTTGGCTGAGAGGCTGCGCAGCTACTTAATGAGTTCCCCTCTCTGCTCTGCTCGGCGAGATGGGAGAATCTGGCCGTGAATGAACAGCACAGTACTGTCCACATGAGCCGCGGCCCTGAGGTCCCACTGAGCTGATCCACCCAAACGCACCAGAATGTAAAGTGGAAACGTCCAACCAGTGCGATGATTCAGGAGGACGCAATCAGCTAATTACAGCCGCCATTTGTCGACATTTGTAACCTGTTCGTCCGCTTTTGTGTGGGAGAATTCTGCACAGACGTGAGATCTACGTGCGTCGGGAAGATTTGATGTCTTGACATTTGCAATGTGTCGTGATTACAGCTTCAGCATTGATGCCAGTCATAATGGAGCTTGTATAACACGCTGTAACCTGCTGTGGATTATCCCAACACCTCCTGCCTCTGCAGCTGTTGGTGTTATTGTTCTTCCTGTCGACTCTTCCTCATTATGCCTCCATGCTGGATAATCATATGTGCACTGGTCCAATTTAAACACCAGTCAGATCAATCAAACCGCCATCACTGTTCCACGGAGCCCACATGGTGATTTTTTTTTTTTTTTAAATGCAGTATGAATATTCCTGCTCACTGTTTTCACACCACCTGCTTGCCAAGACAGCTAGTAAACAAATACGACCCCTTCATATTTCACACTGCGGCTCACTGCGCGGCAGCAGCAAAGAATTGTCCTATTGAGCAGAACCAAGCCAGCTCGACTGTCTATCTCTCTCTCCACAGTGTTTCCTCCTGCGCTGTGGTTCAGTATCGCCTTGATGAGATTTATATGAAGAGGTGGAATGAAGCAAGGGCACAAACACAACACCAATCTCTCCCATGCGATCCCATCAAAACCAGCCTGACTGACAGTAAACCAAAACAAAAGCGCTAAATACTCATGATCACGCTGGGTGGCTACTTCTTCCTTCAAACCAAAAACAAAAGAAAAGCTTGTCCAGAACTACAAAACAACATCATCTTTGACACCTTCAAAGTTAAACATTACTGGAAATGTCTCTCTGTGCTGTATGTAGCTAGCTGGTCAGTTAAGTAGCGGTTAGCTGGGGACTGATAGGGGTCTTTTTGAACTTTATAGGGCAAAAACCTTTCCCATGCTAGCCCAACTAGCCACACATGATGGCACTATATACCGCCATTTTCAAAACGAAGGCAAACGCTAAAATAAAATTGCCAAAAACTGAAATGAGTTCAGATACAGGCACACATTTTACACCTTAAAGATTCACATTTTGAGAAATATACTCTCGATCTTGTCATCGTTAAGACTAGCTCGCACTACAGCCAGGAGGCAGTTAGCTTGGTGACGTAAAGGCTGCCATCAATAAATATGTAGCTAGTTAAAGCATGTCACTTCCTGTAAAAACACTGTTTGTGTATCAATTAAACAAATAAATATGTATATTAATTAGCTTTAGAGATGCTGACAGGTGCACTTTGGATGGAGACAGGCTGTTTTCCCTGCTTCAGGTCTTTAAGCTAAGCTAATCGTCTGCTAGCTGTATAGCGCAAATATTTAGCCCACGGATAGTCCTCTCATCGGAGTCTTCGCAAGAAAACAAAAGATATTGATAGGTGTATTTTTTTTACTTTGGACAGAGGCAGGTAATATGTGTCACCTGGTTCTTTAGCTTGTAAGCTAATCATCTGCTAGCTCAAGCTCCATATGTAGCATAGGCGAGAGATGTGAGAGTGGTAATGATCCTCTCATCTAACTCTCGGCAAGAAAGCAAACTGAGATGCTGACAGATGTATTGTTGAACTTTCGGCAGAGACAGGCCAACATTGTTTCCCCTGCTTCCAGTCTTTAGGCTAAGCTAACTCTAGCATATATCTAGCTCGCAGATATGAAAGCAATATATCGATCCTCTTATCTAACTCTTGGCAAGAAAGCAACTTTGCAAATTTTCCAAAATGTTTAAATAATTCTTAAACGTAGAAATATATAGATACCGCAATCAGAAAATCAAAATAAGTTAAAAAAGTATATAAACTCTGTACTCCTGACGTGTTCAGATTGGGTATCCGTGCTCTTTGGTCAAACTTGAAAGCATCATTGCCTAAATATCTAACCAGCAATGGATGACTGCCTGTATTTCCTTTTTAAATCAACTATCCTTGCTTTTTAATGAAACGTGATCTGACCATGTCTTTGCATTACGTTACTTCTGTCCCATTTACACCTCTCTCGTTAAAGCTTTCACATGTTGCTGCAGTATCTTCCCTCGAATTATGTATTTACTGTAGCCTGCTGAATAGCAATTAATACCCTTTGGGTTTACTACACACACTCACACTGTAGATATAAAAAGTATCCACCCCCAACCATGACTTTTTAATCTTTTATGTTTTTTTATACATTTTAATCACAGCAGATTAATTCAACTTTAATGAAACTGATCAACAGATTTGTTTTCACACTGACATTTAAGAGACATCGTCTCTAATGATAAGTTGCGGAGGGGCCTAATTAATCCGCCGGGATTCTGAGTTGTACAACAATAAATCAAGAAAAAAGTCAGAGGGGTGGATATCCCTTCCAGACACCAGCGGTGAAACGATTAGCCGATTAATCAGTTTGTCAGTCAAGGAGTCTAATTTTAACATTTGCATTCAGCCACTTGGCAGTTTGATTAAAAGCAAACGCAAGGAACGGTCCGGGCCACAGCAGATGATGGAGAAGCTTCACAAATGAGACAATGTTCTACTTTTCCCTCATCTTTTTACTTCTGGACTGACCCAAACATGCGAACCCTACAGAAACGGCTCATCTCTCACTGTTCCTGCCCTCTGCCACTCAACCACAGAGCCAATCAGACAGGTGAAGCAGTGACAGCAAAGATAATATTCAGTTTCGCATGACAGCACAAATTTGTAGTTCAATTACAAATTCTCTGACGAGCCTTCTGGGCGCTCAGGCGCTCCAGGGCAGTAGGACACATGCACGCCACCGAGCATGGCCCAAATTAATACAGCTGCGATCTGGCCGCCATTGATAAGACTTTCCTGTGTGAGGTGGTATTTCTCAGCAATGAGATCAAACGACTGTCCAGTTGGCAAGCTAGAGGGCTCGGATGTGAGCTTACGGACTCCCACATCCTGATTCGGGCCATGTCTTCTGTCCTTTGGTACCGGGGAGGTGTCAAACCGCCGCACCGATGAGCTACCCTGACGCTTTACCATATCCACTGCCTTCCCATCGCCCACATACCCCCTGGTGGCCGTAACAAAACACAGCTCAACAGCACCACGAAATACAAGCGTACGGAATGACCATAAAGTTGAACACTCAAAAACAATTTCAACAACATTATGGCCTTTGTGAGGGTAGAAGTTATTGCAGGGCTGTTGTGTAAAACGGTATCAGATTTCGCCTGGTAATAACCGAGCAACAGAGTGTGTACTGGTGCACATATTCTTCTTGTGTTGTCTCACCTCTGAGCGCAACCGAAATATTGTCTAAAAATTCAGCATTCTTACAATCAGTTGCATTCACCTCACGTTCAAATTACCCCGGTGACGTATACAGACTGTCCCAGCAGTGAAACTTGTCTTGAAACCAGTTAAATCACAGAAAAGTAAAAAAAATATGTCAATCATATGCTAAACTGCTCCAAACAAGCTCAAATAATACCTGCTGTGCATCCATCCATCATTATCCAACACAATCCTGAACAGTTTAAACCAGATCTCCATTGTGACACAGCAACACGAAATCGAAGACTGACGGTCAGCAGTCTTGTCCTCAGGTTTTAACAGTTTGATGACATGAGAGGCTTTACCCTGTTAGACCCATCCGTTATACTCTCTACCCTCTGTCTGCATCTGGCCATTGTGGACATTGGTGGAATTTCATTAAGAGTTTGACATTTGCGGCTAGCGGTGAGGGGAAACCATTTTTTGAACTGACGTGAGTACACACAGTCCAACTATTTTCTATATAACAACTATATAATCTTCCTACTCCAAAACTGAAGCCCGCTCAAAACCACAATGGTATTCAGATGTGTTTCTTACTATCATTTTCTATTTCATTGGATAACTTAGAAGAGTTCTATATAGAAGAAATACTTTGGGGCGAGCAGATAATGGAGTAGGTCGTGTGTGTTTACTCCTTTACGTTCTACAACAGTGTCGGAAAGGGAACAGGGCCTCAGACGACGTAAAGTCTCCAGAACATCGTGCACAAACTTGAGAGAAACCTTGAGAGGAAACACATTATAGAGTCAACGGAGTGATGTCTTTCAGCCGCTCTACCACGAGCAAAAGCCCCCTAGTGCCTCCCCACAAACTCCGCCTATGCTTGTGGCAATATTGGGTCTTGCATAGGCTCCACTTGATTTATGAGCTTGATTAACCAAAAAACAGACTTCCATCTGGTCATTAAAGGTGTTTTAATTGCCTCTGTCACAATATTTGATCAATATCACCCAACCTTTGCCTTTTTCCTGGACTACAGGGCTGGCTGGTTGGTGGAACTTCCTAAAAATGTCATCATTGGTTGTTGCTTTTGCTCAATTGTCAGATTCAGTCATTAAAATGCTGTGACTAAAAGCCTCGTGGTCGAGATTCCTTCCGTGTGACTAATTCTGTCTGGTCTGATACTAAGAAACAGCAGAAAGGTGAACAAATGCCAACAGTTTGATATCCTGTCTGACAAAGACAACCAGCGAATGCCCACATTTTGAGAAGCATAAACTAGGAAAATTGATGCAGAGATTTGTCAGATTCAGAGGCCATTTGTAGCGAGCAGTCATCAGAATAAACAAAGCTGTCACTCCACAGCCCAGAGATGTCTGGACAGCAGATCCACAAGGGAGAAAGAAATGTTTGTTCCCATCTCTACTTGATGTTTTTTTTTTTTTTTGATCCGGGGGAAAGACACTTGCGATGTCTGTCTCGCTGTGTGGCTTTTCACTGTCGGAAGCCTCCTGTAACGAGCCCCTTACATTTTTCGTGTGTGCAATATGGCAAATCAATGAGGTATTGATCAGTGAATACAGACACCGTTACACCACACAGATAACCCAGAAGGAGCCCTCTCATAAGAAGGTCCATAGACAAAAGTGTCAGTTTTAAAGCTTGGTGTGTCTTCTACCAAATGAACGAGAACACAAGAGGGGGGAGGGAGAAAAAGTTAATGTTGATGAATTAATGAATCCATGAGGCACAACGTTTGATCATTTGAAGTGTTTTTCTTCAGCACAAACTGCTCGTGCTGCGCGCGTGTGTCTGCGCTCAGTCCACCGGTGCGCAAAAAAAAAAAAAAAAAAATCACCTGAGCGCCAAACACTCCACCGCAGACATCCAGCACCTCCGAGGTGGGAACAGCGACAGCTACGACAACCCGGTAATAAAACAAAACAACAAAAAAAACAAAACAAAAAAACACACCACTCACGTCTCTGAAGCGATTCCAGTGCTTGATCTTCCGGCTGTACTGGGAGATGGTTGACAGCCATTGCTCATCTTCCATGAAATTCCCGGCTTTCCCCGCCTCTTTGCCACTTTTCACGTCTACCTGGAGCGAGAAGCCCACCAGCAGGGACAGGCAGGCGGCGATCCGCACAGCGAACATGTTGCTCGGGCAGTTTTTGGGTTTTTGTTTTTTTGTTTTTTGTTTTTAATTTTGTGGTGGCGGTCTTGTGTCTGGGATGTATCCTCCTGTCCTGCTGCCAAGGATCCTCAAACAAGACTGCTGCTGCTGCTGCTGCTGCTGACTGAATGGAAATGAGAGAGAGGGAGGAGAAAGCGAGAGAGCGAGGGAGAGAGAGGAGGGAGGGAGGGAGAAGTTAAAGGAGAGATGAGATCCCGCACTAATCATTTATTTCAGCTCACTTGGTTTCATTATTTCAGTGTCTTTGCTGGGCTTTTATTCCCCCCCGTTTGTAAGCATCACACACACACACACACACACACTCCTGATAAGTCCCACTGCAAATGAATCACACAAGTGGAACAGATGTTTTATTGCTGTGCTGATGATCAACTCGATTTTTATTTTTCACATGTATTAAAAATCCTTTTCGAAACGAGCCAGTGTCTGTCTCATGTGTATGTCAGCTCCGCAGATGAGTGAGTCAATTAAACAATTAAGTCGGAAGAAATGTGAACAAATGGCTGCAGTTAAGATAATACCATGAAGATGACGAAGACGGGGGGCCCAAACTGGGCTCCATGGGTTTTCTGAGGGCCACTGAGGGACTGTTAAGAGGACTCGGGGAAAATGAGGTGAAATTAAGCTCAAAACGAGCTCTTAATTTGTTCATTAGCAGCACAGAGAGTGACTTAGATCAGTCCTCTCTAAAGGATTATTGTGTTATTAAAGGATAAGTTCTGGAGCTTCGCAGCAAAACAGCGTCGTAGCATTCTCCTAAAAAACTGATCTGGATGGGGACTTGTTTTCGTCTTGGGTAACCTAAGTCTCGGTAAGCCCTGAGATGCGAAATTGATATGAAAAGACGTTATTCACACCCCTTTTAAAGGCACCCAGTCTGAAGTGGGTGCATGAGTGCGATCGCACATCAAGGGTGTGAATAGCATCTTTTCAATTGAATTTGGGATCTCGGGGCTTCCGGAGACTTGGATTACAACGGATGAGCTGCGTGGAGCCATTTTGTGTTTTGTTCAGGCTGTTTTCTTATGTTTTCAGACAAATCCCCATCTACTTCTGTTGTTAAGGAGAATGCCGCAATGTTTTGTGAACTAATGAGTAACTAATGAGTCTATTGGAGTAACTACGGCGTATTACGTGTCACTTAACTGGACAGTACACAAAAAGCGTAACTAATGATTAAGTAATTAGTATTTAATGAGGCAGATCAGCAACTAATTGTTACCTCATGATTCATTAATTATTATCTCATCATTATCGACTACAGTATATAGTCCTGAAAACACAGTTATTTAGGAAATACTCATTAACGATTCATTAACTACCAAGTTGTCCCTGACTTATTCCTCACTCGCTCCTCAGTAACTACTCACATTTTTGTTACCGGCAAAAAACAATCAATCCAGGATTGCACAAAGAGACTGTATCCCCATCCACACCAAAGGGTATAAACAAATATTTATCTTGGAATAGAATAAAACATTAAAAAAAGGCAGTAAAGTATATAAAAGTTACACTTAAAGAAATGTAAAGTTATGTGAATACTTGTACAATATGTGCAGTCACACAGTTCCCTGCAAATCAGTGTGACATAAGCCTATTTGATGTCAAAACTTTGATTCCTTCCCTCAAATTTAAAACCATCTTTCACGGGTCTGAACACTAATGTCAGACTGGCTCTATGTGATTGAAGATGTATATTTGAGCTGCTGCCGCGATGCTTCCTTTTTCCCCATCAATAATCCGTGACCTACAGAGTTCTGCTGTACCTGCACATCATTCTCAGTCTGCCCACGTTACTCCAGCTGCTCCCTAAACTCTCCCAGCCCTCCCCGCCGCTCTCCATTTCAACCCCAATGAAGATAAACCTAATCCGGCGCTCTTGCTCAGACTCATTGGAGTTTAGGGTTACCAATATTCAGCCGAGCCTGAGTAGCCTTGGGCAGGATCACATTCCTGGGATGCTGCTTAGCTGGCCGAACTGCCCCCTCTGACACTGGCATCAAAAACGGTTGATGTGGCAGATGCAGGCTTTTTCCCTGAGTGTGCAGAGCTCCAGAATTTGGGGGAGCAAGGGCAGCAGGAGGAAATGTCCCGCAGCGTCAGCCAGCTGTGCACGTCAACAGTACCCCCGCGCTGGACATGATGTGTTAATCAAGAGGTCGTCATCAGTCATGTCGGGGGTTCGCTGCAGATTGATGCTCTCGCAGCTGAACTGGGTCGCTCGGAAGCGTTTAAAAGACTGTGCTCTGCCGCGCACCATTAGTTTTTACAGATTGTTTAAAGATGGTTTTGGGAAGCCTGTCTCTGGACTGTGGGCGAGAGGATAGAATCCTGAGGGGGAGTCCTGCAGGTTCAACAGCAAAATGGAAAAACATGTTGATGAAAGCTTTGAGTGCGTTTCCTCGTAACAGGGTACGTTTCAAAGATGAGAAGACTCAAAGAATCCTTTCATTTTAATTGCGTATCTGAAGTTGCAGCACAGTGACCAGGAAGCCCCGAAGGACTAGTCATCACTGCAAACCATTTTTATACCAGAGTACATGAGGTACAAGCACAGAGGATGCTCTAAGCATGTTTGCGCCTCACTGATCAGTTTGAATTTTCACAGTCAAGAAATCAAAGTCTCGAATCTTTAAACACAGCAGTAACAACCTCATATCAATTACAGAGTGGCCACTTGTGCCTCTCAGTCACGATGACAGTGGTGAATAACCCAGAACGGTGCCACGAAATGAACACCTCAGATCATCGTGTTAGCATTCAGCATGCAGGACTCGCGCTCCTCCGAGGCTTTCACAGCCCATCTGTGGCTGAGAGTCATAAGATGTGACTGAATGCTAAAATAGTCATTTTTGTATTTGTTAAAATGAAGAGAAAATAGTCCCCGGCTTGTTATCAGCTTATATCAGTGGGAGATTGGTGCTCTCAAAAAAGGTTTATTTACATTTTATTTTCAACTTTTTGGTTGATGTAAACCTTCCTCAGGTGCATCACTGTCTGCTGTGTACAGTACACAGATACTAGATAACAGTCATTGATCCAGAAGCTCCTGTGTTGTAATACATAGACAATGGGTGGATCACTAAATGAGCTGTCTTTTCCAATCCTGTTGGAATCTTTTGATAGTTTTACAGTGTTTTTTTCTTTAAAGAAAGGTGTTTAAATCAATAATTGATCGAGTTTAGTGGCTCTGACTGGATCATTTCTCCAGTACGTACATGGAAGTGTTAAGATTCTTATCCGTAACAGGTTGTTACAAACTTAACTGCATTTTTACCTACTTATAAAATCGGATTACAATTTCTTCCCTAAAACGGCATAGTGCACCTTTACCAAACCAGCTACAAACATGTACAGTTGTGTTCCAAAGGATTCTTATAATCTAACATCACAGACTTTGATCGTACTTTTACAGCAGATATATTGACATTACTTTGGAAAACAGAAAAAACACTGTATTATTTTACAGTAAATGTTTTGTTTTTGTAAGAAGAATACTCTGTTAGGTCTACCGTTTCTCCAGCCCATAGAAACAGCAGTCAGAGGGCACTGCACCATAACTTGAATCCCTGAACAAATCAGAAATATGACACCAGGCTAGATTTAAAGGCACAACTTCATCATCCAGTTACTGCAAATGTTGACTCATGAGACAAATTCCTGTTTTTTTTTTACGGCTTTTAACTGAACTTCCACTAAAGCGTGCCCAAGCTATCATGATATGATTGACCCCCCCCGAATAACGTTTGACTTGATTTTACTGACACTTACAAACATCCAAGACAACACAGTGATGCGAAGCCTCTTTATGTTCCGACGTGGAAGCAGCTTGATGCAACTTGTTTAACATCGTCCTCTACATGTCAGAGCCACGCTGTGGAAGAGCGCCTTTAATTGTAAAGAGATTAACTGATGTCATCAGTTCCTCCTGCTCCTCTCTCGGCAGATGTTGATAAAACTTATCTCTCCTGTTTCACCAAGCGTACTCAGTTTACACAAAGGGGGCGGCAAGGAGAAGAGCTTCATTTGAATAACATCAGACAACACTACAAGCAGCAACATTTGAGGGGTTTCTTATCTGTAAATATTTGCTGTCTTCAAATTAAACACGGCACATCCCCCTTTTCGCTCGTACACGTAGCTCAAAAGGCCCGACGCGAGCTTTGCGTCTTATCAAGGCCGCACATATTCTCACATGATGCAACAACTCCGTGAGGGTCGCCTCAGGAGCTCCTGCTTCACAACAATTAATTGCAACAGGCCAAGGATGGGATGAATGCTCCACACATTTTATTTATTCCTACAAGATTTACAGAGGATGTTAAAAAATGCAGCCCCTCCTGCCACCGTGAAGGAAAACAGAACCTGAACAGATGTTTGTTTTCCAACTGATTTTCGACAAAAAGATTCAGCAAAGAGTCGACAGTGCTTTGTTGTGAGTCCATTCATGTTGATCGTCTAATGGAAACTTGTTTCCCTGAAGTGCTTCGCTGTCAACTGAGAGTTTCCTCCATCGGAGGGAACACGTTCCATCCTGCGGCCACGTCCATCGATGACCTGCAACACCAAATCAGTGATCAATATATGCACTTTACATCACCCTGAGGCTGCAATCAGCGATTCATTTCATCTACACGATCTCTGTTGATTAAAGTTCCTACTTACAAGAAATGTTGATTTTTGAGTATAGTAGTTCCCAACTCGTCAAAAACAGGTGACCTCTCCTTTTTTTTTAAAGGTTCCTAGCTTGTCCCAGCTTGTCAACTGTGACAATATGACGCTTTATTACTCTTTATTTGATGTAAATAAAGAGTGTTTGAGTTTCGGACTGTCTGTTGGATGAAAGAAGCGATTAAAAGAGCATTTTTCTTATTTTTCTGTTCATTTTGTAAACTAAAAATGAATTGCGAAAATGATTGACGATAGTTGCAGTCTTCACATGTAATAATGGTAACTTTCCTCTTATCACTACTGTTTGCTTGTAACGTGTGCATGGTCTCTTCTTATGATGTCATTTAAAGTGCCATTAAAGTATACAATATTGGTGACACAACAAACACAATAACAACAAACTCTTATAAAGTATTTCTTCTCCGGCAGCCTCTGATGTTTGTTTGTGAGGCGGTTACAGCCTGTGATAGCTGCGCTCACTGTAAAGTGCACATGGAGGAAAAAAAAAGAAAAAAGGGAAGTCTGAAAGTAAGTTCCTGGATAGGAGAACCATCAAAAGAAGTTATTTTAGAAAGTTGAGGGGAGAATAAACCACATCGGGAGGCATTTAATAAGTAATCTCAAGTGACTTACAGCTGTAAGTGGAGCTGCTATATACGCGTATAGATCTAATTCAATTGGACTCAAACTGGGTCACACAGCTATTAAAAGTGCAAAGTTAGTTGAGAGCAGTCTGACAGCAGTTTGCTTTTGCCAGGAAAGAGCTGCTAGCTGCTGTTTTGCACTGCGGGCAGCTGCAGCAAGGGGTGGAAGAGAGCGCGGCACCTTTTTCAATTAAATGTACACAATAGACAGAAGCGGGCTACGACTCTGAACTCCTGACGCGCTCAGTCTCGCCGGATGGTTTATTTTTAGTCCGCACATTAGGAAGCTTACGCCCATACTATAAATGACAAATCCCCATCAGTTTCACTCTACATCCTCCCAATAAGAAGCAGCATTAAGTGCAGCTGGAGTGGATGGATAAAACATTTGAAAAAGAAGTCAGAAGGAGGATTTGTTTAAGAATGTATGGCTTCTGAAACTCAACTTCAGTCTGAGCCTTCTGAGCAGCGGCAAAAAATCATCATTCATGCCTTAAAGCTCCACAAATCACTATATTTATATAAACAACGCAGAACTATTGTGGGGTGAAAGGTGTTGCTTGTAGTCACAAATCCACAGATGTTATGCCCGATTCTACAGTTCTGGCATCTTTCAGCTGTTGTTTTAGTTTCAAGCTACAAGAGGAAAATGTTTTCACCTTAAAAAAAAGCTTTGAATAAACCCACCTGCTCAACACCAAACAGCCAACAGACACAGACAGTGACAAGCTGTTGAAAATAGTGCAGAATTTAGCAGCTAAACGTTCAGATATTTCCCTCAAGAGCTGGTGGAGGCCAAAAACAGAGCTGAAACGAGTGCCAGCGTTACTCCTCGTCTGCTGTACGTGTCAACTATCTGCTGACACATTTGTCAAAACAACTTTGTGAGATGATTAAATGTCAGTGTTGTGTTTATAGCTCGTTCTGATGTCCCCCAAGCAGACAAAAAGGAAGCAAGCGAGCACTGAGCTAATTATTGAAACAGCTCAGCCAAGAAGGACTCATATTTACATTCCGGACTTTCACGAGCACAAGCGTCTTGTCCGTGAGTAGACATATTTCAAATGTACCAGATAACTAGCACTACAGGTAAGAGGACAAAATATGCACTTCAGATTTTGAGGTGAATGCCGTCATCCTACCTCTGCAGCCCTGAAGCTGGCGTTGCTATATAGACTCGTTTTATGTCACAGTGTCATGTAAACGGCTCATTGAGCGAGAATGCTCAACATTTCCTCTTTCAGGCATCTTAAATTTGATGATTTCTTTTGCCTTCATGCCTTGCATCATTTTTTATAAAAGTGAGAATCTTTGGGTTTTGGTCAGAAAAAACTACTTAATGCGAGACACTGCCATGGGTTCATCTTAACTGTCGACCGCAAGTTTAAGTAATTTCTGGCATGTTATGCAAACCTGATTCCAAAATAGTTCGGACACTGTGTAAAGTGGAAATCAAAACAGAAGGAAGTCATTTGCAGACATGCTGTGTTCCTGCATCCATGTAAGAGTATCCTTAATAAAATCGCGTGTTTCACAAAGTGGTGAACCTCGCCCCATCTTCGCTCCTGACCGACTGAACCTTTTGAGGACGCCCCTTTCATTCCCAATCACGATACCATCACCTGTTCCTAATACACCTGTTCACCTGTCTTTACCCAGTCTTTTGTTGCCCCCGTGTCAACGTCATAAAAATTCAGAATAAGCATTTATTTACAAAAACATAATGTCGATGATCAAATTCTGTTTTATTAATGATTTACACAGCGCCCCAACTGTTTTAGAATCAGGCGCTTAGATTAAACACCAAACAAGGTATAGCGAATGAATCAATAATAAAAGTGTGTTACAGCCCCAAAGAGTACAAAAAGTCAACAGCAGCTCTGGATGACTACCTGCTGTTCAAACACACTCGGCTTTGCGCCTCTCCTCCCTGTGTGAAAGCCTCCAGCAGTAAACAGACGTGGACAGCTGCAGGCAGCCTCCACACTCAGCACTTTGAATGATAAAGAGCTGCTGCGGGGATCACCTGCCTTTCTCGCTGGAGACACAGATTAGGCATTTCAAATACCCTCGCCTTGGCTGTCCGTCAAGGCCGCTCATGCCCATTAGCGACAGAGTGATTAGTGTGAAATTCCAACGGCGGTGACACTCAAACTGGAGAGTCACATCCGACATGAGAGAAAAATCAAAGAAAGGTGCGCGGCCGCGTTTCACCGCCAACAACAACCAATTTAAAGGATTCGTCCGCATCGTCTAGATCGGTTATAGATCACCTTTGTAACTTTGTTCAACCAAATGACCTTCATAAATACAATCAAAGGATTCAAGCTTGTAAACGAGAACACATGACAAAAGGAGTACGACGCTACCTACTGAAATGTCATCTCCCTCGCTGTCGAGTTCATCCTTTCAGATAATTGGATTTTCTTTAAAATATTCACCGCTCGCTCTGTTAAATGAACCTGTTCAACATTCGTGCTTTAAGGAACACGCAGGTAAAAAAAAACAAAAAACCCCAAACGTGACCTTAAAAAGTAATTAGGCGCTTAATCGATTTCATGTGTATTAGCGGTCACTCCGAGCATGCAAATCAAACATATCTACTGTATTAAAAAGGTCATGTCGGCCAAAACGTCGTCTTTTTTCCCCCCCAGCAGATGTTAACGCCGGCCCCTGCTGAATGAAAACCTAATGTCTAATTACACTATGAAAAATTGCGCAGTGCGGCTCTGAATATCAAAACCCCCAAAATGTGCTGAAAGGTTTGACAGTGATCAAGTAAGACCCGTTTCACACAGCTTTTGCATAAAAAAAGAAAAAAAAAAAAGGCAACTTTGAAAACTGGCATGAAATTAAAAATGCAAATTGGATTGAAGTCTAAACAATACTTTGGTTGAGATAACACAAGCCTTCAGTTACCCAACATGATATGAATTCTCATTACTGAAAGGTTCATTGTGCGTTTTTAAGAGTGTTATGGGGTCATCTTTCGCAGTTACTTTGCTTTCACCTCATTTAAATTCACAGCTCTTTCTTTCTACACGGGAACGAAAAAAAGGAAATGAATCAGAAAATAAGTTTTAATCAGCTGTTTAATTGGCTTGTTTTTATTTTAGTGGGTGTCACATCCGAGCCTTCTAAACATTCAGCCTCTGTGTGTGACTCATCCGTGCATATAAACAAGCACATGCCTTTCACACAATGCTGCAAAGACGACTTAACTGTTTAACATTTTAATTAAAAAAACCCTGCTCCCGTGTCTCCTCAGATCTTCAGAAATAAGGACGCAGATCCGCAGAGGGAACAGGTCCGCGGCAACACACGCACACGCACGCACGCACGCACGCGCACACACACACACACACACACACACGCACACATGCACACACGCACGCACGCAAACACACACACATTTATCCGGCTCACTGAAAGGGACACATGCTAGTCTCAAAAAATCTCAAGGGGTCATGTTGGAAGTTCCCACAGCAGGAAGCGCAGGGCTGACTAATTAGGGTGAGAGATGTGGCAGGGACAAAAAAAAAAAAAAAAAAAATCTAAATAAGCAAGCTCACCCACACAGACGTGCGCAGCAACATGATTTTGTCAAGAGTCGATCCAAATCATTACCCGTACCGTGGGCAACTGCAGGAGACAAACAAACACTGTATGTAGCTTGTTTTCCCCTGATGATCTGAGCGTGACAAAATGATCAGCATGCGCCAAACAAATACTGATTCCAGCTTGTCAAATGTCAGAATCTTCCATGTTTCTCGGTTTAATATCTTTATAGATTAAATATATTTGGGTTTGGGTCTGTCAGTCGGACAAAACGGGTTATTTGAAAGGTGTCAACTTGGGCTCTGCCAGTATTTATTACTATAAGCAAAATACAGACGTTCATAAAATGGAGTATTTATGCAGTATATGTTTGAACTGTAGATGTAAGCAGTTATAAGTGTTTTAACAAACAGATGATGAATGACGATATAATAATAATGATTATAATAATCTGAAATATAACATCAAAGGAGAAGGTGTAATCGCCAACATAAGCGCTATGATCTGTTGTAAACATCAGCGGCGCATTTGTTCTGGAAGACCACAGGATGTAGGCTATATAAAGAATACTAAATTGATCGTTCAGTTATTCAAGAAAATAATTCACTAATTAACCAACACTAGAAAATAATCATTACTTGCATCCCTGGGCCGGTATATTCCTGATCTATGCAACGAAACACACACACGGCCGTTTTAAACAAACACGTAGTCCCGACATCTTATTTTGAAACACTGTCAGATTGAAATGTCACTAGTGTGCGAGTGTGTCTGTGGGTGACGTATGTTCCTTCACATGTGTTTTCAGTGCCATCATTACTGAGGACATCTGCCGCAACGCATCCTTAATCATGTCCCTGCCAGAAGAAACAAGGATACACACTCTCAGTGAATTTCATTAACTCGCAAATGATCTTATCTCGTTCAACCCTCCTTACCTTGTGTGCTTATGCGCAATGCTATTGGCATTTCCCAGAATCCTCACTGTATCTGTTACCTGAAAGGATGTGTACTCCTGACCCACTAACAAGCATGCTCTCAGGAGACAGGGAGTGGCTAATTAGGCCTCTTTCCTGGGTCTGAAAAGACATATTTTTTGCCAAGGCAGTGTCACAGTCAGTGCATGGACGGCTTGGCTGGCCATTTCCCGATGACAAAATTTGCATGTCCCTGTCTAATGGCGTGTGTTGACACGGCTCCAGGATAACGGGGGTGGGGGGGAGTCACGCCACTGCTGAAATGGGAGGGTGGACAGCACGGGATGGCAGAGCTGACAAACAAAAAGCACCCTCAGTTTTCATCAGTGTAACTTTTGGCTGCTCTGCTCCGATCGCCTTCCTGCATGCCAAGCAGACAGCATCGGCAGCTGAGGGGCGGGCTGAAAAAAAAAAAAAAAAAAAAGAGGCAAAAACAAGTGTCTAGGCTCCGTGTCCGGTGTCTGTATTCACGGACACACTCAACAGAAGGGAGTGGGAACAAGGTTGTGGTTCGTGTGGGAAGGGCACTGATAAAAAAAATTGAAAAAAAAAAAAAAGATGGAAAAAAACACCCCAGACTGGTGTAATAAATCATGTCAGTGACGCATTAACACATTTATGAGGCAGTGAGATGAAAGGAAATGGATAATACTTGTTTTTGACTTCAAGTAGTGAGAGAATGAGAACAGATCAGGGTGAAATTCAGCTGAAGCGATGTGACAGCCATTAAAGTCTTTATTATTTGGACTTGTAAATTCCACATTTGCTCAATCATTAAATGTTTAAGTCTCACAGTCGGCTAGTTAAAGTTTCTCAAAATAGAGCAGACGGGGCCGGCTGAAGAACGGTGGCAGAACTCAGATCAGCTATTTCAGCTATTATGGTTGAGCGGTGAGACGGCGCAGGGAGGCTACTTCAATTATTCAGAACATGCCATGAACGCCGACTTCCTGTATGACCGGACTGAATATATATGAGATGGGCCGGGCACGTGCGGCATTCCACTGTGCTTGAAACGTGGGAATAAATGACCGCCGACTGTGAAAAGAGCAATGTGAAGGTCATTCAAGGGGCAAGATCCACCGGCTACACCAACAAAACACACGTAGCGCATCGCTTTTTACTTGATGTAATGTTCGTGGTGGTGGTATAAGGTTCTGTCACAACTTTGTAGGTGCCATTACCATCTCCATTCTGCTGATTCCTGCTTGACAGAAGTCTTCTGCGAGCACCGGGTATGAGCCAACTCCTCCCGTCTGTTTTAAAGTGCGCTAATCTGTTAAATCAGCTGCTGTGGGTCCTCTGTAGATACTTGAGAAGTTTAGAGACTTGCCATCCATGTTTTGCACTGGGACAAATTGATAGTGGAACTCACGAATGTCAGCTCAGAAATATCGATTTAAATCAAATAGTCTGACACAACAAGAGTCTGTTGGATAATTAATAACAATACAGCACATTATTATATTAGATGGTCACATATATGGCGTGTGAATTTTTAATAATGACCATCAAATAAATGTAGTGGACTAAAAAGTACTGTATTTTCCTCTGAAATGTACACGAATATAAGTATAAAGTCACAAATTATATCAAATGTGAATACTCAAGTAAAAGTATCACAAAATGTACTTATACTAGTAAATTCGTAATGTTTCGCCACTGTGTTCAACATAATGTTACCTATAATATTTTTCTATATATACATCTCTGAAGCCTGTGAACAACTCCTATCTGACTTTATTTCTGCAACAACCCAATTTCACACACAAACACCATCATCTCCTCCTCTGTGAGAACAGTTTACAGACAAGGTAATTGTGTTCGACTATGACTTCCATCTAAATAAAATCTTTCTATTGAAAAAACCCAAAACAAATCTTAAACCATTCCATTTTCAAAGTCAAGACAAAAGTATTTAGCCGAGAACATGGAGGGTTTTTGAAGCCTTTCATGTTTTCTTTTGATTTCTTGTTCCATTAAAACGTATTCCTCTTCACTTATTTTGATGTTGTTTGAAATGCTCTGGGTAGTTATGTTTTTATACTTCAGTCTCCAGACAATTGGTTCTTTTCAGGGAATCCGAGTCAAAGGGATTTTTGCACGCCATGTTTCATCTTTTGATTGGGCTTTGGTCTGAAATTTCAATCATTCTTCACTCTGATCATTTTATTTTCCAGCACAAACTGTTCCCAAGGGGCTTTGGTAAACAAAGAATTTTGTTTAGCCTCAGACAGACCAAGTCAATTGCAATAAAAACTAAAAATATGCTGCCACCTAGTGGACGACACTATGAAGACTGCTTCAATAAAAATGTAATTCACTGCCCACCTCAGAATATGCTCAGCCCTGCTGAAGCTCATGAGAAGTTGATGCTCCCTGCAGACGAGTAGTAGCCTGTGCAATCTGACGAATACCTCTGGGACAGCAGCACGGTGTTCAGCTCAAACTCTCCAAAACGATGAGCGCGAAATATCTGTAATGAAATAAAGACTTCAATAATGCAAATCTTCTTCATTTAACTCATTTTGCATTACAATTAATCTATTTCACGGTAACAAAGCAGTCGAACGACTCAGTGATATAGAAAAGTTGGCGATGTGTTCAAGAAGTCGAGCCTCGTATGGCGAAAAGATGATGAGCTGTCACACTCAAACATGGTGTTACTATGGTTACGGGCGTCTGAGTATGTGGTAGGCACCTTTTGTGTGACTTTCAGAGAGAAGAATATCAAGGATTTTGTTATTCAGACAAAGATCTTCTCTGCACTCTGGTGAATTTCTGAGCTTTTTTTTCTTTTTTTTATCTGCAGTGTCAACTTGGTGTCACATTTCAAGTGTCACTCACAGAGAAACTGCATCTGGAAGATTTAACAGACTCTTTCATAAAAAAAACCAATAAAAACTCTCTTCTTTGAGTTAAACAGGCATGTTCTTGTTTCTTAAATTACAGGTTTGATCACCAAAATCTCTGGCAGTGTAATCTTAAACTTTCAAAAAGCCAATAGATAGAAAATAAGCTGTAAATGTAGAGTATCTAACTACCACATGATCACTCCAATTAGACACCTTGAATAAATTACAATCATCTTACAATTGTTACAAGAACCGTCCGAATTGTTGCTCATGTGCAACAGGTCTTCTGGCGTATTGTGATTTTGATAATATTTCAATTAACTGTGCAGCCCGATTCAAAGAGTAGCATTTTTTGATCTAGACACGTAGGACATGCCGATATTATTCAGGTTTTAGTGGACATACATTATACAGCACATTTGTATTATGTATTTTAATTGGGGTTTTACTGCTGGATATTAAAAACTCTGACCTTTACAAAAAGGTGGTCGAATGGATGGAAAAGGGCAGCCATGTTCATATGGATGACTACATTTTCATTAGTCAGGCAAACAGCTTTGTACAAATATTATTCAGGGCTGCACGAAAAATAAAAAAAAAACACGTTTTGCTCAAACAACATATTATGCAGCACTAATGTTCATTGTCTTTTTCAGAATTAGGGCAAAAAACAGAACATGTTGTTATTTTAAATACAAAAACCTGTGTTTTTCCTATTGTGACAAGTCAAAATGTAAAAAAAGAGAGGAACAAATGTAGATGTTTGTGATTTAAAATGGAACAACCATGACTCATTACTAAGTAGATCTGGTGGGTTATTGTCTAATTACATATGGCAGCTGGTCTGGGAACACAATCATTTAATCATTTAGCACCACCATAAAATCAGGACACCTTTCATGACTGTTGATAGCAGTGAGTCAGCCCCCTACATTAACCTGATTATCCCCTGTACATGGTAGAGTGCCATCAGAGCGTTCCTCCCCAAAGACCTAAATCTCTCTGTTTTAAGACCCATTAATTGGTAAGCTCTCACAATATCCTAATGGGACTCCAAACGCAGTGCAAATGTCAACTACAGTTGAAAAACCTATGCATGGTATGTTAAATGTGCAGTTTTGCATCAGTTGTATGGTGCATCTCCACATTCTGTATATTTTAGATGTTTTCATCCAGCCTATACCTAAAAACTATTCTAATATCCTCATTTGTGATTGCCATCTGGTATTAACAACAACAGATTATAGTGAGTCTGAGTGTTTATAAATCTGCAGCAGTACAAAGGTCATTCAAAAGTACACAGTTCCTCTAACCTTTAGTATGTTTCTGGCATCAAAAGCCTCTCTTTCGCTCATGGGTTGTCTTCCTTGGCTGCCCGTGTCTTCAACTGGAAAAACACCAGAGCGTCAGAGACAAGCTGACAAATATAACACAGAGCCATAAAATACAGATAGTTTATCTCCTGAGCAAATAAACATGTTTACTGACTGCAACAGTAGGTGACAATCAAGGCCATTTAGATTGTGAAACAGGAAGAAGAAAGAAAAAAACAAACAGATTTTTTAATAGGATTTGTCTACATGCTGGCAAACATTGTCAGCAGTGACACAGCCCCTCCCTTGTGCCGTGCTGTTGGTCAGCTCAGTACAAATTTGAGAGCTGGGGCTGGACTTTATCCATGGACAAAATGAAAGAAGCCATTGTCAGAGTACTTGGAAAACACGCTGCTTGGTACACGTAAACAGATCAGTGGCCAAACAGAGAAGTAGCTGCCTGATGCCTACATTCAGGAATCTGTTGTTCTAATTGTTCAGCTCTGTCGTCACTGCAGCACGGGTCTATGCCAAAAGATAATGAGGGGACATTGATAAACAGGTCTAGGGAGGGAGCTAGCAATGTAATCAGAGTGGTTCACCAAGTTTGTTTTTACACAAACCACAGGCTGTGTGTGTAGCGTCTCTACCTGTGGAGTCCTTTCTGAACAGAGTGTTCATCACGGTGCCGTGCAGCTTCACCCTATCCCACTCTCTGACCATCAGCCCCGCAGAGACAAAGTGCTCGACCAGCCGGTCCGCAATTACCTGCAACCTTAAGAGCAGACATATCCAAAATTTAACTGTGAAAAACAGATTACAGCAGGATAAAAACGTTAAAATTGTGAGAGGTTTTTGACAGGATTTGTAACTGATTCACTCACTTGTCAGATCCGTCTTTCATATTGACTTTGGCATACAGGACGTCAACCATGGCTGGGTCGTCATTCATGTACTCGATACCTTTCACCTCCAATGGCAGAGGTTTTCCCTCTGTGAGGTCCCTGATGACAGACAGCAAAACAACTGACTGCAGTGACTCACCTTGCAGATCAAGTTTACATTTTATGGTTGCCATTAGATTTTATACAACCATTCCAATAATCATTTTTCCAGCAAAGTTGTCAAACATTTACTGGTTCTAGCTTCTTATACGTGAGGATTCTCTGCTTTTCTTTCTCATTTATGACAGTAAATAAAGAGTCTTTGGGTTTGTTTTTATGTGTGTTATTAGACACCAAATCTACACTAATCTGAACTTTAAAAACAAGAACAATAACATAAATGTATAAGTTATCTTCGAAAAAGGCTGGTGTTATTTTATATTTATCTCACTGTCAGTAAATCTTATGAATAATTTAAAAAAAAAAACAACTATTGTTAGTCTCAATACTCTTGCCCAGCCTACCTGCAGTACTGAGCCCAGAATCCATTCATTACAACTAAAGACATAAATCTTTAAAAATGGGTCACGAAGATATTCTTTTTTATCTTTTTAAATTCAGTCTCAGCACCTTGTTTATTGCAGGTGGATCCTGTAGTTTTTAGCACAAATTACTCAAAAAGGAGCAAACATTGTATTTGTTAGGGACTATTCACTGCTGTGAATTCGATGTGCTAGTGAGTATTCACAGCAGCAGGACGGTGTAAATGAGACTGTTAAAAAAAAAACACTGTGCCACGTTCATATTAAATAAGGAACATGTCATCCAGTGCAACAGTCTGGCTCACTGATGTGTGTGATGTGTGCTTGTCTATAGTCTTGGTTACACAAACAATACTTGTCAGTAGGATCAATTATTTGTTGCTTTTCATGTGCTTTAAATAAGAAAAATATTGAATATCACTTGATTTGTCCTCTTAAGCAGTTATTTTACTATAAGAGAAACCTTCTCTTATTTTATCTCAAATAATAAGTGTTTATTAGTTAACCAGTTAGAAAATCTTATCGTATGACATAAAAAAAAACATTATTTGGCGACCTACCTGATCACATTTTGACACTCTTGGAGGTGTTCACATGCTTTCCTCACTTCCATTTCATTTAACAGAGCCAGGGTGCCGATTGTCAGGTGAAGCTTTGCAGGGTTTTGAAAGATGCTCTCGTCCACTCCACGATCCTACACATCAGATTACAACAATTTGTGAGTAGAGAATTTAAGAACGACTTAATGTCCGTCATCATCACCATTTAGTTACATGTCCCTCCACAGTACCTGTGAACACTGCTCCAACACCTCGTCTTTAAATCTCAGGAATCCTTCTTGTATTTTGGGATCACTCAGTGAGAACGACAGGAAGTGGGTGAAAGGCTGCTTTTTCCGGAAACTCTCGACGAGAACCTCAACTCGGGTGACAGCAGATGAGACTGCGGCTTTATGGGAACCTGTGATAACTGTGGGACGAAGGAAGAACGTTTAGAGATTATACTTTGTTTCCCAGAGAGCTCTCTGATGCTCTTAATCCTCACCAATCTGTCCTTCTACTCCTGGTTTGGGGATGCTGATATTCGTTTTCGTGTCAAACTCCAGACGTCTGCGTGTCTCTCCTTTCTTCCCAATGATGTACCTGTGAAACAAGGACACAAAGAACCACAGACATAGTTACACTTCTTAGAAACAAAACCTCTTAGGCTTTTAAAGTTATGGGAGCTATAGATCTTACTTGTAAAGAACACTTGGTATATCAATGGCACAGCGGTATCCTTTATCCGTCTGTTCAATGAAGTTGGTATCACAGGTTTCATCATCTGCAAGGTCCTCACTCTCTAAACATGGTAAAAAAAAAAAAACAAATATACAAACACATTTTGGTTTATTTTTTTTAGATAAATGTGGCTAGAGCTTGGCAGCACTGTTTGTGACTTTATACAAATATTTGTACTGGTTTTTTTAACACTGACAGGACTTACCTGGTGGTCCCATGTAAGAGAAATCATCTTCTTCCTCATAGTTTTCTTCCTTTATGATATTCCTTCGGTATATTCTTCCATTTATGTTGATCAGAGCTGGACGTAAAACCTCCATAATGTCAACTGGCTAACGTTAGCTTAACATAAACTAAGCTGACAATATAAATACGTATCTGGGCAGCTCGCTAGCAATTTAGCTACGCGAATAACTTTTCAAGAAATGATTTAATACGTGTTCTAAACACTTATTCAGCCGACTAGTTTCCCACGTTTGCTACTAGCTAGTATGTTGACGTTCACATACGGTTTCCCTGTTTTACGACACTTCAGTGGATCTACAACCGGAAGTGAACGGTCACTATGGGAAACGAATGAGGCGCCGCATCCAGATCAGTTTAACCAAAGTTTAACATCTGTGGTCGGGGTGCCGTCGCTTCGAACGTAAAGCGCTTCCTTTGTCGTAAAGTACTGGCAAGACATCTAAACAAACAACAAAACCAACTGCGCGGATTTCAAGTCTTTGTAGATTTACTGGACGCCAACGGTAAGTTTTGTTTACGGAATACGGTTGTTTATTGTCATGGTGTGCCTACTAATACTAAAGTAAATAGTCGTTGCCTACATTGGCGTGAGCAGGATAGTTAGCTTGCCTGCTAGCCATCTTTGGCTAGTTGTAGCAGTTGAGCTATTTGAGTGTATCATTAAAGCTAGGAAAGCTACTAACGTTCGCTTTCGTACACTGCCTGGCTATGATTAACTGTCTTTGAGACTAGTAAAGGCGTGATACTGTTTTAATGTGTCACAGATTTCAGTGGTGGCAGTTTTTGTGATGTCTTCGTGTGTTTGTGAAGTTATCTCAGGGCAATGGCTGCGTCTTCTTCTTCCTCTTCTGCGGGAGGTGTGAGCGGCAGCTCGGTGACTGGGTCCGGGTTCAGTGCTTCAGAGCTCATCCCTCCCAGGAAAGTCTTGTACACATATCCTAAAGGAGCAGGTGAAATGATGGAAGGTAAAAGAAAACACACAGCGAGAGGCATCTGTCTTTAGCTGTCTCTCTCCTCCCAACAAGGACGTGGAAATCATATGATGCAATTCACTCTACGCTCGGTTTATTTGAGGTTATTTGCATTTTAGAAAACACTGGGTCAAAGGAGTTAGTCACAGGCTTGTGCTCCTCATGCAATCATTCTTATTGTGACATGTGAGGCTTGTGCATTGAGATTTACATCCAGATCACAGGGCTAAGCATGTGTTTTTTCCGATACACTGATTGATAACGTCCGACAATTATTATACTGGTTTTAAGACATTTCCAGATTCCCCAGATCGTCTTCTATCCATAACCACAATGGTAATTAACAAATAAATAAAAAAGAAAATAACATGCCTTTTAAGCCAGTAAAGATGGCAGCCATATGTGACATCTCCCATCTTCTCTTTATAAAATGGATTACCAAATTTAAAGGCTTAGTCATCAAGATAATTTATCTCTTATTTGATCTTATTTTCTGTTTTCTTGTGTAAGGATACATTTGTGTTTTTCTGCATCATACTAAATGTCACTTCTGGAGGGCTGCCATCTTTGTTTGGCTTGTGAAACAGTCAGAGCTAATTAAAAAAAAAACAAAAATAGGAAAGAATCGTTGATATTGTTAAGCGGACACTAGGGTTGGGCAATCTGTTGATTTTACATCAGGATGGATTCTTAAGGTGTCTTCAATCTACTTTACTACAACTCTCACATGGCCCTCAAAAATATACACAGAGAAAATATGATTTTTTTGTCTATTTCAAAATGTTCTGCCTTACCATATATCGCTTGACTAACTCTTCATATAGCATTTACAACGATCAGCCAAGGTATTAAAGATGCAATATACAATATTGATTCTTGCTAAATAACACACAAGAACACCAGCATGTCGGACCAAAACAAAGGAGTTTATCCAATAAAAGTTGGGGGAAAAAAGAAAGGGGCACCTGAACATACACGGCTCATGACATTAATTTCAAACTTTAAAATGACACAGTGCTGATCAAATATGAATCAAGGTTAGGTTGCTGCATGGCCTATTTCTGGCTTAAAATGTTTATCAGAACCATATTTTATTGTTCTGTTTAGCTGTAATAAGAAAAGTTTCTTATCTGGCTGCTAGAAGAAAAGATATGCAGCATGCAGGTACTACAGTCCTGGCTTTCCAAAACAAAGAAGACAAAAGATCAGATTACAACACACACAGAGGGAGTGTGACTTAATTATCTCCTCAGGACGCCAGAACTTCACTTTAATGTCACAGCAAATACCTTTTTGCTTCAGTATCAATGTTCAAGATCTCATATTTAAATCTTAAAAGGACTATCGGGTGAAGTAAATAACATTGAACATCCAACAAACCTAGCATCCTGGCATTCATCTGTGGGGACATGTCGGGACAAGTCCTATCAATGGAGGCTCCACCTTGCAACCCACAGGACTCCTAGGATCCGCCAGCAACAATGACAGACACCACAGGATACCCCATAAGTTCCCCCGTCCACGTCCGGGTCATAGCCAAGTCCGACCCACAGTGGGGTTTCCACTAGTGGTGTGCAGATTGATCTGGAAATGTGTGTGTGTGTGTGTGTGTGTGTGTGTGTGTGTGTGTGTGTGTGTGTGTGTGTGTGTGTGTGTGTACACACACACACACACACACACACACACACACACACACACACACATATACATATATATATATATATATATATATATATATATATATATATATATATATATATATATATATATATATATATATGATCCCAAAGCTTTCTGTTCTTGGATCAATATTTATATTAAAAGATGGTTTTCTTAACTTGTGAACTTTATCATTAACAGGAACACAGTAGAAAGTAACTACATTATGACCAGGACCTGGTTCAATTAATACCTGTTGATAGTAACACTTTCTCATTACAGCAGTCATAGTCATATGCCAACTACGGCTATATGCGCAAGCCGTCACTGACAGTTGGTTTTGATGACCGCAAATGCAGTCAAGTGTGGAGTTTTTTCAGTTCTCAGAACAACAACACCACTGTTTGTGATGTGTGGAGGACTGTGAGGCAACACCACAAACCTTGATAAGCGTCTGTGATTTAATGACTATGCAGACTATGATGAGGTTATACAGTGAAAGGTGCTGCTAAGTTAAAGAGAGAGAGAGTGTGTAGCTATTGGCAACGTTTATCACCATCACTGACAGTTGGAAAGTGATTCACATTAGTCTAGGCTTCAGTTATTGTGCTGATGTTTAAACAATGGGAGATCCCTGCATCCTGAAAACTACAGAATGCTGTTTATTATTAGGCTTTTGTACCAAGTACCAGGCTGGTATCGTGATACAAATAAGATACTGCGTTTTACTCGGTATCGGAACAGTAGGGAAATCAGCCCTATCACTATCACTAGTCTCCACGGATCGGACTTGTTCCTGCATGTCCCACAGATGCTCGATCCGTTGGGTTCTGGGAAGGCTAAATGGACACCTTGAGCATTTTACTGCTAGGGAAGGTACTGCCATCAGGGGCTGCCATTGTCATGAGGGGTTGTACTTGGTCTACAAAGGTGTCCGGGTAGATGGTGCATGTCCAGTGGCATCTATATGAATGCCAGAACTCAAGGATGATTTGCAAAACATTGCACTGTAAGAAGATGATGTCAGTGTTAATCACTTCACCTATTGGTCGTTTTAATGCTATTACTGATTGGGGTAGGCATCTCAGCAAAATCACCTGGCTCTGTACTCCTTTTTGTTGCCTGAAAATGTCAAAATATAGTTAATACTGTGGTTTGGTTGACTGGTATATAAAAGCTCAAGGTATAAAGTGCCTCAAGGTTAGAAAAATGGCTAAAAAGTGATGAAAAGCAGTGCAGCGGTGCTCAAGGTTTCAGGCTGTTTCTCTGTTGTTTTCCAAAACTGTGGAGGTCTTTTTACATAACGCTGAAAATTGCGTAACATTTAACCTGAAGTTCTCTCTCTGGAGAAGCTTGAATGCTCCCTTTTGACATGTTCTATTAGCTCAGAGTACACACAGGCTTCAGGTCTGTCTGTTAGACAAAATAAAACATCACCAGTATTTAACCTCCTCTTCTCCTTTGTGTTCCTTTCAGACGGCTCCGACAGATTTTTATGTGAGTCAGTATTCAGCTACCAAGTTGCCTCCACACTCAAACAGGTTAAACACGGTAAGTCAGTAACTGCATATGCAAAATCTGTTTGTTCTGGTTGATCCGCGAAAAGTAGGAACCCTAATAAAGAAACAACTGTGTGTTCTTCCAGATCAACAAGTGTCACGAATGGAGAAACTCGCAAGTTTGGTGGAGGAGCTGGAGGCAGACGAGTGGCGATACAAACCGATTGAACAGCTATTGGGATTCACACCGTCTTAAATAAAGTGATCCAGATGCCTTTGCTTAATAAAGCCAAACGGAAGGAGATGGTTTATTTCAGTTCATAAATGATATTCCTTCTTCGTGGTTTTATTCTATATCTTATGTGTGAAATATTATCTGGAGTTACTGAATGTGAGATGTGTTATTTTATCACTTTTTATTATTGTATGAGCATGGTTTGCCTTTTCTAAAAACAACTTGTTATATTTTATCCAGCATACTATATCGAAACCCTTTCAACAAAAATATCTGTATTATAAGCTAATGAATAAACATTTTGTAATAGAATTTTGAACTGTTAGGCTAATGAAGGTGTTTTTTCAGTCCAATCTACGCCTCGCCTCAGCGTTAAGAGAAATGAATATGTTTGGTAATGAATCCCTTGAAGCGAGGCATTGTGTTTCTACATGGCTGCACTGTATACACTTGTTTTGCACTTCTAAACCTTTAAAAAAGGAAAAAAAGAAAAGAAAAACCTGCTGCCTGCTCAGTCTCTCTCCCTCTCTCTTGCTCACTCCAACAACACTTGGAGCAAAACAAAGAGGGCTTGTAAATAAAAGTCATACTTGGACATTCTTTGGGTCAGTCGCTTGTTTGTTCGCTTGGGGTTGTTTCACTCGTTTAACTCGCTTCACCGAGCTGATTCCTAACATCTCCAAGATGTGCAGAAAACAACTCCTTGCAGTTGTTTATGCTGCCGCAACTTGCGTAACAGTCGTTGGAAATGTACAGTTTCTTCTGTTGCTTGACTGAGCTAAGTACTCTCACTTCTCTGCCGTGTTGACAGCAAGGAAATGGGCAGATCTTCATGTTTTCAAACAAAGGACGGGTGGGAATGTACAGAATGTACTGATCAGGGTGTAAACGTCTAAGGACAGCCCTGGTCAGTACAAGACACACCTCTAGCTAGACTTTAAATGTCCTTGCAGGAGTGCCAAGCTTTTTTTTTTTTTTTTTCACCGCACACTTTCTTTCTAGGAAATCTCTGTACAAGTTTTTTTGTTTGTTCGCAGAACTGTCGGCCATTTCCTTTTGTCAACATTCCTTGTGTACGACCAAGTAACAAACATTATTTCTTCCCCCCCCAAAAAGAAACACTCGTACTGATGACGACTTGTAATTCATAACATCCCACTCAGAACATACTGTGCCTGCACGTGTTTATGTGTTTCAGTTCCTCCCTGATATAAAGTACAGTCCGGCCTACTCACGTGTAGCAGCGCAGCGTATATCTGGCGGCTGTCCAAAAACTTTTTTTTTTTCTTTTTGAGCAAACATTGAGTATGTCATATACAGTACGGCCCTGCCAGACAGAAACACAGCAGCGGTTTCTGCTTTGCACCACAAGATTTTATGTTTTTTTTTTCACAAGATCTTATGTTTTGACCATCTATTAATTGTTCTCCCATGCAGTCATTTTTATGCCTTTAAGCACTCTGACAGCACCATTTATATATTTTGTGACTGTAATAAATGCTTTTTAAGATGCAGTCAAATAATCATTTTTTTTTTTGGTGCATTCCTATTCCTCTGCAGATTTTCATTGTTGTTCCATTTGAGGGCCATTGCAGGAAGATGTGTCGTTCGTTCCTGTTAAACATTTATGAGCATTTAACTGCGTACCCAGTGTTCTGTTATGCAGCGGATTGTCCTGATAAGCTGATGTTTGCATCTCTGGCTGGCTGGATGAAAAATTCTGATGTAATGCTTGAGCAAAAAAAGGTGACGTAATGTGCACTGCAACACTCAGCCAGCTGAGGCAAGCCTGCGTGGACTTGCTGCACCTTTTTACAGTATGTGATCAATAATCTGGCTGCACATAACAGCAGAGCTATTCATTAATGCTTAAGAAATATATTAAACAAAGACATATAGTATGATCCTTGCAAGCCCAGGCAAGTCCCTGTACATTTCCATAACACTAGGGTCTGCTATTCATCACCACACAACCCCCCCTCCTCCTCCTCCTCCTCCTGTTTGTCTTCCTTCTCTGCTGGCATGTTACCAGGCAAGATACAGCGCAGATGGCGTGCCTCTCTTTTTGATTGGCTGGCTGGAGAGGGCTGGGCGGGGTTTCGCAGCCCCTATATAAACATTGTTGCAGGAGAAACCGCAGAGCTTGGCAGCTGGCGATGAGAGAGGGAACGCGTCGGGGAGAGAAGTTAGCAGATAGTTGTTATTGTAGACAATAACGCTTCTTCAGACTGTCGTAGACGTCGACAACGGACTTCAGCGGCATCGTTTTTGAAGACGATGTAAGTATCTTGTCGCATTTGCTGTTTTCACTAGCTTTTTTTTAAGCCAACTTGAACAGTTACAGAGCAGCTAGTTAACGTCAAACAAACAAAGGTCTTGTCACTGCAAACTCCTTTAACAAGCTTTATTTAAAATTTCTGATACTTATATTTAATTGAACTGTTGACTACTTTCTTTTATCTTGAGTTTGAGTGCTTATCTGTTGTTTTCTTTCTTTCTTTTTTTTCCTCATAAACAGCTGACCACAGACGCAGCTGATACTGTTGAATACTGCAATTAAAAGGACAGCCATGCCAGCTCTATCTCCCGCATCCGCTGATCTCGCCAGCTTACCCCCCTCACCAGTGGACAGCAGTCCGAGGAGGCTGTCCTGGGGCAAACTGGTGCAAAGATTGACTGATTTCAGCACATCTCCCAGCAGCAGCAGCATTGAGTCCGGGTCTAACAATGGCAGCAGGAGTGATCTCTCAGACTCAGGTAAGCAGAGCTGCAAACATCTTCATTAAAGGTGAAATGATGTTCCTCTGTATGCGTTGTTCAAAGCGTAACCCGTTGTCTCTCTCCAACAGGGTCAGATGTCTTCAGTGACCTGTCTCCCTCTAATGATGACCTGTTTTACGATCCAATGGAGGAGACCATCCTCAAAGAAGTAGTGGACCTTATCGCACGAAGCCTGAGGGAAGCCAAAGACTCAGACTGCGCCTTACGATGCACAAAGCTACTAATTCCAGAGAAACTCCTGGAGCACATCGGACAGGAGCTCCTTCACCTGGCAGCTAGCGAGCCCTGTGGTTTGAGAGGGGCTCTCATTGACCTCTGTGTGGAGCAAGGGGCCGCCTGCGAGAGCATGGGAGAGCTATCTGTGGACCCCTACCTTGTCCCCACCTTTCAGCTGACTCTGGTGCTGAGGCTGGAGTCTGGAGGGCTGTGGCCTAAAATCCAAGGACTTTTTAGCACAAAGTCTCCTTCCACTCCTGTAGTGAGACAAGCTATTAAACTTAGCACTGGTTTCCGCGTCATCAAGAAGAAACTGTATTGTTCTGAAGAACTCCTCATCGAGGAATGTTAAGGAATGTAAAGGACTGTATGTTTTATTGTCTGCATTTTAAACAAATGCCCAGTTAAGCTCACAGAAGGGCCTTAGTACTATAACCATATGTATATGATGCCTTCTGAAGTGCAAGGATGGACTTTGTCATCGTGTAGCCTATTGTTCCCACTCCAAGGGAGCTAAAGTTATGGTACCTGGAGCAGGTGTGGCTCCACACTGACAGATTTTCAAATTAAAATTCGTAACCATGGTGATACATCTGGTAAATAGGCATTTTGCGAGTATTAAAGTGCGTACCTCAGTTTCTATTGAAACCAGACAACGGCAGCTAGCTATATGGTTATAGTCATTTAAAACCATTGTGTTCTCTTTTTTTTTTTTTTTTCATTCATGGCAGTTAATTGTGATTTACTCGAAGTGATGAATTGTACACCAAGCAAACCATTATGGACCTAAGTGACTGCTTGAATTCAAGTGCAAAGGCCTACCACTGCTTGCCTTGTGCAGTTTATGTGCGAGCTGCGGCAAAGATTTCAAATGTAACTTGATCTTGCGTCTGTGTAGACCTGTCCTGCTTTCAACTTTATTTATTTGACATTCAAATACTCCTATCATTGCACTGTTTTTTGTACTTTCATGATTTGCAAATAAATTATTTTTTCTAACAGTTCTTTCTCTGCCTTCTTATTTCATGAAACTAATATCTATGATGGGTAGTTTTATATCCAGAGTCAGGTTTGCAATGGAAATCCTGGAAAATTGAAGTTTATTTTGTATTTTATTAAGTTAAGTATATGAGGTTCTGAACATGAAATAAAGCACCAAATAAAGGCTGACAGTACTTCTGTGTGTGTTGCAATCCAAACCTCTGTTCTATTTTTAAAGCCAGGCCGGCTGCAAATGCATGTTGGTGCATGTGTTTCTGGAGGAAGATGGTTGATAGTTCAAGGCTAAGTAAAGCCAAAAATGAAAATTCAGTCATTATCTGCAAACCCTGTGTCGGTAGAAAGTAAAGTGGACTTTTGAAGTCCACAAAACATTTCTGGAGCTATACAGTAGATGGGGATTTTGTCATTCCCTAAAAGCAGTTTTTTTTGTCCACTTGGGAATGAGACAACTATATTTCTCCAGAATTGCTTACTGCACCTTTTAAATGACTATACTAGGCAAAGCTGAAAAGTGTTTGATTCTGCTAAATATACAACCACATGCTTTTTTTTTTTTCTTTAACAAACTAATTCTAAAATATGAGACCAGTTGTAGTGCTGAAGAGTGTCCTGACATGTTGTGGCGTAGCTCAGCTGACAGGCCTATCACGCACAGAGTTCAAAGGGAAGTTACGCCAACTCAAAACTCGAACTCAGAGGTGCAACATCTGCCGGAATCAGCTGAGAACATTTTGCGGTCAGAGAATGTGGCAGAGCAGTTCCTGCCCGGCACATGCTGCACGTCACCCAAAAATGTGAACGTGCGCGGAGCCATGTTTCCAGGCTCAGTCAGCCGGCTCGCTGACTTCAATGTGCCGAATGTGCTGACGGGCCTTTTTGTCTCCACACTCTGTGCTCGTTTGTGCTCGGAGCGTTGAGTCACGACCAACACCGTTTTTAAGCATCCATATTTATTTTCATCAGGGAGTAAAAACAAGGTGGAAAAAAGTGAGCAGGGTTTGTACTGTTCTCTTAGTCTGATAATCCTTTTTTTTTTCTTTTTTTTTTTTAAATAAATAATACAAAAAAAATAAATAGCATACTATAAACTTAAAAAGTGTGACAAAGATTGCTTTTTTTCCCCCAACAGAGACATTATGCTCCAAAACTAGAACCTGTTAGAAGGCACGTCTCTCATTCTCTTGGCTTTTATTGTGAAGTTCCATTAAAGTTAAACTACTGTATATATTTCTATCTTTAAGACAACTACAGGAGGCAAAGTGTAAAGGGAAATTTCCTAATTGCTATCTCTCTCTCACACACACACACACGCACACACACACACAAACACACACACGCACACACACACACACAGCAGAAGAAGAATCTCAGGTGTTCAAGTGTCTTCCAAACCCTAGACATGAGTGTATATTGATCAGAGGTTTCACATTATTCCTGCATAGTTTCAGAATGTGCATTAAAGTCAAATCAGCCCCCCCCCACCCCCCCAAATTTGTATCTCCCCCGCTGATCTGACAGCATTAAAAGCAAAGAGGAAGCATTCACTGTGATATCTAGTCGACTGCTACATAAATAACATCCGCACAACTACATCTAACCTCGCTGTGTGGCTTTCGAACGGCATTCTCACAACAACAACAACAAAAAAAAACGTGACCTCTCTCATCTAAATGGCTCACGTGGAGGTTTTCCAGACCTCTGTCTCGTCGGGAGGACGAGCTCTTTTAAAAGTGGCGTTTCCATTTTTCGAAAAACATTATCGTTTTTTATAACATGACATATTTTTCATTTCACATACTTAAATTCCACGAAAAACGGTTTGTCAGCCGGGTTCGCGTGGTCAGCTTGATGCAGATCGGTGCTGGTTTGTTCGTGTTGCCTGTTTGAGTCATCTTCTTCCAGAATTGTTAAAGCTCTTGTATTTACAGCCGATAATGTTTTTGTGTTGACTCCGGAGAACCTGGAGGGGTGGAAAAGGAAAAAAGAGACGACGGCGTTTACGTTTGTGAAATGAAACGAAACACGCAGACAATCACGACACGATGCGTTCAGAGATGAGGGAAACTTGCTTTGAGTTTAGGAAGGCGGCCTCAACCGTGTAATGAAGCCGTGATCTCGGACAGCTTGGCGCAGCTGGGCGTGCGAGCCCTCTGCGCTCTCTGGTACAGATCGTTGTCTCCAAAATAGCGGGCTCTGTAAAGCATGCCTTCCTCTGTAGGAAATCAAAGAGACATCTCATGAAAGATATATGAGGGATATTAGATCATAATCGTCATAAGCATTTTCCCAGAACTGATAGATAATGGCAGAAACAACAGCCAAATGAATAGATAAACAAGCACGATTTGTTTCCCTGGCAAGCATACTTTGTTGTTTCTCCTTCCAGCAGTTGTTGCGGAGGTTGGAAATATAATCGTCCTCCACCGTCCGCTCCAAATTCTTCAGATTCACTCCGTTGACCTCCTTGGAGAAATGCTCCCCCACGTAGTACGGCACCTTCAGGTTCTCAGTGAGCCTCTTCTGCGTGTAACCTGCTGACCTGCGTGGGGACGGGAGAACAAATTATTGGGACGAGGTGTCACGCGATCGGAACCCAGCACGAGGACGATAGGCTCTGTCTCTGCAAACGTGGCCAATAATGGCTCGCATTCCTCGCCAGAAACTACAGAAGTGTATCTGGAACACAAAGGCAGGCGGCGTGGAGAGAGGCCAGACACATGGAGTCTTGTAAACACAGAAGAGGGCCTGTGATTATTTGGAATCAAACTGAGGCAGCGTCAAGATGTTCTCTTTAAATCAAACACGTGAGGGTGAAAGGTCAACACAGCTAAAGATGATGAAATCTATTTTTGGGGCTGGTTAATCTGCACATCAGCCACATTTCAAACACGGTCATGAACTCGGGTTTTACGCAATCTTCAGTCTGAGGTCTTAGGAGTTTTGCAGAACAACAAGTTAGTTCTGCTATTTAACATCCTTCTGGCGGGCGCACAGAACGGGGATCACACTCACGGCCTGAAGCTGAGGCTGTAGGTGGGGCTGTTGACCATGATCTGACTGAGGGCGGACACGATAACCAGGATGAGGATAGGCATGACCTGCACGAACAGAGCGAGTCCTCCCTGCAAAGAAAACACTTCAGTGTCAAATATCTTAAATCCAATTTAAACTGAGAGCTAAAACTAGCTCCAACAATTACAGATTTAGTAAAATGACCATATGAATGTCCTTAAAATTGCACCTATGCCTTCCACAATACATGAAGATGCAACATTTTTTTTCATTTCACTGCTGCACACACTCGCTGTCTGTGCACTGGAGACTATTTATAACGTGAAGAATCACGCTCCAAGACCCACTAGAGACTAAACTTTCAGCAATTAACGTGAACACAGCCTTCTAGTCTCAAACGGTCGACTGTACAGACGTGAAAGATCAACACATTTTTGACTGGATGGGAACTTGAACTGAAAATACAAAATAAAAACATTAGACATTAGAATAAAAAGATGATTAACCTGAACAATGATGTGTACAAAAGAAATATAAGAGAAATTCATAGAAAATCTACAATCGACATCTACTAATAGCTTTTATTTGACAATATAGGCATGAGGAGGCATTGGTGTGTATGTTTATTGAGACTGGCTGTTGTGTTTGTGTTGTGATACTAATTTCAAAATGTTCCTCTAGCAAACACCCCCCAGTATTATAATAAAATACTAACTCGAATTAAGCAAACCCACTCTGGAAACTAAAACTGAAAAAAAAAAAAACATAATAATAATAATATAACACATTCCACTCACTGTATTTTTTTGTCCTAAAACATTTGAAAGACACTTGAATATTGCAGCATGTACCTCAAAAGGTTAAATCAAAGATAACACAACGTCTCCCCCTGCTGTTCGACAATCGCTTCACATTTCATGCACGTCTGCATTCTGCAGGAGCTCTAATAATAAACTTACATCTCGCTGGCGCTCCCTCCTCTCTCGCCTCGGGTAACGCATCCGCCCGTTAGTGTAGACATTAGCGTTGCCTGGATCAAAATAGCACGCGTTAATAGACGGACCGTGGCGAGAGCATTACAATAAAAAATGTCTCACGAGTTTGACCAGTACTTGTGGGGTAGCCTCCTCCAAAGAACATATTAAAGAGGTCCTCGGGTGAAATGTCTGGCTCGAAGTTTCCGTTGTCTGGGCCGTGTGTGGACGGATGCCTCCTCTCCTCTCCACACTGATCGTACTGTCTTCTTTTGTTAGCGTTACTCAGAACAGCATATGCATTCCCAATAGCTGTTGTAGAAGAGAAATGATTAGGCTGAGCATCACAGGAAAAGGCCAAAAGGAACTTTTCAAAACCACACATGTTAATGAACTGATGGATTATAGGTCATGCTGGTCACCTTTAAAAGCCTCCGTAGCACCAGGAGCATGGTTCTTGTCTGGGTGGAACTTCAGCGCGAGTTTTCTATACGATCTTTTGAGTTCGTCCTCGGAGGCGTCCGCCTGGACCCCGAGAATTTCATAGAAGTCTTTACATTGTTTTATCCTGTGCAGAGAAGACATGATTTGTCAGTGTCAGGAGTCGACTATTCCTCATAACCAACTTCTGATGTACGTGATTCTCAGCCTCACCTCTTCACAGCCTCCAGCTGATCTGCCGTATAGGATTTCGAGGCCTCTGAGGGCTTTCCTTCAGGTCTGGCGTCCTCGTGGTTGGTCTGCCGCTGCCGAGGCCCCGACGCCCCACTGAAGTCTGAGTGGCCGCCTTGCCTGGGTGTGAATCCATTCTTTGCTATTAGCTCCAGCAGTACTAGAAGAGATACAATAACGGTGATGTGCAAAGACATTCAGACAAGCACTCATCATGACATTTTTAGATGCCTGCAACAGCTACGTAAGGGCACGAATACAATATTGTCAGAGAAGCAACCGTGGTGCCCTTTAGGAATCTAATATTAATAGCTACGATTTTGTAGGTTCTTTTTATTCGCCTGCGGTCTTACACTTTGGATTTTATGAGCAAGCTCTAATTAAAATCTGAAGAATATTCCAATGTAACCAATAGGACTCCGTGATATTCATAAAAACACAGAACTATTACTACTATTCGAGACCAAATGCATAAATATCCAAATGTATTTATGTGCTACAACAAGGAAAAAAGACAGAAATAGCCTGAAGGTTAGAACTAACAGGAGCCATTATAATTCCCCCTGAATACATTGAGCTACATCATAAAACCGGTGTTTTAATTGTTGTATATACATATAAAAGATTTAGGTAACTATTCTTAATGCCTGCATAAACCAATATATCACAATACTCATAATACTTGATATCAACGAGACAATATATCAGGAATGTATATGTTGTGTTCGGGGGATACTTAGATTAGAAGAAACTGGTTGCCCTTGATTGATTATGTGGAGAAACTGTGCCTCCCATCAGTTTGAAGTCACGTGTTTGTATTTGTCTATAATACTCAGACCTGATTCTAATCAATACGCGTCATTTATCTTCCTGTATAATACTTGTTGATGAATGCTGTTGATGAAAACGCTATCCTGCCTTATTGTTTGGAGATAATGGATAAGTAAAGTGCTCAAAATGAAACTCATTCAGGTGGACAGCTAGTGAGAAGACAGCTCAACCGGTACTGTCAGAATTTCTTCTTCCTTTCGACCTAAATACCAGAGACTTAGCCCTCACCATAATAATCATTGTCCCCCTTACAATAATCTGTAATATATAACACCTTCAGGTTTTATTTTACAATACTGATAACACACCATCTGTAGGAGGGACACACAACATAAGTTCAACCGTGAACCAAGTTAATTATGTATAATGGATGGGGTTTTTTTCCAGGATGCACTTAGCTGATTGCAACTGCAGCAACTTCTTCTGATTGGCTGCAGTGTAATGCCTGTACGGATGTGTGTTTTATGCACATGCATTTGCAGAGTGTGTGACACATCACATATGATACGAGTACAGATGCAGTCATTGTGAAATTCTGGTGTTTAAAAATAACAATTCATCCTAACAGCTGATGCCAGTGTTTTTTGCTGTCATGTATTTCCCCTTTTGTGTCAGGGAAACAAGGACTGATAGAAACAAAACTGAACTGTTTCAAAGTCATTCAGCCCTTTGCTACACTATCTTTGAAAGAGTACACATTTAATCTCTAATGTAACCTTTTTTCACATGAAAAAAAAGGTTCCTTTTTTTTAAAGTATCGGCTTCGAAAGCTTTACAACTACCTACTCAATTAGAAAACGTTTTGAGAATACAAACAGTAGCTTTACATTCTGTACACGCAACACCTAATGCGTGTGTGTCAGTCATGGGAGTGGGATCTCTCCTCTGTAGCTCTTTCTGAGGTTTCTTCCACCTTTTTTTCCCCCATAAACAGTGTTTTTTTTTCAGTATTCCTCCCTTGAATCAAGGCTCTAAGGACAGAGGATGTCGTTCACTGTAAAGCCCACTGGGGCAATGTGATTGTGATTTTGGGCTTTATAAATAATACTGATTTGAATTGATTTGCAATCTGATTGCAGGGATGTCACAAGCCTCCTGAGTGTGCCGGCACACAACTGATGCAGTGGCCCAGGGATGAGGTACTGAACCTGCTGTATGGGTACATGATGTGCATATATGCATTGATGCATGTACGCAGAGACATGGCAGTCATACTAAAATGCAGTACATTGTCTGTTTCTTACTTTTCTGTATTTTTATTTTGCTACCTATTGTGTATGTGGTTTACAGTGCATCGTGGTCCAGAGCTGAGAGGGGTGGGTTTAGGCGTGTGCTATGCAAGAATAATAAACTGTATGATAAAATATCATACAGAAGTCTTTGCAGTGACTTTCTAGGATTAGCACCCTAGTGGAAAAGCAGCTGGTAAGTGTTATCGCTGACACCCTCCACGCATCTGCTTCATGTGGAGCAGGTGTACAGAATACGTCTTAAACAACACAAGGAGCAGTTGGATTTGTCCTGAAATGACAATATTATGACATACATTAGCTGGAATGATAAACCAGCTAGCTAGTGTGCTAGCTATCACAGGCCCCGGCTATATGCGCCGCAGAGCTCATCCGGGATGCAGGTGATGCTGCCGGTGATGCTGCTGCGTACATCCCCAGCCGAAGCGCCCCTGACTTCGAACGGCTCGGCCATTTTAACTCACCCTTCGCTTTCTCTGTCGGGAAGAGTCTCTGCGCCTTCTCCAGGAACCGCTGCGCCTTGTCCGGCTGGTTGTTGGTTAGCGCCGCGGTCGCGATGTCAATGCAGCGCTCCGCTTCGTCCCTGTTTACTTCCATCGCGGCGGGCGAGCGGCGGCACAGCGGCAGCGGCGAACTGAACTGGACCACAAGTAAATAAAGTCGCCGGCCGATGACGTCATGAGGATGCTGCGAATAGATGCATCAACTGGTCTCGCGAATTTTGTTCGCATGTGGGCTCTTATTTTATACTTTTTTTGCTGCAAGTGTCTTAAGACCTAGACATTTATGAAATAGGTTGTCCTGTTCGCCAGTTATGAAGCCGGCGCAGGCTCCATGTGAGCGTGCTGCCTTGTTTCATCCACTAGATGGAGACAAAGCGTCTGTTTTCAAATGTAGGCCATGAGGCGAGAACTCACGGATGTGTTAAATTAAACCGTTTTGAATTTGGGGTCATGTGAGCGGTGGTCTGTTTGCTGTTTTACTGCGCAGTAAACAGCATTGTACATGATTTGATTGACGCAATTAGATTGCTGTTCCGCACACGAATACAAGAATGAAACACATTTTTATAAAACACTTTATTAACAGTGGATAAAAGTTGCAAACTTGCTTACTAACTATTTATATACATTTCCCTTAATTTTTAAGTTTCGGGGCTGATGACGTAAGAGAGCTAGCATCTCTGTACTTCCCCTTCCCTGTGGGTGGGGGGTCCTCCATTTACAGTTAGTTGTTTTCTCCCCTGATCCTTAACTTTAGTTTCATCCCAGAATTTAACACTTCCTCACCCTGCTCCACTCGTTTTAATCCACGTGTGAATGGACGAGTGAGCGCAATTTATTCAATACATGTCTAGACAGCAGCCGCTGCTCTCCATGGGGAGGTAAATATATGCTACATCTGGCAGGAGAATGAATAAAAGGTGAACAGCAGATAAACAGGCAGCCAATCAGAGGGCGAGGTTGAGGCGGCATCCGAGCTCCGATTGGTCAGTGGCACCACGAGCTCCAGCTCTTATTGATTCGCTCGCTGCAGAGCTGACTGACTATCACTCTCCCTTTTCTGGGTTACTGTAGTTTTTGGATAAGCGGACCCGCTTCATCTCCGCTAAACACCCCCAAAATCCCGATTACTACTCGTCTCGTCTTTGGTGAGTTATTTACCCGCTATGTTTTCACTCCACAGGTGCTGTGCCAACGTGAACACAGCGCAGATAACGTCTTATGTCAGCTATAAACTCAGCATCATCGTTACATGACCATCCTCTTCCTCACCAGCGGCGCCCGCCAGCTAACGGTTGCTAGGCTAGCGAGCACGAACAATAATTAACGGTCAGCGCGAGAAGGTGTGTTTAGGCCGTGACGTTAGCTCGACACGAAAACACCGAGACAAACCAAATTTTCTGTCATTTTCTTTGCCCGCTCCAGAGCATCACCAAACCGCTGCCACGATGACGGAGGCGGAGGCGTTGGAGAAGAAGCAGCGCAAGTCCAATAACCAAAATGGGGATGTTCTTCCAGAGGCCACCAGAGAAGACGTGTTTGATCACACATACAAAGAGAAAGCGGGCCCAAAACCTGGCACGATAATCGTCTGGAAGAATGTCATATTGATGACTGTATTACATATAGGTGCCCTGTACGCCGTCTCCCTCATCCCTTCCGCATCTCCTTTGACCTTGCTTTGGTGTAAGTACAAAAAAATCCTACCTGTTACTGCATTTCTGTTGTTTTTTTTGTTTTTTTTCATTTCTCTGTTAGTGGAATTACACACAGTTTTTGTTTTTTTCTACCTCATCACATCTGTTATGTCAGCAGCCCGGCCCACTCTCTCACCACTGGTGCATGCATAAATCTGTGCATGATCCTCCCAGTACCCTGGGTTTTGTGGGATTAAAGCTCACTCATACTGTATATCATAAAGAGATGTAACATCACAGCATGCATCCTGGAGCTGCAAACTGCTAGGTACATGGTTGTCAGGAAAATAACTTGAACTCCTCAACAGCAGAGGCCATGCTTTCCTGATTAAATAACAGCGACAGTATAGCAGGGATGCAGACAAAGGAAGAGTGGCCAGTTAATTACATAAACTGCATGCTACTTTGGTACATTTTGTTCATTTGGATGAGTGTTTTCTAATGAAATCAAAACCACAGAGGCTGCACTTCTGCGTCTTATCACACATGCAATCACCTAATGGCTTTATCCGATGTTATATGATGTAATGACATCATCATATAACATGCCTCCGCTTCCTTCATCATGGTTATCGTTGTGAAACAAGAAGGCCAGTGCAAACCAACAACACACTACAAAATACACCTTCATCATAAAAAAAACATATATAGTTAATAAGACTTTAGTTAATAGTCAGGGAAATTAAAAAAATTTAAAATGCTTTTTATATTTTAATTTAGCAATTATAGAGGTTTATACACGTCAAGTGCAACTTTATAATGGCCTTCCAAATCATGTTTATAGATACACGATTTAGTATTTTTAATAATGTGTAAAGTATTGTAAACATCAGTTGCAACTTTAAATGTTAAAGGTGCAGTATGTAATTTAAAGGAAGAACAAGCAATTTCAGCCAGAAGAGAAAACCTTCCTTGGTTGATTTTCATGAGTAAACTAGAATAAATTAGCTTCCTTTCACAGACAACCAATTTGATACTGTTTAACTTTGTTTATATGCGGCGGACCCTGCCACCTTTGGACCTTTTTTTCCTCTGAGGACGGCTTGCTTGTGAAGTTATGGAATAAAGAGTTCTGAGCTTGTTTTATGACCGTATAAATATTGTAAATAATACATTCACGAGTCTCAATTTTTTTCCAAAACTATACAGTGCCCCTTTAGACAAATTCATTTTTAATAAATGTTTTGTACAGCATTTCATTGTTTGTTAACAGTGAGGTAACTATAAACTGAAATTAGCTATTAAGTAATCATTTACTTATGACAGTTATTATAAAGTGTTAGCTAAAGTAGTTCAATCAAAGGCAGATTTGAATGATTTTCAAGAAATATTGCATAAGAGAGCTGTTCTGATACATGTAATCGTAATGTGTATTTTCTACTTTTTTACAAATGAAAATGTCAGTTGAACATAAATAATTCATGCTTTTGGAAAAACTATTTTGTGGTTCTGAGAGGATGCTCTCCACTTCACTTACACAGATATGCTAACATAATATGACATAATATGTGATAAATCATTTCTTGCAGGACGATGTTTTCGGGCAGATTTCTCATAAATGATTTTAAGAATGTGCTACTTTAGTTGTCATGCAGCCACATGTCTGTCTGTAGTCACCATAGCACTGGTTACACGTCATGAGTAACAGCCTGTCAACACTGAATAATCAGAGTCTGAATCACTTGTTGCTGGATTATCCTCACAGTACTTAGTCTTGGAAAAACTTAATGTCCTCAGAGTGGCAACAAAACATATAGGCACATTTGAAAAACACATCAGACAGACAAAAACAACAATAGCCTAAGATCATCTGTAGTCATCAATGTCATCACAGTCTAGGCAGGTATTTAAAGTGCATCTCAAGAATTGTCATAACAATGAATAGTAAGTATACTGCACATCCCTTTTGTACCCATTTATTAAAATCCCCTGGTTCACGTAACACTGACAGTACAAAAACTGTCTGATGCAACATTGCAATGTGAATTAGTGCAATAAAGTATTGATGACAGGACGAGATGAGTAGGAAATGGTCCGACTAATTTGTTGATGCATTTCTCTCCCCACAGCCGTACTTTGTTTTTTGATAAGTGCTTTAGGAGTCACTGCCGGAGCTCATCGTCTGTGGAGTCACAGATCCTACAAGGCCTCATTACCTCTAAGGATCTTTCTTGGTGTTGCTAACTCCATGGCATTTCAGGTACCTTGAAAAATGACAGATAGCACAGATCTGCACACTTAACGTTGAGATAATAGCAGTCTTCATTACTGTGTAAGTACCATGTTGTGTCGACAGCGTGTGTAATCTCCGTATTTACTTGAACCCGCAGAATGATATCTTTGAATGGGCCCGAGACCACAGGGTTCACCACAAATATTCAGAGACAGATGCTGACCCTCACAACGCCGTGCGGGGCTTCTTCTTTGCTCACATCGGCTGGCTGCTGGTGCGCAAACACCCCGACGTCATCGAGAAAGGACGCAAGCTGGAACTCACTGACCTGCTATCTGACAAAGTTGTAATGTTTCAAAGGAAGTAAGTGGCCTCAGCCATTGGTTGATTTTACATCTTATGTTGTCTAACTAACAGCAAGTAGGCTGGGGCTATAAGTCTTCCGTTCTATTTCAGTCACCTTTCTCTTTCACGTGCAAATATTCAACCCAAACAAGTTCAACCCTAACACTATTTGTCAAGGGCACTGTCGCTGTATCCATGGCTTAGAGTCGCCAAAGTCAATTATGATTTGTTAAGAAAATCGAACGAGCCACAGTGTTTGTTCCCCTTTAGAGCTTAACATTGAGGTTCCGTAAGTAACTATCTCATTCATATTCTTAATACAGGATGGTGATTATAAACCATCATGTCGTAGCCAGCCGGGAGCTATCAGATTGTAAAACGATGATAAATGCTCCCGTAGAAGCCACATGTCTGTATGATATCCATCGCATTCTAGGAAAAATATGTGCTACCCACATTCCTAAAGAGTATCATTGGTAGCACACAAATGAAAGTCATGTCGGCTGGAGCGTTTTTGCCACCATGATTGGACCGTTAATGCAACAGTTACCAGAGAGAAACCATTATTTTTCTTTCTAGGATGCATTTTGCATTCAATGCATGGGTGAAAATCACTACAAGTCAGGCCCTGTGCTAGTGATTGTGAGTTGGAGGAGGTTTTGGAAAGAGATTATTTGTAATGATTTAAGGGACAAGTACTTCTTTAATCTTTGTATAATTATTAACAACTGTTTTGTAGTCAAGACTCATTTTTTTCCTGGCTTCATTTCCAGGCTTAAAACCCTTTAGACAAGGCTTTTCTGAAAAATGAATGAAGTGACAAAAAATGGAGCCATCCAAAAAATGGGCACTAAACCAGAGTGATAACTGGGTTAGACGCACTAAAACAAAGTGTCAGGGTAGATCTGGCTTCAAATACAGAGCAAAGAAAGAAAAGATAAACTTTTCCACACATTAAGAACGGGCCACACTGCTGCATAGTTGTGTTTACAGTGCAGGCTGGATGAGTCATTGTATTTAAACAAGGTGACAATTACCAACATGTTATTCATGTATGTCCAGATTGACTCACTGTTGGCCTCTGTGAGAACTGTGTCATGTGAAAGAAAGTGAAAGAGAGTGAACAATCAGGTGTCTGACATGCAGTGAATTAGGTTAATATTGGTGTTGTACCATGTAAACAGCTCCATTCTTTCTGCTGTCCGCCCACTCTGTGCCCTCGACAGGTATTACAAGCCGTCTGTGCTGCTCATGTGCTTCTTCGTCCCCATGTCTGTGCCTTGGTACCTGTGGGGGGAGTCCCTGTGGGTGGCCTACTTCGTCCCGGCTCTGCTGAGGTACACCTTGGTGTTGAACGCCACCTGGCTGGTGAACAGCGCGGCTCACATGTGGGGAAACCGACCCTATGACAAGAACATCAACCCGCGGGAGAACAAGTTTGTCACGTTCAGCGCCATAGGTATGGATAATGTGCACATGTTCTTGTTTTAACAAAAGAAAAGACGAAGACAGATTAAGAACAGGAATGGCAGACAAACAGTCATGGCACATATAGACAAAGCGCCGTTAACGTTTTGCATGACCGCTCAGAGTAGACATGTTCACCTTTTGCCTACATTTGGCAGCACACTGAGTTCAAGTTCAAGTTCAGTGCGTGTCAAGAAGTGACGCCTAAACGAATCTGGCAGCAGATAGCAAAGATAGGAAAACAACATTAAATACTATCTCCACCTAATTGCAGAGAACATGAAGTCTCTCCTGTAGTGGCATTTACACATCTGTTCGAGTTGACCGCTACCGTAGGTCTCTGCATTGGTTGCGAGAGCTCACCTGTTGCACCATGATTAAGTACTACGAGCTAAGTAAACAGGGATCTTTACATACCAAAACCAATCTTTGCTGGCGCCTGTCTTAACTTTCCATCAAATATCTCTGACATCTGTCAACTAGATTGCAAGATAAGTAACAAAACAAGCCAACCTCTGTGTGGATTTAATCAGTATGAGCGAAAAAAAGATCATTGCTCACGATCAGGGAGGTCATTTTTCTTTTGTGCTACTTGTTAGCCCTTAATCAGTCTAACTGTCCGGGAAACATCAGGAAGCATTGCAGAGTCTGATGCATATCTTGTACCAGTGTTTTCCTCAGGTTAGGGAAGACTGAGGTGGGAGGAAAAACCCTGATGTTCTATTACTGGTTTCCTTGTTTTAGTATGATGTGTTGACCACTTGTTTCTTGTACGTTACAGGTGAGGGATTCCACAATTATCACCACTCTTTCCCCTATGACTATGCTACCAGCGAGTTTGGCTGCAAGATGAACCTTACCACTTGCTTCATCGACCTGATGTGCTACCTGGGCCTGGCCAAGGACCGCAAGAGAGTGTCCCACGAGATGGTCCTGGCCCGGATACAGCGCACCGGAGACGGAAGCCACCGGAGTGGCTAAGCTTGTTGGAGTTGTGGTCGGCTTCGAGGCAAAACAACCGAAAAGAAGAAGCTTCACAGTCCTTTGACAGCTCTACATTTTCTCATCCTCTGAGGATAAAAGTCAGCTTCATGAGGGCCTCAACCACATTTTGCTTGTTTTTGTGGTTTTTGTAGCTGTAACTTAACAAAAATTGTTCAAGATGGATAACAAACACATTTTGCTAAGCCCTTGGCCTCAGTTTCTATTGTTTGAGTCAGGCCAAGGTCTTGCAAAGATGTTTTAGATTTGAAGTAGATGCGTTTTAAAAAAGTCAACTTCATCCTCCGCTGTTTTGCCACTTTGGTGTGCATTCTTCATGCAAAGTCATGTAGCCGATCATTTTTATGTAAGTATTACTCAATTATTAACCAAACTAGACAAGAAAGTGGAGCACTGAAATGTGGAGTGTCGTCTCAGCTGATTAGGTGACTTGCCTTTTATCGCAGTTTACAGCAAGTTTTTACAGTCCTGATATAAGTTCACTTTATGAGCGCTCGAAGATCTGAAAATAAAAGGGATGAGAGTTTGAAACATATTTTGTTACAAAAGAAAAGAAAAGAAAAAGTCGCTTTCATGAAATATGGCACATGATGGAAGAGTGAGGGAACCCAGACCATCATATAACCTGACTTGCAGTACGCCAAAACTGTATGGAAACCGAGAGTCATGCTGTGTGTTTTGCCGTGTGTAACCTGGTTTTCTTTCTAACCAAACCAAATGTAGTTGCACACGCTGTATTTAGTGTGTGTTACGATTAGAGTTTTATCGAGACAATATAAGGGACACATTTATCATGAATTTAAAACTGCCGTTCGATATATAACAGAAAATGATAAATGTAATTTATAGAGCCCTGCAATGTTTAACTTTGATTGACTTTTTTGTGTTTTTACTGAATACATCGCAGTGCCAAGAGCGTGCCAACCGTCGACATATTTATAACCATCTCAATGGTCCACTAGAGCACACTAAAGTCGATATCGCTTCTTCACTCATCGTGGAAGTTTTTTAAACATTGTGGCATCAGTGGCTTCGCTTCTTCTCCTCCTTTTCATTCCCGAAACATCTGCAGCAGAGAGATCCCGTTGGTTGACGTGGCGGGCCAGCCGCGCGACAGTTCCGGTGTTACAAAACAACGTGCCACCCATGCATGATGATATTCTGTAGTAGGTGTCGTAGTGAGGTGTTTTTCGTCGGCAGAACCGTGTCTATTTTTGTAATGTGCCGTGGAGCCGCATCGCTTTTTGGATCATCAGAACTGTTGCCGTGGTGATTTTCTGAGGCGGGGTCTGGTTTCCCTTTGATGTCCCACAAAGCTGATTGTCAATGCAGGAAAATTCAGGTGCATCGATGCTTATGTTCATCTTCAATTCTGGTGTGAGGAATGCTAATCTTATTTATGTATTTATTTCGATTTTTTTAATCCCCTTATTGACCTAAAAAAAAAAATTTGCTTTAAACTGAACTGGTTTTTCTGCATTCCAAGATTTGACAGACTCGTAGAAAACAAAATATATCAAATTTGAGCACCTGTTTGTTTTTTCCCCAAGAGTCAGGATACAACCTAATGCCTTATGACTTGCATCCATTCCTGATCTCCTTCACATTTTGCCAATTTAAAACAAAAAAAGATTCCAAAGTACCACAAAACAAATCTGACCGAGGTCCATGTTTACAGGCTGAGGCACCAGGTGGAACGTCGTTTTTATTCTGAAACCGCATTTGATTTAGGCAAATGGTAGCATGACAACATTAAGGTACTGTAAATGCAAATAGAGGACAGAGGTTAATTCACTCAACGCCTGGTGCAAACGTTCAATCGTGAGATTTAACTTGCAAACTATGTGCCCTGGTGGATGTGCCAACTAGTCTCAACCCATCACGGCAGACTTCCAGACAAAGTTGCTGTCATGAGTAATCTTAAAGCACTTAACGTAACCTGACAATAAAAAATATCACAAGCCGTGCAAACAACTCCTGCTGCCCAGAGCGCCGAAAATCAACGCTAATGACGAAGAGGATCAAAAGGTTGTCACTCTGAATGATTACGTCAAATCTCAACTGTATTCTATTCTGAAATAAAGTTCACAATATTTTCAATACACTCGTAATTCCAAACAGTTGTTGCTCTTTCTTTTTTCTGAATTCATTGTCTGCTTTCTCTGATATAAACCTGGTTAAAACAGCTACTATTTACGCTATGATTGTTATCTTTCCCAAGAGAGCTCTTTTTAAAGGGTAACTTAAAGTTTGTGGTTGGTAATTTTATTTTGGGTGACTTCTAGAATGGGTTTACATGTTTTAATGCTCAGAAGACTCATCAGTTTTCTAGTATTCTCCAGTGCTGCAGCTCTGTCTTAGACGCTCTGTTTTGGCCCCTCTCCGAATACCCAGTCTCCTCTGATTGGCCGGCTCACACATGCCTGAGCCAGCAACACCAACAACAACAGAGCAGCTGTTCTAAATCAACTCTTACATGCTAAACTAGCTGTTAGGTATAAATTATGCCAAAATGTGATAGTTCTAGCTCCTGTTTCTGAAAAGCCCCGTCTGCCATGATTGATCAGCTCCCACATGCCTGAGCAAGCCCCGCCCACTGTGTTTTCGTATTAGTTCTGCTGGTGTTTTTGTAACTACTCGGGGGGGGTGACTGTATAGTTGTGACATCACAGCCTTACAGAAGTCCTGACAGCTCATTTGAAGGCACTGTCTGTTTTTTTATATACTTTTACTGTATTTATTTAATATCTGGACTAGCTTTACAATCAATAAAGACAGAAAATCTCACTTTCTAAAATATAGGACCTTTAAAGTGCTCTTCTCCGCCACTGACTGTTGTACTGCGTGGCCAACAAGATCCCTCTTGTTTAACCAGAAACAGCTGCTAACTCTCTCGCCAAAGCCACATGACTCCATTTGCAGAAACAGTAATTTATTGCTGTAAAAAAACAACTAACAAAACACACATTTCATTTAAGCAGGACAGACACAAAGTGAAACTCACTCAACCCGCTTGGTTCGTCTTTCCTGACTTCCAACATGCACCAACTCTTGTTTAGTCAAAATAAACTCTAGTTTGAGTTTGTTGTTACCCTTACACTATAACTGGATTCTGGTACGAATTGAAACACACTGCCACACTCTGAACTTTGCTTTTTTTTTGTTTGGGTTTCTTAATGTGAGCTGTCGCGTGCGGCCTGTCGGAAGTGAAACAGATGATCCCGCTGCTCCGGGCTCAGTGCGGTCTTATAGCAGCAAATCACCTGCAGGAAGCGTTCAATCTTGATTCTGTGGAGAACGAGGCCAAAGGCTGTCAGGGGCGTATTTAAAAGATGAACAGTCTTGGATCCAGGTCTCATCATTACACAGTGTTTGGGAAAGGAGCCTGCTCTTTTCTGGCTGAATTTGGCCTCCAGGTACGGTGTTGGTGGGAAACATCCTGGCAAGAAATCTTAATGCCAGTGTTGGAAGACGTACTCGGATGGTTTACTGAAGCAAAAGCAGCAATAAAACAACGTAAAAACTCAACTCAAAGTAAAAGTTATGCAGCTAAAGTCAACATTTATTTGCTTTTGCTCAATGTGCTCGAGTAAATGACCTGATTATTTCTCCAACAGCTGACTGCTGTGAACAACAATGTGCAGTTCTCTGGTAACAATCCGACGGGGACTTGTCTGGCTGTTTTCAGTTCCCTGGTGAGGTTTTTTTTCACCCTGTGCACTCTAAAAAACACAGGGTTGAAAAACTATGAGGTGTTCTTACTCGGTGTTAGTTTTTACATCGCTGTCGGTTTAACTGGATCATAATAAGTCTAGTTTTCTGGGTAAAAAATTAACCCAATCTCTGTTAAACTGAGCCGACGCTGGTTCAGTTTCTAACTCTGTGTTTTTTTTTAGTGTATTGTGGCAAAGGACTCGACACATCCCCATCTGCTGCTGACATAAGTGTTCAAATATATCCCAGCCTCTGCCTGCAGATGAAGGGCTCACTCTGAATATGTGTTAAATGGTTTACACAGGACAGAGAGGAATGTAGGAGCGGAGTGCTGACCGGAGACCAGTTTGTATTACATCAGACTGTGTCAGGTCGAGGAGCACAGGGTTTTTTGTTGTTTTTTCTGCGGAGGGCTTCCAAACATGTACTTTTAGTTGAGCTGAATGGTGAAACAATTAGCTGATTGTTCTGATTATTACACAAAAAAAACAACTCAGAACATCTCAAAAGTGAGGATTTCCTTGGCTAGAAATACAAATCAATAATGGAAGTGACTGTTAATTACAGCCCCTGACATTCACAGGAGGAAGAAGTCGTCAGATCCCTTTTCTTAAGTAAATGTAACTAAAGGTTAAAGTACTCCCAAGATGCATTCAATAGTGGATTATCACTTATGTACTAGATGTTAGCAGGGCTTTTCAAATGTAGCTGCTTGACTTGAAGGACATTTTAACAATATCACGTCATGTTTTATTGTTTTTTTTGTTATTTCGTTGTTATTTTTATATAAGATTGTCTTTTAACTATGTGGGCAATTAAATGAAAAGTACATTATTACCATCTCAAATACAGAGAGACAGTGGCAGAAATTTTAAATACTACAAGTAAAGTACTGCACCTCAAAAGTACATAAATGTACATAGTCCGCCACACTGCTCACTTCATGTCAGTTACAGTTAGTGGTTGAAGAGCCGAAAGTAGCAATGTCACATGTCACACATTGTACTTAAAGGGTAATTCCACCAACTTCACACATCGAAGTGTATTTAACGGTCTTGGTTAGAACCACTGCATGTGTGAAAAAAAAGTAGCATAAAGCCTTCCTTGGCTCTAGAGGAAGCTGCACGTGATCTGATAAATTGCTTTCACTGATGTAACACAGTGGCTACGTTGCATTGTGGGGAATGTAGGCACCAGTCCGCTGGACTCATCATGGACAGTTAAAAAATCTAATTCACATAAAACGATACAGCGGAAACAGAGACATACCCTTTTTTTAATTCCATGCATTCTTCTTTCTTTTTTAAACCTGGTGCCTACATTACCTACAATGCAACGTATGCATCGTTGTAAGTGTTTACATTCTTATGCCCTATTTTCTTAAAACACACGTATAAAGCCGCTTTTAACACCTGATTTAGATGATTTCAGCTCTGAACAAACATATTTTATTTCCCTGTGTTACACTGTCTGACATTTATGTTCAGAATGACATTACCACTGCAACTTCCTGCTTTCTGTTGTTATATGTAAAGCACTTTCTAACTGTTTTTAAAGGTGCTGTGTGAGCAAAGTTATGTTATGAAGAGTACTTTGCTTACATCCAGCCACACTGCTCACCAGTCAGTGGTAAAACTCATAGTTAAAAAGTGGCTATAATACAGTATTAAGTCTAAAAGCAAGTAAAGTAAAAGTGTCAAAATATACTCAAAGTACCCAAAGTAAAAGTATTCACTATGCAGATTGTTACATTTCAGTTGAAAACACTTGATGACCAGCACTGATGCATTCATGTGTTGGCATCGGTTTAAAACACTAGTAAAGTACTGTGATGAAGTGCAGTAGAAGCGTGAAGTGGCATAAACTGGAAGTACTCGTGGCTGACTTACAGTACAACTTCTTAAATAAATAGAACATGAAGTCATGATATAAAAGTCTCACGCAGGGAGAGTCCGGCGTGACTCAGATCGTGTGATGTGCGCTGAAGCTGTGTTACATTAACTAACATCACCCCAGACTGTCACTCTCGGAAGGTTACTGCAGTTCAAACACCCCCCAAAAAACACATCCACGCCACGCAGCTCACTCAGCGTCTGACTGCGTTCGACCAATCAGCGGCCGGATCCCGACTTATGATCCTCCTGGACCAATGGCGGCCGGTGCGGGGTGAACCACCTGTGCCAGCTTGTAAACTGCCACTTTACCGCTCCGGGACTTGGCCGACGGTGAATGAAACCAATGAATTATTAAACCTCGTGTTCAGCGACTGAGGAAGAGGAGGAGAAGTAATGCAAACTTTGGTGCGTTCGCGTGCTTTTGGAGAAACTAGGGAAAAAGACAACTTGGTAAAGGTGCAGAGGCTGCGGCTCATTTGTGCTGAGGCTGCACGCACAGAGAAGATGAGACCACAGGCTTGATGTTGAACACAGAGCCACCTACTGTTCGACATGGAAACTGGAGGCGGAATAAGCGTCGGGAGTAAAAAAAAAAAAAAAAAAGAAAAAGTACTCAATGTTCTCTTTTTACAGTGGGAGTGTGTTTTCTGCTGCATTCACGTGTACCACATGTTAATTTTAGTGTAAAAGCATGAAAGGATTCATATTAAACTTGTCAGTTTTATATGTGAAATCTCTGAAATACCTGTCAAATAAGAAACACGAGTAAACACATTAATATGAAGATATTTGGATACTAAGATATTTCAGCCTGTAAATTCCATCTTACACATCAATGTGCCTTTATACTTCCTGGAGTACATGAAGCAATGTAGTGAAGCAGAAGGCGTAACATTTGTACTTTTTGTAACTGATAAATTAAAGTAAATGATCTGTTTGTTGGCAGACGGTGAGTCAAGTCATTTGATCCAAGTGTCAAGCAAGTGAGTCATTTTTTCTTGGGTGTCAAGTCAGATCCCAGAACCCAAAGCAATATTTTAACACAATTCCCTCACTTTTACTCACGTATGTCTCTTTTAATATTATTAACAACACTGTCAAATCCCAAGTCCGGTCATAAAGCAGTCTCACCTCCAGTATCTGGTCTTTATAATGACAAAAGACAAGGTGTTAATGTCTGTCTCATAATATTATCATTATCATGATATTATCGGCAAATTCATCTGGCATGAAGCAAGACCCCATGACAGAAATCAGACTCCATCTCCCCTCTTAACATCGCAAAGAAAAGATCATATAAACTTAAAAAACTATGAAGTCACATGTGAAATAAAACCCTGGGAATCTCTGAAAACACATTATGAATTAATCATGTGAAATGTTCCAAAACCACACGGACGCTTAACATGAAACCTGGGAACGAGTTTATAAAGAGGTGCCTTTCAAAACAATCTGGAACTAAAAGCTTTACTAATTAATCATTTAGTAATGCTTTTCAGTTATGAACTAAACCGGTTCAATGGGCCACATCCAAGCCAGAAGCAACAACCGAGTGGCATTCATAATGTAAATCTGATATATGACATAATATATGAATTAGTCTATATACATATAGAGTATACGTCTTATTTGCATTCGCCTAAAAGATAGATTAAAAGGGTTGAAAATAGGCTGGAAATGTCTGCTCTTCTCTTCCAACTAATTGAATTTCTTCCCACTTTCTAACAAGCCAATTACTAACATTACAAATAATAAAAAAAACAGGGTCACTGGTTGCTTTCTTTCCAGAAAGGCCATAGCAAAAGTTCGTAGTTTAAGACGGAGAAAATGTCATTTAATAAAACCTGATATTTACCCATTAACACAGCCATTAGTTACAACCAGTATATAACTCCTATGCGACAAATTCACGAGTCAATACCTTCACAGGAAATAATCCGAGTCTCACAACCTTTGAAATGAAACTTTATTTGAAAAAAGATACCGCAATGAGTAAAGTAAGCGACATGGATTGTATAAATATCTGTGCAACCAAAATGAGCACGCCGAGGCACTTCACTGCCTTCTGCTGCCGTGATACACCAAACGCTCCAGCTTGACATCCAGCTACAAAACCTCAGAATATCATGGTTTTTCTCAATTTTCAATTCATTTTTTCTGTTTGTTTTTGTTTCCATCATTGTCATTTTGATCTAATCTAAAACAAATACGATTTCTAAAAAAAAAAAAAAGACAACACCAAAAAGTAATCTGGAGTTACAAAAGAAGGAAGATGTAGCCGGGGTGGAAAAGATGAGTGTTGGTTCACTTGCAGTTCCACATAAATAAATTTTTTTGTCCATGAGCTGCCATGTGAACTCAGCAGTGAGGGGAAGGGGTTAAAATGTGGTGAGACATGCACACTGATGCAAAAGGAAAAAAAAAAAAAAAAGAGGAAGTAAGATTCAGTCATTCACGCGAGCGAACAGGAAATAACAATACGCAACTAGGGGCTAACAGAAAAGAGAGGAAACTTTGACAATCGCCGTCTTCATCAGTGCTTTGGCCCAAAACCGCCTCATGGCACCGTTAACTAGACACAATCTGTTTCAGCAGGTGAGGAGAACAATCAGTACCTATGTTACAGTCTTTACAAATGATGCTTGTTTTGAAATGATTAAAAAAAAAAAGAGTCCGTTTCTCTCTCGTACAAACTACACCGACAGTAGATGGTAAGCGCAACCCAGACTTTATTATCACCCCCCACAGTGGACGAAGGAGTTGCAAAGTCCCAGAATGTTTTGTTTTTCTGCAGCTGGAGCACTGCATGCATTCAAATCAGTGTTTCCATGTTTATTTTGCTGAACTGAGAGGAAAAATATATGCGTATGAGTGTGGACTATGAAGATGCACCTACGTCTCCTACTTCACTCAAACTCTGCACCGCTTGATTTCGTATTTTGCATCGACTGTTTGAATTTACACAGAATCACGACTTTCGGAATACATTCATCTTATCGCAAAAATTACCACAGCAACATCGACATAAATCTACAAAAAAAAATCCACCTCGCTGCCCCGAACCAGCCGACTACCTCCAGGAGGGAGTGACGAAGACCACAATCTGCAATATAATCAGTACTTATTCTCATTATCAAAGCACGTCATCAGGTCAAAAAAAAAAAAAAAAGAGAGAAATAAATACATATATAACAATATGATAACACTGAAGGTGTGGGCTCGTGGTGTCCCAGCGGGTGGGACTACACGCCCAGCTTGTTGGCGATGGTCATGACCACTTTGAGGATGGGCATGAAGGCGGAGATCTCGCTGAAGTTGCTGCTGCTGACCACCTGGGTGTGGACCTCCAGGCCCCGCTGGTAATTCTGGCTCGCCACGCAGCGGCTGATCTCGTGGAGCCCGTTCAGGATGTTGTGAGAGAGCTGCGAGATTGGCGAGGAAGAAATGTCACACGTTACTATGCGCCACCCTTTCACTTCCATGTGTTAGACGTCTCACTTCTTTCTGTTGTATATCCCACTATAAAACTATCGTAACAGCCTGTATATATTTGCTGGATTTTTGGGCAACATAAAGTGTCAGAAAAATGTGGAAACTGCTCATCACCAGTTCTTGAGTAACTCCAGCTGGAGATTACCAAACTAACCAACCAGTTTAACCTGAAGTTTTTTCTTGAATTTAGGCACTTGATTGTGTCTAAATGGGCTGTTTGTCTTTACTTTTCCCAACTTTTAAATACTTATTATTTCCACGACTTTGCGGACATACAATGGGATGATCGGTCTATCACCTCCTGATGTGACAAGACCGATCCCGCTGTATCTCATCTGGTAATTGATGCAGTTACCGGATGACGGTTTAAACAATGGCCTCACTTGTGTCCTTTCATGTGTTCCACAACTTGATCTCCCTGAAGTTTAATATTATATTTCTGAAGAATTTTACTGACGTTAGCAGAGGAGCTCTTAATTCCACTCTTTCTAAAAAAGGCTGTGGGACCGCTGAAATATGCAATCAACTGATTTTGTGCGGCATCTTTCACAAGAATGGCGACAAAGGAGTTTAAGTAGACATAAGGCATTTCAAAGGCTTGTTTCACCCAAATCACACAAGAAAACATTTTCTCAGTTAGGTCTAATTGACCCTGTCGTGACGATAGATATGTTTTGACCTGAGTTTAGAGCCATCTGTCTAAAATGGAGGCGGATGTTTGATTGTGACACTCAAAGAAACTCAGCCACAGCAACATGGGTTTCTTGCTCAGTTTTTTCTGATTTAAAAAGGTCCTTTCAGTTTCAAATTCATCACCGCATGTGGGCACTGAGCAAAGACGAGTTGTTGGTGGTAATAAATACAAGAACTTTAGAAGAAATGTGATATTATTCTTCATTTTGATTAAGATAACAGGAGCTTTTTTATAGCACTTTGAACTTCACCACAAGGCTAAAAACAGCTCTTTGCAGTCTATCTAATGTTTCTGCAGCATGACGGTTACCTTGCTTGATAATAATTTAATCACTTCTTACCGACTGCTCCCTCAGCTTGTCGTACAGGAATCCCAAACGTTTGGCTGCATCATCAAGCTTCCTTTTTGTTTGCTGAGGAGGAAACATTTGTAGTTTTTTTATTCAATAACAGCCAAATCCTTCCCTTTTTCCCCATCAATTAACACAAGCTTTATTACATGCAGCCAAGTACACACATAACAACACTTACTGGGTCTCTTGCTGCTAGCTGGCAGCGCTGCACAAGGCTGTCGAAGGTGGATTTGAGGACCATGTGTTCAGCTGGGATTTCCTTCTGCTCCACCCTCTCTGCTGGCAGCTGCTGGAGGAGCTGAGGGGAAACAAGGGGGAAAAAAACAAATACAAGGCGTTTACATTTGTTGTGTGCGTTGCTGTTGAGAATTCAGACAACATCCCCTTGTCGCATACCAACCTGCACGCTGGGCTCCTGGGGGGCTCCAGGAGGGACTTGGGCATGGTCGTGGGGCTGAGGGGCCTCCACGGGGAATCCCATTACAGGGGCTGTGATGGGGGCCGGTGGGGTGTAGTTGTCAGGGACCTGCGTTCACACAACAGGAAGACACATCCAAAACAAATCGGTTAGATCTGACGTATCATTCAAGCTTTTGTTTGCTGAATTTTCTTGCAACTTGAAGGCATATTTAGCAAGTTGCTAGCTTCTGCTTTCTGGTGTTGAACAGGCGGCGGGTTTGTTTGCCCACAACATCTGCCCTCTGCTGCTGGAAATTAAGTTAATGAGAATGGAACCTTAATTCTCTGTGGATTTGTCCCTAAGCACAACACCTTACATATTACATGTAGTATTCTTGTTTTTCATACAACATTTATCAGTGGAGCTTGAAAAAATAATGACACACTAAATTATTGAACTGAGCTCTTATGGCCAGTACTATTACACACATGTACACCGCATAGCTCAGAGCAGTATGTCACAATTAGCGGTAGTTGAAACCCAAGGGGCACTTCTGCAGTTATCACAGGGTAAGTGGAAAGATTAGAGTATTCAAAGCCAATTTAAACAATAAAGAAACTCCACATATTTGTGTTTAGGAGGCAAAACACATATGAAAAGACAAACTGTTTTTTGGCTGATCATCTATATAATTCTTGCCATAAATACTTGATAGGATGCAAGCAGAGAAGTTGTAATAAATGCATACAACTCTTTAATAAAAGCTTCAAATGGCAGCGTAAACCTAATTGATCAAATTTACAGAAATGAAGAGACCAAGAGTAAACAGATGTGGAGTCACGATACTGTAATTCCTAACTTAAATAAGATACCTTAAACGTTATTGAAATTCCACACCATGTTCGATATGGCAGAGAAATATTGACATTGAGGGCATAAGCTCCAATTCTGATAGCGATAAAAGCAGGAGTACCTTCTTCTTCCTTGGTCCACCTCGCACTGCTGGTGGGTCATTCCAGCCTTCCTGGGGTCCTAAATTCAGAGGAAGAAAGAGAAGGAATTAGCAAGAAACTGCCATAATTTTTAGTCCTGTAGTCACACTCAAGCAGACAGAGAGTGTCTAAACAAGACAATCTCTCGAAGCAAAGGTTAGTCTATGTGGCTAAAAAGCTTAAAGTGTAAACATGTCATCAAGCCATAAATCACAGCAGTTTCAGCAAAAATATTCAGGCAGCATCCTCATCATCACTCAACAGCATAAAAAATACACCAGTGCTGAATGATTAAAAGCATCTCGTATAGCTTTTTTTGAGCTCAAACATGTTGTAAAATGTGTTATTCAAATCTTAATTTGCTCCATCAATATAGGAAGTGTGGGTTCTCTTTAAAGCACTGGAACGTTTATGAGCCTTAATAAAAAACCTACATAATTTTGAGTCAAGCCTGCAAACCATGGTTTTGTCAACATACACACAAACAAATCATCTCTCTACATTTCCCTAAAGCATTTAGCAGCACAGGCAAACACCACCAAAAACACACTGAGTGACCAGAACAATATAGAATCTCTGTGATCTAATGAAAGGGATGTTGTAATGCATTGTATTGTATTTTACAGGTGTTTTCGGGTCACTCAAGTGTGTGTTTCAATGCATATCCAACCCTAACACCTGTCACCTTCGAGGTCACACTGGGAATTCAGCCAGGGAAAGTATCCTGCAAGTCAAATGAGGTGGACAGCTGAACAGGACTCAATAACCATAAGCAACAGATTCCAGTTAAGATGTTGAGATCTGTCGTTATCTAAGAACACTTAAAAAAATATGTGAAAAAGCAAAAAAACGAATTGATGACTTTTTGAATACAAAGGGACCATTTACCTGTGGGGGGAGGAGCGACAGCAGGGGCCGGGAACGGCTTCACAGCAGGAGCACCGGGGCCTCCCTGCGGATACCCTGACCCCATAGGAACATAGGGACCAGATGCCATGGGGGGTGCAGGACCCTGGCTGTGGAGGCCCCCTGGGTACATGGGAACAGGGGCTCCCGGTTGGGAGCTGGGTGGCATGGGGCCTGACGGTATAGAGGTAGTTGGCATGAAGCTTGTCGGTGGCACCCCGGGGCTGGGCATAGGGGGCATCCCTCCAGGGGTCGAAGACGAAGGCTGTAGAGGAGGTCCTGATAAGTTAGCAGCTGACATAGGAGGACCTGGAGGGGAGAAGGCTGAGGGCCCGCCAATGAGCATTGGCTGGGGCTGGTGGAATGGCTGATGAGGAAGAAAACCTGGGGAAGGACATGGGGCATACAATTGCTCATCAACCATTTAATCAAATCAGCGTTAAATTAGCAGGATACAATTAAATCTACGTCAAACCTGGAGCCGGAGCAGGATGTTGGGGGTAGGAAGGCCTCATGGCAGGGCGGGCTGCACTGGGCGGCAGTACTTGAGAAGCAGGTGGCAGACCAGGCCTGGCGTTGGTGGGGGCAGGTTGTGGAGTAAAAACTGACGGCAAAGGAGGCTGCTGCTGGGCAGGAGCGGAAGGCTGGTATTGACTCTACGGTTGGAAAAAAATGTAACATTGTGTTTTAACGAAGAGTTCAAGCATCCATAATACCACAGGAAGATAATCTCGCTAAAGAATATATTTATACCATGATTTGTGCTTTCGGTGCAGCGGCAGCAGGAGCGGGCTTGGCTGTGGACACATTGGCTCTGTTGAAGGAGTTTGGAGGCTGCTGTCCGACAGAAGCCTCTCCCTGAGCGTGGAACAGTCTGTCTCTCAGCATCATGATCCCAGGCTGCGTAGGACACAAATGCAAACGCAACAAAGTTAGTTATTAGGAATGCAGCGAGGAACAAGGAGGTTGCTCAAGAAGACGTCAATCAAATCTGTAAAACTTTCTGAGAAAAAGTCATCGCTCAAGGTCCAACACCTTGTTGCTACCGGAGTATTTATTGCAATCCAAATGGAGCAACCCTATTCGTTTTGGGGGTTTTGTAGTTGGGTTACAGAATGTGCTTCTTACTTGGTCTGTGTTTTCAGGCAGGTAGGTCATGGCAGTGCCCAGACTGCCCTCTGCAGCCAGTATGCCAGCATAGCAGGTTAGCTTCTCTGCCAGGATGGGGCTCTGGACCGCCACCTCGCTGTTGCGGAGGCGTTCGATTGACTTACGCAGCATCATTACTTTTTCCACCAGATCCTAAAAAAGAAAAAAAGGAAGAAAACATGTTGTGACTGATATATGTTCTTGCCTTTGGGCTACAACAGCAAATTGCATATATAACAGATAGAACTGTGTACAAGTGAAAGTCCTCCTCAGACTGTTACACCGGTTCTGCACGTCAGTACAAGCAGCCATTCCTACCTCAACACATAAGAGAAAAGAATCAATAATTACCATGAAAAGTAAGTAAGCAGTTACTCTAACTCTTCTTCTTCTCTACTTGTTCATTTTCAGATTTTACGCTCACAATTAATATGCTTGGTGCAACAGTTTTGCAAAAACACAACCTGACAAAGCTTATACCTCTAGACCGAGAGGGGTGGAGCTTTCTCTCTGCGAGGCCCAGCACTCTACAAGCTTCTCAATGTTCCCGGAGCAGATGTAACACAGACAGGCCTGCAGACAGCGCTTCTCTGTCTTCTCATGCTCCAACCGGCCTCCCAGGGTATCTACCATCAAGAATACATAATGAGACAGAAAGTAAAGCCAGGATTATACCGGGGGGGGGTTGCGTATCGACACAAAGGTTATTCAGCAAGTTAAACAAGTACAGAAATGGTACAGTTCTCCTGGAAGAAAGGCAAGTCGCAGCATGATCGACATGCTGCAACACTTGAGTGAGACCTACCGCACAGACGGGCAAACTCTTCAGGGTGAGCGTATGTCAGCAGAGCAGCAAGAGCCTCCTTCCAGTTGTCCAACTCGCAGCTTTGCACTATGTCCCTCCAGTTCTGGGTCACCACTGAGGAGATGAGCTACAGTCGGGGACAAATTAAATGACCTTAACATGCTGCTTTAATAGTTTCCCCATGAACAACAAGGATTCAAGCAGACTGCTACCATTGAAATGCTGTTCTTTTGCTTGCTCAGGTATTTTTGCTGGGTCTTCTTGAGCAGCTCCTCTCCTCCGCTGATAGACAGCAGGATGGCTTCGGCGTAACGGCCGTCATTCAGACACAGATCCACAGCTCCCTCGAAGTTACCCACCAGCAGCGCCTGGCTTATCAAACCATCGGTATCTTCAAAAGAAGGACACAAACTGTGGTTACAGGCAAGATAGCTTTCCCGAGGTAACTTGTTTTAATCACATAATTAATTGAGGGATTTTTACCACATGACACAGGGATCTGGAAGTTTGAGGTTTCCTGCGGAGTGTGACTAAAGAAGTCTGCTGGTGAAACAGAACCTGAAGTTCTAGCATCAGTTGCTTCTTCAGTCCTCTGGAAAATTAAGAAAAAGATAGTTCACACAAAGCACGGCCTGCAAAAACTAGACATGCAAAATAATTTTTTTTTATGTGCGTGTGCAGACCTCAGTGGAGAGTCGCTGCATCTTCTCCGCCAGATCTTTGGCATCGACTCCGTGACCGTTGTGCTGAAAACTCTTCCCCAGACATTTTGAAATCTGAGAAAACAAAATACTTCTTCAGCTTAGACAGGATGAGTCACAAGTAGATATATGTGATGGATACCAACTTGCAGCTACCTTTTTATCCAAGTCATCTTTGCTGAAACCCAAAAGCCTGAGGAATTTAATACGAGCTTCATCCTCAAAGTTCACCTACAGACGGAGAAAGAGAATTAGCTCAAAATAAAAACAACACCACACGGACAGAAGACTTGATGTTGTGTCTAAATATGGATGTAAGGCCCCACCAGAAGGAACTTCCATATGTCCTGCTCAGCGTCGGACTTGGCGTTCTGAATCTTGGCCTGGCAGTAGTTGTTGAAGGAGCCCGACTGCAGCGCCGCCTGCAGCTCCCTGGAGCGCTGGAGGAACTCTGTCTCCGTGGTAACCTGGCTCATAAAGACTTGTCTGGGGACGGGCTGAGGGCTCTGCACTGGAGCCTGCTTGGGATTCTCAAAGGTTATCAGCTTTCCACCAAACTGGGGAAAAAAACACAACAACACATAAGTCTTAAAAGGAAATGATTCACCTTTTCCATTAACATGCCTATAAAATATCACTTACAGCAAAGGAGGCTCCCACCGGCCTGCGCACCCACTTCGGAGGCTTCTTCAGAGGGGGGACTATGGTGTCCTGCAACGTAGACTGAGGAACTTGTAGGGGAGGCAGCACCTGCCCTGTACCGAAGGGATCCATGGTGTCAAACGAGGAGGAGATCTGTTATATAAGAATGTTAAATGTTTTTCTTAGTCTTCCATTATATCTAACAGGTTAACTTTGAGTTTTATTCCATTATGCAGTCAAAGAAAGACATGTAAATATGATAATAATCACAATAATTGATTGTGCCTGTTCTTCAGGCAATTATCTCAAAAATTCCAGGCAGTCAAATACCTATCTTTCAAATTCAGAGTTACATTCTGTACATTTGTCCATGACAGTTGCTCCACCAGCACCACCTTGTGGACAAAGATGCAGCTCAGCACTCAGCCTTTGGGATTAAACATTGCATAGGAACAAGCAGTTACCTTATCAGCTGTGCTTTGCTGCTGAGCCTTCAAGCTCCCTCCCATCACAGAGTAGACGGTGATTCTCCCATCAAACGAGGCGGCTGAGAGCAGGGCTGGATTCCTGGGGCACCACTGGACATCAAAGCACCACTGGTTTGCTGTTGGAAGCTCGTAGATTACCTAAAATGAAGGATTGTCATTAAATTACTCTAAAGAGTGAGGTCATTCGGGGATAACAGAGGAGCAGACAGTATTGTCATATACCTCTGCCGTGTTTGGATTCCAGCAGAGGATCCTGTTGTCTTTAGCACTACTCAGCAGGAGCTCAGGGTCAGCCTGGCTCCAGGAGATGGACAGAATTCCCCTGTAAGAAAACACCAACAGATGGTTTATACAGTTTATTCTGCAAAAAAGAAAACAAACAACAGAAATACAAAGGACACTCAAACTGTTAAAGCCTCACCTTGTGTGGTTCTCAAGAACTTTAAGGGGTGATGTGGCAAAACGGAGGTCCCACATCTGGATGACTGGGAGTCGATCATCCTCAGAGGCCAACACCAACTGAGTGGCCACTTCAGGATGCCAGAGCATTCCTGAGCAGTGCATCTGCAAACAGACAGCAGATGAGACTTTCTACAGGGTGCAACAAAACATTTTTTAACTTGTCATCAAATTATTACAAGAGACTTCAAAAAGTTGGTCAAAATTAATGTGGCCCCCTAAAAATGGAATCATCATTCACGAAGCTCATGAGACAAATCTTATTTTGTCACTTTTTCTGCTGCGTCATTCTACACAGAGCAACACATGATGACAGCTCGGCAGGCTTTCAACTTCCACAAACCAAATCTTGTTTCATGATCTAACCTAAATACAAAACTTAAGGTAATGGATATATAGGGGTGATAGAAACAAAGTGTGGCGTGATGTTTTTCTCTTCAGATGCTCTCAGCTCTGGTGTTAAATGCTAGAGAAGCTGTCTGCACTGCAAGCTATAACCATCAAAGGCGACCTGCCATTTTGCTGACAGGGATATCAGGAGGCAGGAAAGACAGACGCTGCATGGTGTCGAGATATTGTTACTGAACTCTGAACAAGATGCACTCAAAGATGAAAGCTGTTACAGGGGTTAAGTGTTGGACGGCTGCTCTGCAGGTGCACTGGACTGTACTGAAACTGGACAGCAGAATTATAGTCGAGTCTTTATCAAAACAAATCAAGTATAAATAAGAGAAACCGGTGCTGCCCTATGCCAAAATTCTATTGGCAATATTCAGTTATTGCACCTTTATGATAATTAGATTTTTATGTGTTTGTCCAGTAATTTAATGGCAAGCCAAAAAACAGAATTTATAAGGTATGCCAATCATCCTGTTTGATAGAGAGCCATTGTTTTGCTATAACTTGACTGGCTGACGATCAAACTCTGCTATGACTGCAGTTCAGTGGACAACGTGACAGAACAGTGTGGTGGACGAGCTTTGTCGATTGATTTGTGAAACACAGCGGTGCAGTAATTTGGAAGTCGGAAAATCTAGACTTGCTGTGTTTTGTATTAAAGCCACTTACCCTGTTGCTGTGGTCACTGATCTTGATGATGGGTTCGTTCTTTCTCAGGTCCCACACAACTGCTTTACCACTGGGGCTGGCAGAGGCCAGGATGTGCTGAACCTGCCTGTTCCAGGACACGACACTGATGTCTTCAGCAGGCTGAAAGCAGAGACAAAGGCTGTTACTGTCAAAACAAACCTTACTCTGTGTCTGAGACAAACAGATCACTGGTATCCAAATGCTGATACTACAAAGGCTGTGCCGTGCAAACGTTGTTGCTACCCATTTAAATGACCTTTAAGAGAAAGCTGCTGATAGATATACAGGATCAATATATTCAGTGAAGTTCAACTGTTTGTATAAAAAAGAAAATGAAATCTCCATGTAACAAGGCATCAATAACTATAACCTAAAGGAAGTTACACAAACAACACTTCAGAAGGAAACCATAAACAAATCTTTCTTGTGGCTTTCAGTCTTAACTCATTGACACGAAACTATAAACAAGCAGAAACAGGAAGAAAGCTGCCTGTTGGGGATTGTGGTTTCTATTTTGCGTACAGTAAATGGGTCAAAACAAGACACTGGCTAATCCCTCATAACAGATGTGTGAATTCCATTAAAGCTATCATCTCGCAAAAACCCACCTGCGTCTTTGCTCCAGGGGTCATCGGACTGCTGAAGTTGTTCAGATCCCAGATATATATCTCTGAATCATTTGCTCCTGATGCAAGGAGATTACTCTGAGGAAAAGTTTACAAAGATTAATAAGAAGTATTTGGGTTGAACTTTCTGTAAGGACACAGTAGATTTGAATTCAGACATTTACCTGAAAAGGGTTGAAATCGAGTGCTCGAATAGGTCCAGTGTGTTTGTCCGACTGTCCCACTACAGCATCAGCATCAGCTCGGGCGCTCATTATGACCTCTGGGTTATATACAGTCAATGTGCCATTTTCACTGCCACCAACCAGTCTCCCTCCAGTACCATCTGCTCCCATTCCAAAATTCACCCATACGATACTGTGCAACCTACGGAAGAAGAAAAGTACAGAGAATTATTGAATGTGTGAAGTGTCAGGGTGACACCCAATAGAAATATGTGTATCGGGATGAGGAATTAATTCTAATTACCACCAGATTACTAGAGGTTTCTCATGTTTACAGGCCATATTTCTGTGGTATTTGGTAAATTTTTTTTTTTACAAAATTGCTTACCATCCTGTACAAAAATACAGCAGTATTACATCAAAGGACAAGGCAAGTCACTTCCACTTACAGCGGCTGATGTGGACAGTGGTATAAAATAATTACGTTCGACAATTTCGTCAACAAAAAGCATCATCTTTTCTATAAATTACCTGTTTGTTGTGGGTAATGACCCTTTGAGCTGCATTTCAAGAGAGGGGTCAGAAAAATCCACCTCAAATATCTCCAGGGCAGCTGTAGTGTTGAAGGAGGCATCAAGCTGTTGTGCTGATGTTCCCAAGGCCAGGTGGATGGGATGGTGTCCGGCAGGACTCCACGCCTGGTGGGCAGTCCTCTGGATCTCCTTCAGCCTCATTTTTTCTCTGCTATTTCCAAGTCCTGGACAGACGAACCTACTCCACGAAATCAGACACAATACCCATCTTTAGATAGCAACGGTTGTGGATGAACACATATTGTTAATTGAGTTAGTGTGATGCAGAAATCTGTGAACACAAATCAGATATTCCTACTTTCAAACTTGGCACCAACAGGGTGACACCCTTACTGACAGATGCATCCGACTATTTCCTGAAACTGCTAGCTAACATGCTCACACATCCAGCTTCTATCCGTGTAACAACACGTTATGTTGTACCAACTTTACGGGTTATATACAACGTACTGATGTTAATGTAGTTATCGGTTATGTTGTTTATATTAAATTATCCCCAAGCCATGTAGAAAATAAATTTAACGCAGGCTAACATGATATGCAGTTAGCTACCATTAGCATTTCGCAATAACGTCTCTAAAGATGTTTGACACACTTACTGTTAGCTACGTACAGTTAATATAACACTGTATACAATATATCCGACTGCAGTCATTACTTAATAAACACTGGAACAGTTTTAAGAGGGTCGGATAATCTCTCATGCATGCCAATACATAGGTGAGATGTCATATCAACGCTTCCATCTAGCCGATAGTGCATAGCCGTTCCAGTGCATAACCGGAGCCTCCAGCAAACAAGCTAACAGCCACCACCCATGTCACCACATTTCAATATAAACGAGACACACTGTATATCAGACACATTCAAGACAGACAGAAAACATAATATCGGTTTATAAAGCAACTCACGTAAACTGTCAATATCACAGCCCGACCGTCCGCATCCACCACAAACCGGGTAGCTACTTATCAGCCAAGCTAGCAGCTTAGCCGCAGGCAGACTCCGACCAAAGTGCTTTGCCGTGTTGTCACTACGCTACGGTAGCCGACAAGGACATTTCTCATCAGGTAGTGGCCTGAGGTAACCCCGCGCTCCTCGTTGACCCAAAAATATTTGTCCGCTGCATAACTTGCATTCATAACGATGAATCCAATAATACTCGTATGTTTCTTGTCAGTTGTTAGTCAAAATGCAATCCTTTTAATCTCTATGTGGCAAGTTGATATTATTTCTATACAAAAACAAAACAACACAACACAACAAGGGATGTAATTGTTAACATGTTTATTCTTGACAGAAATATATTTACACAGGTAGAATGGATTTTAAGTCATTAGATTTCATAATTTTTGACTTCTTCTGGTTGTTTCTCCGGATCTCCTCCTTTCTCCAGGTACAGGTTTTTGTAGGGATACTGTTTTGGTGCCTGGAAGAGAGAAAATGCATTATTGAACATGTATATATTAACAAAAGGGAAACAAGAAGCGACAATAAAGCATGAATATTTGTCATTGAACTACCTTACGTTAAAACAGTCTGGATCACAACATTGCAGCTGCATGATTTAGAGTACAAGTGTTGTAAAAAATACCATTATATGAATACATAGTGATTCTGGATATTTCAAACTGTTTCAGAACACATTTTCTGCAGTATCAGTACAGATTTGCCAGCTGCACTTTCTTCACATTTCACTCCAACAGCAAAACTCGCACACATTATTTTTACAGGCCTACCCTAAACAGAACAATCAAATAGGTATGTTTACTACAGTCTGTCTAATGTTCTATTGGGTCAACTTTTCCGATCAATATTAAAAATGGCATCAAATTCTGACAGTTTTCAAGGTATTGAATCAAACTAGAAATTCCAGTAACACTGAAATGCAGTGGTTAGAAAACTGAGGGTGTATTAACAAGCAGATACAGTAAACAGAGTATTTAATTTCAGTTCATGTAAATGAGTCAAGCTTACTAGTTGGACATAATTCTACTTTACATTATGTCTACTGGGTTCTCTCTTTGGGAATCAACATCTTATCTCACCATTTTTAACAGTTGTTCTTGGTGTCTTGGGTTACAATTTAACCAGATAAAGGTAAAATGTTACATGCAAATATGTCCTGAAACTCTGAATACCAATTTATTCAAATAATTTGGTATTCAGATTTTGTTTGTCCGTGACTCAAATGGAGTATCCAGCACAGAGGGTCACTTTTCAGAGATGTCTGGCTAATTTTGTAATACTCATGTCTAGTAAAACTTTTCAACGCTATGTCCAATGTCAAAAATGTATTGGATAACGGGTCCTGCAGTCAGCCCAAACTGACTACAACATAACAATGCACTGTTATGGCGTATTATCTTAACATGCATAATGTAATGACACAAGTCTGTGTACACATTTAAATAGTAACCACTATTGTGCAAACTTTACAGTTCATCGTGAATTTAGTAACAGTTCTGCCCTACAGTATATGTCGAGATAAATCAAACTAAAAAGGCAATTTTCAGCAACTTTGCCTCTGACTTGGTAAGGAATATCTCTGAATTCAAAATGTAAATATACCAATATGCACAGAGGAAATAAAGCACAGATTTAGATCAAGAAAAAGAGAACATTTAAAACAACATTATCTACTTTTTTTGTTTTCTTCTTTTGGCTGGATTTGTTATTTGACACTGTTGGAAGTAGGTAAAACCCATACAAAGCATTTGTAAGATTTGTGAGGGTTTTATTCTTTAATGATAAGCCAGAGCGGTGAGCCAAGGTAAAAAAGCATCTGCCTTTTAAAAACTATGCCTTAATGATCAGGTCTATGAACTATTTTCATCTTAAATAATTTTTATTTTTTTTATTTTTATTATTTATCTTCGATACTATTTTATTTTATTTATTATTATCTTATGCATTTTATCCTTTTAACTGTTCACTTCATTTAATTATCTTTTGTCAGGGTTTTTATCCTATCTTATGTTTTTAGTTTTTAAGGGTTAACTCCAGAGTTTCCTCAGGGGGGTCCTCCACACTGGGAGCTGTGTCTGGGATGCTGCTGGGGGTGCTGTCCCTGGGTCCCTTTGGCCCAGCCAGTCGTTGTCTGTCAGGGTCGGGGGGCCTGGGCACTGGTGCCCCCCGTGGCACAGCCTGTGACTCCTCCCAGTGTGGACGGCCCCAAAGGTGGCGTTTCCTCAATCCTCAGTGCCTTGCCATGTCTCCTTATTTCCTGTAGTAAGAGTGTGTGTGTGTGTGTGTATGTGTGTGTACGTATGTGTGCATGTATATAGTACGGAGGGTGGGAGGGAGGGGCTTTCTTTATTATTGTTTTATGTTTCCTGTGTAAAGCACTTTGTGCTACATACTCATGTATGAAAAGTGCTTTATAAATAAAGTTGATTGATTGATTGATTGAGGTCATTTCACATCACAATAGTATGTTTTAGAAAACATAAATCCGAGCATTGGTCTGTACTTACAACAGGTTGGTAAGATCTGAATGTCTCCCCAAGGTAGAACATAAACAGCATGAACCCAATGAAGCCAAACAACTGTTTGCACATTGTGGACCAGGGAACAGGGCTGGGAGATGTATCCACGCGGTTCCTGATGTACATGTCGAAATCCCAGTGCATCTACAAATAGACATCACAATCAGTGATTAACAATCAGTTCTCAAACCGTAATAACAATGATTGTCGTCTTCAAAGTCAACTGGTATTTGTACGGTGACACTGCCCAGAGCAGAGAAAGAAGTGCCACTTAGCAATCAAGCTGATCTGAATACTATCTAAATATCCAAAAGACAGAGGACGATGAAAAATGTTTTATGTTATCATCACTAAAAATGCTAATATCTAAAGATACAATGTTGTTTTCCTTCCTTTTCTAAAATATAAATAATAAACATTCGTAACAAGACATATACTGAGTAGGACTTTGCTTCCACATTGTTGCAGACATATTTGGTATTTCTGGGGGCTATTTATTAAAAGCACTTTGTGAGCAGATGATGAACAGTGGCAGCTTCCCTCATGACTCAATTTTTACAGGGCTCTCACACGCTCATGCAAGGGTCAAGCATAGCTATTGTTTTGTCGGTGAGTGAAAATGTCGAACTGAACAATACTAAAATAATCTCATGTCGAAAATCACATTGCATGTTGCAAAACTGGTAAAAACCAGCCCCTGCACTGTAATATTCTGTTACTTATCGCCTTTCACATACACCAATACTGATATATGTGTGATATGCTCTTATCAGCATATATCAGCTTGGCCTATGGTTGCACAAAAGACTGATACTTTTTTCCGATACAATGTGTTTGAAAAAGAGACAGTATCTGTATTTGTTAAAAAAAAAAAAAAAAAAAAAAAAACATTGATAAAAAGACGGCTCAAAAATCAGATCTTCCACCTATGGCTGCACAGATATCATACAAATGTTCAGTGCGTGTACGAGCATTACGTGCAGGTTATTAATCATAAAATAACAACTAAGGAAGTACTATTCTATATTGCGTGCCTAGAACCTTTATTGACTTTTTGCAGTGGCATCAAGAGGAGAAAATGACAGTATTTTCACATCCTAAGCCTAGCCAGTATATAACTAAATGTGTACACCTGATCACAAAAATATATATATTTCCAGCTACAGGAACTTAACTCTTGAGTGTCTTACCGGCTCTCCCCAGTTCCTCCTCAGGTCAGGGTGGTCCCACTTGTACCAGGGGTCTCTCTCAGCCTGAGACCTATCTGGTAGTTTAGGATAATCACCAAAGCTTCAAACACACACGGATGAGACATAGTTATTAATCACTTGTGTGCAGACTCCGTTAATGGTGGTTCACACAACTAACTGGTACACATAACAAGGTATTGGTTGAACAGTACTTCAATATCTGCACAGAGAAAATGGATGGTCATAACTACAATGAACGACAGGATTGTGTAAATAAAGCTTACCCCTCGCCTTTGTCGGGATATGGTGCATAGTCCTCAAGCCTCAAGTTGTACTTCTTTGCAGCAGCTGCCATCTCCTCGGGGGACTTCGGGGGCGGTCCAAGTACAGTATCCTTTGACGAACCAGAGGCTGAAACACCAACAATTGCACATGTCAATAAAATAAGTCTGAACTATACAGTTCATAAGCTCAGTGTCATTATGTCCGCCTTCGCCCTCATTCAGAATAGCCATAGCTAGGATAAGCTAGCGTTAGCATGTCAAGGTTACGTCCATTGGAGGCTTTTAACTTTTAACTCTCCAACGTATCTCAAGAGAAATTCATCAAACAGTATGAATAAAATCTATAATACCACTGACCTGCTCTAGATCCCGACAAAAGGGCTGAAATGCCAGAGCCCTTCCCTTTAGAAAGGGCTTGGGCCCACCGTCGGAAACCAACACCAGCCATGTTTACTGGCCGTTGCTGTCTGACAGACGGAGAAGTACGCATGCGCACGTTTGGAAGTAAGGGTCGGCGTAAGGATCAACTCAAATCCATACAAAAAACTGCAAGAGGTTTTTTAAAATGGCTATGAAACAGTTTTTATTTAATACTACTGCCCCAATATGATCTACACACGTAAACGAGACCATCAGTGAGAAGATTGGCTATTTATATAAAGTTATAATAGTTATTCTAATGATTTATCTGGGAAGATAAAGTCATAAAATTATTGTGATAAGTGTGCTGAGGATGATTTATAGGGTTGCACAGGAAACATACAGCACTACAGCAAAGTTCATCTTGTTTCACTCATAGACATATATACATGTATATATGTCTATGGTTTCACTATTCACCTTATTCCTGACTTCGTGAGTTTACCCATGGTTCATAGCGATATTCGGTTATGCTCTTCCGGTTGAGCTGGTTGACCTCGGCGTTTACACTAGCGTAGCTGTCATGCTCGCTCTAAAAACCGGCTTTTTAACACAAAGAAAGCGACAGAATGGATAAAAATCGGCGGTGGATAAACAGAACAGATGTTTTAATAAGTCATGAGGACAGTTCTCACGGAGTTGACAGATGACATGAAGCATTAGCCCGGCATTAGCCCGACGTTAGCTACATCGACGTAGCTAACGTCGGGCTAATGCTTATCTTATATTTTCTGAAGGTGTTGACGGTGGAGAATTACGCAGTTACAAAAGCACAGAAGCATACAACTACCTGCACAGTAACAACATAGGGAAAGTACTGTTGAAGAAACACAGCGAGTTATTTCTGAAGGCAGCAGTAACGCCCAGCCAGAGTGTCAATCAAGCTAAACATACAGCGTGGATAATGCTGAAGGAAAGTGAAGTCGTGGAGACAGGCGGCTGCTCGGACGTTGCCGGGTTAGGGAAGTCATGCAGTCATGCAGCAGCTATACTGTGGAAGATATTCAGAAACCCAAATATTTATTTTAGTGTCAAAGCCGCGAGCCGCGCTAGTCTCCGTTCCTCCTTCCTCAGCATGGCGTGTAGGGCGCAGGGCACGGACAAGTTTGACTAAGTTGTTGATGTACTACACGAGACGTTTCTGAAAAAAACTTAAATTTTCATGAATTGTTGTGGCAACCAACAACGGCACATGTTGTACCTGAGCTCATTTTAAAAACAATATAGCACTTATGACCTAACACTAGTTGTTTAGGGCTAGCTTAGCGGCAGCAGCCATCATGCAGTTGCAAGGCAACCGGAAACAGAAAACCGCCGGCGGAAGTAGTTATCTGTCATGGCAGCCCCCATAGGCTTCTGAGGAAACAGGTGGATAGTCATATTCACGTTTTTAATCTTACATAGCCCAGAATCAACACAAAATGAAAGTTCCTCCTTGTAGCTGCTTTAACAAGGCTGTTAAACAACTGCTGCCTGACCCAGTCAATCTACGAGTAATACAGCGATATCAGAAGTGACAACAAAAGCAACCAAAAACTTTGTGCACTTATTTCATAGTGTTTTATTTATTTTCATTTAAGTTTGAGTAGTAGACACCATCATAATAGAGAACAGCGTGATAGTGTTATGACAAGTCCTCCAGTGGCTGAAGTGGAACTTGCTCTCAGGGTGAATGCACCAAAGCCCTGAGGCCTGTTCCTCTTCCAATCAGATCCAGCTCAGGTGCACAAGTGCATTTACTGGGCGGTCGTCACTCTGCCACTGGTGACAAATTGAGGAAAATCCATCAGATGAGTTCTGCTATGTCCTTCTCCACCGTTGCAATGGGGCAGTGAAGTTCATACCTGCAGTAAAGGGAAAATATTATAGCCACTATAACAGTTACAAAGAGCTGATTGGGTTTCTAACTTGAGGTTTGGGTTCTTTACCTTCTGAAGGGCATGCCATCTGCAGCGATTAAGAACTTCTCAAAATTCCAGCGGATGTCATTGACTTTGATTGGTGACCAGTAGAATTTCTTTATGTCTCCAATAACAGGGTTCACAAATGGCAAAGATTCCTGTTGGCGAACCAGAAACGAGATCAGAATCGTATGGGGGAGGTTTTTCAGGGCAGAACGGATGAAGTACTTACAAAAACTGTCATCCCAATATTTTGATTATGTAAATAATACATGAAATGATACCTTTAGGTAGGTGAAAAGAGGCTCTTCATTTAATCCATTCACCTCAACCTTGCCAAAGACAGGAAACTTTGGCACGAACCCACCACCCGGTCTCACGTACTTAAGAATATTGAGGGTCTCATGATTCACCTCTGAAAGAATAAAGGCAAAAATAGCTATTACTGTGAAGAAGTATCAAATATCAAGACGTTAATGCAAAATACTCGACTGGAAGTACATGTTATGCATTGAAAAATGTGTGGTTGATACGTGTACATGTCAGCCCTAAACTCGCTTGCTCAGTGTCTTTTGCTTGTGTCACGACAGGTTTGAATGTTCTTAATGTCTTGTTTGTCTTTTTCCAGTGTTTAAACTGCATTACCTGCATTATTTTGCTTTGTGCCTCGTTCTGTTTTGTGTCCAGCTTTGTCATGCTTGTATTGTTCTTCTTTTTGCTTTGTTGTATTTTAGGAAGCCCTTTTAAGACCATTGCTGTAGGACCGCGCCTGAACAATAACCTTTCTGCTTATTCAAGCATTTTTACTCATGTCTTACCATGTGTTTTATCAATGTTCCTTGAAATAATCAACAAAATGTATCGTGCAAGCAATGTAAACACAGACACTTGCCCAGGACCACTAGCTGCACGGCTAACTGAGCTAACTAGCTAACAGAAGCCATAGTAAGCAGCAGTAAGCAATTGCTCTACAGATATGCTGCCCCCTGTTTGTTTAGAGTATGAATTTCGATAGATGGCCTATTCTTACATATTGCACCTTTAACATCTGGAATGTGAAAGTGGGCCACAACAAGACATTGCTTTTTTGTCAGAGGTTACCAAACTATAAAGCTAATGTTAATCTGAAAAGACACAGTAAAGTATAGCTGTTAAATAAAAGCAGTGAAGTAAAGTAGACGTACGTAGTGAACCTACCAGGTGACTGAAGACCGAACTGGTTGCAGGAGAATCCTAAAACAGAGAAGTTGAGGTCGCCAAACATTTCCATCAGTGCATTCAGTCGGTGGTACTGAGGGGAAAAGGACACCAAATCAAACGCCTTAGAATAAAAAATGACTGCACAGATTTTGTGAGATGTAATGATGAGATAATGTGACTTGACTGTAATCAGTCGCTGCTCTCGCAGATTATTACCTCCTCTATTGTTGACCCTCAGAAGGTGGCAACGTTGATGATGAGAAGCACCTTACCCCTGTAGTTACTGAGCGGAACCAGCTGTCCATCCAGGGTCTCAGCAGAGAAATCATAGATTGATTTACACGCCATACTTGTACTTTAGCTTGTATATGGGATTGCAGTCAGTCAGGAGTGAGCGTTCGCCCTGGCTATCCTGTTGGCTCATCTCATTCACTGAAACATAACTCATGGGTCAGCAATTGTTCAGCGTGACTGACTTCATTGTTCTCCTGGGCAGAGGTGCGCTGGCAGGGTGGTCATTTGTTCAACACATGTGTTCCAGGGGAAAAGGCTAATGTGGTGACAGCTAATCAGCATTAGGGAATTAAATAATCAAAATTCACATATATGGATCTGCAAAATCCACATAGAGAAATTCAGGAATTTTTATAATGACTTTCTTTTTTTTGTTTTCTTTGCGACAACAGCTGTCAGGCTATGATTATGAGGTAGTTATATAGAGTTGTGCTGCACAGTGCTTTATTTACCAACACAGCACTTCTGGCCTGTTTTTTTTTTTTTATCTGCACAGTGAAATTATTAGACAGTTATTTTGGTGAATATTCTCCTAAAATAGTTATGAAAATAAAGGAAGTTATCTATATGAACGTTAAAACAACCAATGCTCATATATACATGAATATAAGAGCACAGGAGGTCTCTATAAAACATTTATAATATTATTTTAAAAAACAAATTGCTTGTGCGTGATCTTTGACGTAAACCCGGAAAATTACAACTGATGCGTTCATGCATCCCACGTAAACGCCCGACATAGGTGACAATATCAAATATAGGTCATCTAAATAAGACACAACGGCGTTTCTGACATTTGAGTAGCCTATTCTTGGCTGTAAAAAACAGCAGAGTCGCTTCATAAATGGATGTTGGTTGTTGTTTTAGGTAACAAGTCCGCCTAATTGAGCTACTCTCTTCTTTACAAACAGAATGCAATGATGAAATTACCTCCAAGGTAGCGATAACGGTTGATATTTGTGTGTCTATCACATTTATCATTAACTGTTGGCTCTCCCTTTCCCTACTAGTCATATTTTAGAAATGCACAACGTTGATGAATAGCTGAGGCGCCATTCCGGTTTGAATGGAGCTTTCTTCCGACAGCACCTGAAGGCCCCATTAGGTTTGGGTTACACCTCAAACGCCTGCAAGATGCTAAAGAAAAACACGTTATCTTGGCTTCTATGTGACCAACGACGCGTCCTTAAAACCCCCGTATAACATATCCGACTCATTATGGATGAAGAGGATAAGATGCGAACGTGAGTGCTTTTGAAATAAATGAGTTTAGTATTTAAAAAGCAGCTGGATTGCTACCCCTGGCTCGCTAGCTTGTCGGCTAACAGCGATAGCTTCCTAGTACCAAGTCCCTGATGAGATGATCAGATGGTTGTTGATGCTCCCGTTTATTTATGGCAGCTGACTCCGGTTTAATTATATATCACAGCGACGAGACCGGTGTAACGTTATCCACCATTAATGTAACATTTGTCATTAGTGTATGTCATAGATAGTTTCCGTGAACGCTGCATGCAAGTATCAAAGTTCAGCTGTGAAACAAGGTTCGCTTCCCTCAGCAGATGTCACCTCTTGGACCTGCCCTGGGAGGATGTGCTGGTTCCACATATTTTGTGCCATTTGCCGCTGCAACACCTCGTCAGCCTGCAGAGGGTGAGCAAGCAGTTTCACAGCCTCATCCAGGTGTATCTGGCCAACTGCAGGACGTTTGATCTGTCCATGGTAAGTCCTGATGAGCGCAACCTTTTAAAGGACAAGTACACCCAAAAGGTGAGAGTTCAGCCTTTCTGTACGCACCCCCATATCGATGGAGAGTCGGGTGAAGTTTTGTCGTCCACAAAACATCTCGCAGTGTTGCAGGGTTCTCCTAAAGTAGATGGGGAGTAGCCAAAGCCCAACCAGGTCCTTTGATTCAATCAAACTTAATCCAGTATCAAATGAAACATATTTAAATCTACTAGATTAAATTGTACTCACTCATAGATATCAGCCACCTAAATACACCTGATTTCTTTCCATCACAATCCACATATTATTCCCTGAGAAATTAACAAGATGTCTAAATGTCTCATAGTTTCAGAGAGTGAGAAAAAAAAAAACCTGGATCGATCCCCTTTTCCCAAATCTGTACCAAAAGCTAGCAGGGTCTATTCTGGGCCGGGATCTATCCTCCAACCAATTTTCGTGAATATCGGTTCATCGGTAGTTTTTGTGTTAACCAGCCCATAAACCAACAATAGAAATGGACACAGGTGAGGACAACCTCCTTTTCCCAGTAGCAACTGAAAAACAAGAAATGTCTCATCCAGTGTAATCCAAGTCTCTGGAAGCCTCACAATCCCAAATTTGATTTGAAAGAAGTTATTTACAGCCTTTTTAAAGCTGAAATCTTCTGTGTAGCTGCTAAGCTAAAAAGTGTTAACATGCACACCCTGTCAGAAGTTGGTGTCAAGGGTTTAAATTATATTTTTATAATCCTTGGGGGGTCCGGAGAATTGGATTGGGATGGACAAGGAGACGTTTTATGTTTGTTTTTTCAGTAGTTTTTTTTACTTTTTAAAACAAGTCCTCCTTTACTTTAGTTTTTTAGGAGAATGCTGCAACATTGTTTTACTATGAAGCTCCAAAACTGTTATGTGGACTATTCATTTAGCGCGAACTGTTCCTTTATTCGTCTCTACTTGAATATTGTATGTTATTGTTTAAAGGTAAGGTCCGCTATCTGCTCTGTTGTGATAACCACAGATTGGACCATCCATTCCCAAGGAGGCGTTTGTCTCCATGTTGAAGGACAACAAAGTTCTCCACAGCCTCTCACTTCAGAACTGTTCCGACTGGGTGACAGACAAGGAGCTGCTGCCAGTGATCGGCCAGAACCAGCATCTGCAGAGAGTGGAGATGAGCGGCTGTGCTTGTCTCACCCGCCACTCCCTGGTGGCCGTGTCCTTGAGCTGCACACACCTCCACCACCTCGGCCTGGCGCACTGCGAGTGGGTGGACAGCCTGTCCCTGCGCAGCCTGGCTGACCACTGCGGGGGGCTGCAGTCGATCGACCTCACCGCCTGCCGCCAACTCAAGGACGACGCCATCTGCTACCTGGCCAAGAAGTGCTTGAAGTTGAGGTCTCTATCGTTGGCAGTCAACGCCAACGTCACCGATGAGTCGGTGGAGGAGGTGGCCAAGAACTGCAGGGGTCTGGAGCAGCTGGACCTGACAGGTTGCCTGCGGGTCAGGAACCAGTCTATCAGGTACATCATGTCTTATTTTCAAGCATAATCCAGCTAACTTTCTACCATTCCCACTGCCACGCTTCTTGTGCACCCATCCATAAGATCCTCTGCATGCTGTGCTCACAGGACTCTTGCAGAGTACTGCCCGAAGCTGCAGTCCCTGAAGGTGAATCATTGTCACAATGTGACAGAGTCAAGCCTGGATCCTCTACGGAAGCGCAATGTAGTGATAGATGTTGAGCCGCCTTTGCAGAGGGCTCTGGTACTTCTTCAGGACGTGCTGGGGTTCGCTCCCTTTATCAATCTGCAGATATAGCCAAAGGGCCATCTATCTGTCCAACAAGAGCTCACAGGTATGTAATATGAGCGGTATATCTTCTTTATGAGCTCCTGACACTTTTATATCCAGCAATGTCTGTCAAATATCCAAACAGGCCTAGAACTCAGCCTTAATAGTCTATTCGGAGCAGATAATGGTGATGACAGTCAATCAATTGTAATCAACATTTGTTACAGGTGTCTTCATCAAGGCGGTCACTCTCAAGGACACGTGGGTCGGGACAATCCCAAGAAGACCGGGGTGAGCTGCACCGCGTGGAAGAGTAAACCCACTGGATTGTGAACGATGCACATTTGAGCTTGAACCGAAAATAACGCCACATTTAAGCGGCCGAAGAAAGCCATTAACTTTTAAGAATTGTTGCCTCGTGTCCAAAAGATGTCACTGCACCAAGGTTGCATATGGTGTGAGGTTTTCACAGTATGAGAACTGTTTCAGAAGGTATCTTTGCCAAACTGTATTACACAATTATTATACTTGTTATTATCCGTTACAGTGACCCTGAATGAATCCAAACAGAAGGGTTTCTGGGTCGAACAAACACTTTCTTAGAATTTCATAAACTGCTCTGTCTTAACAGACATGAAACTTGATATAAACTTGGAATATTATCCTTTTGATGAACAATAATACGGTAGAATTCAGTATCATAGATAAGCAAATGTAGTCAGTATGATAATCGTCAACTTTTCATATCATGGTATATCACACACGGTATATCGCTGTAACTCTACACTGCACTACCTGGTATTCATTCAGTGTCGTCGTAATGTGGCTTTGTATAAAAAAAAGCAATTCTTACCAAAAGCACGGTGCATTGTTTTGTTGGTTTTACCTTTTTTTAAATACACAATTTACTTTGTGTGTTTTATGATATTTTAAGGAACATTTATGTTTCATTTGGAAACATTTAAAAAAAAATGTTTGAGTTTGATTAAACATTTAGTTTTGCATGTACTGTTTTTATGTATGTGCGAGCTTTAAGGATCAACTCGATTGCACAGAAACGTTTTCTTACTTGGCGATTGTTTTTTTTTTTAAAAAATTCTCCACTACTGAGACTTCCGCTGCCACCACGAGACAACGAAGGTGAATGCAGTTTTGTTCGCGAGTCTTCCAGAAGCTAAGTCCTGTCTCCCTCAGGACGAATCTACAGACCTCGCTGTCGACACTTCTTCAAACTGCTGACCAGCTTTGTCGCTCGCAGCAGTTGCTACATCGGAACGATCTGCATGACCGGCAGCAGATTAGTGGGAGAATGTTTATATATAATATTTGCGATGTGGGTGAAGCAACCCTTTAATTCATATTGTTAACAAATCCACTCTTGTATAGCTGAGTGTTTGTCTGAATTAAGTTTTGGAGCTTATTACCATCGAACCCCTTGAAATGAGTTTTGTAAAAAGCACCTGTGTTGAACTGCTGTCGCTCATTAATACAGTATGTGAATTGTTAAGGAAATATTAAATTGTAAAATACAACACCATCAGAAATGACTATTGTCACTTTTTTCACTACATGAAAAGGCACAAATCTGCTGTGATGTATTTGAACTTGTATAAATTAGAGCTGCAACAATCAGCTGATTAGTAGTCAATTAATAAATTAATCTACAAACATTTTGACTGATTTTGATGCTAAGCACATTTATTGCCAGAAAAAAATACTTTTAAGACTTAGGTACATTTAATATCAGAGTCTTTTAGAGTTTTACTCACGTAGTATGACTTACGGGTACTTTAAACAACACTGGAACTCAAGGACTGTAGAAGAAATACTCTTAGTGTATAAGTATAAACATTTTAGGCAAATTTAGGGGCAGTGTTGGTCTTCTTCAACTGTTACTGACAGATTTCATTCATAGTAAAAATATTCAAAATAATGACCAATGACAAGTCTCCTTTTTCTTCAAGCTTCTTAAATATGAAAATGAGCATAATCTGAGTTCTAACCCTCAGTGAATAGCAGGATTCCTGTAATTCCTCTAATTCCCTCAATTGTCAAGCATAAGAGGGTATTGTCAAAGCTTAAAGATGAGGGTGAAGAAGAGGTTTCATGACTCAGAGTGACACCAGGTGGCAGCAGTGAGTCGGGATATTTCTCTCTTGATTCTATTGTTGGAGATTCTGCATGACTTTTAACCTACAGTGCATCCAGGAGCCACAGTGAGAGTCCACAGTGTTAGACGTGTCAGGATGTAGTGTCAGGTGTATGTGTAAAGACCAAGAACGTCTCTGATTAACAGAAGGATGACGTTGGGCGGACGAGACAGATGTGAAAACAAACATCAGCTTTATGATCTTGTTATCACTTGATGCAGTGAATGCACAATAAGAATTAATGCTTCCCCCTCGTCGCTACAGCTGTGCGTTTAAAAAAAAAGAAAAGAAAACAAACCCTTCTTTCAGTTTCCTCTGGTGGTCCGACTGGCAGACTATATTGTAACTTGTCTCTGTGACAACACAACAGGTCTATTTTCCACTTGATGGCATGGTTTACCCCATCTGCTGCGTGCTGTCCACGCGCTGAATGTGCACCAACAGAGAGTTGTGTTTGGAGGGCTTCAGGGATCGACCAGCATCCTTCTGTTAGCCGTGCTCATCATCATATTGCACCGCTGTGCCTCCGAGGAGACATCCCAGTGTCATTAGTTATAAAGTAAATCTTGAAATATCAATTTGTAAGGCATATGTTGAGCAAGAGGAATTAAATAGTGGTGACTGGCTGGCGTCACCTTCCTCATCAAAATAATAATATATCACACTCTTTTGTTCTTGTGTCATGCTGCACAGAAAGGGTATTTTCTGAAGCACAAACTGAAACTAAGAAAATGTTATCTTTTAACAATTAAAGAAATCATACACAACTTTAGTAGAATCAACTGATCATTCCTATTCAGCTTAACATAAATATGCACGTTTTTTTTTACTTCAAGTTAATGCAACTTAAAATCTTTTTGTTTTTATTCTCAGACCACTTCAAGAGCTCATCAAACTTGACATCATTTGACTTGAAGTGACGCATCAGATGAACATACCAGGTGAAACCTCCAATCAGAAACCAGCTACAGTGATGTCACTCATTCTGCACGTGAAAAGCGACAACACGGCTGGTGATGCTGGGACGGTTGTAATGCCTTGTTACAGCCGACCCCAAATTTTTAAAGGAGGAGAATTTAAACTCTCCTGAGACTCTTCTTTTTTTTTTTTTAGAGTTTGAAGAAAATGTGATGGAGGACAATTCATGGTTACTTGCTTTCACAATAATGAAAAACATTTGCGAACCATGATGAAGTTTAATATTGAATTTAGTCTTTACAACCTTAAACATATGTGAGAAATCCTCCCAGATCAAATTGGACAAGTGTTTGCACAAAAGCAGCAACAAATAATCTTAGATGTTGTTGAAAATGATCATGTTTCAATATGTTTTTAATATCTTAAAGGGGCTCTATGTCAGTTTATATTATTGTTAATAGTAATTAACATGTATTAGCTAAAGTTTTTTCCGAAATGGAGTCTGCTAATATAAATCAGCGACCGGCTTTCTGGGTGACACAGAAGTTCCACTGAGCCCCTTTCAGGTTATTGAACATGTTTTTTCTCTAGTGAAGCTAAAAATTGGTGTCACAAAACAAAAAGAAGACGTTGAATTAATTATTTAACTTAAGCTAAGTTAACTCATATATATTAGGGCAGCAGTTTTAAATGCACAGTGTGTAATTTCTGCCACCAGGGGTCTCTTAATCAAAACAAAAGACATGAGTGGCTTCGGATCATGGGAGTTGTTGTGTTCTCTGTCAAACACCCACCCACTGCTGATGACAATCTATGTGACTATTGCAGAAATGTTTGAAAGTTTAGTGACAGACAGACAAATCTAACACACTACGTGTTAAGTACGTATACAGTTGCAAATTTCTCTGGATTTAAACGTTGCTGTAAAAATTTTAGATCATGTACGTACACAACTCACCAAAACCTACAACAAAAGCGTAAATGTGTAAATGTTTCATATTATATATTTAAATTACATTTAGTACCAAATGAATTTACGGTATAAATAACATCTTCAGTGCTCAGTGGCCCTGCAGCCGCCCCGCGCTTGTTGCTGCACAGCAGTCAGCGGGTTAAAACTGTTTCAGAACTACATTCATCATGTAGGACCTCAATTAGCATTGATCTGCAGGGGGGGAACATCGCAGCGTTATCATATACCATGGAGCAATTTCTATTCCAGTGATCGAGTGTATGGAGAGGGATTCCTCAAACATAGCCGGCGTAACATATTTTGTCTTCCTGTCAATAATCTAGCACTTGTCTAAATTATTGATCAATAGCAACTGATCATTTTATACCTAGGCACAGCAGTGAGGGTGGTCCGTTTCATTCAGTATGCAGCATTAGCCCCCCCGGGCAGTGTGAAATATACTGCACAACTAAGAATAAATCTGAGTTTAATCTCTGGTCGCTTTTTAAAGTCCTCTCTGTCAGAGTAACTTACTGATGTTCTTCAGAGGCTCCTGTTTTGGCCGCCGGTTAACAACAACTGGTCCCTCTGAAAACCGGCATTTTTCATAGCCGACATTTGGACTTGATGTTATAACAATGCCATAATAACAATGGCTTTGTTTCATTCATCTTTGCCCCTCTTCCATTCAACTTTGGTCCTCTTGATCAGTCTTTAGCACTGAATTTAAAGTAAAAAGCAAAAAAGTATGCGATTTGGAACGCAGCCAATAAGCTGTGTTCTCTCTGCAGCTCAGTTGATGTGATGAATCTTCCACTGTGCAAAGGATTCAGAATAGCCGGGAAAGCATCTTAACTTGCATGCAGAAAAATGCGACCGAATTCAGTAGAGCATCGTGGTATTTTCAGCATGCTGCTGTGTTTTGGAACATAGCAAATACTGAGAAAATGAGATAAAGTAAAAAAAAAAAGAAAAAAAGATGAATACATGATTAAAAACACTGACCCCTGCTAACAAAAATAAAAACTTAAATTCCTGACCCTCCCTACCACTTCTAATGATTTTCCCCAAGTCATCCCTGTGAGAGTGAGCCAGCGTGCACAATGCCAGGACCCTGAAACTGAAGCAGCTAAATGGAATTCAGCCATCATTAACTGAATTATTTACACCTGTGGTTTTCCTGCTGTGACATGTCAAAATGTCCTCAATGAAAGAGGCCTATTACGGCTGCCGTGTTGTCATCTATTGTCCAGAGTTGGAGCTGTGCCATCTGTTGATTTTAGGGATTACTTTGTAAGAATTAGATTTTTTTTGTTGTTTTTTGAGTGCACCATGATTTAATAAGCAGTTAAGCCACCAAAAACAGTCAAAACGAAACAAAAACAAAAGGCCCTCTCCTCGTTAAAGATAGTTTAGCGTCACACACTTGTTTCTCAAAGTTAACAAAAGAAAAGTAAAAACCTTTCTAAGCATGTTAGCTGTGCAGGAAAATGGGATAAATAATCCACCATATTGTAGTTTGGAAAACCAAGAGAAATAAATACACTCGGAAGCGATTGTCAGGCAACATTAACCAACTGAATAATAAAGTAAGAATTATCAAATCATTTTTTAAGTTATTTATATGAATGCGAGATATTATTTTCATCTTCGTCCTGAAAAAAATAAATAAAATACAGATTATGCTCAAGAAAAATAATCAAAAATTGGTTTATGCCACTTTTCAGCTCTCCTGTTAATTAAATGAAGTTCATATAAGATTGAAGGGAGAATTACTGCAGCTGTTCAGATGGGCCCAAACCTGTGTCGGAGATTTTGTTCATTTTCATATTTTTAATTAACAGACTTTCTCTCCCGTCTTCCATCAGTGAGTGAGTCTTCCTTTCATTTATTTGATGTAGTTTATCTCCTCCAACCATTCATATACAACCTTATTGGATCCCTGCGACTTAGGGATCCATCTTTTGGCCACCAGAGAAGCATAACTAATGACAACATTAAAGTGGCTTTGTGAGCGTGGCCATCAAAGTGTCGATCGACCAAGCAGGAAATAATGTTTTAAAAATCAGCATGAATAAACATGTGTGTTTAGAATCTGGTGAACTGAACCTGCGAGGGGGCCCCGATTTAGAAAGATTTTAAAGGCGGTGATGAACTTGCGGGAGATGAACCTCTCCAGGGTTCATATATGTGCGTCGTGGATGTGAGAGTCTATTATGTGGAGATTCAGGCCAAGCACTGTTGTGTTTAAAAGCCTCTGAGTGGAGTGACTGACGATGCCACACAGGACGTCTTCAGGGTGACGTCTAATTGAAGCGACATTCGGAGCCTTTCCCGGACTCGTAACTGTCAGAACCATTAGCATCTTTCTAATTACTGTGCTCCTAACCCCCGGACTGGACAGGAAACACATGGTCAGCTAGCTCCGGACCCGCCGCTTTCTCACATAGTTTATCTCTTCATTAAGACATTGTTGTGATTCGCTTTGAGTGAATAGAGCATCGTAGCCAGAGTGGCTCACGTCTCGGTTGAAGAATCTGTTGGCCCAGAAGGAAACTTTAGACTGTTAGAGTGTGATTTTGTACATTTGCTTTAGTGACATCAACATTCAATAAAAAGAGTTTCAAGAGTTTCTACCAAAAATACAAAAATAACACAATTTAAAGGTCCCGTATTCTGACAATTTTCCGGGTGTCTACTAGAAAATGTTTACATGCTTTAATGGTATTTTTCTCACACTACCCATTGCTGCAGCACCTCTATTCACCCTCTGCTTGAGTGTCTGTCTCTTTAAAACCCCCCTTTCTGAAAAGCCCCGTCTGCTCTGATTGGTCACCCGACACAGGCCTGAGCAGGCATCACACGCTGTCTCTGCGTCAGCTCTGTCGGTGTTTTGCAACCACCGGCGGAAACAATTAGCTGGTTAACAGAAAAATGAATTGGCAGCAATATTTTACTGATTTATCATTTAAGTATATTGCTTTTTGTAGTTTGTGTGATTGTTGAAGGTCCGATACATAACAGTAGCCGAATCACCAGAATAAAATGGAGCAACTCAGCAATTGTAAGCACACTGGATATTTTTAGTGAGACGTCACAGCATTTTCAAACTATCTTTGCAACGACAACACAAAGTATTTCAAGTCAAAACATCTTTTCCAAACCCTACTCATGTGGTTTTTGTGCTTAAACCATCACAACATAAAATGCAGAAACTGTACATTGCCAACATTTGTTTTGGTGATTGGGTCGGACATTTCCGTATTGAAATCTTTAAACAACCGGACCTGTGCTATATATTTTGTTGAGTTTACTTATTTTACTTGTCGCAACTTCACGCCATCATTATTATTTTTTTTTTGTTTTCATTGTTCTGATTGAGTGGCAGAAAATATATGCTGTGTGTTTTGGGTTTGCGCTGCTGACAGTTGACAAACTATTTCAAGATCTCACCTTTGTATCTGGGTATAATGTCATTTTTTGAATTACTTGAGCTAATCCACTATCTCTCCAAGTACATCCTGTTTGGGAATCACTAGTTTTGTATGAGGAGGAAGCAGAGTCTTAGCTGTGGGAGTTAAATATGCTGTTTAATGGCACATATCTGTAAGTAATTAAGTTTGCATTCTGACACTTCCTGATCAGTTAATCGTGCCAGAAATGAGGCGATTCACTTCATGGTCTTTACAGTTCGTGGAGTTCGTACATTCTCAGTCCTGCTATAGAAGAGGTGACCTTCCTCCTGCCAGTCCCCCTCTGCTCCTCTGCCCAGGCTATGATTTGAGCCTCTGAGCACCCAGAGGCCACATTTTTGTAGCCACGCTCAATTTGCCTGCGATATAAACACACCGATTCACCTAATAGAGAATATGTATACAATAAGCATGACGAGGATTCGTCCTGGCAGGAGCATTTTGCCCTCTGACTAATCTGGCCCGCGAAATTGCGGGTAACTGCGCTGAACTTGTGTCCTCCAGCCAACAGAGATCAGAGTTCAGCGTTCTGCCGTAATGACTGATCACATCTTGTTATGCTTAGCGGACGCTGAAAGATGCTCAAGGGTGTCTCATCGTTTTTCTTTGTTGGGAGATTAAGATCTGATCCGAGACAAAAGGAGGACAGCTCCGACTTCACTGCGCAGAGACTGGAAGCTTATTGTGATCGTGACATACATTTTGACCAACAGTGGGAGATCTATGGAATGAATTGACTGTGATCATTTTTATTGGGACGTTGTTTGAAGCCACGATTAGATTAATGTCACCTGAAAAAACTGAACCAAAAAAAATCTGACAACAAGCCTCCTCTGCCTCATTTCTTTTGTGTTGCAAGAGAACTCCGACTGGCGTTAAAGCAAGCCCTTTGTATTATTTGACAAATGGAGAACAAACAGCAAAATATGTGTTTAGTGCATGTCTCTGCCTGTAGATTAATGACATTAACGAAGTTTCCATTAGCGCAGCAATTGGCGGAGACAGAGGCGTCCATGCGTAAACCCACATGACTGAGTCACTGATAAGAGAAAATGAAACACATCTCTGTGGGCCAAGAGGGGCCAGGAAACGCCACTCCAAATTAGCCCGCGGCCCAATTTGTTGTTACTTCATTAACCGACCGGCATTTGCAGAGCAGGGGAGGGAAGTTGTGACCCATCCTTTTGCCTAAAAATTCCCCTCCTATGCTTTCATGGAGTAAAAGTTGCTGTGAGTCCCCATCATAAAACAATCTGGAGCATCTCACTGTTGCTAGCATGGAGAGTTTGGTTTGTTCATTCAGCTCAGGCCTGACATCTGAGAACAAAATTCTCTTTTCGGTAATGGTTTGTTGCATAATCTCAATGCTAATATTTTTCTCTGTGTCAGCCCCTGTTTCATGGCTTATTCAGCAGTTATCAGATGACCTTACGTTTTTTTTCATATCTCTGTCCTTTTCAGACTATTTTGGAGTCCTTGGAGTGTAGAGTTTCAGATGGCAGAAGATTGCGTGTTGCTGCCTTCCAAAAAGCATTTTGACATTATACTAGAAAAAAGCTCAAGAGAATACACATGTGCTTCCTGCTGAAAATGTGAAGTTGAAACGTTAGAAGTTGTTGAAACACTGAGAGGTTTTAAATTGTAGTTGAAGAGGCAGTCGAAATACAGATAGTGAAAAAAGTTCAAATAGCAGCTGCAATTGTAATGTGAAGTAAATGATGAAAGTGCCATTTAGGTGTGGGTTAGAGAGACAACTGAACGTCCTACTGAGGTGAAAGTATGAATGAGTGTGAAGAGAAGTTGAAAATGATGGACATAACGTTCAAACTTTGAACAATCTTAGTTTTGAACACTCTGTAACGAAACTTTGAACATTCCGTAACATAACTTTGAGGACTGTATATTTTTTTGAATTCATAAATAATATAAGAATTACAAGTTGGAGTAACGTTTCGACAAGAATATACAGTATGTTGAAGCGCTCCACCAAGTTTTGACTTGAACTCATTTCTGTTCTAAAAAAAAAACCAACCTCTAGATGTTCCATTTTTCTGACATTGAGTTCTCTAGTTGCAGCTGTCTCTGCTCACAACAACGGCAGTGTAGTTGACACATAATAAATTTTCTCGGTATTTGTGAACATTCAGTAAAGGAAAAAACACGTACTGATGCCCACTGCTGACACCCAAAACAGTGCCTCGTAGACAAGGCAATAAGTTGCGCACAACAAAACACAATCTCCTAAATGTTGCATAGTGTCAGATTTGGCACTTCAATACTCTTACAGGTAAGAGTGTTTTACTTTTTTTTTTTTTTTTTTTACCTCTTAAGTGTCACAGTATAACAGCAGATAGTAGTTCAACTCTTGAATTAAAAGCTGCCATACACTGCTTGTCTTGTTTTTAGTTATGAGTATACAGTGTGAGAAGCAGACCTCTAAATATGAGACTGAGATATGAAACTGCAATGTGTTTTAGGTTTTAAAAAATTAAACAAGTATTAAGGAAGGCTCAGGGAACAGATACAGTGTGTATTTATAAGTGATGTTTTATGTTGACACCCTTGGAGAAGAGAGGCGAATTAATTATTGAATATGATCAATTCAGCATCTTTTCTGATTCAAAATATATTAAAACATGATTAAATGAATGATTAAAGATATTCACACTTAAGTATTGCTTATGCAGTACAGTTAAACACATTAGTGTTTGATTATAAATTCCTCAGCAGTGACTTAATGCATGGTATATTTAATTGTTTAATAGGTGATGATTTAAGTAATGCACTCTTCTATAAGTTCTTTTGAATGCATGGTTATTGTAAAGATTTGTTCTATTTTGAGGCAAACATTTTGCTTCCCATCTCCAATTATACATTTGATTTTCTTATAACACAAACATTAGTCAGAATGTTCTCAAAAGCATCCCGTATAACCAATACAAAAAAATTAAAAAATCTGGTATTGGCCAATAAACCAATATTAACACTGTAAAGTCGCAGCACAACTGGCCTGAAGTGGATCAGTGGAGGTTCAGGTGTAGCTGAGGGGCCTTTTCTGCTCTTATCTGCTGATGGAGCTGGCTGTCTGGGATGGCTAGTTTCTTATCTTCCATGGACCACTAATATCCACAGGGGACCAACACCGTTTGGCACCCTGAAATCCTTTTTTCCCTGCACCGGATGGGAAATCAGCCTGGGTGGATCATGGGGGCTTCAGACATGGCTGCCATATGGCCCCTCTTTATTCTCTGTGGAGTTCAGGCCTTTGGGATGCCCGGCATCTAAAAGCACACCAGAGATTTTGACAATATGTGCCGTGACAAAAGGCATTTTGGCAGTTTTTATGTTGTCGTTGGCACACCGCTGAGATCTATTTGCATTTTTCATCACTGAAGAGGCGACTGTAGACACAAGTGTATAAAACGGGGGCTCGTTCAGATTCTAACGGATTAGTGTTGTCAGTGATTGACTCTTGTATCAAAATCTCAAGATTTTTTTTTGCCTTAGAAGATTTACAGTCAGATTGTTTGTGCAACCGCACACCATGCCTACAATAAATGATGACAAATATTAAGTCAGACAACTTTCAAAATGATTTAGACAGTCTATTTTGAGAGCACTGTGATCCTTGCTCAGCTGAGTGTTGCCATGTTTATTACAGTATATATATGTGTGATGTCCAGGTTAGTGTGTTACAGACAAACAACATGAGGACACAAAATAGTCCATGAATCAGATATTGACAGAAAGGTGATTAGAAACTCATTTCTACTCCAAAAAGCACCTTAAAACAACACAAGAGCGTGACAAATCATAGAAATTAATAATAATGAAGTACATTCAGGCATGTTGTCAACAACAACTTATGACGCTCAATTTTTCAAAATAAAACAATTAACATTTAATATTATTTCTGTTGCAGCTTAAAGGTAAAGGTAACTATGTAGTTTTGGGGTTAGATATTGTAATCAGAAGAGAGAGATCTAAAATGCCCAAACAAGATAAATAAACAAACTCTCTTTGTTTTCATGACTGAATAAACAAACTGACCTTAAAGGACAACACCATTTCATACTGTTATACTTTGTTTATATACGGCGGACCCTGCCACCTTTCTAGCGTCACACAGTGTTCTGGGGACCTTATGTTCCCCTTAGAAAAGATTGTTTATTCAGTTATGGAAAAAAATATATATATTTCAGAGTTATTATTATTACCTCATGAATATTGTAAATATTGAAATTCTCAGTTTGAGTTCCCTCTCCAAAACTAGATAGCGCCCCTTTAAATGTGTAAATGCAGATAAAACAGGGGTCACATCTTTCAGGATTGATTGACATGGCATTTTATAAATAATGAAAAAAGGAAATGGGTGCACTACTGTATGTGGCCAGCGGAGGACATGCTTTCCTCAGACTGGGAGAAGGGGAACATATAGCTTTATGTAGCCTGCACCTACCCAGTGTCACCCAGCAGCGAGATCAGACTCAGATTTAGTGTCAGTGCACATAGTAAGCACCAGCAGAACAAAATGCAGCTTAGGAATGTGCAAACAAAGGCGCATATACATATATACGTATGAAAAGAAAAACAAATGTATAGAATGAAAAATGAAGTGATTGGCAGGTCACAAAAGCATGTACAAAATGTGTCAATAATCTAACTATGATAAATAAAGTTTGGACAGCAATCAATAAAATGTTCCTTTTTTTTAAATATTTTTTGTTGATTCTGGGTGCAGATGAGACCTTTAGAAATCCGACCCCACACTCCGAAACGCCCAACTTTTTCCCACGCAGGTGTAATCCTCGGTGAGCTGAACCCACCGCCGCACATTATGTTTATGACGCAGGCTGAGAGACCTCCATCGAACTTTCTTTATGAACCAGATTGAGGACAATTTTCCTGCTGAAAGGTGGTCTACCTGGAAGGCCGCGGCTCCCTGCCAGCTGCATGTCATTTCTATCAAATGTGGCCGGGGTCTGTCAATTAAGAAAACACAGGGCAATCTGTGGCTGCTGAAAGAGATCCCCTTGGCCTGCTCCCAGGCTGAGAGACGGCCTTTTGTTCCCAGGCATGTCTCACATACTTTCAGAGCCCAGATAAGCTCAGGCTTCATGAAACCCTGCTTTATATTTGCCCACTGTAATGTCTCTGTGGGGTCAGGGAATATGGGGAAGCACTGTCGGCGAAAAAGGTAATATCCCCCCTCCCACACACACATTATGGGGTCAGGAATAGAAGCCACAGGTTAGGTGGTCCTGAGGCCTGGCCAGGGGGGACTTTTTTCGCTGAATGATCCTGCCCACCCTCGATCCTTTTCTACCTCTTTCATACCGCAAACTGCCAAACAAGTGGGCAGCTTTAGCCGCTTCGTGAAATCGGATAAACAGGTATACTCTATGCTTGGATCTGCCACCGCGGGGGGGAAGGGAATTTGTTTTAGTACCAGCCGGACCACCCACGGAGAAGTAAACAGGTACATCAAGGTGGGTTGAAATATAAGTAGAGGGGAGGGGGAGGTCCGAGGCTGGCAGGTAGGGGGATCAGAGGCGACTGGGACCTCTCGATGACTTGGCTTCCCGGTTTTATCATAAAATATGTAAAAGGACGAGGCTAAAGGTAAATACCAGGAATTCTTTTTAGAAGCTATTCCTACCTGGATCGGACTTATACCTTACTTAGGTTGTAGAAAACAAATGTCTAGCTGTGTTTTCGTCATTGTTTGCTCCTGTCAATTCCTGTCAAACTGTAAATGTTTCCGTTTTGTCGGGTGTTTTGCAGCCAAGACTCTTTGATTCGCAAAGGCCAAAGTCAGACTTTATCACGTATAAATAGCGAGGAAGTCTTAGTAGGGCGGAGGGCACGTAGGGAGTGTAACTTAAAATACTTATTTTAACCCATGCTACTATCTTTATCTAAACCTAACCACAATGCGACTATTTCACACCGTTAACCATGTTTGCTTCTCTTACCATGACGACCAAGGTCACCCGAGTATGGATTTGCTCTCCACTGAAGGGAATGGGAAAGATGTATGACAACGCAATGTACATTTCTGCAAACCATGGACATGCTAAAACTCTACAATTCTTTATGTTGCATTTTACCATGTCTTTGGGTCCAATTTGCAGTTCTATGTTGTGAGGACGCTGTGCATATGGTCTGGTAAGGATTGTATTTACAAACTACACTCTGTAAGGGTTGGTAAAAGAGCACGTTTTTCCGTAGCCTATGGCTGGAAAATGTTCTGAAGTTTAAAAATGTCCACTCGTCTCTCACTTGGCAACCTCAGTGCTTTTGCTTCCTAAACATAACCAAACTGCAGTTGTTTCACAGTGTTAACCCAATGCTTATTTCTGTTACCATGAGAATGAAGGTCACATGACAGTGGGTCTACTCTCCACAGAAGTGAATAAGAAAGACTTTTCTGTATGTGCTGCGGTGCACACAATTTTAGGTGTCAGTTTGTGTTATCCATACGCAGACGGAGGAGATCAGGTCGTTTTTTTGTTTTGAGATATTGTAGGGGTTCAGTGTTGTAATCGCCTTCTCTCTCGTCAGTAAATCAAAGATGCAGGAGTAAGGTTCAAAGTCCAGTCAGGACGTGGATCACACAGAGAACAAACTCCTACCAACTGTCCATAAAGGACTGATTCACACTTGAGGTTGTAGTTCTGTTTTAACATTTCTTTTTTGAGTTTTCAGACCGTCGTTTCAGTTATTTGCACCTACTGCTTATTTCTGCTCTTACCCATGCCCTCATTTATGACTGTCATTGTCAGCAAACTGCCCCTGAACCCCTCTGTCTGCATGTGATTCTGTTATATAAAAAATACACAGAGTACATTAGAGTGCTTTAATCGGGTGCTGTTTTTGTGGTTTGGGCCAAGCTCCTTAGTTCCAATTAAAGGAAGTCTTAATGCTACAGCAGTGGTTCCCACCCTCTGGGTCGGGGAAACTCCAAGGTTTCCCAAAACAAATCAGAGGGGGTCACAAGATTATTAAAGAGGGAAACTAAGCTCATAAGCAGTGATAAGGACTCACAGGTAGACATGGTGTGAATCCAGCTTTGTGGAAGCAGTTTGAGAATACAGGGAAATACCCTGTTTCAAATTGACCGTGCCACCTAGATTAATCGATCAGTCGATCAAAAGAGAATTAACCAACAACTGGTTTGACAAGAAAGTGATCATTTCAGTGTTTTTTATTGCAGTAATTGCAAATATTTGCTGCTTCTTGCTTCTAAAATATGAATATTTTCTGCTTGTTTTTGTTAAATATGATGTTTTCTGGTTTTGGAGTGTTTTTTGGTGGATGTCACTTTGGGGTCTGGGAACCATTTCATAGACTAAATGATTAATTGGGATAAGGAAAAATAACTGTTAGTTGCAGCGAACACATCAGTTTCTGTCCTTACTAATGCTCTTGTGACTGAACGGGAGGAAAATCTCTGCAGCCAAAATCTTGTGAAAAGCCTTCCCAGCAGTGTTTAGCAACATATTAATGCGCCCAGATTGGGGAATTAGATGCTCAACAATATTGTGATGTTGACGTGCACACGTCTTTTTTAGTCTTTTGGCCATGCAGTGCATGTTGGGTATTTGTTGTTCAGTGTATTTTCTTGTGTTAATATGTAAATAATGTGTTGAATCTTTCCTTAAAATGTACATTGAATGGTGCTGTTTCTTCTTTTTTTCTCTTAAATGTCAGCGTTGGTTATACAGTAGTAGCCTACGCAGTCATTTCCTTCATCATTGTCAGCAAATTGTCCATGCAGGAGCGAAGGTATTTAACGTCCGGCCTGGGTGTGGTTCCATTAGATAGCTTTAAGACCATGCTGAGTGCTCTTGAAAATTAGTTTTTTGGCAACTTCCTAGGATGCACAGCTCTCCCAGCGAGCCACCAAGGCTTTTGTCAAGACTGCGCTGGTTTAAGCTCGCAGCTTTTCAAGCCTCCCATTATGCCTGAGTCAGTCGGGCAGAAAGCGAAAGAGCCTTTTCTGCAGTCATGTGGGCATACTGGCATTATACACAGTTCAGTATTAGATATTTGTGAGTCATATAAACAGAAGGGAGGGCACCGAGGCTTCTTGAGGGGGGGGGGGAAAAACTTTATAATTGGGGAGTTATATAAGTGTCTAAATCCTCCTCCAGGGATTTAATTTTTCCCCCATTGTGTGTTGTTGAAAAGCAGGAAGACCTCACAGCAGAGGTGACAAATCCTCTGACATAGAAATCACTGCGGTACATTTTAAGGACTGTAAATGAAGTCTTTGAGTGTTCAGGTAGTTAACCGCCTCCCACTGTGATGCTTTGTTTAAGATTTCTGCAGTATTTACCAACAACTAGCCAATTAAAACACGTTCGTTTGTTTTTTTTTAAATAGATTTTTCTCTTTACGTGTATGCCAATAAACAGATAGTTTGGATGTTTTACATTGGGAGCAGAAACCAGATTAATGCAAAAAAAAAAAAACATACAGTAAAAATTGAGTGGAGCAACTGGAATCCATCATATTTAAACGGCATGTGGTTAGATCTTTGTGTTTTGCCTCGACAGCGCTGCTCTAAATGTATTTATGTTACCCCTTTTCCTCAAATCGTCCCACTTTTTGAGTCTCCTCGAGACATTCAGGTCTATTTAGCCTCATGCACCCTTGTGTAGATTTGTTATGGTTCTCTTCTTCCTTCCTGTAGTCTCCCCCAATTATAAACTGTATAGATTTCCCCATGGTGAGTCCCTGTCCTCTCTTCACATCTACAGTGTGCGTGTGTGTGTGTGTCCATGAGCTCGTTGTGTGTGTGTGTGGCTCCCTGTTGGCCCAGATGCTGGGCTGTGTACAGTGTGTAAATCTGGGGCTAGTCGGGTCGCTCAGGCATGACCTGGACTATGTCGGGCCTTGTCTTCTGAGTGCCTCCAGCAGTGTTCCCCTCCTCAGCTCCGACCAGCCAGCCTCGCAAACAAGGATTTAGGTCATCTTGACCCCCCCACCCCCCCACCCACCCGCATCAGCAGCCAGTTTGTTAACGTGACTCTGAGTCACTGCTTCTGATGATCTGCGGACGTGGAGTTTAAGGTGTTTACCGGTGTTGTTTGCCTCGTGGCTACACATCTAATTCTTTATCAGATGTACTTTGTTGTGTTTTGTTTAAGAACTCTGCACATTATGATCCTTAGTCTGGTTGTTTCATCAAGCCTGGATTTGCATTTGTATACCTGCAAAATGATACGTTGTGTATATACAGTATATATTGTACGTATACACGATCCAGTAATTATTTAACCTTGTCCATAGCCTGATATCTCTCATGTTCTCACCTGCGTTCAGGTGCTATGCACCTAATAAACGGAAAAGAAGTGCAAACTGCCCTCGAGCAAGAGTCTCATATCCCCCTCATGCTTTTTTATGATTCTTTAACTGTTTCATTATTTCCAGGTTTATTGCACAGTAACCTTGTTTCTGTTGTTGTTTCTGTGTTTTCTGTGACCATTATCATGAGGTGTTGTTTCTTTTTCTTGTTTGTGTCCTTGTGTTTCTTGCTCTCAGGTCGCTTTCTGAAAATGAAACTACCTGATGAAATGAAGACGATTGATTAGTATAAATAAATGAATTAAATACATGCATTACATCCCAAAAGCCTCGAAAAGTGGAGGAGACAAAGTTAAAACTTACAACCGTACAACCCCCTGATGAACTAAGTGAATTTTTTCTCACAAACATTTTTTACATACTTTAATCCCCCAATTTCTCGCTCTGTCCTGCTGCCACTGTATTGTAACAGAATCAGTGGGTTAGCCTTTAAAGCAACATTATGTAGAAATTGGCATTTTGTGCAATTTGGCGCCCCCCACAGTTTCAGAGTGCAACACCACTGTTGTAGATAAAAAACCCAGGTCTGTAACTATTTGTCAGATGTAATGTAGGTGCTAACTACAAAAAAAAAAGTGATGGGGGACAGAGTGGCTGAGTCAGAGACACCATTCACCCTGTTACAAGACACTGTGGCATAAACATGATTTTGAAGCTGCTAGTCTAAGGTGAAAAACGTACATGATGATGCTTTAAACCCTGCAAAATATTATCGCTTTGTGTTGTGATGAATGTTCGAGCACAAAGTTTCTTCTTTAGGCGTCCAGCAGAAGCAGCCTGTGGATTAATACGTCTAATTGTGGCGAAGCTCAGGTGACCCCAAACACACCCAGAAACCTATTTGTCGTTTATGATGTGTCCATCTTTGTGGCTGTGGATTGAGCCGCTGTTGTTGCGGACAAAGTGACGAGGGACAGAGACACCACCGACAGGACACAGGCACATTTTTAACTGGTGACATTTCAATCTGTCATAGCAGGAACAGTACAGGTATTACTAATTAGTTATCTGGCTCTGTAACAGTTTGAAAGTGATGCACAATACAAGCTAAATGGATCCGTCACTCATTTTACTATTTAAATCTTTTTTTTTTTTCCTGCTGTTGCATCTGTTTTGTTGTGTTTCAATAAAAATACGTGTTTGGATGTTAGAGTTATAAGGTGAACAACATGTTTTGTGCCTTGTATTAACACATTTCTACGTGCACACGTTTGTTTTTATATAACTGATTGACTTGTTTTGCTTGTGCCTCCCTCACGTCCACAGATACTGCCGCACTTAAAGTGTAGAGTGTAGAGGCCTGTCCTAGAGCCCGGCGCAGCAGTTCAACATTTACATGGTGCCTCTGAAATCAGATTATGTATGGGTTCAATTGACTTAATGGATTTGAAGAGACTAGATCCTATTAATGAATAGGCTGCCCTACGGCACTGCCCCGACCAATAGCAAGCTAATCTGGCATGCAAATTAAATCCTGCCTCAATATGCCTGCCCGTTTAATGCCATCCATTACACAGTTTCACTTATTTATATATACTATTATAAAAAGGATAGGCTTATAAACAAACTGAGGGAGGGGGTTTGTCCAGTAAATGGTGCTGTGCTTGCTTGTTTCCCTGCGCAGTGGCCCCCGGGGCCGGTGGAGGGAGCAGTGATATTCACTGTCGTCTCAATGACAGTCACTGACAATGGGGCTGCCTGTGCTGTGGGAGGCATAGACTTACACTCACACCTATCCTTAGATCAGTCCGCCTTTAATAATCACAAGTATTTCCAACCTGCATATTTGTTATTACAGAATTTTCTGTGTGCTTTTCTTAATGAGCTAATAAAAATGTCACCATTAGACGTTGATGTTCATGTCAAATTTGAACGTTTCATACGTATCCTATCATCCTTTCCACAACGTTTATCTTATAACAGTCAAATTACATGCATGTGTCTGTATGTGACAGCTAGGAGAGATGGCTAAAAATTTAGGGGGCTGCTGTTCTTTTCCTCTCTCAAACAACAAAACTCTGTATTTTTAAGTTAGACGTATGGACGCGTTCCAGCTGTGAGTTCTGGCAACAAAACTGGGAACATTTTGTGACTGTTGGGACTGTTTTGATCTGCTTTTGTGCCAACGACGCCAAGTATTTTTGGGAAATTTTCAAGCCGTCTTTACGGCAACAAAACCCGATAATTTTAACATGATGTCTGGATGTTTTCAAGCCATCTGAGGCAAAAAAACTGGATATTTTAATCAGAATTCAGGACATTTTCGAGGTGTCTTTGCGAGGTGTCGGGACATTTTCTTTGCAGTCTTTGTGGCAACAAAAACGGGTATTTTAAGCCAAAACATAATCTTCTCCTAACCCTAACCAAGTGATCTTTGTACCTAAATCTGTCCAGACCATAAACACAGTGTTATCACAACATACAATTGAATAGTAAAGAAACAAAGATTTGAAACACACAGGTTCAACATATAATTGATTGCCCAAACCTACAGTGTCAACATTTGTTCTGCCGATTGCGCTGTGTATATGATAATAATAAAGCGTTTAAGGCGAGATTTTGATCCATTGCTGATTTGATCGTGTTTGAAACAATTTAATCTCCTGTGCCATCGTTTTCACTTCCCAGACTCACCACTTTCAGCCCACCGTGCTGCGGGGAGATAAATGATTTGTGGGCTGAGGTGTGTATTGGAAGTCATAATCTGGCACATGATCACGCTGAAGGCTGAGCGGGTCGTCTGCTGAGAAACTCCGGCGCTTCGAGCCTCTTTGGTTCTGCCAGGCTCTTCATGCCTGGTTACCTTAGAGCCTGCTTTGTTAGTGTCGGAGGGAATAGGGGTCAGGGAGAGGCCAGATTTCACCTGACCCCTCCTGAAATATTACAGCCTGGTTTACTTACGTCTGCAGCTGGGGAGGAAAAGAGGGGGGGTGGGGCTGGTAGTGAGAATCTGATGAGGGGTTTCTCCACTGATCGGGTTAAATCATTGCTCTACAAGTATAATTTCAGTCAATCCCCTGAATCGTACTGCCCACGCATGTTTCCTTGCAGCCTGTAGTCTCATGTAGCTGAGGATCAAAGTCTGATTCAATCTGGTTCAACCACTTTCAGAGCATACTTCAGCACAAACCGGCCTTTTTTTGAGCAAAATTGAATGAGACGTGAATTGAATATCTTCTGTTTATCTGACACGGGTTCCCTGACAAATATAAATAAATAAAGGCTTCCCGATGCAGGTATGCTTGAGTGTGTGCACCTCATTTCAAGCACAATTAACTTGAAATGGAGTGCTGCAGGATCAATAGTCCCCATTTGATCCAGGGGGGGTCTGTCACTCCATGGAAATGGCACACATATGGTAATACAGCCAGCTTAACAACAACTTAGAGGATTTACTGTTGCCGTTTTTCAGGCCAACGTGCATAACAAACAGTGGGCCACTCTTGGGAGCCATCTTCTTTTATCTCGGCTTCAATTAATCTTAAAGAGAGATACCATTTAAAGCTAATGAACAGCGGGCGAAACTAATGCATATTGATACAAAGAGGTGAAAGCATCAGAGTAAGGATTTTGTGTAATATTCAGAGCCATAGGAGGGGATCCATGTCGCGGGAGTCGTCGCTATAGGCAGCCCGGCTATAGTAGCAACATAAAAAGATAAATGAACACTGAATGACCCTGACGTAGCCCCTGTTCCTTCATCATATAAATAACAAAAAGCAGAGCGAATAAAGCAGACTGTGCCGGGGCCAATTCCCCAACGGGTGCTTATATGAAATTCAACTTTCAAGCGTTCTCCCTGCTCAGAATGTGGCATTTATTTGCAGGACTCTGTTTCAATTTAAAGGGAATGGCAGCTGAAGGAGGCACAGGGGACAGTGTCTCATCACCGCCACTTACCACTCTTATAGGCCTGCTGCCGGGGAGGAAAACCTCAGCAGGCAGCTCCACTTAAACAGTGAAGACCTCCACCAGTCAATGTAATGTGCAGGGGGGGCTCTGATAGCCTCATATTCTCAGTCCTGTTTGAGTGTGTGGGTGTTTGTTTGTGTGTTTGTAGCACACTCTGAGGTCTGTAGTGTTAAGTGGAACATATATTTTTGTAATGGCTATTCATATTTGACTAACAAAGGTTTTGTCTGGTTAGAGATATTTTTTTTAATTAAACTGGTGGCTGCAGTAGGTAGGATAATGGTGCTTCCAAGTTTTCATTAAATTAAAGAGACATTTGCAAATCAAAAAGAAAACTAAACTAAAAATACTAAATCTAAAAATCCACAAATCTGATGTTATTGCAAAATCCTGTTATGTTATTGTTATCTTACTGCAGTTTTTAATATGCTTATCTTTTTTTTCTAGCCATGAGCTAGATGAGACGATTAATACTGCTCTCATACCTGTCAGTTAAATACAAGTCTATATCCAGCATAGCCTAGCTTAGCACAAAGAATGGTAACAGCAGGAAACAGCTAGCCAAATCTGCCTTACAGCACCTTTAAAGCTAACTGATTAATGGTTATCTTGCTACCAAGCTAGCTGTTTCCCCCTGTTTTCAGTCTTTGTGCTCAGCTAAGCTAATGCCTGCTAGCTCTAGCTTCATATTTCTAGTACAAACAAAGTGCTATCAATCTCCTCATGTATTTCATTTAACGGAGCATGTGCATAACCCATAACGTCAAATCTGTGAACTGTGCATTTAAAATAAAACCTAAGGCCAGTGGGCATTCCCTTAGCTTAGCTTAGCTTAGCTTAACTTAACGCAAAGGCTGGAAACGGCAGGAAATAGCTAGCCCGCCTCCGTCCAACAGTAACAAACTCTGCCCACTGATTATACCTATCTTTACACAGAGCCAAGCTACCTGTTTCCTTGCTTTCAGTCTTTGTGCCAAGCCAAGCTAAGCTAAGCTAACCAGCTGCTTATATGTCACTATTCTGAAATAAATCAGTTTATCTTACATAGAACTTTTGAAAAGTAAAGATTACAACATGCTTTATGATCCCGAACCTACATCCCAGCGTCAGTATGTGACGAGTTCAGAATGAGAAAAAAAATAAGACCTTTAAATATTTTAACTGTTGCTGCAGTGTCACCATTACATTAGATGATACAACTGGTCATTTACAATAGTGTGAGGTTGTGGAATTATAGAAAACATCAAAAGTCATTGTTGATGATTGACTGTTTCACATTTTAAATTGCAGGTCAGTGTAACCCAGGTTTAGTCATCCCTGTCTTCTCAAGTACAGCTGTTATAATTTTCAATCTGTCTGTCTGTCTGTCTGTCGTTCTGTCTGTGGGAAGACTTTGCCAACACGATAGCATCACAACTGTGTTAGATGCAGTCATAAAACTTCTCAGGTGTGCACATGAGAACAAAATGAAGGCCGAGTTCAAAGATGGATGTTGTCCGAGCCATGAGTGACGGCCCCTGTCTAACTGTGTGATATTTGGGTTTAGTGGACGAGTAACTGAGTGGTTTTGTTTGTCTTTGAAGGTGCTTGAGGAGGACATAGCAGTAGACAGCCATATCACAGAATGTACTGTAATGTTACAAGACTTAACAAAAAACTTTTTTCAAATTCTACAAAGAGGAAGTTGATCTTTGTTACTTTGACTTCTGAAATACCATGTTTGTGCTTCAGTTGCTGATGAAACTGATAAATCACTTCCTTAGTTAGGAAACATCAAGCATTGTCATTACATTGCATTACATTACATTATTGTCGTTATTTTCATATACTAAAAATAAAGTTTTTGAACAACTTACGTTAGCAGTAGCAGGAAGGCTTGAGGAGCAGTCCACCGTGACTCTCCTGCCTGTTAGGTCACACTCGGGGATCAACATTTTGGTCTGCCATGACGGCGGCGCACCGGAGATGCTACTGCTAACGTGAGTTGTTCAAAAACTTTCTTTTTAGTAAAGTCTGTGTACGCAAACAATGTTCTCAATGCTCATGTTCATGTGTAGAGACCCTGGTGATACTGCGAGCAAAGTTTCATGTTGTGTCGAGCCTTCTTAGTGTTTTAAAAATAGTGATTTTGATGCTAGCGTAAAAGTGCCCGTAGCACTCCATTGAAAATTAGCTTGCCCGAAAGCGAAACTACGGTAAATCTTAAAAGTGCCTCTTTCGTTGTAATTATGCTTTTACACGAAGGTTTGACTCATATTCATTCACAAATAAAGCCTTGGTTGCTTTTTGGCGAGAGTTTCACTTTAAAGCAGGAGGGAACGGCGCTATATGTGACAAATTACTTTTCTTCTGAGCAAAAACATCACACATTGTCTTTTTATTCATATGAAAAGTGATAGGACAGAACTTCTAATGTCCACATTTTGTGAGGCCACAGAGCCGGGGCACGATAAGTAGTGCTGTGTAACTTTGTGTGACTGTGAGGACAGTGAAATGTCCTGTCATTACAAAGAGAGTTTAGATCAACATCTGATCATGTGCAGAACTTGACATTGCAAAACACACTGAGTAATACAGAATGACTGGATAAGATTATTCCATCTCCATCCTTATAAAGAGACGGGTAACTCACGACTGCTCAGCAGAGACGTCCACATCACCTCTGGATCTCACATCGCCTCACTTTGCTGTCCGTGACACCAGTTTTTTTTCTCGACCTTGACAAACAAGCTGTGGAAAGGTGAGAAGTCAATTTGATCCTGATGTTACTTTAATAAATGCATAGTCTTTAAGATGAGATGTGCTGAGCTTTGACACTGGTGAATGAAGTCAGTGAATGATTCTGGATGTGGCCACTGTGATTTGTTCCTCAGGATGAAGTGCGTTATGATCCTTCTGGTGTTGACGCTGGTCGTCCTCATGGCTGAACCCGGGGAGAGTTGTGTTTTGCCTCGCCGACCTCAATATTCCGGTCAGCAAATATTGCAACGTAAGTCACAAATGTTGAGTTGAGTTGACGTTAACGGATTGACCTCTGATAGCTAAAATCTTTTATTTAGTCCTGGCACCTCGGATAATAAACCTAAAACTAAGTAAAGTGCGCATCATTAGTGTTCTAAATGCAAAGATTTTCAAATGTGATGATAATATACTAATGTTTACCTCATTTTCATCTTTTTTTGTCTTTAGGACGCGTTGTTCGCCTGTAAGTATTACTGAATATTTTCTGTTGATTTCAAAAAGACAAATGAAATAAATAAAAAAAAAATAATTATGAAATGCCTCAAACCTATCAAACATCGCAAGCATCAGTATTAACCAGATTCCAAGTTGATGTCTTCAGGTACCTTATTTTGTAAATGTAAATTCATGATGATAATACAGAGGGCAAAGAAGCAAGTCGACACATTTCAGAAGCTGGAATCAGTGAATTTATGTCATTTTTGATTGAAAATATATTGCAAAATTATTCAATTCTTAAAATATTTGTCAATTAAGATTCTGTTTAACAAGCCTTGTTAATACTTTGACTGATTTCTCTCTTTTGTTCCTCCTTCTCTAACTTGATATAGGATGAGATTGGGAAGAACCCAAGATAAAGTGGCCGACGACACATTGATGAGAGACTTTGAGGAATGAGTCTGTTCTTGATTTTGAAGATATGGTTTGAGCTATATCTTTGTGCTCTGCAAAGCAACAAATAATTAGATGAGTTAAGATGAAGCTCTTGAGATGTAGTGATTTTAGTCAGGTTGAAAAATTTAAAATTGCTTGATAGTGAAAACTATCCTACTGAATAAAGCTGCATCACAAAAGACCGTCTCTGTGTTGTGGTGTTATTTAAGTGAACATGTGCTTGTAATTTTATTGATGATGATCAAGAACATCGTTTCTTTCTCTTTCTGAATGTACTTGTGTCTCTGGTAAAGCAGCACTTTGGAAATGATTCAATTCTGACATTTCCTCCATCAACGGATGAATCATTTGGTCTATAAAGCATCAGAACAGCAGTCAAAATAACAATTTTACAAGTGCCCAGATGATCACTGTGTAAATGTCTCTTTTGCATACGGTCCAACAGCCAAAGACATTCAAGACACTATAATGTGAAATGATGAAAAAAAGAGAAGTAGTAACCTGAGTTTCATGTCATTCGGACACTCCAATGTGGAGATCTGCAAGACTTACTGTTTTGAGCAAAATGTACAGCAAGTTGTTATTTAATAACTTGAGTTTTCTTTGGAATATCAACCATTTTTTTGATAAGTTTTTGTCAGGAGGGTCCATAGATGCGGTGTGCAAAGTTTTGTGCAAATAGGTGAAATTGCCTCAGAGGAGTCCGAAAAAGTAGGTTTGCGACATTTCGCACATTTTCTTAGTTAGGAAACATCAAGCATTGTCATTACATTGCATTACATTACATTATTGTCGTTATTTTCGCACCCTAACCTAACCCAACCTCAGGAATCTTAGAGGCCCAATATTACGCCCAAGAACACGTAAGTCACAACTGTTCATACATACTGAGTTGATGTTAACAGATTGACCTGATGTACACAAACAGCAGCCAACTTTAGTCTGAGATCAACAAATCACACCTGACCGTACCAGTCAGAGGTAAATGTTTGTATTAAGTAGATCTATTTCTTTCTCTTTCTAAATGTATTTGTGTTTCTACTAAGGCAGCACTGATGCTTTGAAATGATTGAAAAATTGAAATGATTAAATTCTGACATTTCCTCCAGCTGTAGTTCACAAAGAGCGTCCTGATGAGGGAGTCTTTATTTTACAGGTGGGAGAGGGAATAGTGGAGAACAGCAGCGATAGCTTCAGAGGTGGAGCTGTTGGGCTGGTAAGGCGTATTCCAGGGGGTCCAGGGTGTCCAGTATGCTGCTCTGAATGTGGGTCAGCACCACTCTCTCAAAACACTTCATGATGATTGGAGTGAGTGCTACTGGTGTACAATCGTTCAGGCAGGTAGGTGGGCTGTTCTTGGGAAGGGGGAAGATGGTTGTGGTCTTAAAGCAGGAAGGAACGGTGCTAAATGTGATGAAGTACTGTTCTTCTTAGCAAAAACATCACACATTCTCTTGAACAGTTATAGGACAGAACTTCTAATGGTCACATTTTGTGAGGCGACAGAGCTGGGGAATGACAAGCAGCCACTATGTAACAGTGAAATGTCCCATGATTACAAATGTGCTTGAACTTGACATTGCAAAACACATTGAGTAATACAGAATGACTGGATAAGATTATTCCATCTCCATCCTTATAAAGAGACGGGTGACTCACGACTGCTCAGCAGAGACGTCCACATCACCTCTGGATCTCACAGTGCTCACTTTGCTGTCTGTGACACCAGTTTTTTTTCTCGACCCTGACAAACAAGCTGTGGAAGGGTGAGAAGTCAATTTGATCCTGATGTTACTTTAACAAATGCAAAGTCTTTTAGATGAGATGTGCTGAGCTTTGACACTGGTGAATGAAGGCAGTGGATGATTCTGGATGTGGCCACTGTGATTTGTTCCTCAGGATGAAGTGCGTTGTGATCCTTCTGGTGTTGACACTGGTCGTTCTCATGGCTGAACATGGGGAGAGTACGAGTATTCCGTACAGCCAGCAAATATTGCGCCGTAAGTCACATGTGTTGAGTTGAGTTGACATTAACGGATTGACCTCTGATGTACACAAACAGCAGGCTGCTTTAGTCTGAGATCAACATATCACACTTGACTGTACTGACTTACTACAAACAACGTTGTTTAGCTCTGTGTTTAGCTAAAATATTTTATTTAGTCCTGGCATCTCAGATAATAAACCTAAAACTAAGTAAAGACCGCATCATTAATTTCCTAAATGCAAAGGTTTTCAAATGTGATGATAATATACAAATGTTTATTTATCTCATTTTCAACTTTTTGTTTCTTTAGGAGGCTTTCTTTTCTCGTAAGTACTACTGGATATTTTTCTGTTGATTTCAAAAAGACAAATAAAATGAATAAATAAAAAGACTTTGTTAAATGCCTCAAAGCTATCAAACATGGCAAGCATCAGTATTAACCAGATCCCAAGTTGATGTTTTCAGGTACCTTATTTTGTAAATGTAAAATCACGATGATATAATAGAGGGCAAAGAAGCAAGTCGACACATTTCAGAAGCTGGAATCAGTGAATTTATGTCATTTTTGACTGAAAACATGTTGCAAAATTATTCAATTATTAAAATATTTGTCAATTAAGATTCTGTTCATCGACCTCTGTTGATGATTTGGTTGATTTCTCTCATTTGTTCCCCCTTCTCTAACTCGATATAGATCCAGATTGGGAACAACCCAAGATAAAGCGGCAGACAATAAATTGATGAGAGACTCTGAAGACTGAGTCTGTTCTTGATTTTGAAGATAAAGTTTGAGCTATATCTTTGTGCTCTGCAAAGCACCAAATAATTAGATGAGTAAACATGAAGCTCTTAAGATGTAGTGATTACAGTCACAGCTCCAACTGATGTTGAAAATGTAAAATTGCTTGATGGTGAAAACTATCCTGCTGAATAAAGCTGTATTACAAAAGACCGTCTCTGTGTTGTGGTAATATTTAAGTGAACATGTGCTCGTAATTTCATTGATGATAATCAAGAACATCGTTTCTTTCTCTTTCTGAATGTACTTGTGTCTCTGGTAAAGCAGCACTTTGGAAATGATTCAATGCTGACATTTCCTCCATCAACAGATGAATCATTTGGTCTATAAAGCATCAGAACAGCAGTCAAAATAACAATTTTACAAGAGCCCAGATGATCACTGTGTAAATGTCTCTTTTGTATACGGTCGAACAGCCAAAGACGTTCAAGATACTATAATGTGAAATTATGAAAAAAAAGGGAAGTAGTAACCTTAGTTTCATGTCATTCGGACACACCAATGTGGAGATCTGCAAGACTTACTGTTTGGAGCAAAATGTACAGGAAGTTGTTATTTAATAACTTGAGTATTCTTTGGAATATCAAAATTCTTTTGATAAGTTTTTGTCAGGAGGGTCCACAGATACTGTGTGCGAAGTTTATTGCAAATCGGTGAAATTGCCTGGGAGGAGTTTGAAAAATGACATGTCGCAAATTTGTGAAAAAAGAAAAAGTAGGCGGAAATGGGTGTGGCCTACATCACAAGATTCAATGCACTTTCCTTGATTATAGCGCCACCTAGTGGTGGACATTATGTTACAAAACTTAATAAAAAACGTATATACAGTATATTTTTTCAATTCTACAAAGAGGTGTTTGACCTTTTTTACCTCTGACTTCTGAAATACCATGTTTGTGCTTCCGTTGCTGATGAAACTGATAAACCATTTCCTTAGTTAGGAAACATCAAGCATTGTCATTACATTACATTATTGTCGTTATTTTTGCACCCTAACCTAACCTCAGGAATCCTAGCAGCCCAATATTACGCGAAAGAACATGTAAGTCACAACTGTTCAGTTATACTGAGTTGATGTTAACAGGTTGTTCTGATGTAAACAAATAGCAGCCAACTTTAGTCTGAGATCAACAAATCACACCTGACTGTACCAGTCAGAGGTAAATGTTTGTATTAAGTAGATCCATTTCTTTCTCTTTCTAAATATACTTGTGTCTCTGCCAAAGCAGCACTTTGGAAATGATTCAATTCTGACATTTCCTCCAGCTGTAGTTCACAAAGAGCGTCCTGATGAAGGAGTCTTTATTTTACAGGTGGGAGAGGGAATAGTGGAGAACAGCAGCGATAGCTTCAGAGGTGGAGCTGTTGGGCTGGTTAGGCGTATTGCAGGGGGTCCAGGGTGTCCGGCTTGCTGCTCTGAATGTGGGTCAGCACCACTCTCTCAAAACACTTCATGATGATTGGAGTGAGTGCTACTGGTGTACAACGTTCAGGCAGGTAGGTGGGCTGTTCTTGGGAAGGGGGACGATGGTTGTGGTCTTAAAGCAGGAGGGAACGGTGCTAAATGTGATACATTACTTTTCTTCTTAGCAAAAACATCACACATTGTCTTTTTATTCATATGAACAGTTTAACGACAGAACTTCTAACGGTCACATTTTGTGAGGCCACAGAGAAGGGGAATGACAAACAGCGCTATGTAACTTTGTGTGACTGTGAGAACAGTGAAATGTCCCATGATTACAAAGTGAGATTAGATCAACATCTTATCATCCATGTGCAGAACTTGACATTGCAAAACACATTGAGAAATACAGAATGACTGGATAAGATTATTCCATCTCCATCCTTATAAAGAGAAGGGTAACTAACGACTGCTCAGCAGAGACGTCCACATCACCTCTGGATCTCACATCACCTCACTTTGCTGTCCGTGACACCAGTATTTTTTCTCGACCCTGACAAACAAGCTGTGCAAAGGTGAGAAGTCAATTTGATCCTGATGTTACTTTAATAGATGCAAAGTCTTTTAGATGAGATGTGCTGAGCTTTGACACTGGTGAATGAAGGCAGTGAATGATTCTGGATGTGGCCACTGTGATTTGTTCCTCAGGATGAAGTGCGTTATGATCCTTCTGGTGTTGACGCTGGTCGTCCTCATGGCTGAAGATGGGGAGAGTTGTGTTTTTCCTCCCTGGCGTCCATATCCCGGTCGGCAAATATTGCAACGTAAGTCACAAGTGTTGAGTTGAGTTGACGTTAACGGATTGACCTCTGATAGCTAAAATCTTTTATTTAGTCCTGGCACCTCGGATAATAAACCTAAAACTAAGTAAAGTGCGCATCAGTAATGTTCTAAATGCAAAGATTTTCAAATGTGATGATAACATACTAATTTTTTATCTCATTTTCATCTTTTTTTGTCTTTAGGACGCGTTGTTCGCCTGTAAGTATTACTGAATATTTTCTGTTGATTTCAAAAAGCCAAATAAAATGAATAAATAAAAATACTGTGAAATGCCTCAAACCTATCAAACATGGCAAGAATCAGTATTAACCAGATCCCACGCCGATGTCTTCAGGTACCTTATTTTGTAAATGTAAATTCATGATGATATGACAGAGGGCTAAGAAGCAAGTCGACACATTTCAGAAGCTGGAATCAGTGAATTTATGTCATTTTTGATTGAAAATATATTGCAAAATTATTCAATTCTTAAAATATTTGTCAATTAAGATTCTCTTTTAAAAGCCTTGTTAATACTTTGACTGATATCTCTCTTTTGTTCCCCCTTCTCTAACTTGATATAGGATGAGATTGGGAAGAACCCAAGATAAAGCGGCAGACGACACATTGATGAGAAACTTTGAAGACTGAGTCTGTTCTTGATTTTGAAGATATAGTTTGAGCTATATCTTTATGCTCTGCAAAGCAACAAATAATTAGATGAGTAAACATGAAGCTCTTAAGATGTAGTGATTTTAGTCACAGCTCCAACTGATGTTGAAAAATGTAAAATTGCTTGATAGTGAAAACTATCCTGCTGAATAAAGCTGTATTACAAAAGACCGTCTCTGTGTTGTGGTGATATTTAAGTGAACATGTGCTTGTAATTTCATTGATGATGATCAAGAACCTAGTTTCTTTCTCTTTCTGAATGTACTTGTGTCTCTGGTAAAGCAGCACTTTGGAAATTATTCAATTCTGACATTTCCTCCATCAACAGATGAATCATTTGGTCTATAAAGCATCAGAACAGCAGTCAAAATTACAATTTTACAAGTGCCAAGATGATCACTGTGTAAATGTCTCTTTTGCATACGGTCCAACAGCCAAAGACATTCAAGATACTATAATGTGAAATGATGAAAAAAAGAGAAGTAGTAATCAAGTTTCATGTCATTCGGACACACCAATGTGGAGATCTGCAAGACTCACTGTTTTGAGCAAAATGTACAGGAAGTTGTTATTCAATAACTTGAGTATTCTTTGGTATATCAAAATTCTTTTGATAAGTTTTTGTCAGGAGGGTCCACAGATACTGTGTGCAAAGTTTTGTGCAAATCGGTGAAATTGCCTGGGAGGAGTTTCGAAAAAGTAGGTTTGCGACATTTCACATATTTGCGAGAAAAAAAAAGGTAAATTCAACGCACTTTACTTGATTATAGCGCCACCTAGTGGTGGACATTATGTTAGAAGACTTAACAAAAACTTAAATACTTTATAATTTTTTTAATTCTACAAAGAGGGAGTTGACCTTTTTACCTCTGACTTCTGAAATACCATGTTTGTGCTTCAGTTGCTGATGAAACTGATAAATCATTTCCACAGTTACGAAACACCAAACATTGTCATTACATTACATGATTGTCGTTATTTTCATGTCCTACCCTAACCCAACCTCAGGAATCATAGAGGCCCAATATTACGCCCAAGAACCCGTAAGTCACAACTGTTCATACATACTGAGTTGATGTTAACAGATTGACCTGATGTACACAAACAGCAGCCAACTTTAGTCTGAGATCAACAAATCACACCTGACTGTACCAGTCAGAGGTAAATGTTTGTATTAAGTAGATCTATTTCTTTCTCTTTCTAAATGTGTTTGTGTCTCTGCTAAAGCAGCACTGATGCTTTGAAATGATTGAAAAATTGAAATGATTAAATTCTGACATTTCCTCCAGCTGTAGTTCACAAAGAGCGTCCTGATGTAGGAGTCTTTATTTTACAGGTGGGAGAGGGAATAGTGGAGAACAGCAGCGATAGCTTCAGAGGTGGAGCTGTTGGGCTGGTTAGGCGTATTGCAGGGGGTCCAGGGTGTCCGGTATGCTGCTCTGAATGTGGGTCAGCACCACTCTCTCAAAACACTTCATGATGATTGGAGTGAGTGCTACTGGTGTACAATCGTTCAGGCAGGTAGGTGGGCTGTTCTTGGGAAGGGGGAAGATGGTTGTGGTCTTAAAGCAGGAGGGAACGGTGCTAAATGTGATGAATTACTTTTCCTCTGAGCAAAAACATCACACATTCTCTTTTTATTCATATGAACAGTTTTACGACAGAACTTCTAATAGTCACATTTTGTGAGGCCACAGTGCCGGGGAACGATAGGTAGTGCTGTGTAACTTTGTGTGACTATGAGGACAGTGAAATGTCCTATCAACACAAAGTGAGATTAGATCAACATCTTATCATCCATGTGCAGAACTTGACATTGCAAAACACATTGAGAAATACAGAATGACTGGATAAGATTATTTCATCTCCATCCTTATAAAGAGACGGGTAACTCACGACTGCTTAGCAGAGACGTCCACATCACCTCTGGATCTCACATCACCTCACTTTGCTGTCCGTGACACCAGTATTTTTTCTCGACCCTGACAAACAAGCTGTGCAAAGGTGAGAAGTCAATTTGATCCTGATGTTACTTTAATAGATGCAAAGTCTTTTAGATGAGATGTGCTGAGCTTTGACACTGGTGAATGAAGGCAGTGAATGATTCTGGATGTGACACTTGTGATTTCCTCAGGATGAAGTGCGCTATGATCCTTCTGGTGTTGACGCTGGTCATCCTCATTCCTGAATCCTGGGAGCAGTGTGTTCTACCTAGCCAACGTAAACATCAAAATCCCAGTCAGCAAATATTGCAACGTAAGTCACAAGTGTTGAGTTGAGTTGACATTAACGGATTGACCTCTGATGTACACAAACAGCAGGCTGCTTTAGTCTGAGATCAACAAATCACACTTGACTGTACTGACTTACTTCAAACAACGTCGTTTAGCTCTGTGTTTAGCTAAAATCTTTAATTTAGTCCTGGCATCTCAGATTATAAACCTAAAACTAAGCAAAGGGCGCATCATTAATGTTCTAAATGCAAAGATTTTCAAATGTGATGATAATATACTAATGTTTATTTATCTCATTTTCATCCTTTTTTGTCTTTAGGACGTGCTATTTGCCTGTAAGTATTACTGAATATTTTCTGTTTATTTCAAAAAGACAAATAAAATAGATAAATAAAAGACTTCATGAAATGCCTCAGACCTATCAAACATGGCAAGTATTAACTAGATCCCAAGTTGATGTCTTCAGGTACCTTATTTTGTAAATGTAAAATCACAATGATATCATAGAGGGCAAAGAAGTAAGTTGACAGATTTCAGAAGCTGGAATCAGTGAATTTATGTCATTTTTGATTCAAAAGATACTGAAAATTATTCAACTATTAAAATATTTGTCAATTAAGTTTCTGTTCATCGACCTTTGTTAATACTTTGACTGATTTCTCTCTTTTATTCCCCCTTCTCTAACATGATATAGGCTGAGATTGGGAACAACCCAATATAAAGTGGCCAATGATAAATTGATGAGAGACTTTGAAGACTGAGTCTGTTCTTGATTTTGAAGATATAGTTTGAGCTATATCTTTGTGCTCTGCAAAGCAGCAAATAATTAGATGAGTAAACATGAAGCTCTTGAGATGTAGTGATTTTAATCACAGCTCCAACTGATGTTGAAAAATGTAAAATTGCCTTGATAGTGAAAACTATCCTGCTGAATAAAGCTGTATTACAAAAGACCGTCTCTGTGTTGTGGTGTCATTTAAGTGAACATGTGGTCGTAATTTCATTGATGATGATCAAGAACATCGTTTCTTTCTCTTTCTGAACGTACTTATGTCTCTGGTAAAGCAGCACTTTGGAAATGATTCAATTCTGACATTTCCTCCATCAACAGATGAATCATTTGGTCTATAAAGCACCAGAACAGCAGTCAAAATAACAATTTTACAAGTGCCAAGATGATCACTGTGTAAATGTCTCTTTTGCACACGGTCCAACAGCCAAAGACATTCAAGACACTATAATGTGAAATGATGAAAAAAAGAGAAGTAGTAACCTGAGTTTCATGTCATTCGGACACACCAATGTGGAGATCTGCAAGACTTACTGTTTTGAGGAAAATGTACAGGAAGTTGTTATTCAATAACTTGAGTATTCTTTGGTATATCAAAATTCTTTTGATAAGTTTTTATCAGGAGGGTCCACAGATACTGTGTGCAAAGTCTTGTGCAAATCGGTGAAATTGCCTGGTAGGAGTTTCGAAAAAGTAGGTTTGCGACATTTCACATATTTGCGAGAAAAAAAAAAAGGTAAATTCAACGCACTTTACTTGATTATAGCGCCACCTAGTGGTGGACATTATGTTAGAAGACTTAACAAAAACTTAAATACTTTATAATTTTTTCAATTCTACAAAGAGGGAGTTGACCTTTTTACCTCTGACTTCTGAAATACCATGTTTGTGCTTCAGTTGCTGATGAAACTGATAAATCACTTCCACAGTTACGAAACACCAAACATTGTCATGACATTGCATTACATTACATGATTGTCGTTATTTTCATGTCCTACCCTAACCCAACCTCAGGAATCAAAGAGGCCCAATATTACGCCCAAGAACCCGTAAGTCACAACTGTTCATACATACTGAGTTGATGTTAACAGATTGACCTGATGTACACAAACAGCAGCCAACTTTAGTCTGAGATCAACAAATCACACCTGACTGTACCAGTCAGAGGTAAATGTTTGTATTAAGTAGATCTATTTCTTTCTCTTTCTAAATGTGTTTGTGTCTCTGCTAAAGCAGCACTGATGCTTTGAAATGATTGAAAAATTGAAATGATTAAATTATGACATTTCCTCCAGCTGTAGTTCACAAAGAGCGTCCTGACGTAGGAGTCTTTATTTTACAGGTGGGAGAGGGAATAGTGGAGAACAGCAGCGATAACTTCAGAGGTGGAGCTGTTGGGCTGGTTAGGCGTATTGCAGGGGGTCCAGGGTGTACGGTATGCTGCTCCGAATGTGGGTCAGCACCACTCTCTCAAAACACTTCATGATGATTGGAGTGAGTGCTACTGGTGTACAATCGTTCAGGCAGGTGGGTGGGCTGTTCTTGGGAAGGGGGACAATGGTTGTGGTCTTAAAGCAGGAGGAAATGTGATACATTACTTTTATTCTTAGCAAAAACATCACACATTGTCTTTTTATTCATATGAACAGTTTAACGACAGAACTTCTAACGGTCACATTTTGTGAGGCCACAGAGAAGGGGAATGACAAACAGCGCTATCTAACTTTGTGTGACTGTGAGAACAGTGAAATGTCCCATGATTACAAAGTGAGATTAGATCAACATCTTATCATCCATGTGCAGAACTTGACATTGCAAAACACATTGAGAAATACAGAATGACTGGATAAGATTATTTCATCTCCATCCTTATAAAGAGACGGGTGACTCACGACTGCTCAGCAGAGACGACCACATCACCTCTGGATCTCACATCACCTCACTTTGCTGTCTGTGACACCAGTTATTTTTCTCGACCCTGACAAACAAGCTGTGCAAAGGTGAAAAGTCAATTTGATCCTGATGTTACTTTAATAGATGCAAAGTCTTTTAGATGAGATGTGCTGAGCTTTGACACTGGTGAATGAAGGCAGTGAATGATTCTGGATGTGGCCACTGTGATTTGTTCCTCAGGATGAAGTGCGTTATGATCCTTCTGGTGTTGACGCTGGTCGTCCTCATGGCTGAAGATGGGGAGAGTTATGTTTTTCCTCCCTGGCGTCCATATCCCGGTCGGCAAATATTGCAACGTAAGTCACAAGTGTTGAGTTGAGTTGACGTTAACGGATTGACCTCTGATAGCTAAAATCTTTTATTTAGTCCTGGCACCTCGGATAATAACCTAAAACTAAGTAAAGAGCGCATCAGTAATGTTCTAAATGCAAAGATTTTCAAATGAGATGATAACATACTAATTTTTTATCTCATTTTCATCTTTTTTTGTCTTTAGGACGCGTTGTTCGCCTGTAAGTATTACTGAATATTTTCTGTTGATTTCAAAAAGCCAAATAAAATGAATAAATAAAAATACTGTGAAATGCCTCAAACCTATCAAACATGGCAAGCATCAGTATTAACCAGATCCCACGCCGATGTCTTCAGGTACCTTATTTTGTAAATGTAAATTCATGATGATATGACAGAGGGCTAAGAAGCAAGTCGACACATTTCAGAAGCTGGAATCAGTGAATTTATGTCATTTTTGATTGAAAATATATTGCAAAATTATTCAATTCTTAAAATATTTGTCAATTAGGATTCTGTTTTAAAAGCCTTGTTAATACTTTGACTGATTTCTCTCTTTTGTTCCCCCTTCTCTAACATGATATAGGATGAGATTGGGAAGAACCCAAGATAAAGCGGCAGACGACACATTGATGAGAAACTTTGAAGACTGAGTCTGTTCTTGATTTTGAAGATATAGTTTGAGCTATATCTTTGTGCTCTGCAAAGCAACAAATAATTAGATGAGTAAACATGAAGCTCTTAAGATGTAGTGATTTCAGTCACAGCTCCAACTGATGTTGAAAAATGTAAAATTGCTTGATAGTGAAAACTATCCTGCTGAATAAAGCTGTATTACAAAAGACCGTCTCTGTGTTGTGGTGATATTTAAGTGAACATGTGCTCGTAATTTCATTGATGATGATCAAGAACCTAGTTTCTTTCTCTTTCTGAATGTACTTGTGTCTCTGGTAAAGCAGCACTTTGGAAATGATTCAATTCTGACATTTCCTCCATCAACAGATGAATCATTTGGTCTATAAAGCATCAGAACAGCAGTCAAAATAACAATTTTACAAGTGCCAAGATGATCACTGTGTAAATGTCTCTTTTGCATACGGTCCAACAGCCAAAGACATTCAAGATACTATAATGTGAAATGATGAAAAAAAGAGAAGTAGTAACCAAGTTTCATGTCATTCGGACACACCAGTGTGGAGATCTGCAAGACTCACTGTTTTGAGCAAAATGTACAGGAAGTTGTTATTCAATAACTTGAGTATTCTTTGGTATATCAAAATTCTTTTGATAAGTTTTTGTCAGGAGCGTCCACAGATACTGTGTGCAAAGTTTTGTGCAAATCGGTGAAATTGCCTGGGAGGAGTTTCGAAAAAGTAGGTTTGCGACATTTCACATATTTGCGAGAAAAAAAAAGGTAAATTCAATGCACTTTACTTGATTATAGCGCCACCTAGTGGTGGACATTATGTTAGAAGACTTAACAAAAACTTAAATACTTTATAATTTTTTTAATTCTACAAAGAGGGAGTTGACCTTTTTACCTCTGACTTCTGAAATACCATGTTTGTGCTTCAGTTGCTGATGAAACTGATAAATCACTTCCACAGTTACGAAACACCAAACAATGTCATTACATTACATGATTGTCGTTATTTTCATGTCCTACCCTAACCCAACCTCAGGAATCATAGAGGCCCAATATTACGCCCAAGAACCCGTAAGTCACAACTGTTCATACATACTGAGTTGATGTTAACAGATTGACCTGATGTACACAAACAGCAGCCAACTTTAGTCTGAGATCAACAAATCACACCTGACTGTACCAGTCAGAGGTAAATGTTTGTATTAAGTAGATCTATTTCTTTCTCTTTCTAAATGTGTTTGTGTCTCTGCTAAAGCAGCACTGATGCTTTGAAATGATTGAAAAATTGAAATGATTAAATTCTGACATTTCCTCCAGCTGTAGTTCACAAAGAGCGTCCTGATGAGGGAGTCTTTATTTTACAGGTGGGAGAGGGAATAGTGGAGAACAGCAGCGATAGCTTCAGAGGTGGAGCTGTTGGGCTGGTTAGGCGTATTGCAGGGGGTCCAGGGTGTCCGGTATGCTGCTCTGAATGTGGGTCAGCACCACTCTCTCAAAACACTTCATGATGATTGGAGTGAGTGCTACTGGTGTACAATCGTTCAGGCAGGTGGGTAGGCTGTTCTTGGGAAGGGGGAAGATGGTTGTGGTCTTAAAGCAGGAGGGAACGGTGCTAAATGTGATGAATTACTTTTCCTCTGAGCAAAAACATCACACATTCTCCTTTTATTCATATGAACAGTTTTACGACAGAACTTCTAATAGTCACATTTTGTGAGGCCACAGTGCCGGGGAACGATAGGTAGTGCTGTGTAACTTTGTGTGACTATGAGGACAGTGAAATGTCCTATCAACACAAAGTGAGATTAGATCAACATCTTATCATCCATGTGCAGAACTTGACATTGCAAAACACATTGAGAAATACAGAATGACTGGATAAGATTATTTCATCTCCATCCTTATAAAGAGACGGGTGACTCACGACTGCTCAGCAGAGACGACCACATCACCTCTGGATCTCACATCACCTCACTTTGCTGTCCGTGACACCAGTATTTTTTCTCGACCCTGACAAACAAGCTGTGCAAAGGTGAGAAGTCAATTTGATCCTGATGTTACTTTAATAGATGCAAAGTCTTTTAGATGAGATGTGCTGAGCTTTGACACTGGTGAATGAAGGCAGTGAATGATTCTGGATGTGACACCTGTGATTTCCTCAGGATGAAGTGCGCTATGATCCTTCTGGTGTTGACGCTGGTCATCCTCATTCCTGAATCCTGGGAGCAGTGTGTTCTACCTAGCCAACGTAAACATCAAAATCCCAGTCAGCAAATATTGCAACGTAAGTCACAAGTGTTGAGTTGAGTTGACATTAACGGATTGACCTCTGATGTACACAAACAGCAGGCTGCTTTAGTCTGAGATCAACAAATCACACTTGACTGTACTGACTTACTTCAAACAACGTCGTTTAGCTCTGTGTTTAGCTAAAATCTTTAATTTAGTCCTGGCATCTCAGATTATAAACCTAAAACTAAGCAAAGGGCGCATCATTAATGTTCTAAATGCAAAGATTTTCAAATGTGATGATAATATACTAATGTTTATTTATCTCATTTTCATCCTTTTTTGTCTTTAGGACGTGCTATTTGCCTGTAAGTATTACTGAATATTTTCTGTTTATTTCAAAAAGACAAAGAAAATAGATAAATAAAAGACTTCATGAAATGCCTCAGACCTATCAAACATGGCAAGTATTAACTAGATCCTAAGTTGATGTCTTCAGGTACCTTATTTTGTAAATGTAAAATCACAATGATATCATAGAGGGCAAAGAAGTAAGTTGACAGATTTCAGAAGCTGGAATCAGTGAATTTATGTCATTTTTGATTCAAAAGATACTGAAAATTATTCAACTATTAAAATATTTGTCAATTAAGTTTCTGTTCATCGACCTTTGTTAATACTTTGACTGATTTCTCTCTTTTATTCCCCCTTCTCTAACATGATATAGGCTGAGATTGGGAACAACCCAATATAAAGTGGCCAATGATAAATTGATGAGAGACTTTGAAGACTGAGTCTGTTCTTGATTTTGAAGATATAGTTTGAGCTATATCTTTGTGCTCTGCAAAGCAGCAAATAATTAGATGAGTAAACATGAAGCTCTTGAGATGTAGTGATTTTAATCACAGCTCCAACTGATGTTGAAAAATGTAAAATTGCCTTGATAGTGAAAACTATCCTGCTGAATAAAGCTGTATTACAAAAGACCGTCTCTGTGTTGTGGTGTCATTTAAGTGAACATGTGGTCGTAATTTCATTGATGATGATCAAGAACATCGTTTCTTTCTCTTTCTGAATGTACTTATGTCTCTGGTAAAGCAGCACTTTGGAAATGATTCAATTCTGACATTTCCTCCATCAACAGATGAATCATTTGGTCTATAAAGCATCAGAACAGCAGTCAAAATAACAATTTTATAAGAGCCAAGATGATCACTTTGTAAATGTCATACAACCCATTCTGACAATATCTCGTTATTTTAAAACCTTTTAAAAATCTTTCATTATTCAAATTAAAGAGGTACATGTTTCGGTGGGAATCTTACAAGACAAGTTCTTTAGGAAACCATCCTATATGTCACGTGGTCTGATGCTGAAAACAAAATTAATTATCTTGTATTTTCACCCTAGGAGTCGCTGAGGAACCAGACCAACTGAAACAGTGGGACTTCACGCCCAAGGACGTTCCTGGGACTGTTCTTGAAAAGACGGCATACGGACGTTCCTCGCCCAAAGGGTTAATGTTGATGAAAAACAAACAAACATGTCCATAAATAGGTGCTTTCCCTGGAAGAAAGACTTTATATGCTACCAGCTCATTTAGAATTCAGCTGAATGTCTCACACAATGGTCGAACATACAGGGCTGACGACGGGGGGTAAATTAGAGCTCGGAGATGAATTATCAAACAATTAAAAAAAAAAAAAAAGGAGAGGCTGAGCCAAAGGGAAACAGAGCACAGATGATATTGGCAACAATTCTCGTCTTTCTGGGTTAAGTCAGTTTATCCTCTGTTTTATTTCTATTCTCTTGCTTTGTGGCTTTCTGAGGCATTTCAAGACCAAGCGGCAGAAAAATAAAAGCTTTATTTCAAAATCTATTTCTCGGCAAATCAACAAATCAAGGCGCGGAGTCACATGAGCCGACAGTGAGACCAGCGAAAATGGCGAAGGATGTGTCCATCCCCCCCCCCACCCCACGCCTCGCTCCACCCTGCTCTCTCTGTGTTCCAGCGATATTCATTTTGATTTCAATTAAAGATCCTGAGTGTGACTCTCGGAGAGAAATTGCCTGCCTTTAATTAGGTAGTCTAAGTTCATGGAAGCAATTGTTGTTTCCCCAGCACTTCCAATTTGATGAGCCAAGGACTCCCATTTTATAGCTATGAATGAATATGGTTTCATACCCCTCAGGTTCCTTGTCCTGCTAACTGTCTCGCACCCGGAGAATATTACTCGCGTGTTTCTCATTAGTCGTCGGGGTTACGCCGCTGCGGGGGTGTGTGTGTGCTCTCGATGTGTGTGTCCTCTGGTCTCGCTCTGGACTGCAGGTGGGCTCCTCCATCTGTGATGAAGAGGTCAGTAGCTGGCTAAGACCACATGGTGCGGGTGCAGGCCGCTGCCTGCTGGTCAATAATCTATTACAGGACATCCCTCCTCCTCCTCCATGTGACTAATGCACTGCACTGAGATGGCGTCCCAGAGGTTAATGCTGCTCGGCTGACCCCGGTCCCCTCTGACAAACACTGTCAATGCTCGATTTGGAAAAGCTCTTCCTCAGCCAAATATCAGGTCGCTTGCTCGAGGGGTGTTCAGGGATGCATGCGTCAGTCCAAAAGTCCGGTAATACGTCAGTTTAGCTGCGAGTATTAACTTCCATGTACGTTTGGCTTCATGGTCAGAAGATAAAAGGCAAAGAAATATCCTCAGCATACACGAACATACAGATTCTTTACTCCTGCACAAGATCAGTGACAATCTCTAATCGATGGCTTTCTTTACAGTCAATAAATGATTCACTGACGCTTGATAAAGCAGTTGTAAGCAAGAAAAAGGGTTGCCAGGTTGCGCCTGATGTTTTCAAGATAGCACGTAGACCAAAATGTATTCATGAACAACTTGTTATCTAACTGGATTGATTATTTGGAAGAACCTTTAATCAATGACTGCTATACAATAATAAATAGCAGCAGCAGAAGTTTTTTCAGATCCTGGCAACACAAATGTTGTTAATGACTTAAAACTGTTTTATGAAGAATTATGTAATTATATTGTTTATCAGTAACTCAATTAGTTAGAACTTAAATTACCTTAATAATGGCTATATTATTAGAAAGTGGTATCAAAAGTTATTTCGGAGTCAGTGATGATGAAGATGTCTCAGAAACTCTCCTATCTGTTGTGCCATATGTGATCTGAACTTAAAGCCAATGTCAGCACATTTAGTGCATTTATGTGACGTCTGAATAATCCGAAACGTTTGTTCTCCAGTGAGATTCCTGTGAACCCTACCTGTGCGAAAAACAGCTCACAATTTCGGCACAAGCCTTGCCAACTTCGATGTCGTTAACGCAAACATGACGAATGGAAGTAAATGTTTTGTTGATGTTTGGAAACTTTATTTTTTCATGTGTTGCATAGAAATGTTTTGTTGAAAACGTTGCTGTCTACAGAAAAATGACCAGGATAAGTTAGAAAACGTATTCTGTGTATTGCTGTATTGCTGCAGCAACATCTCTCGGTGCAGAATTACGTTGAAACATAAAACAACAAACTTCATACAGCTATTAATAATTAATTATTTTAACGATAAGAATATTTCGACAAAAGTATAATGAACACAAAGTCAGAAGAACAACTTTCTCACACTGACAATGGGAACAGCAGAGGAGCATGTGAAAGCAGCGTAAAAACCTCACAGTCATTGTCTCATTTCAGACCCAGTGTGCTCGTGCACAGAGCCAGCACAAGAAAAATCACATCGCTGTCCCGACCGCACTGCAACTGTCAGGCATTACGTGACTACATTCCGCTGTGATTGTCTGCATTCGGTGCTGTGAGGTTTAAGGTGCCTCACTGGGTGCAGGGATAAACAGATCTCTCGATAGGACCCTTATTGGTAGAACATCATGTTTTTCTGACAACCCTCACTTCCAATCAATTTATGCCACGAATTCTAACTCACACTCACTGAAGCATCGCCTGTGGCCTTGTTCCTCCATTTCCCTTCTCCCTCGTCGGCTTCTCCAGCCTCTCTCGTTCTCCGTCAGTTCAATAAACGCAGCAGACCAACTATTTATCAGCACAGCTGTGTTGACATCCCGACAAAAAAGATTTAAAAACATTCGAGCAAAAAAAAAAAAAAGAAAAAAAGAAAAATGTCACAGTTTGTTTTTCCATCATAATTTGCATCCGGTGATATTTGCGCTGAGCCTCGCAAATGAATTGGATCACAGTTTGTGTACATTGCACGTTCGCACTGTATTCATTGCGACTAAAAGAAAAAATGCACAGCATAAAGCCGACGTCTCTTTGTTTCACTGTTCTGTTTTTTAATAAATCACCTGCTGCCTCTGCAAGAAGCTGTCATTTGAAATTCTAGCAGCGGGTCTCGTCTGAGCGCGATGAGGACCGTGGGCAGGCCTCATGTCTGCGTGTGGAGCAGAAGGAAATTAGCCGCACCTGAATGACAAGGCAAAGGCTCCCACCCCCAGAGGGACTGTGATCTACACACAAACTCCCTTTTAATAGACTTACACCTCATTTGGCCTCTAAAGCTTGTTGAAGGGTCCCAGAGGACGGGGAGGGGGAGGCGGGCCCCTCAGAGGTCAGCCCTGCTGCTCGCTGTAAACCAGCTGCAGTGAAAGGGAGAGCTTGATTAGATGGCCATTCACACCCAGAAGGGGACCGCCGTGGAGGGACAATGCCACATTTTCCCTTGCAAAACAACAGGGACATTTTGTCTGGCCTGTCGCGAGCAATATCTGTTATGCCGAGGAAGGCCGTTTGAAAAGCGCGGAGGAGACCCGAGCGATCCTGCATGTAGAGACGACCGGCTTCAAAGTGCAGTCGCCTCCGTTTAAGCAGAAATACACGTTTGCTGATAGGATGGAAGAGGCCAATCTCACATAATTCCATGCTAATATAGGTATGTTAAATATTCTCTTCAACGCTGATAAATATCAGTAGATCAATTAGGAACTCTAAAAAATGCTTAATAGAAATAGCATGAAAAAAAACTACATTTAGGTTGTACACTCTGTTACTGAAATTGGTCTATGGCTCTAATGACAGACTATGTCTTCTAGCAATGACTCCTAAAACCACATATATGACCATCCGCTAAACTGCATGATGTTGTATGCAGGTATGTACATTACGTACATGGTGTTTCATGATGCACGTGAAGTGAGTTAAGTACATTATATAGTATATCTTAAGAAACAGTTGCAGTTTCCATATGTTTAGGCAACAAAACTACTTGGTTAGGTTTAGGAAAAGATCATGGTTGGGGTTAAAATAAGTATGTTTAATGCATGAAACAAGTCATGTGTATACGTACTGTACATAACGTAGCGTAAGGGTTGTTACTCCTGACTTCCTCCTTCACACCATCATAATTACAACGACCACAAGAGGTCTCTGCCAACGTAAACAGTGGTGGTTTTGAAGCCCTTAACCAACTGGACTTTTTCGTCTTTTTTCTGGTTAGGGTAGGTTTTTCTGATTTCTGCTAGTTCCCTTATGATTGGATTTAATAAAACAGGATACGTGTTAATGACTGAGCTTGTTACCTTTAGACACAGACAGGCTTGCTGTTTCCATTCTTTGAGCCAAGCTAACTTAGCTAGCTTCTAGTGGGTAGCTTCATTTTTACTGCACATGAGAATAGCAACACACTTCCCTTTTGACTTGTAGTAAGATCATGAAGGATACGAGCACAACAGGCTGCTAAGACACTAGATAACAAACATGTGATTATGTATAAATAACTTATCTTTTGGTCATTGTTTTCAAAAAGGATATCTTGCTATGAATAAAATCCAAATGAAATATTCAAAAATGAGTGAACTTATTGGTTGAAAAGCGTCCTCTCCGCAACTGATGATGCCTTCTATCACTCTACTTCTCACTGCCTCTCACACATTCTGGCTCACGTTAGTCTGCAGCGTATTCCAGCAGCTAAAGAGCTTCACTTTAAACACTGTAATAATAGCGTGTTCCCTGTCTGAGTTAAGGCTTGTAGCTTCCGACCTAATATGAATTCATTTGAGCATCAGGGGTTCTCAGATGCTTGTAATTGGAGAGATAACCCCTGTGATCTGGACAATGGCAGAGAATAAGAAGTGAGGCGGCTATCACTTTTGCAGATAACGGCGCGTGTAATAAATAGCCAAGCAAGCAATTTGTCGACGCTTTTATTTTGACGTCCCTGCTTAATAAACTAGGGATTTTGTTGCGCAGTGTTTCAGCTGCCATTAAAAGGTTTGATTAGAGCGAGAAATGTTAATTTGGGAGATCGAAAAAACACACCTATGATGTCCCACACCACTAAAATATTCTCCTGACAGATTACCTACGTAGGTTTGCCGAACAATACACGTTTCAGAGCCACATGACGATAAACTGGGGAATCATTGTGTTTGTGTGCCCGCCTCGACGCTCTCACTGTCTGTTTTTTCTCTTTGCACGTCATTCAGTGACATCCCCAAAAAAACATTGATGGTTAATTATTTCTGAGGAGGCTTTTTTTTTTTGCATAGCTCCCGTATCCCCGGGTTAATTCAGAAGCATTCCCTTATCGTCCCAGGGGTATAGAGTTTGCATTTTAAGTGAGGCAGAGCACAGACACTCAGCAGCATCTTAACTTCCTAAGTTGAAGTGTGGCTGGGGTTAAGTGGTCCCTATGCTCACAGCACCTATCTCAGCCCAAACATGACAGCTGGGGACTTGACTGTTGCTATGGAAATCACCCCCTCCCTTCCCTCCCAGCCCGTCCGCCGCCTCCCCCCTCCAGTGCATGAAAATGCCCCAGACTGCTCATTTGAGACCATACAAGTCCTCCTCCTTCTCCCCGTGTTAACAAGTCAACTTTTGTGTTGTTCTGCCCTGTTTCAAACGGGGTTTATTGCAAATGGAAAATGGCTCGGGGTGCGCTCGGGTGCTTAACGGTGCTCAGCTCGGCTTTGCAGCTGGAAAATTTCCTAGAATGGGCTCCTGTAAGCTGGCCGAGGGATGAAACTGAGAAATTGTTTGCTTCACACTCTGCCTCATTTTTAAGTAACCACAACAGAGACGTAATGCAACCGCACGCCGTTTGTCGGTGAGGTGAATTCAATAGGTCATAAATGTGATAATTATCGACTTCACGAGGATGGTTAAAATCCTTATATGTCCAGCCTTTTCCAGTGCGTGACTCCAAAGTCGTAGGTATCAATATGTACACATTTTGGACAAGATGTGTGAGACAAAGACTGGTACATGTGACGAGACAACAGCCAGCGCTTAATGACATTGTTGTCTTCCTTTCAGAAAACGTAAATGTGTTGCTCTTGTTCTGACAGCATGGTGTGTTTGCTGCATGCAGTGTGTCATTCTGAACAGAGCTGTGGGACCTCCGTCATTAAAATGCACTTGCAGTTCCCACAAGTGTTGCTGAACCAACCAGTGTTTTAAATCTTAAACCTAAAAAAAGATCAGAGTTCTTTTTTGGCAACAGAGAACAAGCTGTACATCTTTTACACATCCGGTGTGCGACGGAGCAACATTAGCATTCATTCGGAGGACAGCTGGGTTATTTAGAGCATTTCCACTAAAATCAGCCTCCTCGTGTGGCTGAAAACGAGGCTGTGAGAGTAGTGAGACTGAACCAAAACAGTAAACTTACTGACAGGGAAGCAATGAGCTGAAACTCGCTGTAAAGCTCTGAAAAAAAAGGCTGATTAAAGCTGCAGATTCAGGTGATAATTCGTTGTTGGTTCATCATTAAAAGTCACCCCTTTGTGACTTTGTTGTCACTCTTTCACTTGAAACATAAAACCGCATATTACATAATATATATGGATGTAAGCTAATAGCCTATGACTGAACATTTTGAACCCAACTCCTACCCAGTTAATGAACAAATATAGTGTATACCAATACATACACATTGATATGCATCATTATATGCACATATTCTTTATAAATGAAGCCATTTTCCAATCATATGGGCACATATATACAGTACATACACAATTATAACAGCTTAACAATTCACAACACCAACCAAACATATTTGTACATACAGTACTATTAGAATCATGTGTACATCAATCATATAAATCTAAATGGATCACAACTGGTTGTTCTCTAAAAATGGGCCCAATCGCCCCATATCATGTTTTTCTCAAGTGTCAGTGGGAACTTTTATTTTGAAGGGGGATGCACTCCTGTACATTCCAATTGGGTTAAGACAAATTAAAACTGAACCTTAATAATTGACAATCACATCTCAGGAGTTTTAAATATCTTATGTGACGTAACTGTTACATCCGTTGCTGCCTTCACGTCACGTCTCTTGTCCTGTAAATATGAACTGAACTGACTGGAGGAGAAAAAAAAAATGTTCATCCGACTCCTGGTGGTAACTGCAGGAGGTTTATGAATAATTTTGACACTTTCCACCTGCACTGTGTCAGGAACTTTTTCCTCACGAGTCGTAAACATAGCAGGAAGTCTAATTAAAAAACAAAATCAGTTATTGTAATGTCATGATTTCAGTACTTCACAAAATTCTTCACACAAAGAAACCTTTGTCGGGAATTCATCTTAAAGCTGTCAGTTTTACATTTTAAAACTCTCCGTATAAACAATGTTTATTCCCCGAGAAGCTGCCGGAAAAAAGTGCTGGAGGAGCTTTGTGGCATTGCCACCATAAATAATTATCTGCTATACATTTCATCACTCCCACTCCTTTCCTGTCTCGATCAATCCTGAGCCGAGGAGCCTCGCATGCTGCTGCAAAATGACTGGAAGCTGATGGATACAGTCCCCAGCAGAGCACGTGACCCGTCTCCATCGGCGCTTATGGCACCACATTTAATCTAAATGTAGTCCTTGACAACGGGAGGATCCTCGCCTGGCTGTGTGGGATCTTTGCGGTGGAAATGTTTTATATATGTGCTTTATGGACAAAAATGTGGATTTGACGGACAAAAATGGACAGTTCTGTCATCTGTTCCCCGTCATTCTGGTTAAATTTGTTTCATTTGTGCATGCGGAGACAAGGAAAACAAAAAAACGGTTAATGTTTTAGTTGTGAACGACAGTAATTAATTAGTGTCAGACTAATAATGACATGCTTTTTAAGTTGTGAAAGTTGTATCAGTGTTTGGCAGTAAGAGTGCAGGTGGGAGCCGACCAATCCCGTGCCAGCTCTTCTCCACTCAGCTCCTTTCTCCAGGGCAAAACGCTGGCCTGCTGAGAGCACACATGAGCGGTCCACGGAAGTGCCGAGATCCCGACAGCTCTAACCCCCCCGCCGACATCTCATCCGTCTTGCGGTGTGTTGGCACTGTGAAGGGTAAACTGGGCTGATCTGTGGGACAGGCGGGGAGGGCACAGGAGAGCAGCCTTCCCACCGGAGCCCCGGACCAGCACGCTCAGATTAGAGCAAATTTGTTCCACAATATTGTGGCCTCCTGCTTTCCGAGCCTCGGCCCGCACAGAAGGCAGAGGCAGAGATTTGGGCGGTGGCCAAGCCTTTTCGTCGGGCTCCTCGTTCGCGCCACATGTGCCGAGCTCGACTCCCCACTGATCCTTCTAGCTTTATAGCCTCCCCGCCTGATGGAACAAATGCTACATCGCAGAAAATAAACTTATCTCATTTGGATGACAACACATTCCCCCAGGTTATAATGTTGCACCATTTTGAAAAGGCAGACAGGGTCAATTGTACATTCCCAGCTCAACTAGGGAGTCTTTTGCTGTGAAAATGCCTGTCTCGCCACATGCCTGACAGTGAATTTGGAACAATTTGCCTTATTGACTCCCTTGGCGTTTAGTGTAAAGTACTCCCCTCGCATGGTGCCAAACATATGTTTTCTTTACAGATATTTTACATTAAACTCACGTCGTCTGTTTGTGAACAAAAGGAAGAAGGGAGTTGTTTTTGTAATAGGTATGTTTCAATCCATTACATCAGCCAGTGTTTCTTTCTTTCTTTGTTTCTTTTTTTTTTTTGCAGCGTGGAGGATGCATGACATGATTGATGACCTTAGTAGATTATCCCCAATACAAAAGCCATCATTGAACAGCAGGGCTGCCATTGTGTGTGGGATGTCTCCCATTGATTTAAGTAGTATATTTTCATGATCTATAAAGAGGCCAGCTGGAGAGAAAATTGTTTGCTCTCAAACATTTAGTGTCTATAAGCCATCACACTTGTGATTAGAAAGTGATTATCACTCTTTGGGCTCCTTTATGTTGGGTGTACTGTACTTATATCCTTGTGCAGAGTTAATTGGTTCTAACCAACTGAATTAAATTAAAGGGTTGGTTAATCCAAATTACAAAAAAGAACTAAACCAAACCATGTTTCCTCACTTACCCATTGGTGTATTCTCATGTAGATAGTTTTGGTTTTGACTGAAGATGCTTTGAGTTATTGTTATAAAATATTCTTATACAACACTTCATTGTTTTGCCAAATGCATTTTGAGGTAATGTCTTTCTGTCCTATCCAGGAAACATGACCTCCTCATACCTAGCAGTCACGTGGAGGATGTCAGGGTGGATGGTTGGTGCCGAAGACAGGACTGAAGGGGGCTGAGCATCATGTACTATGTAGGCTTAGGACACTTAAACAGTTGCTTATGGTCATTCTGGGTAGTCAAAGTGATTTATCGCTACCACCGTCAAATAATTAGTTTTTTTGCTCGGGTACATTTTTTGATTGGTTGGTTTGTGAGCAGGATTACACAAAAACTACCGACCGTATTTCCATGAAACTTAGAGGGAGGATGGATCTCTGCCTGGAATAGCTGCCATGAACCTTAGGTGTGGATCCAGATAAAGACACAGATCCAGGATTTCCCATTTACCTTGAAAGTGCGAGACAGGCCATTGTATTTAATTTTTCATGATCCAGATCCAGATTTAATTGATTTTATTTGATATTGGATTTGGCTTGATGGGCCATGGCAGAGGTATACACTCTACTGGGTACCATTATGTTACTTTAAGCAACAACACAATCTTTTAAATGCCAACTTTCAATTTCTGCAACAAAATCCCATTCACCTTCGCTGTACTGAGATGGAGGTAGGAACCTTAGATATTTTAAACCTGAGGAAAAAATGTTGAACTTTTGAGGCTTTGCCAATAAAGTGAAGCTCCTGTTGGAAAAAGGTAGTAACAGTAATACCAGCGCTTTGGGATTGTCATGTAGGGTTGGCAACCATCTGAAAGTATCAGTATTTGAAAATAAAACTCAAAATTCAACCATCTTTCTAGCAGGAGCTTTAAGTAAGAAAATCTGTAATTTGTCATTTGGATTAACAGATCCTTTGCAAAGGAACCTGCACTGAGAGCACACGATTTAATGGATTTGGATTTAAATAAATAAATCTCAGTAGAAATAAAACTGTCTTAAGTCAAATTGAGTCTCTATCAGAAGTCAACCTGCAGAAAGAAGTAGTAGTTTGACTATCCTGGTTGTAGCGCCTGCGTCCTCTCCTCTGGTCTCTCCAGCCAGTCCTTCCATTCACTCCTTAACAACTCTCTAACAGACCTCTTGTGTCCACAGAGGACCCATTAACCACAGATTTGTTTTCATTTCTCTGACAAGCCAAAAGAGAAGTGTACTTTCAACACAAAAGAGCCCAAAAGAGCCATGAAACAAAAAAGTGAATAAAAAGACTAGAGGATATCATTACAGACAAATTAATTCTCTCCTGAGCAGTAGCTGCCCCGTCCTTTGGCTAAGAACTGGGAGTGTCTTAATTGCTTTATCGCTTAGCCTCGTGCTTCCCAGCAATCAAGTTGCTTCCATTTAATTCAAGTGCCACAAAGATGGGAAGAAAGTGGCCTCTCCCTGGCCCTGGAGCATAATAGACAGTGGAGAGTGAGGATACACCCTCCAAATTGGAAAACACTGGGCCATAGATTAACAGAAATGAACACCATTAGCCTGGCAATGAGAAAATCATTTTCCCCCTCAGGTGTTTTGGAACGCACAGTCAGGCGGTGGCTGCAGTGGCAACTCCAGTCTTTTTTTAGCTGACCCTTGTGAATATTCAAGAGCCGAGGGATTTGAGACAATGTTCGGTATCAATTTGCAGCTTTAATAAAAGTCAGGCGAGGAGATGTGTCAAAACATAATCCTGATTAAAGAAAAATATTAATTACTGGAGGTAATGACGTATCTCATCAACAGATATGTTTTTCGCGCGAGTCTACTGGGAAATATGTGGAGACAATGTTATCTTATGGGGAAGGAAAAAATCACTTACTCTTTTTAATTATTGTCCTTATTATCCCAGTTTACAAGGAGTTTTGAGCAGGTTTTATTACTAAGTGAGGCATTTAGATTGAAAGTAAAACTGATTTTGAAAATCATCATTTGACTTGTGAACTCGTTTGGCCAAAACAGTCATTAAAAATACATTTTCTTTTATTTATCTCCACTAAGCAAGTTATTGTACCACAAAGATTTGATATAAAGCTAACATTCGCCTTTAATCAAGCTAGCAAACTAACTGATAACGTTGCGTGGTCGACATATTACACCACCTTACTCACTAAGTCACAGAAGCATCGCTGTGCTAATTGGATGACATGGCGGTCAAGCAGAGGGACAATTAATATATTACAAACAAGATGAAAACAAAATTCATAAATATCATAATAATGAAAAAGAGAATTGACTGATAAAAAGATACTTTACAATGAGAAGTAATTGAAATCTGTAACAGTAAGAATCAGTGCTAACGTGAGGAAGCTAACGTGATTAGCTTCCATGTTTGAGCATCGAGCCTCCCTCTGGAAAGTAAGCCTGCCTCTGTAAGCTTCCACTTTCTGAGTGAAATTAAAACTTAAGAGCACGATCTTCTCTTATGTTGAATATTGTAAAGGCATGGCTTGAATCACTGTGGTTGATAGCTAACGTTACTGGGGAGAAAAATGCTTTTAGCAATATCTTTAGCAACATTGGCCCTCAAATTTCATTAAATTGCTGCTGTGCGAATGCTCACAGTATGCACAATAGTTCCAGTATCAATATTGTTTATATTTCCTCACACAAAAAGTGAGGATAATTCCAATTTCTGTTCGACTGAATCAAACCTCCTCAGCAGTCTGATGTGTAGATGTTTCCTGACAAACACGCAGCAGACATCTGCAGACATGAGACTGTTCACTGATCTTGATCAGCAAGGCCTGTTCTCACATCTCTGCAGCGCTTGAGATGGAAGTGAATGACAGGTGCATGAAATAAATTCCCTCATCACGGAGAGCCTGCCTTTTATTTTCTAAATGTGTCAACTGCATTGCGTTCACTCATTCTTCGTCTTCGTGAAACATTTTGTCCACGTGTTTCTTTTTCAGCCGGTCCAAGTCCACCAAACTCTGCCTCCACCTCCTTTTTTCAGGTTAATCAGGTATAATTTAAAATCCAAAAATCCTGACAGTACATTTTCTGATGGTATTGCCTGTATGTTCTGCATGGCTGTTTGGATCAAAGACTGGTTATCTCTTCTATTGAGCTGTTCTAACCTCTGTCCACTCTCATTACAGGCAGGCAGCGGTGAATTTCCTAAGCAATCAGGACTAACGTTCCCGGGCAGGTATAGACTACGACACCTTAACGAGTTAAAATGCAAAGCCAAGTAGAACATTAAATCAGAGTGAATGAGACAACCGATACCCAGAGCCATCAGGCCTCCGGACAGACAGGAGGCAGTGGGTGTCATGTCTCTACGTAAGTAAGAGTGAAGCAAATGCAGAGTACAAAATAAAACCAGCGCAGGAACTCACAGTATAAAGCTTTATAGTCTCAGTCTCAACTTAACATATATATTTGTGATAGTGATTTTTTTCTGCCAGCTATACATTAATGAAGTTAATTTTAAAGTCAATGGGCAGAAAATGCAATGTATGTGTCTGCAAACCACAGATACGTTGTAACTTTAAATTTCTTTGTGTTGCAACTTTAAGTTTCTTTAGATACAATTTTCTTTTTAAAACGCTGTGCTTATATTATTATGCTCTGATAAGGTTTAGACACAAAAACCACTTGGTTAGGTTTAGGCAAAGATAACGTTTGTCTCATCTTGCTAGAAACCGTCCCAATATCTCACCAAATCCTCCAGTTTCATTGCTACTTATTAACGTGTTAACATCCTGTGCTTCTTTGGATGGGCCATCCATCCCTCATCCCTGTGTGGACTTTCTCGCTCTCTATACTACTTCATGTGACTTCCTCCTTTCCTCATGTAATACTCACTGTAGCCACTAGAGGTCGATGTCCGAGAAGAAACACAAATCTAAGTCGTAATAAGCTGCTGGTCACAGTCGACTTGCGCCCAATGAGGACCTGCTGTCATGGCGGAACAAAGTAGCTGCTCAAAGTTCTTGCAACGATCAGAAAAGGTGTAATATCGAACACAATTCATTGTATTATAAAGATGTTCTTACTTGATTTCATACATTCAACCAGGCCTTTCAAACCATGCGGGTGGCGATCCACAACACTTTACATTTTTTTGAATATCTATATTTCCTTTTATTCATAATGTTTTATGTTAATGTTATGGCTTTATAGCTATATTCCCTATAGATATGGACTTTTGTAGTCTTAATTTAAACGACATTCCTTCGTGGTGTCATGAAAAAATAACTCCTTGGATGTTTGATCCCTAAACACTGTCGCTCAAAAGCAGCGTAAACTTTTTAGTTATGCCTTTTTCAAAGTCATCTGTTGCTTTAAGATGTATCAATTTTGTAATTTCTTAGTATATCTCTCAAACCAGTCAAGATTGTCATTCATTCAAAGAGTTTTCGTGTTCCCTAACGATCCATAAGCTGTTTCAGTAGCTTTCCCACCCTGACAAATGTCTAAAAATCCTGACGGAAACACTGAGTACTTGTAATTAGTTGACATGAACTCTTGTCTTGCCCGCAGCCCTGAAAAAGAAAGAACCAGCCAGCATCATGAATCTGGGTTATGCGTGGTATTCTGGGTAAACCGTGGGTTTTTTTTTTTCTCGGTGGGGTGAGTCGCGAGGTGAGGGTAGATCTGAGAGTTTTCGACGCTGAGACGCACCAGCTGTGTTTATAGATTCCCACTGCACCTGCTGGGGTTACAGGAGCAAGTGCACTGAGGGATTAAGCGCCGGGGCACTGGGAGTAGAACAAGGAACAACAGATTCATGTTAAGGAAGCATGTCAACACCTCCCTGGTGTCTGTACTTAAGCTATTCATTGTTGTTGGTTGCTACGTAGGTTTCAAACTAATCTGCGCCTCTTTTTTTTTTCTTCTTCTTAGCTGTTAATCAAATATGCCCAGCTGAGGAGGAAATGTGCCAAGTTGCCGACAGGAGGAATCTGTGAAGGAAAAGAACGAGCACGACTGTGAGATGGGGAAAAAGACACAAAAGCTGCTGGAGGTTTAGATTTAGTGTCCGAAAGACGTTTTGCTGGAGTGTGCTGGTTCTTGATTACAATGTTGACATTTTACTTGGAATTAACCTGATTAATGTCAATGAGCGTAAAAGCCCATAGCTCAGCGTTTCTCATGATCACAGGAGATGGATTAAGAAAGAAGGCTTTCAAATTGAATATACCTCTCCCTGCTCAGCCTGCTAATTGTGCCATTTACCACTACTTGAGTCACTGACCGACGCTATTTAGTCAAACTAATGATGATGCACAGTCCGAGCCGTCCCTTGATAATTAAACGCAAGCTCCATCTCTTTTCCTGTATTAGCTTTTTTTTTTGGTGTGTGAGTGAATTAACAGGTGCATGCAAAAAAACATATCGATGCCTCGGTCACTTTGTTCTTTTAAATCACTTGTGGCATTGTTAGCTGGGAAATGACTTTTTTGTAATCCATTCTCTATCACTTGTCATCGATCAGGCAGAGTGAGAACTGTGAGCGTTCTTGTTTTGAACATTTAATCAGGTGAGTCGTTTTATTGAGCACGCAGCCAAAAATCTCCTACAAAGACTTTTGGGGAATACTACACTCTGCATGTGTTTATAATCCCATTAATTGATTTTTTCTAATTTGTTTCTGTTGGATGATTTAGACTGCTCTTAAGGTTTCACGTTCTGTTGTTCAATGTGATCATCCTTTATGATTCCTATCCGCATTTTCTTATGACTTTATAGTCACATTTTCCCCTCTCTTATACAGGAATCACCAATGGCACCATCACCACGGCCACTTGTACGTAAAAGGACCTTAGTTGCCTATATCCATCAGAACAAACTAAAACAAACCTTTAAAGGTGTAATTTGTAGAATATGGCCAGAATTTGAAAGCAGCTACAAAAACAAGGGGCAGCATATCACCAGAGTAACTTACAACTGCTGCTCTTTGCCTGCCATCCTTAGCTGTAGCTAGCTATGGAGCCCTTGGGTGTAGAGTTTGTCTGGACTGGGACGTCGAGGATCAGCTCAACTGGTTCTGGCCACCTGACGTGGGGGAGAACACGGCTGGACAATGACCTGGGACTGCACACATCCTCCAAGACTGCTGCAGGTTAGTTTGACAGCAGGATACAAGTAGCCTACAGAGGTGATTTACAGCAGCTCTGAACAAGACCAAGACCAAGTTTTGGTAAGGTTTGTTTATGTAGAATTTGAATTAAGTGTGTTTAACTATGAGTCTGCAACACAATCATCTCATCTTGCTTTGGTTAAAGAGAGAAACTGTAGAAGGTGAACGGTTGTATTTTTATGTTTACTCCGGAAAATAGAAGTGAGAGCATTTAATTTTGTTGCCGTTTTGTGATTTGATTATGCTAACAGCTCGCATATTTGCCAGCTGAAAGTGTGGCTGACATCTCTGCAACACAATACATGACTTCTTCGATATAACATCAACACATTTGTTTCTTCGTGTTTTAAACAAAAATTCTGGCCACTTGTAACAAATGTTCCCTTAACCATAGAGGTGACAGACCCAAAAAAACACCTGTATGAATTTATTTTTGTCAAAGCCATATTCTTTTTTCATAAAACAGCCAACACATACTGCATGTTTCCACATAATAAAACTTTTTAATTTTGGTCGTTCAGGTATGAAAACTTTTGTGAATGAATATATATGTTTTTAAATATGTTAGTTCCTTTTAACCTTTTCTCAAATGTCTCAGGAAAAAGGCCCACGGTGGACTATTTGCACTTTATGGTTGTTTAAAAATCCAGGCTCCATCCAGATAGGGAGCAAGAAAATCAGCTGTACTGTAATGCTTTCCCTTTTCCTGGCCTGATTGACTCTGATATCACCAGTGCCTCGAAAATAAAATGCCCATGTGTCCCTGTAAACACAAAGCATTTGTTCTGAGGCAGAGTGGCACAGCAGAGCGGAGCACAGCTCCTCTCCGGCAGCACTGAGCCTAACCGAGCCAGGGAATAAGTAAATGAATAAATAGGCTGATGTTGAATTTTCCCCTCACTTGCCTCCACTGACACAAATAGGATCTACAGTAATTTATAATGCTGTTAGAGAGGCGGCTCTCTCTCTAACCGAGGTGTCTGTCACCTCGCGTGCAGGAGGCTTCTCAGTGCCAGAGCGGAGGACCTGCAGCACCCTGACATCCTGCTTTGCTATTCCACACACACGGCCCAAAGGCTAAGTGACATCAAGCCTCATTATTGTCATCACATGCCACATTTGTAACTGGTTAGCGAGCAAATTGTGATAAAATAGGCTGATGCCCCTTCTGAGCGTCTCTGGCTGCACATGCTGGACTGACCACAATGTTGGGAGCCACATCGGTGTGGAAGAAGAAGAAGAAGAGAAAGAAGAGGATGAGAGGAGATACAGGTTTTCTTCTCATTTGTACATTGTGCTGTAATGGGTCCAGATATCTCTATGGACAACGCACTATCACGACAGCTGCTGTAGTGAAATAGTGAAGAAATTTGATAGGATTGTCCATTTTTACGTGACGCTCAGCACAAGTTTTAAGAGTAACATTTGTGTCTATGTACACAAATCTTGAAGCTTAAATTTCATCTTTATTTCTCAAACTGATTCATGTTGACATAGAACAGAAATTGTTAAGCAAAGTAAATCCTATAGATTTTAATTTCATGACTGTTTCACAAACTACATAAGTGCTTTTAAGGGACGAGTGACTACATCATGATCTATATCTGTTCAGCCGTCAACATTACCTGCGTCCGTCTCCGTTCTGGGAATGTGTGGAACGTATGTGGAACGTACGTGGACTGAAGTGGGTGAGATTGACCAGAAGTTGTTATTTAAACCTTTGTCTAAGACAGGCACTAACAGTTATTCATACATACATTCATACACTGATGGCAGCGGCTGCCATGCAAGGTGCCAACCAGCAAATCAGGAGCAGTTTGGGGTTCAGTATATTGCCCAAGGACGAGTCGACATGCAGACCAAGGGAATTGAACCAGTGACCTTCCGATAACAAGACGCTGGCTCTACCAGTGAGCCAGAGCCTCACTCATCAATTAGGTGTTCCAGTCTCTCATAGAAATGTGTTGCAGACCTGAAAGGTGCTGAAAGTCATGAAAACAATTTGAAATAAATGTCCATGTACACAAATCCTGCAGATTATAGTTGGTGACAATTTTGACTGTTTTGCCGTGGAAATGTTGGGCTGGATTTTCTTTTATCACTCATAAATGACTTTAAGTTCTCTGGAGTTGTGTTGAAAACCAGAGGCTGTGCAGTCTGTCATATAAGCCGTGCGTTACCATTCATTTATTCACAGTGTTTCTAAATGCATGACATCTCTATGCTGTCTCCGGTGAGCTCCTGCAAATGTTCATTTACGACTCCCTCAGTTGTACACTTCTTTTATTCCCTTTTTTTTTTTTTTTTTTCAATCCACGCACAGAAATAATGAGGAGGAAAATCTCTTGCTTGCATCAACCTCAAATTGGCGAAATGAAAATCTGTCTTAAACAAAGGGAAAGACCCCCATGGCGTCTGGGTCTACAGTTTCTGTCACATATATTCCTTGGAGGTTTCATGTGACAAAACACAGAAAGTTGCTTTGTCCCTCCTCTTGTCACGTTACACCCCTTACCCATAGTTTTTTTTTTCCCCTTCCTGTTGTCTGGCTGTCTGTGCTGTCAGCCCATAGCCTGGCACCTGCTCTCATGTTCCTAATTAGTCTCATTTAATTAATTATATACTGCAGCACATCTCCTTATTCCTGTCTTCCTCTGGATTTCAGCGCCTTTGTTTCAAACTCGCAGAGAAGATCGGCTCTCAGGAAGGTGCTGCTCGGTTGAGGGTCGCGACTGCAGAAGCAAGTGTGTGGATTCAAAACGCTTTGTGGATGATCAGCTCGCTGAGAGGTGTTTGTTTAAAGCGTTATGACACCCACGACGAGGGGAGGATTTGACGAGCTGCCGTTTAACATCCCTTCATTAAGCTGCTTTGTATTTCCCGTTTCATTAAAGTGCTTCGTAATGCTGTAAGGGCAAGTGAGGCTGTTGTTTTTTCCTGCGGGTTGTTGTGTCATCTTGGTAAGGAATACCTGATGGCACAAGCAGCTTCCCAGCTGCCGCTCCATCCTCCTGTTACACCGGGATGCACAATGTGCTAAAGAAAAGGTTCCATCAAATATTTACCACCTGATCAACATGACACAATAGGGAAAGATCAGACCTTTGACTGAATAGGTCAACCACAGAGTCATTGAGTTTCAAGCAGGGAAAATAGAAGCGTATCAGTCGTAGCAAGACAGTAGTCACCCTGTTACACTCGATGGTAGTCCTCATGGTGTTATTGTTTTATATTCTTTTCGAAAAGTTGTCTTTTTACCTCTGCACCGTGAGTCGACATCGTTCCTTAAAGCAGTTTTTCTCTCTGATTGACATTTAGAGAGGAAATGCTGTTGTGTAGCAGCTCGGTCAGTCAGTCATTTAGTCGTTCTTCTCATTTCGAAGATGATCTTTTTCTACATTTGAGCAGATGATAAGTATCATCTTGTAATAAAGGAGATTGGTTTGTGTGACTGTTAAGGAGATAATGTGTCAGACAGTAAAATATGAGGTTGGTCAGCGAGGTCAAGAAGAATTACAATTTTTGCCATCTTTAATCCATTTAGGGAAAAAGTAACATCGCAAACCATTTAACATCTCAATCACAAATAAAACACACTTTAAATTACCCTGAAAATGATCCATCATCCACTAGATTTCATGTTAAGCTAATGGTTCAGCAATTGGGAAACTTCATGTTTGCTATTACTACAGTACTTGTGTAATACTTCAACACAGGGATTTAAAAGCCTGACGCTCTCCTCCAGTTAGAACTGAAGAAGCCTCTTGGATGAGAAGTGAAACGTCTTCAAGAAACTGAAACACGTCCAGTTGCTTACAATACAGTACTTGTATATACCAATACCATGACCTGGATGACTGAGAACCTTCATCAACATACTAATCCGATACTTGAATTGAATTATGTAAAAATAAAACCCTGGTTTAATTTTCTCTGTTCTTCAGTATTTTACAACACCATTACTCAGCACCTACTACATTGTTGTGATGATGTATTTTTTTGTAGGCTAACCTGGAAGCTAGCATCACCCAGGTTCCCTCAACAAAAAGCTTTATTTCCCTATATGAACACCATTTTTATGAGGACGTAAATGCAAGTATTGACGTTGCAATTGCAACTGTGCAAATGCAATTGTCATTAATGAAAAGCTAAAGCAAGGCTGTAAACAAAACACTTCACCACCACTCTTGTTACAGTATACTACACATTCTTTACTATAAAATGATCCATCTATGAGTTCCGAAGTTAAAGAGACCAGTTTGCAACTTTATTAGTCACTTGTTAGCAACTACGTTTTAAAAGAGAGATAAACACTTAAAAATTCCTAAGTAAAAAAGCTAACTTATTTTTGGGTTTTGGGACTCATGCCTCTTGAAAGGTGTTAAGTAAAAGTGAAATTTGAAAGGTCATTTTGACAGTCGAGTGCAGTAATGTTGAGCACCTCAGTACTTCAGATGCATATTGAACAATATTGTGAGTACAGCAATTATTTCTGTATGCTAATTATTTGACACAAGTGCAATTTTTCTCCAAAACAGAGAAGTACATTATATCAACAGTCACAAGATGAATCTGAAGAAGAAGTAGGGGAAAAAAAAGTAATACCGGACACTTTGTAGTAATCAAGTATAAAAAAGGTGAATAAACATAGTAAATTAAACTTTAGTCAATAGTTATTTCACTATTAAGAATCAATGAAATGATTTATTAACCATTTATTAAGCAATGGTTTATTGTAACATTGCCACTTGTGTTTGTAATACTTAATAAGTATTGTGTAATTATCTGTAAACATTACTTGAATCGTTATGATAAAGTTGCAACTGATGTCAACAAAGCTTTACACGTGCATAATAAATGGTTAATAATGCGTTTCATTGTTAAAAGTGGAACAACTATTACTACTATAAGCTTAAGTAACTATAAATTGACCATTTAAAGATGCTTTTCGCAAATTCTTTCCGTTGAGAAGGTGAAACATTTGTCTCACAACTTACACACTCTTAAAAAAAGAGGTTGGGAACCATTGTGTTCGCTGCATTTTTCTTCTAACAGGAGTATGTTGTTCTTCGAGGGCTGTTTATGTTTGTGTTGTTTTTCTCGTCAAGAGGTCGTGAGAGTGACCTGACTCGCCGGAGCCCTTTCTCTGCTGACAGCCGATCAGCTGACTCAACACAAGGCCAGATATTGTTTCCTCGATGACGACGACAGCGACGGCGAGCGTTTAAATTTTCAAAGCAGGGGGATCACACTTCGGGGGCGCGATCGAATTTAATGCAACGGAAATGTTTGTCCTTTCCGTGGATAATTACATCTCCTCCTGCATTTTTTTTTTTTTTTGCGTCTAAAGGACCTGTTTATGGCAAGGAAATGACAAGAAGTCGAGTTGACAGGCCTGGAGTGAGACAGTTAAATGCCCCTTGCTGCTCTGGATAATTAATAAATAAAGTACCAGGGGAGTCCTGTCATGGCTTCCTCTATGACAGGGGCTGTCTCCAGTGCGCTAAAGCATTAAATGACCAATTCCTGTCAGGCTAACTTCCACTGCACTCCCTTGGCACCCTCTCCCTCATTCTCCCTCTCTCTTTCTCTCTCTCTCTCTCTCCTCTCTATCACACACACACTGTCTCTCTTTCTTCCAAAGAGAGCTACTTTGCTCTCTTTGCTCTGAGTTTTTCAGCGACTGATGGCTCTAGTTCATTTCTGCTGAATTAATTGGTCCCTGAATGAATTCTGTTGACAGGGCAATTCATCATGTGTTTGGCCTGACAGTGACTGGGGTGTTGGGAGTGAGGTGGTGGTGGTGGTGGTGGTGGTGGTGTTTGGGGAGGTGAGGGTGAGGGAAGCTGCAGGAGAAGCTGGGGTTACAGAAGAGGGGAGGGGGGGTAAGGATGGGGGTTGATGATTCTGCCCTCTCTTCTATTATTCCCCCTTTTTCCTGCTAACAGGAATAGCCTGCATCAAATTCCGCTTCGCCCCCTCGCCGCTCCTTCTTCGTCTTCTTCTGGCTTCTCTCTGAATATTTCCCAGCTCCCCCCGGTCGCAAACAAACACGGCCGGCTGACAGATCCAGCTGATTAGGGAGCTCCTCTGTCTGCTTTGGAGGATATCCTCATTACTGGCCAGTCAGGTAGCAAGCCCCGTTAGCCCGGGACCCACCAGCGCCTGTTATTTGGGACCTGACACGTTCGCTAAGAGAGGTGCATTGCATTAGGCTTTAATTGCGTCATGTATCACAAAATAGCCATTAGGGTAATTATTTACTGGTGAAGGGTAAATGAGGTTTGGCGCCGCCTGGGCCGAGCCACCTAGCCTCGTGTTGGCAGAGGTGTGGCGCTCACCTATACGCTAACGGATCTAATCGCCGGTCATTTGCCTCATTTGGAAATATCCTGTCATCCAGACCCCTCTGTGCCCCCCCCCCCCCCCCCCCTCCCTCCATCTTCCCTTTCCCCCCCCCCTTTTTTTTTTCTCACACTCACTTTCAGTCAAGCAGGGCACTTATTATGTCCAATCAATCAATGCTCACTCATTAGGAACCTCCCCTCAAGTATCCTCTGGATGGCCCTCGCGCAGCAAGAGTCAAAAATTACCTCATAATTGCTGCTCAGGCATCATAACAAGCTAGGCTGCCCCAGTGACACGGCCATACAAACAGGTCTAACACAGGGAATTGATGGATACTGGAGAATCGTATTATATATTGCCATATCCAATTAGATACAGCACATAAAGCAGCAGATCCATTCCCCCTCTTTTCATAACGTCCAAACCGGGGCTCGGATATAAAGACGTGAAATGCATTTTCATATTTTCTCCGCGGTCGCCCCCCACCCCCTCGCTCCCCTCATCTTGGTGTGTCACTGCAAATGATAACATCCTGAGGATTTATTGTACATTTGACACACCAGTAACCAAATTATAATTCAGTGGCTGCGGCATATTCATAGAACCGCTGTACAAATCGCACAGAGGGGAGCGTTCAGTCAGCGCGTGTTAGCTGGGAGCAGCTTGAGCAAAAGGTCAACGGTTAGATCTGACACCGTGGTTTGGAGTTACGCATGGCGACGTTCACCTGAAATCTAAGGGTTTCCCATTAGTGTCATACGCATCCCAAATGAAGAGTTTCCTTTTAAAAATATAATGATTAAAGGGTGCATTTTCAAGCTCATCGGCTCCGTATGCAACATGTTTTTGTGCAACTTTTGAGCCAATATAATCCAATTTTTTTTCCTCAGGAGCAATCTGCAGAATGGAGCCCACACATTAAGATAATTACTGCTTATCCAACGCGGAGTAATAACATTAAAGTCACAGTTAAGGCACGGAGCAAAAAAATTAAAAAAAAGTTGAGCATGAAATGAATTAAAATCCAGAGCTGCTGATTCATCCATAAAATGAGCAGTAAATCAAGATTTCGACACCCGAGCTTTAACTTGATTACCAGGTTCGTACGGGTGCTGGAAATTCTTGAAAACGCTTGAATCTTAATGCGTTTTGAAGGTTTATAAAGTGCTTGAAAGTGCTCGAAGTTGTAACTGCATTACTACAGTGATGAATCACTGTCTGACCGAATGGTTTTGCTTTTTGGATAAAGAAGTCGGAGGAGCGGAGAGCTAATGTTCTCTCTTTTTTTTACATTTCGGTCAAGATAATGTTGAAATTGAAGTTAGCTGAAAGAAAGTTAATGACCAACTCGTTTCAGTCATTTTTCAGCTAAAAAAGTCAAATAGCCTATTGTCTGGTTCCAGCGTCTTCAATGTGAATCTTTAAATGTGTGCGATTTATGACAGAAGAGAGGATTCTTTGGGATTTCGACTGTTGTTTGGACAAAAGAAGCAGTTTAAAAAGCTTCACTTTGAACCCTTCGACATTTTGTAGTCTAAACCATTAATCAACTAATGATTAGTTGTGAAAAAAACAGGCAGATTAATCCAGAATTAAAGGGGCACTATGCAGTTTTGTAGAAGAACAATATCAATGAGGTAAAAAAAGAAATGCTGAATTTTTTATCTTTTCCATAAGTGAATAAACAAGCTGTTTTTAGAGGGAAATAAGGTCCCCAGAGAACTGTTTGAAGCTGGAGAGGTGGCAGGGTCCGCCACATATAAACAGAGTAACACAGTATGAAATTGTCCTTTAAGGTCCAGTTTGTTTCTGAGGAAAACAAAACTATAAAGCAAAACTACAGGGTGCACCTTTATTCAACTAATTCATGTTAAAATAATTGTCAGGTTAATCCATAATGAGTGTAATCTTATCTGACAACCACATTTGAGGGATCATTGCAAAAAAATGTGTGTATATCGATCGATAACATCCATTTTTTGCTCCATGATATCAGTGTCAGCATCGTCGGGCTGCAGTTCACAGCAGAATAACATCTGATTTAATGCGATGAAGTGAAAAAAAATAATTTAGATTATATGAATATGTTGTTTGCCAGAGCTGGAAAATCTTGAAAATGCACCTTGAGAAGTGCTTGAATTTGTCTTAAAGATCAAATACGCATTTTTTTTTTATGTAAGCTTGCACTTACATCACATAAATCTGAGACAACTAATATCATTCTTGTGCTTTCACTGTCGATTTGTATCATAAACTTTACGTTTCATGGGCAGAAAACAGTGACAGGTGCTGATAAGAGCCAATCAGATCACCCCGCTGCTCTCACACATACACTGTAAATAATATATATATTTATATTCCGGAGGATGCTGTTGTCATCTGGCATGCCACAGTCAATTTGTGCGTGATTGACAGATACATCCAGGTTCACAGTTTATTGGTTTCGTAGGAGAGAGCCAGATATGCCAATTTAGACAGGAAAGTGACAAAAAAGTTTCCATCTAAATAGAATAATTCCGCTTCTGGGAATTCTCAGCTTGGGGAGAAGGGAAAAGAGTCAAGCTCCCTTTATTTTATTCTTTTTTTTTTTTTCAACCCTCCTCCTCCTCCTTTAACAAGGGCTGTGAATGACAAACATATACGACAGTTAGGGGCTGACAGAACATCAGCTTTTGATGCTTCACAGGGGAGCTATGAAATAAACAACAGGCAGAGAAATTGAATTACAAAGCAAAAAAAAAGAAAAAAGGGGGTCTCTCCTCGTGGACCCGGAGGCATCAGAGTGCACCAAAAGAACAGCTCAGCACAGCGTGTTTTAGAGGGGCTTATTTTTCTCTTCTTTGACAACGTTGAATTTTGGAGCAAAGAGTGCGATAAAAGGGGATAGAAGTGGACCATTCTACTTTATAAACCTCTAATATTTTAATTCAATAGTATATCACTGCTATCCATGCAGAAAGCGAGAGTCAAACTCAGTCTTTTGCCATTAAAACAAGATTAAAAAACGAATGTCTGAATTAACAGCTGAAAAAGCTCAACGACTGTATTCCCATTCTGTCCGACATCGTTTTTTATTTCAAATGTACACGCAGCTTTTTATCGCGCACTCCCCGCAGCCCCTCCAAAATCCTTTTTGCAAATCGCAGGCCGCGCTAATCAGGACAGTGTCCAACTTGTTGTAAATCAATAATGATATAACTAAGTCATACAAGGCGGCGGTTGGCGGAGGGATTACGGAGCGAAGAAAAGAGTGAAAATAAGCTCTAAGAGGGATTTCATGCATAAATCTCTCCCCTGCAACTTAGCACAAATTGAATTCAGGCACACTGCTCGGAAAAAAATTAATTCAGCTTTACAAAGCGAGGAGAGGTTAAACACTTTATGTGCTGCTCACTGATCCAAATCATGGAGAAAACATTTAGAGGCATTCTCACTGTAGCCCCCCACCACCTACCGCACCCCATCCCACCCTGTGCACCATGTGATCTTTATACCTGAAAAGTAAAATACATTCATCATCTCAAAAGAGTTTCATGAGCTGCCAGAGTTCATTGTGTTTTTTTCTTTCCAGAAAGAAAAAGCTAAATTTGTAGACATAAATTGTGAGCTGAACACCTGTTATTTGGCATTTGTAAGCGGGATATAAACGTGGAGTCAATTATTCACACGCTGAACACGTTGTACACTAAAGAGGCCAATCTGGGTCAAAGTTGTGGAAGTTCTGCTCTTATTTTGATTCAGCAATCTCTTTTATTTGACTCCTTAGCTTGGCCTATTTTCGGTTATTTCAGTGGGTGTGATTAACAGCCTCCACATTTGTTTTGAGGCGCTGGAAAACAGCTAAAGCGCCAGATTTGAAAAGATCAGGCACATGCAATGGTAGAGATTTAATCATATCCTGTGTTCAATAGATTGAAAGGTGGTTTGGAGGATGGGGACTTCCTTCTGTGACCTATATGTTCAAGACAAAAGTCCTCTGATACTTAATGTTGTTGTGGACTGGTCTCCTGTGTTATTTATTTATAGTATCTTTTAGTTCCTACACCACATCCTGACATGAGGGCTTCTTACGGCCATGTACCGAATATTTCTCTTAAAATAATAAACAATACAAACTTAAAAATGCCCAAAACTTTAGAAACTTCTCCCATCAGGCATTTCTAACGGGTGAATGAACAGTTGAAATGTTAAATGTGTTTCTTAATAAGTACTGACACACTCAAAACATCTGAGCAAACTATATCTGCTGCTGAATACCACGAGATGCAGCTGAAAGCCAGTAAGCGGAGCTTGACGTTAAGACTTTTTGTCTACTATTTAGAAAAATAACCTTCAAGCTCTGAAGTTTTAGCTGATATAAACAGTAAATCAATATTTCAACATAATGGGATAGAATCAGCTCATTGGATATGATCCCAGTTAAGATATTGATCATTCACTTAAGCATCTGTAACAGTTTAAACACCTGTTACAGATGATCAGGTTGTATTTTATTGACTAATACATTCATGAAACAATTAAAACTGTCATTATGTTTGCTCGCAGCTACATTATAGAGTATTTTACAAGCGGCGGAAGAAGTGTTCAGATCCATTAATTAAGTAAATGAAGTGATATCACAATATAAAAGTACTTTGAGATCAAACACTCAAATTGTTGCTCATTCGGAACAATTTAAAAATACTTGTATACTGTTTTTCTGAGGAAATAAGGTAAGGAGGCGTAAAACAAAACACCGGGGACTAATTGTCATGTTTTTTCCTGTAAGCGGCATTTTGATGTTTCTCAGCATCAATCCAATTTTAGCTATTTTATATCCTCTGTAACAGTTTGATATACAAACGTGTGTCAAGAAACTTATATTTCCCTGAAGTTTCAAGACGTAGAAGCAGTAATACTCGCGTTACGTACAAATACCTGTGCTTGATACAGCACAGTACGTGTGTACATGAACTCAATTACCTTCAACTATTTATTAAGTGTTTGTATACCAGAGGATTAAAATAGTGTTCCCCCTGAACTCAACTCAACACCACTTTAATCAAGCTTATCGTGCATTTCAAGGGCTTGAATTTAGAAAAAAAAGGACTTTAAGATTAAAGTATTTGTTTCCAAGTTGGAGCCACAAATACTGGTTCTTATGAGGAAGCTGAGGAACAATCCAAAAGAAAGATTTTGAATTTAAAATGATGAAAACAACACAGATTTGGATTTTTTCCCTAATAAATCGCTAGAATGATGCATTAATCATCAGAGATTCTGGCAATTCCCCCCTTCATCTATTGATTAATCGATTTATCGACTTTGCTCCGGATACTCAAAAACACCATGTGGTTTTCTTTTTGCGTAAAAGATTTCAGACACTTTTTTTATTATCGTACAAGTGAGACCAGCATAATGAAAGTGATAATACCCATGAACATGAAAGACATTTTTTCTTACTGTATTTACAGAGAAGTGTCTTCACATCACACACAAAAAATTCCTTCTAGAAAATGAACAATTTTTTTGTAAATAACAGAACAATTAAATAAACTCCACCTACCTTTAGGTTTACAGCTGAATATGCATATGATGACCATCTCTGCACTGCATAGAATTTATACATATACTTTTTCCTCATGAACAACGTGTTTTTTTTCTCCTAATAATAATAATAATAATAATAATAATAATAATAATAATACTGCTCTCATGATGCATATAGGTCGGCCTGTAAAATAAACATTAACAAGAACTAAGTCTTTGGCAAATGCAAATACATTCACTTGACAGATGAAGAAAACCATCATTCCAGCTTGATTCAAAGAAATAACTCGGGCCTGAAACATGTGAGGGAGCTGAAGTAAGGAGGGAACATGTTTAAGGCATTTAGCTAGAAATCGTCGCCCTGCTTTTTGACGTTAATTGGCATCGCCGGAATCAACCAATCAGAGTGATTCCGGACGCCCCTGGCAATCAGACTAGACAAATGATGACACTGGTTTGACTCGGGATGGCTGTTATATCCTTTTTTTTTCAGTGGTTGAATGCCAAAGACTTAATCAACTTAAATAAAAATGTAAGCTGTGAGAACATAGTAGTGCACGTCAAGGCGGTGACGAGATGGGGGGGCCTCGGATTACAGGGGGAAAAAGAACCGTCAAACTGTAAGTGCCTGTTCAGACTGAGACTTATTAGATTTTACAGTCGTAAAAGTTTCATGAAATAAAGCAAATATGCATCGTCGTTTTGCTGCATAATAACGCTCCAGTGTTTGCAAACCTCCAAAAATAGTGCAAAAATGAACACAAAAAAACAAAAAGAAAACACAGACAGGTTCTGCCTGATGACCTCTTGTATCCTGACAAATAAGAAGTAGTAAAACACTAGCCAAGCAGTCTGCAGTTCAGTTGTTACGAATTATAAAAAAATGAAATAAAAAAATCATTTTAAGAATATATTTACTAGTTCCTTGAAATCTTGCAAATAGTCAGGCCATGGTGATATATTGTCATGGCTCCCTCTATTTTTTTTTCAAACAGATGTCTCTTTATTTATTTCATTTTCTTTTTTTTTTCTTTTTTTTTTTTTTTTTACATCTTGATTGTGTATCACAGAGAACATGTCCTAATCTTCTCATGGCATCAAAAGCGATCGATTTTTTTCTCATGCTGGATGTTTGGTCGGTGACTGTTCAGATGGAAAAAAAAACAACAACAAAAAAAACAACAAAAAAAACAACAAAACAACAACATTAGCCTGCCACAGCCTGCATGTGCTGCCGCTAATCTCCCTCTGATCTCACTGCGCTGCCATCTGAATCGGGAAAGGGAGACGAATGGAAAGAGGAAAAAAAAAAAAAAAAAAAAGGCTGCTGCTACATTTTAAGCTCCGGACAGCGTTCCCTGCTGAGAGCCGTCAGGAAAAAGGAATGTACAGTATTGATCCATGATGGGATGAAACCGTGACAACTGCTACAAGGGGGAAAATAAATTCTGATATTGTTTTCAGTCTTCTTTTTTTTTTCTTTTTAAAACCACCACAATTAGCCACAGTTTTCATCGTGTGTGTGTAGTGTCTTTCAGTGTCTCTGGTGATGTCTTGTAGATATAATTTTTTTTTTTTGGCTTTAAGTGTCCAAAAAAAAAAAAAAAAAAAAAAAAAAGCTGCAAGGAGAGAGAGAGAGAAAGGAGAGAAGTCGTCCGGAATCCCCCCAAAATATCCCGTTTCTCATTGTGTGAGCCGGGAACATTTTATGCGCAGTTGCTCAGTGTCCAGTGGACCATGCTGCTCACACCGGGGCAATATGGAGGCTAAGGCCATGGTCCTGCAGGTTGATTTGGTTTCCATGGTAACTAGTGACGGTCATAGGCAGTGGCAGCAGTGGGAGGGGCGGAGCCTCTCGATGCGGCACTATAATAATAAGGGGAACCTGAAAGTTAACAGAAGAACGAACCATTTGAAACAACAACATAGCAATAATAATAGTTTAATTGTTGAGCTTTTGTTGAAAACATTATTCCATGCTTTAAATCCCTCTCGCTTAAAATCTTTCAGGTAACCGTCCATTGCCGTCCCGCCCGCTTTATCACTGTTGCAGGAAGTGCCCATTGTTCCGACGCCCCCTTATTCTGAAACCCAAATAGTCCATAAAATGTCTCAGTGGACCGAAACCCAATTTGTCCGACAGCCTGTTATCATGAAAACAAAAGCCCATTTCTTCGAAGGCCTGCTGATCCGAAAAACACACTCTCACTGGAGTTTTTTTTCGCCCTTACTTTCTTAGCGCCTTGTTAGGGTAAGGGTACGTTGTTTGGTACAAGGCCAGGAAGACAGCCTTGTGAACGGCCCTGCGCAATGACCTTTTGTTTTCGGGCTTTCGGTCAAATTAGACATTTTACGGACCAGTGGGGTTTCCGAATAACGTGTAGTTAGAACAATGACATGCACCATTGATGCTATGCCTCTCAATCTTTCTGTTAGCCTCAGTGCTTGAATTTTTGTAATATTTTTTTTAAACTGTAGGTCCTTGATTACAGACAAAAGTGTTTCCCATTTCGAGCAATTTTACAGGTTAAAATGCCAACTTTCCCAGGCGGTTTTGTCAGCAGTAGCTAGCTAGCCAATTGGGCTAATGTTATGACTGTGTGTGTTTATAACGTTTCCAGCTTAGTCATTGTCATAATCTTGTAAAAGGGGTCTTGAATATGCGCTACATACATGATGTCCTGCCAAAACTAAAGCTAGGACACAAAACGTTAGCTTGTAAGCATCCTAACCAGTTTAAGACACTGATATTAAGAAATAGCATTGTTCTTGTATTGCAGTGCAACTAGCTATTTGGCCTAATATGAGAAGTAATATTCTTTTCTAATATAAAGCTGTTTGGATGCTTAGCTAACACACATATTAAAAATGGTAGCCTCTGTTTTTTACTTTAAAATTGACAGAGCAAAGCTAATTAGCTAATTAAGCTAACAATAGTTCCATGACTTGGCTGAAAATGCCGACTGTAGCCGAGTTTCTAAAGTTTCAACCTGACTCATTGTTGTAATCTGCTAAAGGAGACAAAAGCTGGGCTACATATTAGAATTTAGCATCCTCACCCACTGAAGACAATAAAGAAATAGCATTGTTCTTGTATTGCAGTCTGGCAGCAGAATTATTTAACCAAATCATAGCAAAAAGTAATACAAATATTGTTCCAATATAAACTTAATTGCCTTAGATAACATTTTTTGTGTTTTCAAATAGTATGTTTTAAAAAATTTCAAGAGCAAATTCTTTCAGTAGGCTTACGGTTGTGTTAGGAGGCTAAATGTTAATTAAAATCCCCAATCTGCTAACATTAACCTCAACCCTGTTAGCATTTAAAAACAGCTTTCACACATTGGGTCTGCGAGTCAAAACATTTCTCCTTCAATCTCTTTTTTGGTAACCTTTAACCCCATATAATGTGCCCCTGACTTTAAAAGTAAAGCTTAGTTACTGCTGTAAAGAGTAAGCTAATCAGCAGGGCGTGCTAACGATTGCAGCTCCGGATAGAGCAGATAAACGGTTGCTGAGGCTACTGTTTTTTTTTACATTTTGCCCATTCAGGGGGAGGTTTTTTTTTTTTCTTTCTCGCTAACGGTCCATTAATCGTCCTCATCCCATCCCTCACTCTCTACTCACTTAGTAATGCTGGGTTGCTGAATCGCCAGGCTTCATTGTAGGTTGTGTACTGTGGATGACTGTAGGGGTTCCCCGAAAACTCGCTCCCTGCAAAACAAAACAACAAATCAATTAGCATTTCAATGCGTCAAACCATTAGCCCTTCACATGCAGTCATTTCTCGTCATTCAAAACAGGATGCAATTTGAGGGGGGAAAATGATAGTCATCGTTGTGCGACCAGTCAAGCAAGTAATTTATTTCTTTTTCATTTCACTTAAGTTATGCAACACTGAACAATACAGGATGTGACACTGAAGGCAGCTTTCCCTGTCCCATTTATGGATATCTGCCCATTCTTCTTCCCCCAGTATATTCCAAACCGGCCTAATAAATACAGAGTGGTAATAAACTGTTTCATGCATACATTTTTGATATGCTGCAATAAATCCTGCAGCCTTTTCTTGGGGGGGAATTTTTTTAACATCTCCAATCTGAACCCCCACCCAGCCCCCTCTCCGGTCCGAGCTCTCTCTGGTGTTTGGTATGACAGAATTTCATTGCTGGGGAAGTAACTTGGAGCATGTCAGTGAGCACTGCTGTTGGTTCAACACGTTTCTTTCCCTTTACGAGACAATAAAGGCGAGATTTTATATGAAGCTGGTGAGAAATGGCTTTGCTTTAACAGTGTTTTGCGCCTGTCACTAAATCTTAGCGGTTGTGTATAGGATGAATGGGTTGTAACACAAAACCACAAGCCATGGGATTAAGGCCGTCATCTTTTTCTTTGTGCCACATAAGAACGAATGGAAAGTAAAAGTGTGTTTGACTTGGCATTTTTTCCCCACCGACATGATTTAACAGTTTTATTAGTCAAAACCCAAAAGTAAATCTGGACTGCGCTGCCAGGGGGTGCTACTGCATCTCCCCTCACCTTTTTTTTTTGTTTTACTGGGAGCTGTTAAATGTACTTTTGCAGAAATACATCAAAAGGGGGGGAAAGTCTCTCTTATTTGTTTCAAATAGCTTTTCATAACAGAAGCAGGTGGAGAAAATATAGCAAGCATGCAACGACCACTCGCCTGCTGTTTGCCAGGTTTATTTGGATTGAAAGGCTAATCTTATTAATTTTTTGTAAATGGGAACGTTTGCATCAAAATACAAATAGTTACAGAGCATCATGGGATACTTGTGTTAGAATTATTATTCAAATAGCAGTGGTAGTTAATGGGAAAATGGCAAAGATGATTGAAATGGCTTCAGCTTGGGGTCATTTCACCCAGGAAGAATTACGTGTCTTTGTCAAAACGAACATTTCAAGAAACCCCTTAAACGCCTATTCCTTACTCCGTCACCTAACTTCCAAGTTCACATAGTTACAAAGCACCGTGGGAGAGAAACATAACAGAAATATAGCTGAAAATAGCTGAAATTATGACATTTTTTGTATTTTAAGGGGTCAATTCACCCAAATCATATACAAAAACAAACCCTTTCAGTGCTTTGCACACCACTAACAAATCAAATTCACCTTAAATGTACTGATGTGGCAGAAAAAAAATCTGTAAAGACACAACTTTCTGCGCTGCAAACTAGAGGTAAGAAGAAATATGTATCTTTGTCATTTTTGCTAACTGACCCTTGAAGAAATCCTTTAAATTTCTATGTTCCCTCGGCTTGTTCCCTGACATAATTTTAAAGCTTCGATGAAACACGTCCTTTTTTGAGATTAGCCACTAACAAACAGACAGAAATAAATGGGTCATTTACTATAACCTTCTCGGCCGAGGTGATAACGAACACGTCATGGCAGTCCTTCATAAAGGCGAAACAGAGGCGCAGCCAGAGCCTGTGATGGGGCTGTGTGATTGGTAAATGATATGCTAACACAGGACACACTCCACTGCTTCCCCCCACCCCCCCATCCATGTGGTTTAATCACATTAAAGCAAAATGCCGGCTGTGTTTTGCTGAAAACCTGCGCGGTGATGCTGGAAGCTGGAGAAGTGTATAAAAGCCCAGCACCGATGCTGCATCCCTGCTCTGTTTCTGGCAGTGAAACACAAGCCCGATCTCCTCAGAGAGACAGCGATTTGAATATTTACCGGGCTCCCATGCCTCTGCCTTTTGACCCTTAACTGTTTGCTGTGAACCTGAACTGCAGGTTAAGTAGAGGAGGGTAAAAGGGATATGCTCCGGAGCTCAGAGGCTGGGGAGGGCTGTTTATCGACGCCCCGGTGCAAACGGCCACGCGGGGAGATAATGAGCCAATAAGGCACGAGGGGTAAGGCAGGAAAGGAAGGGAGAGCGACCGTCCTCTCCCCTGTCTCTGATCACTTATTCGGCCTGTCTAATCCAATCATACACACAGAGCTAATATAAGGAAGTGTGCGCCTCGTACTCTGCAGGTCAATATTTATCGCCTCTCTGCGTAATTCGCCGCTTAACTCTCTTCCCTCTGCTGCTGTAGCTCCTACACCTGTTTGTTCTGAGGGCCGACGCCACCTGTTAGGCAGACCGTAATGACAATGTGAAGCGGTGACGGCGTCGTCTCTCACTCACCAGGAACCATTCCAGCGAGCGTGGAGGTCGGGTAGCTGCCCTGGCCTGTGGGGGGAACGTGAGGGGGATACCCAGGTAAGGTTGTGTTGGCCATATCTCGACCTGGAGACACGGAATGACACAAAACAAAAAACACAACGTCAGTAGATCAGTTTATATTCGTGACATGTGGAAAAACAACATTTTTGGCTCTTTTGCTGATTCAGAACTGGACATTGATTTCATGTTACGGGGGACTAACTGTTGCTAGAGTCCTTCCTGAGAAATCCACAGTCCGGCTGCATTAAACAACTTAAACGAAACATCTACAGGCTTGTGAAGGCAAACGAGAGAGACAGAGAAGGTCTTTTTAAATTGGGTTACAATCCGATCACATATGGCCAGTAAAAAAAGTGATTAATTCATGTAAATTACTAGAAATAGTCAATTATCAAGTATGATGTTGTGGAAGAAGTATTCAGATCCTGCAGTAAAACTGTAACACAGCACTGCAAAAAAAAAAAATCAATATTACAAGTACAGGTCCTGCAATCAATCAAGTATAGATGAAGACTACTCATCATGCATTCAGACTGTTAGAATTCAGAGTATTCTTAGCTATGTATCGACCCACTGTGATATTACAACCAGAATCCAACTGATACACAGATCTTTGGGGCCAATGCCAATACTGAAATTATTCCAATATCGATACATGTGCAGATAAGCGCACATTGTTTGCAGCGATCCCTAAAATGTGCTTGTGAAACACTTGACAAAGATGAGAAATGGCAGCAGAACTTCTTTTTACAGTATACATACAAAAAAAGGTGCAATATGTAAGAATTGGCCAAATGTTTGTTGTGGCACTCCAAACATGTAGGGGGCAGCATAGCATATAACAGCTAACTGCTAATAGCTGTATTGTCTTTAATATCTATGACTGCTTTCACCATTAAAGAAAAATGATGAATTCAAGAAGAAGTACCTCAAAACTCTACTTGAGTAAATGTGCGTAGTTACTTTTTGTCTAAGCTTTGAGTTCACACAGTGCAAATCAGTTACTGCGGTTATATAACGCAGCCACTTAACCACGTTTACGAGACACAATTATGTTACTATGCACATGATGACTCGTCACCGCCGCAGAACACAGTTAGCACAACGACTCGCTGTAGTTCAGGTCAAACATTTCAAAGACTGTGTTGTCATTTCAACCTGGTACTAAACACCAGAAACCACCAGTCACCAAAAACAATGCAGCACAACAGCAGCTGCACTGAAAACCGCTCGCATAAATATGTCTCCTCATTACGCAGTTCACACTTGTCCAAATATGGCAGCCTTTACTGACTCCCATAAGGCTCCTCTCTCTCTTTCCCCTCTGAAGTCGGAGGACACTGGCCCCTCTGCGAAGCATCACCCGTCCGGCTGCAGATATTCAGCTCTGTAATTGAGAGTGACGGTTGGGTCGTCCTCGAAAAGCCACCAGGACGTTTGGACAACGGCACGTAACCCCAATCTGCGTAGGGGCCGGGGCAGGAGAGGCCCCTTCTATGTTGTCATCTGTGAGGGCCACTTGGACTCGGAGGGAAAAATCATCTCGCAGTGGAGCTTTAATGAGGAAGCACTGGGTGAATCCACTAAAACACAGCAACACAACTGTTGTCCAAGGAAACAGAGCGGCTCCCAACCACAGGAGGGAAGAGATTTTAATAAAATGATCTAAAATAAAGTGAATTCAACGCCCGGTGGAGCTTTTGCTTTCTCAGGCTCGTTGATTTTAAATACTTTCTGCATCTTTGAACATCATTACAGACAGTATTTTCTATTTTTATCCACATACATAACCAGATCAAGATGATCAATGCGACCTCTTTTAAATACATCATTCCTACACTTTGTAATTGTACCTGTTTATTCTACCTATTTCAATTTTGTCTACATACTTTTCATCTCAGTCTGTTCATGTTGTTTGTATTTGGCCAGATATCTCTTGAAAAAGAAGATTTGTATCAAGTTAAACTTATATCTGTTCAAATAACGGAAAATGAATGTAGCATCCAGCGTTACCTCACTTAAATACCTCCATCTAGAATGTTTGCCACACCTTTGTGATATGCAAAGAAAAATATCAGAGAATAGAACAAAAATCTGCAAAATCCTTCAAATATGTTTCGCTTCAAACTGATAATACCGCAAGACTTGAACTCCCAAAGAACAAAACACATTTATCTGTCTGAATATCAAAAATGGAATCTGCTAATGAGAGCATAAACCACGCGCAAATATTAATATCATGAGCAATGTATTCGTTGAACTGAGGGCTGAGCGTATGAGCCCTCTGGGTATTGAAGAACCTGCTACTACAGGCTGGCAGGCATACTGGCTGCAGGGGGGGAGGGGCGCGGGGGGCCGGGGAGTGAAACGGCTGGTGAATCTGGTGGCAGGCCTGGAGGTCCACAGGACTCAGGCCTGCCAGAAGGAGGAGGAGGAGGAGGAGGAGGAGGAGGAGGAGGAGGAGGAGGAAGTGGGGGAAGAAGGAGTCATGGAGGCCATTTATTGCTTTTTCTTAATGTGGGGAGGTAATGGATGGATGCAAGCCTTGTTTTTTTGTAAATATAGCGGAGATATATAAAGATGCAACACAAGAGAGACAGATGTGGCCTTCTATATATTCTACCTACATAGATTATACATGGACACAGATGTGAGGGTAAAAACATCACAGGGAATATCAACCGCCATGTAGTTCATGGTTTCAATCTTTCCATTTCTTGGTGGGTTGGTTGGTTTGTCAGCAGGTTTACACGAAAACTACTGAACAGATTTCCACAAAACTTGGATGCAGGATGGGTCTGAGCCCAGAATAGAGCCCATCAATGTTTGGTGCAGATCCATGTAACAGGACCTCACCTCCTTTAACGTTGCAAGAAAGTACATTTTTCTACATTTTCGTTAATTTCTCTGACAATAATGCAATGGACCTTGATGTGAACTGGTCTGAATGAGTGAGTACAACAAGATACAGATCCTCGATATGTCAAGTTCGTTATCTGATTAGGCTTGATTGAATTAAAGTGGACTGTTGGGCCTTGGCGGAGGTATGCGCTCTATCGTGTACCATTCAAGTTGCACAGCGAAATCATCAACAAAAAAAAAAAACATCCAAAAAAACTGAATTACAGCAACAGCACTTGTTTTTAAGGATGTTGTCGCGAGACTGTGTCTGATTTTAAATCTTACATACAGATCATATTAACAGAAGATGAACTATATACATCCAAAGAGGCCATTCTGTGTAATGGATTCATACGAATACCTCGATTACAACAAATTCTATCCAGACATGTTTTACACTTCTGTATCTGAAAAATGTGCCTGTATCATAATAAAAATACAACAGTATGTCTTATATCCCCCCCAAAAAACACATCCGATAAAGAAAGAATTTCTCCATTTCAGATCATCGTACGATAAAGAAAACGATTCAGTCTCATGTCGAACAGCTGCTCTCTATTATCCGCGGGTCTCGGCTCTGATGGCTGTATTGTACGAGGCCTGGCGAGATGTGTCTTTTGGTTAAAGCGCTGCAGACTTGAGGGCTGCCGAGTTAAAGAGCTTTACAGAGAAGAGTGAGGTCATGCCGGACCTTTCATTTATAATAAGAATTAGTTAGCCACAAGCCAGTGCACATAAGTCAAAGGGAGCCGTGGGAGTACTGTAGGTGGGGGGTCCGGCAGGGGGTGAGGCCATTGTGTGTGTGCGAGTGTGTGTGCATGAGCGCGTATTGTCTAACTGTCTCGGCAAACACTGACCCAATCTTTTCTTCATTATTATTGCAGCAGCTACAGCAGTAGTACATGTTTAATAAAAGTAAATACCCTTATCTCTTCATTACCCCGCTTCGGAGAGATGAAATACATAATGAGCTCAGGATCTCTGCCGTTACCTTACGAGGGAAACATCTCGTTAAATTTTCTTTCTCTGAGATACGGCGAAACTAGGAATACCGGGAAGAGCAAATAACACTTATTCATCTACTTTTCCTCTTCAAATACTGATTTGGATTCGATCCCAGTGCTGATTCTTGTTTGTTTTACAGGGGGGACATGCTCGTACACCAAACTCCATTCATGTTTTTGCTATTTTTAATGAAATTGTTCTAGAAATAGTTATTTTTACAGTTTTATAACATCAGTGAATGACTGAAAAACTGTATTTAACTGTATGTGGGTTGATACTGATCAATATTAGATCCAATATCGATCCAGGGTATTGGGTCAGGGCATCAATAATTTCAACTTAACATTTACTGGGTACTTTTACCTTTATTCTAACCTTAAATAGCAACAACAAAATCCCGTGTTTTCATGCCTAATTTTTGGAAAAGAATAGTGGAAATCATCATGTCATGTCTCGTTATTTTAATATGCAAACATACAGAAGCAAAGGGAAACATCTAGTTTAATTTCTTTAAGATATGACAGAACTGGCGATGAATAAATAACACATATAACGTCAGTGGTTTTGATTCAGATTGGGTGATTGATCGGATACTTTTTGTTTGTGTCAGCATTCCTTCATAAATGGACACCCTCTACACGAAAGCCCATTAACGTTTGTGCCAATTTGAAGAATTAATTCCACTTCAAATCTCATTATAACCTTGCACATCAACATTAAAACACATTTTCATGGTTTTTTTGCTCATATTTTTGGAGCAGACGAGTGAAATTCCTGTATATTCGTATTCTATCAGTGCAAATATACTAATAGCAAAAGATCTGAGATGTGGAGAATACATTTTCTATACGCAGTAATAACTGTGAACACCAGTCTCTCCCCATCCGCAGCTTCTTTTCATCACTTGTTGACTCTGATAATAATAACCTCAGCCTCTCTTGAATCCTGTTTTTGTATATTCCAGGATACAGTTGGCAGCGGCTGCCAGCAGCTCTGTGACTGTTGCTTTATGTCCGCTTTAAAGCCCTCTTTCAGAGAGGCGCCAGTTCGGAGAACTCTCTGTACAGCAATGATAGCCTCATTAGCTGCTTCCTAGCCTTTGTTGTTTTTTACAACAGAGATGTGTGTCCAGATTCTCATTAAAAGATGGGCTTCTTTATATTGTCTGCTTCCTCTGACAGTCCCCTTAGATTGAACGCCAGCAAATCAAGCTATTTATTTTCCTCTGGCCTCCTTTTTTTTTTTTTTTTTTCCTTCCCTTCAAAAATCAATTCAAAGATTTTTTGGTTTGCTGTTACAAAAGCCTGTTGATTTCCGTCTTAATTTGAGAAGTGGCTCGAAATGGTGGCTGCTGAGCTGGGAATGCAGCACTTCCTGCGTTTTAAAGTGCCTTGAAATATCTGATTTTCACACACAAGATCGTTGGAGTGATGTGCTTTTTTGCAGGTGCGACTAAAAGGCCAAAACTGACAACAAATGTCACTGTTAAGCGACTGAAGACATCACACAGTTGAAACTGATTATACTCGGAGAAGATTCTCTGGTTTTATCCCGATCCCCCACAACAACGTGACAAGAAAGGTTGCGCTCCGCTTCTGCATTAGCATCAACTCCGTTTCTTAAAACACAAACAGAAAAGCGAGGGGTGACCTTCTCTTCATTTGGCACGGGGACAAAGTCGTTTGCGAATGACTCCTTTGCTTGCAAGAGTATTAAATTTAGCATGACAGGGACACCTTCATGTTTGCTACAACAACAACCAAAAATCTTTGACCTCCATTTTCTAGGCTATATGCAGAATGGGGCAATTTATCACCAGCCAAAAAATCTCAGCACCCTAATTAATTACAACTAAGTAAAGAATGTTTGGAGAGCCAAATTGCTTTAATTCCCCGAACACCAGCTGAAAGTCATTCATTATCAAATGTGTGCTCAAAGGTTAGTTTGCTTTTGCGAAGACGAAATAAGCATTAATTTCGGAGCGCGGGGCCCTGTGGCGAGACGGGCGAAGGCCACACATCACTGACGGCAGGTTCGCTGTCTGATCTTTGCTCGCTGCTCACTGGACAACGGCGGGTCTTGATACTTTCTGTGTAGTTCAGCCTGAGAGCACTCACTCACCCTAATTGTTAGCCGTGTTTGCCGAATGAAGTTTTTTGTTTAGACGTGATAATAAAGGGGTGTACGGTGGCAGCTCGCTCGAGGAGGAGAGGTGTCATTGACACAAGGGGCTTTAAGCCTTCCGAGGCCTCCATTAACAGGCCCAGCAGGGAATATGTTTAAAGAGTCTTCAGTATGCAGTCACTGAGCGGAGATGTGTAAAACTCCCACCGAGTGCTCAGGGGAATCCAGCCCCCCGAAAAAACGATGGCTCTTAAGTCTGAAGCCCCCTCCAGAAAAACAGGTGGGCTCTGACTAATTTCAGGAAATACAGAAACTCTCTATAGAAATAGTGGACAATTGGCCGTATCGAGGCCATCTCCCCCATTTATTTCTCAAAAATACACAAAAAAAGTTCAGAGCTCCTCCTTCCGCTATTCATAAATTCACCCGCGGCTCACACTATTTGAATTTTAAGCGCTTCGACTGAACAAGAATAAGAAGCACTTGAAGATGAAATCCATCTCTCGAAAGGGAATTCATCAAAGAAATTACTTCCCATATCAACAATAGAAATTACCTCACAATATGCAATTGTCCTATCCACATATTCATGGAACCCTTTGGTGTTTTTATGGGGTAAGAGGGACTATTTAGCAGGTAATACAGCATTAATGTGGAGGAGAGGGAGAGGGAGAAAAAAAAGCGTTTTAATGGAAGTGGCTTCTTGCCTCTGAATTTCGATGATGTGCACAATGCCCTTAAATCCCTTTCTTATTTGAGCCTGCTTTGCAGGTACTTTTGAGCCTTAATAGGATAAGCAGAGGACACAAAAGATTTCTATCTCTCAAGTCTTTCACTTCGCTGAGAATCCCGATCTCTGGCAATGAGCACTTCATGAATCATTCATTTTTAATAGATTATGCAAATTCCGGCACATAAAATCAACAAGATCAATAACTGCGGGCGTTTTAATTGGTGTTCGAAAAAACATTTTAAGGATGAACATAATCTCCAGTTCTTTCCCCCCGTAAAGACACAATTAATTTGAAATTGGATCTCGGCCTAAACACTGCAGATAATTTACTACTTTTTGCATGGCTTAAATTCCTCTGGTAGGCTTATCGCCGGCAAGTAAACTGTAATACTCAGCCATTAGAGAGACCACACACACCTGAATATCACATAATAGGCACTGAGGGAAAACCAAGCAGAGGAGCCGCTAACTAAATACTAATTACCAAGTGGAAGTTTTTACGTTAGTTTGACCTCTGTATGTTCCATTTCTCTATTTATTTATTTTTTTACTTTTTGTAACGAATTTTGCTTCAACTGTGTGATTACACGTCGCCTTAAAGGACTAGTTCACCCAAATTACAAGAAAAATATTTTTTTGTGCTGGTAGTATCAGGTAATGTAGATAATGTTGGTTTCATGTGGCCAATTTTTAAGATTTCCACTTCTTAAACCTCCATCTTTGACAGAGGCGAGTGGAATTTGTGCTTCAGTGCCGATTTAAAGGAGACTTATTCTGCTTTTTTACTTTTTTTCTTTCCTTCAGTCTGTTATATTTGTTCTTGTCCATGTAAAATATCTTGAAAGTTGAAAACACTCCTCCTGAAACACCTCATCAGTTGTCCCGCCCTTTAATTCTGTGACTTTGTGACATCATGACGTCAGCGTGTCATAGATGTGCATATTTTATACCTATATTCACAGAATTGAAGCTAACTGGAGGCTAAAAATCACAACATAGCTGACCGGAGACACAGTGAGTGGTGCTGGGTCAGGCTTGTGTGAGCTGACCAATCAGAGCAGACATAGTATTCAGGAAGGGGAGGGGGCCTCAAAGAGACAGGTACGCTTCAGACAGAGGGGGAATACAGAGCTCCAGTATGAGCAAACTGATGTGTTTTTTGAGCATTAAAGTGTGTAAACCTATTCTTGTAGTAACCCAAAATAAAATAATGAATAAGCATAATATGTCTCTTGTCATTTATCACAAACAATTGAACATTTTAAAGGTGCACCATGTACTTTAAGGGAAGAAGAACCAGGTCTACATTTCTTTTATGTCTAAACACACTGAATAAACAAACTCTCTTCTTTTTCATTACTGGATAAACCAAATAAACAAACTGACCTTAAAAGACAACACAATTTCCAACTGCTTTTCTTTGTTTATATGTGGTGGACCCGCCACCTGTCTGGCTTCGAACAGTGTTCTGGGGACCTTATTGTCCTCTGAGAACGGTGTGTTTATTTAATAATTGAAAAAAACCAACTGTTTCTGAGTCTGTATTACTATTATTCTATGTTCGAATTCTCAAAAGTGCCTCTTTGATAAAACAAATCTCCTCGGTAGAGTTCATTATTGTTTGAAAAGTTACCTGAGTAGCAGTATGAACGCTTTTGTATACTTACTTACTAATCGATGGAGACGTTTCTCTATTACTTTGACCTCTTTATGCTTTATTTTTCTGCCTTCAGAAAAGGGCATGGACTGAACTTTTTAACTGACACAAAAAAGCAAAGTTTCACACACGCACACACACACACACACACACACACACACACTGATATGCATACAATCCCATCTTTCTTCCCCTACATGTCTCTTTGCACCTGTAAACCAGTAAGGAGACCCTCTCCGCGGAGACCATCTAAAGTATCCCAGGTGCAAACAAAGCCGCCTGCAGAGCCAGACCTGCTTTTTACAGAGGCCATCAGTGCACAAAGGACAAACACACACCTTTCTTCTCAGGAGGCCTGCCTTACAGGGGAAATCTACCTCCCACATATTAATGAGAAAAGGGCCCTTTCTTTTCTCATAAGGCTGCTCGGCTATCATTTGAGAAGAGGGTGGTGGTGGTGCTGCTGCTGCTGATGGTGGTGGTGGTGGTGGTGGGGGCTGCTGCAATTTTCAATCACCCTGTCCTCCCCCGCGCAGAACTCGTTGCCTTTGATGGCTGCTGCATAATTATATGAATTTTAATAAAAGCTCTGTATATTAATCTCAGGCCCCCGACAGTCATCGTAAACTTTCAGTAAACTTAACCTTCTTCTTGGTAATAACACAGCAACAACGAAACAATATTTCAATTAGCCAGGCAGTCATTAACTGTGACAAGGAGAGGAGGGAGGAGAGAGAGAGAGAGAGAGAGAGAGAGAGAGAGAGAGAGAGAGAGAGAGAGGAAGAGATAGGGAGGGTGAAATAAATGATCATGGTGTTAGAGTCAGGCGGCAGAAATGCCAGAGCGTATTTACCGAGGCACATTACTCGTGCTTTGGAGACACACAAACTGTCTCGCGGCGAACAAATCACAGGAGCAACACAGCAGCAGCCAACAAGCAGTCGGTCCTGCATGGTGGCCTCTTTTTTTTTTTTTCTTTTCTTTTCTTTTTTTCTTTCATGAGACCTTGCTCTGATACACAGTCATAGTTCTGATGTGCTGACACCCAAAGGTCCTTGTCCGGGCGGTGACTGAACAGCTCACGCCCCTGCTCGCTCAGCAAAAAGAAAAAGAAAAAAAAAAAAGACCAGACGGAGGACAGCTGCTAAGCTTTTATCGCATCATCGTTACCACCTTTTCAGCTCAGAGTGAAATGGTATTAAAAAAGTCTTGACACTTAACTTTTTGGGTTTTGCTTTTATTTTCACACATTTCATTCTTTCTTTGTTGTCAATTGCACAAGCATCGTTTTTTTTTTTTCTTTTCTTTCTCTCTCTTTTTTTTTCTTCTCAGCTGAAGCTGTGGCTCGGCAGCATAAAGGCGTACTGTATGGCACTTGATCTTACCTACAGGGTAGCTTTGCGACACACTGGGGCCCAGGTCTGGGTTGGCGCTAGAGGATAAACTGGGCTTGACTTCGTCCAGGCTGGAATTCAGGGCAGGGAGCGAGTACTCATTAGCCTGGGAAAAGGACAGTTGAATCATTACACAACCAAACAATACCTAGATGGAAATCCTCCCTTCTCCTCCTCCATTAAGCGCTCCACACAGGCCTGTGCGAGTATAAATTTGTATGAGAGCATTGTGTGTGTGTGTGTGAGTGTGTGTGTGTTGTGTGTGTGTGTTCAAGCTGCAGGGTGGCAGTTCAAGCATATCATGAATGTATTTTGGTATTGTCTGAGAGGAAGTGGGATTTTGAGATGAGTGAAAAGCCAAGGCGTCAGCTGGCCCTTTGTGCTTGACTGCAGTCCTACCCCTGATCAGCCAAGGGAGAAAGCAGTTCTGCTTTGTTACAGGCACACCATGTGGCCCTGTTTGAGAGACACCATTCACCTTTTTTTTTCTCCTTTTCTTTTTTCGTTTGCCTTTTGCTTTTAATTTGGAGACTTAACCACCTTTAAATTTCATAACTTCTTATCTCTGAATGGAGTCGCTTGTAGGACTTGCACTTTTTTTGTGACCGATTAGCTGAGATGTTGCTTCTTGTGTGCGCTAAGATGTCGTCTTAAAGGACAAGTTCAAATCACAGCAGTAGCGATGAGAGTTTTAAGAGTTCTGCTTGTGTAACTTCCATTTCAACCTTACTTTAACAAAAGTGAGACAGAGGTGGAATTTGTGCGTTTGTGCTTCTTTTATCTACAGAAAACATTAAACGTTTAAATTTCAAAAGCTCAGTGGCAGGATTGCTATTGTTTGGATATGTTTGATACTGGTGCCAGGTTACCTGAGTACCAACACCATTACTAATTTTAACTTTTGTGTCTATTGAAATGAAATGTGTCTATTCTTATGGTTCTAAACTCAGCTTAAACCCCCCAAAAGTCTAAAATTGTCAGAATTGTGATTTAAATCAGAAGATATCTGATTAAAAAATAAGTAACTAAGATTGCTGATCTAATCAGGCGTTTGATGATAATTTACGGGAGTTGAGATTGACGCTAAGGAGGATCAAATTCCAGTTCTTGCCAAAAAGTTTATCCAGAAACAATGCCCTGATTTTTCTGCACGATCAACAGAAATCAGTTTTTTTCCTCGGGACTGTTTTCTTTAGTGGAAAGTATTTCCACTAAAAACCTCACACAGCCAAATCTGTGGATTATCCAGATTAACTGGGACATTGTTTTCTGGACGTGTCTTTTCTTTTTCAAAGAAGAATGTTCAATTGAGCACAAACGCAGCGGAGGCCTGCGCTTAACGAAATCTCAGCAAATGCAACCAAATGTGTCGGTTTTTTTGTCATTTGGGTGAACTGACCCTTTAATGAAAACTCTCCTCAGCTCATCTCTCATCCTCGTGTTTCCTTTTGTGACTCCTCTAAAAAGACACTCGCGGCAGATGTTAGCAGGGTTTTCCTTTAATGAGACGAGACTTCCGGAGTCTGAGTGTTGACAATGTTTGTCCAAAGCCCAGTGTGAGGCTGAGTGGCTCAGTGGGCCGCGCTCCCACAGGGGGGGACGCCCGTGACCCCGCTCTTGTCTGCCACTATCACCGATAAACTCTAATTGTCTGCTACAACTGTTCACTGGCACAATGTCGGATGTTTTCCTCTATTCTCGGAGGCCTCAGACGCCAAACAGACGTTTTTATCATGCAGATAAAGGGCAGAAGGGGGAAAAAAAAAACCCTGAAAAGATGGGTCTGAAAGGGATGACCAAATGGCTAGCAGAAGTGTGGGAGGGGTGAATCCATTGCGTTTTGCATCTCCAGAATGGCTTTTTAATGCCCCGCTACAGAACCCAGACACTGGCTAATAGGGCCACATTTTCCAGAGGAAGGAGAGAAAAAAAAAATGGTGAGGCGCCCGTGAAGGGAAAGTGCTTCTGATTAATATTGCATTAAATTAAACCTGATTTTTCTAGACTGCTCCTGGCCTCTTTTTCCCCCCTTTTTTTCTTTTTTTTTCCTCCCCTCCTTACTTGCCCTCTTTTTTAGTCCGACCCTTTTAATACTCTCCCTGACGCTCTTTGTGATTGCAAGTCATTTCCAATTCGTTTTGGTATTGATCTTCCAGTAGAAATCAGTTTTGTAATTAGCTGCAAATTAGGCCCTCTTCTGGAGGTGAGGCCTGTCCCACTGATTTATCACCTGCGTAATTCGCCCCGATTGGAGAGAAATTAAAATGAACTCAATTAGGGCGACTGCTTTTTGCTTTATGGGTCCGACTTGTAGTTTGGTGGGAGAAATTAATAGTCTCTTGTTGTTTAATAGTATAATGAAAGTAAATAAAGGTTATCCATTGTAATAAGCCCAGAGCTTTTAATAAGCGGTGCTTTGTGGCTGTCGTTTCGGCGTGGGGGTGGCCGTTCCCCAAACGCCTCTTAATTTTTTGAAATGAGGATGGATGGCCGAGTGTTTTCTGTGATGTGAGAAGGACTACGCGCTTTCATACGTTCATTTCACGAGCACATGTTCCAACAGAGGTTGCCTCGCTGGTCGTGAAACATCAAGATATGACACAGAGGCAGTTGAATAACACAGCAGGAATGAAGAAAAATCTAGGTATCGATTAATTTCATGTGGCCTCACTGTTATTCTCAATTATAGGGGATACAAGGAATGTGTTTTTCATCACAAAATCAATAACGTGTGGGAGTTTTCCTGGTGATCCCTCCAGCATTATACATGCTCGGTTGTAATCCTGTGCTTGGACATCTTGGACGTTTGTTTAATTAGTTTCTGGATATGATTTGGGAGTATTTGTGAGTGTGTTCTTTGCAGCCCAGTCGCCAGGATGCAATGTTAGAAGGCAACGTCTTCTGCAGACCACAGATTTGTGTTTGAGTCACGCCACTGGATATTTTGTCTGAAGAGATTTCCAGCTGTTTTTGTGCAGGTTTCTTTCACTGTAGCCCTGGGGATATTTCAAGCTTTTTATGCGGTACCAAACCGGTGTTTTTTAAGGACACCTAGTGATATTTCCAGCGGATTTCGAGGCGTCAAAACCGGGTGTTTGTAAGGGAGTCTTGTAGACATGTCTGGCTGGTTTTGTGCATCAAAATCGGGTGTTTTTTTAAAGACACTTGGGACATTGTCAGCCAGGAGATCTGCAGACATGTCCAGCCGTTTTTGTGGAGACAAAACCGGGTGTGTTAACGGGAGACCAGGTGATATTTCCAGCTGTTTTTGTGGCGTCAAAACCGATCTGCAGTCATCTCCAGCCGTTTTTGTGGAAACAAAACTGGCTATTAGTCACGGGAACTCAAAGCATCCCCATCTGTGAGCACGGTGACTTATCAGGTATTTTATGCCAAAACATGATTTTTCCTAACCTTAACCAAGTGCGTTTTGTGCAAAAACCTAAACACCAAAGAGAAAATTCAACCTAAACAAACTTTGCGTTGCAAGGTATAGAAACAGTCTGCTTTAACGGAGCTGTGATCTCGCCGAAACGTTCCTTGCTGACATTCATTCTGGCGATTGGGTCGATTTTTGTGTTTTAGTCAGAGTCACAGTGTTTTTGTGTGTATGTGTGGAGGCGTGGTGAGTTGCGGTGCTCTACTAACCTGTTCTGGCTTGATGTGCTCCGATGTAGGGAAGACGTCAGGGTACGAGGGGCGTTCAAAGACCCGGTCCAGCGCTTCCAGCTGCTGCTGGGTGAAGGCATCTGCCCTAAGGTGTTTCCGTAAACTCTCCACACTACCCTGAGAATCACTGTTTGGGCCAGAACCATCTGAACCATCTACAAGAAGAGAGAGCAACAATCGAGATACTGACCCCGGGAAGCTGGCCTTTACTTCAAGCTATATGCACTTTATATTCTCCTCATGTGTTTTTTTTTTTTTCCCCTGTACCACCTCTGCGGGGGGATCTGAGGAGGACAGAAAGGGATGGAGTGCAGGTTTTTTTTTTTCCACACCTTAATGGCTGTAGTGAGCCACTGGCTACATCACACAGGCTTTTTCCCTGCACCCCCCACCACAGTAGTAACACCATCATGATCTGAGAGCCCTCTGGTAATTGATGGATTACCATCACTTGCAAATATATACATGTTGTGGCAAGCATGTATACTAATGAAAGCAGCAGCGAGCCCATTATAGTGCCTTTTTTTTTTTTCATTCCAGCCAGGGTGATTTTTTTTTTTTTGTATTCATTTCTTTTCTTTTTTCCTCTTTCTCTCCTCCCCAAAAAAACCCGACCGGTGCAATTCAAGACTCAAGAGCATTTTTTTTTTTTTTTTTTTTTTAAAGCACAATTTCCCTTTTTTCACAATTCAATACCGCTTTCATTCTCGGCGAGTGTGTGATTCCATTTGGAGGACAAGGGGCTGAATAAAATCGTACAGTCTAGTTCAATCATCCTGCTCTCCAAACACAGGAATTTTCTCCCGACTCCTGACCTGATTACCCCGACGGTTGGGGAAGAAGGATGCCTTAGCTTTTCCCGTTGTCACTTGCGTGCAACGCTTTAAAGCCTTTACAGACCACCCTACCATACCTCCCTCTTTTTTTTTTTTTTTCTCTTCCCTTCCTTTTTCTCCATCACACACCCCCACACCTCCTCTCCTGGCTGCACTGGCTGTGTCTGTAGGTCTCCTCCCCGGATCCCAGAAAGCTTTAGCTCCCTTGCAAATCTGTCATTCTAAATTTGCGGCAGATTATGTTCTCCCCTCAGTGGGAGAGCGCTGATATATGATATGCAAGGCCCCTATTGATTGCCTGATCTGGTGGCAAGAGGGAGCTGAAATGAACTTGAAATGAACATCATGCCTCAACTCATTGTGCGTATAATACTCTACTTAATCCCACATTTTTCTCTGCCATGGAATTCAATTGATCAATCATGTCTGTGTGATAGTACCATTTGGGAGGGTTATTGCCATTCTATTCTGCTGCTTGACCTTTTTTCACAGGCTGAGGCCAGAGGATGAACCCGGCTCTCCCATGAAGAGCCGGAGGGGCTATAAAAAAAGAGAGTGTGTGAGCGTGCGTGCGTGTGGGTGTCTGAGCAAGTGCGAGTGTGTGCAACCTGAAATTGTGCTGATAGCTGCAAAAATGACAAGCAATAAATAAGTTGTGGGTTTCGCTAACGACGACTTGTAAACGCTTGGTTCTGTTTTTTTTTTTTTGATTTCTAGCACAAATTAACGCAGGACTTATTGAGAGGCGATGCACCGATCCGGTACTTCGTTAAACTCATCAGGTTTCGACCCTGATCCACATTAAATACAGTATCTTTGATCATTCAGTCGTGACTGAAACCGTTTTTGAATTAGTTTTCTCATATCACATAATTCAAATGTTAACCACGGGCAAAGAGAGCCCTGGTAGAGGATAAGTATTCGGAAACGGAAGAGAAAATGTGGGAGTGATGCGTCACTATCATTCACCGCTCAATGTATTATCTGTTATTAGAACTCTTAAAGCTCTAAAAAAATGAAGCCAACGCCAGTACCTCGACTGGCCACTTGGGGCTGTCTCCAACAGTGAGTCAATCCCCTCAGACCGCCATCAGACAAAACATCCAGCTTTACAGCAGAAATAAACATTACAGCCTGGTCCAAGAAAAAAAAAAAAAAATGATATTGGTCTCTATCGCTAATTTCTACGGTCGCGACAATTGTGTCATAGAGTTGTGCACAATTTGCGGCATTGTACTTTAAATGACAGCTAGCTAGCTGTTAGCAACCAGGCGTCATTCGGCTTAAGTGGGAGTTGAGAGGATTCAGGCACTGCCAAGACGGCTCGACAGAAACCTACGGGTGACGTCATGAAGACTACATCCATGCTGTAGCTATACATTCTACAGATTTATAGATTATACTGATGCAACAAACGTATAAGTAAAATTTTGGTGGCACATAAATTAAACAACAACATTTGACCACAGTAGAGTGTAAATACGGTTACTTCTCGGCAAACATTTAATGAAATCAACACAACTCTTTTGTCTACTACATGTGAGACTACAGTCAGAAGATGGTCAGTTAACTGAGCATAGAGACTAGAAACAGGTAGAAACAGCGGGCCTCTCTCTGCTCTCTCACCTCTAAAGCTCACTCATCGCTTCCGATCTGATGCTAAGCTAAGCTAACTGTAGCTACATACCTAAAGGACACACGTCACTCACTGACTCTCAGGACGAAAGCGAACACCTCCAGGTGAATATGCAGCAGGTCTTCTCCTCACCCCTCACCTACTACAGCTGCTGCCTCTTGTCACTTTATCAAACCCAATTGTTCTCTTTGCTACCAAAGCAAATAGAGTCATTAATTACTTTCCATCAGCCAGCCCAAGCCACAACACCTGATCAATACCCCCCCCAACTATATTTGTCATTCACCACAGTGGAATACACTTCCCACACACAAGACAAACCATCCTGGGTCAACCTACACACTCGTCCTCCCACTCCTCACACCGAGACCGACAGTCCCATCTGCCCTCCCAGCTACTGATTCCCAGCTGACAACTCAACTGCATTTTGGCGATGAAGACGATTTGCGGTGTCATATTCGAGTTTGTGCATGTTTAATCATTCTTTGAGACTGTCCTCCTGAGAAAACTGAAGCATGAGTCGCCGCGAGAATGCTATTTGTGTGCTTGCAAAGTATCACAAATCATGACTTTTGAACATCGGGAGCGAAGGAGGTAGTAGTGTGATGTTATAATAGAGCCACAACAAAATATTTAATGCTACAACACAGGCAGACAGCAGACAGACAACTTTGGTGCCTTTGCACCGTGTTTACGTTTGTTCCCTAACTTTAACCTTGGGGTTGTTTTTTGGCATTTAATTGCAACTTGTTGTAAGTTTCCTATTGTAAGTAAAACACTTTCCTCCCTGAAGAATACTGGTTATTTCACATGAGCTCGAACTTGTCAGAAAAGTGACCTTATGGTATTTTCGTGCATCGTGCAATCTGGGTCACGCAACTTCAGCTGCACAGACCTGATGAAGCAGATTATTGGAGCTTTTGGGCACTAAACTCTTACAAATGTGTTCTGATTCTGCCTTTTTCCAATTAAAATGTGTTTTTTGTTTATTTTTTTACTCATAATTCATATTAAACAGACATATTTCCGATGTGAAAAAGTATCAATGTGCTGTTAAGTGTTTGTTGTCATCACTGAAAGAAGTCAGATCCGTTATTTGGACATCTCCAAATCTGCCCATTATGCAGCGGTGATACTAATCTTTGACCACAGTGGCTTTGTTGTTGGGTTACACGCTTGTCCCGCTCTGTGGTCGTTTATTGATCATCTCTGGAGTCGAGTGTATTCATCTTGACATCAGTCTGTATTAACACTCCGGTAACGAGGGAGCAGCCTCCATCAGATCAGATAACCAGCTCTAGTAAAGCAGGCTCCTCTCTGCGGGTTTGGCACCCAGAGGTCATGACCCCTAGCAGGAGGCTTTAGCCAACGTAACTCCAGAACCCAGACAGGGAGCGAGTCTGAGTGACTGCCCGCCAAACAATAACACAACAATCACCATGAATGAAGTGCTATAGTGGCTGTGTCTGAGAGTCTGACTCCAGCAGAAGGAAAGGATTTCAGAATAAAAGCCCTTCACGCAATGAAAACAGAGTCTCTAAGTTCTCGTCAGAGACACGAGGAGGCGAGCCGGCGCCTTGAGGTCACGAAAGGCCCCCCTCCCCCCCACCGTCAGATGAATGAGCTCAACCCTCCACCCTCCTCTTAGTCTGCCCCTTGTTTAAGTAACACGTCGACATACATGCGCTCTCGTTTCCCTCAACACGTTGTTACGCATTTCACAATAATACACCTCTATAATTTCCCGCCTGACTCAATTCTCGGCTAATGAAATCAAATTAAAAACAAATTGGATGAACTCAGCTGCGTTTTTGTTTTCCTAATTGAATGTTTTGATTATGTAAACATAAATGAAATAGTGCATTCGGAGGGCGAATGCGACTGTTCTGCATCGACAAAGATCGGGGATTGATTCAGGAAAAGGGGATTAAACGATAGCAGATTGATGGAATTGATTGAAAGCTTTTTTTAGAAAAGATTCTGTTTGCAGCCTCTGAAATGCGAGAAAATCTGCTTTTCTAACTTTTATTTTACTATTGCTAGATATTTTTTGAAGGTTTTGTGCTGTTGTTCAAACAAAACAAGTAAATTAGAAGTTGTTTCAGACACTTTAAATGCATTTACACAATCAAGGTATTTCTCAGTTGCAGTTAGCAGTTGCTTATTGCTTGCTGGGCATCAATGTGTTGTGATCTGCCTGAGCTTTTAAAGGTGTTGTTAAAGGTGCAATATGTAGCTTTTGGGGTAGAGATCTTAATCGGAAGACTGACATATTTTTTGTGCCTGTTTTTGTCAAACTGAAAGGACAACGCATGTTCATACTGTTTTACCTTGTGGCGGACCCTGCCACCTCTTTAGCTTAAAACTGTCTTCTGGGGGCCTTATTTTCCACTGAGAACAACTCGTTTTTTCAGATGTGGGAAAAAAATTCAAACATTTCTGAGTTTGTATTAATACCTCGTTAATACTGTAAATATAAAATCTCTCCCCCAAAACTACGTAGCACCTATCTAATCTGAAGGTGCTGACATTCTGCTGCGCTCTGAGTTCCTGTGTTGATTCTTCCCCTCCCCCCCCCCCCACAAAAAAAAAAAACAGATGCTGATACACAGAGCAGTGTGTGACGGCGGCCCCGCTCCATCACTCATCTCCCTCCACAGTCCTCATGACGCTCAGAGAGGAGAAATAATTAATTCAACAGCTACTGAAGCACAGAATCACATCCATTCTGACTGCCACTGGCTATTGTTGTTGGCTTTTTTTTTTTTCTTTTTCGAAATTTATGATGATCATCTTATCATGAAATTTCTCTCTTGGTATTTCGCTCATAAATCAGGGGGAGAAAAGCGCCGACACAAAAGCGAGAAAAGCGATCGGAGCGGCTGAAATTAAGAGTCATCTACTGGCCTTATCGTGCAATTTTGTGGCGGTGACGGCGGTGGTTCTGAAAAGGTGGAGGGGGGGTGGGGGGGGGGACGTGTGATATGACTTTTTGAAAAGGGGGGCCTGGACACACTTCACGGACACATGTTCTCGACGGGGGCCCTCCAAGCTGTCTGCGCAGGGTCAATTCAGCTTCGCTCAATAACAAGGAAGGTGAACAAAAAACATCCATGAAAGCAGATTTGTACTTAAACAGCCGATACTGTGCGAGAGATTTGTACTTGACCCCCGAGAGCGGCAGCTTCTTCTTTGTCTTTTCTGAGGCCCCTACAGAAGCAGTGGGTTGGGGGAGGTGGAGGGGGGGGATCGGAGCGAGCCGAGACGTGGATGTTAATCTGCGAGCTAATAGCTTTTCTCTGCAGAGTCGCCCATTCTAATATATGTCACTTTGTAAAAAAACGGACAGCCGTGGTCACCGCAGAGCGCCGTCCCCTCCCCGGCTCCGTCCGCGCAACAATGGCTGCCAAGTGTAACATGCTACTTTTAATTTGCAATAACACGTGACAATAGCAGATTAATGGCTCTTATGACACCTGTGTCCCTGAAGCTCCTCTCGCCGAGACCCAGTGTACATAACGTGTGTCACACTACATTATCTCTACATCCCTGCTGTAATGGTGGGGGGGACCTTTTTTTTTTTTTAAGGGCACTGCTGACTTGGAAACTCAGGAGCTGTCTGCCGGCTTTGGCAGAGCGCCACAGCGACTGCCTAAAAACAAATACTCCGGGCCACACAGCCAATCCATTTTCACCGGGTGCCTGTGTTGCTCGCCTCCTCCTCCCCTTCCTCCCCTTCCTCCTCCCCTTCCTCCTCCCCTAACCCTTCCCCTCCTTTCCTTTCGCTCATTTTTGCTCATGTTTTCAACCCTTGATAATGACTGCTTGTGCCATAATCATCATGAGGCTTACCAAGTTAAATAGGGCTCAGGCGAGCTACTGTGCTGTGAGGAAATTTAATCCAAGCATTAACTGGCTATAGACTACTGCCTGCTGAGGGAGGGCAGAACATGTCTGAATGGCAAACAAGGCGACAGCTCAGCCGAAATAAAAAAAGTGTGATTTACACCGGAGACGCTCGTGAAACAGCAGCTCGCAGACGTGCCTCTCACTCGTGGTTGTTTGATTTTCAGCGCAACATACTGAGGTCTCATGTGTAGCTGTCCTGGATAAGAAGTATTTTTGTCTTGAGGAGGACTAACTAGTAAGCTCGTGGTGACAGCATGTGATTGTTTCCAGGCATATTTCTCCAAAAAAACGACAAGAAAATTGTGTTTTTTCAATGTTAACGTTACAAAAAACGCACAAGTTGAAGCAAAGACAGAAGGCCTCTTAAAACTATTGATGGTACCTTTGGCAAATATGGCATCTCTCTAAAAAATACAGGTATGAAATGATATAGGCCCTGTACACCCCTTGGTTATGACATACAAGGGCTGTGGCCTAAATTTCAAAATAAAACTACTCACTATTTCCACCCAAATTAAATAAAACAGCAGCTCAAACATGCGTCTTACTGACATCTTACATTGTATGATTTCAGAGCCATACTGAGGGTCTCACATGCAGCTTTAATGTCTGATTATAAAATAAGACTAACCAGGAGACTTATGGTGAAAGCATTTGATCGTCTTTCTTTGAAAAACAACCAAATATCTCGTCATTTCCGGTGAAGATGTTACAAAAATGCATGAATGGAGGCAAAGACGACAGCTGTTGATGGTTTCTACACCAAGTATGGCTTCAAACTCTCTGAAAATAATACTTAATGGTTGTATAGTTCCTTATACACCCCCAGATTATGACACACTAGGGCTTTGGCCTAAATTTCAAAACAAAACTGCTCATTAGTTCATGATACAGCAGCTAAAACATGCTTCTTACTTATATTTGCTTGATTTCAGAGCCACATATTGTGGTATAATATGTGTTTTTGCCAATTTGGCTAGAAAAAACTACTTACACTGATTGTATTTGATAAATTTACGGACATATTCATTGAAAAGCCTTTTTCTTCAGGTGAACTAAGCAAAACACATGAATGGAAGCAGACACAAAAGTATCTACGACAAATATGGCAAAATATGGCAACTGTGATGATTTTCATTCCACAAACACTCCAAAAATGATAATAGAAAGGACCAGATTATGACATTCTGGGGTTGCAGCCTCAATTTCAAAACAAAACTACTCAGTATTTCCACCGGAATTTAGAGAGACGATCATGAAACAGCAGCTCAAACATGCTTATGACTTCTATTTGTAGGACATCAGGGCCACATACTGAGCTCTTACATGTAGCTGTCTCAGACATGAATTGTTTTTGTCCAGTTTGGTTAGAAAAAAGACAAAATAGTAATCTTGTGCTTATAGAATTTGATCATTCCAGACTTATTGTTCAGAAAAACAACTAAAGATCTTGTTCTTTCAGTGTAAATTCCACACGAATGCACAGCTTCTTCAAACTGTTGATGGATTTTTAGGCCAGTGTGGTAGAAAGATCTTGTTTTCTCAGTATGAATGTTCAAAAGAAACGCACGAATGGAAGCAAACAGCTGATGGTACCTATGGCAAATATGATTTCCTCCCAAAAACACACCCTACAAATAAGAACAGATCATTACATGGAGCCATAAAACACCCCCCGGTTATGACATACTGGAGCTGGGGCTGAAATTTCAAAACAAAACTACTCCTGAATGGATCCAAAACACCTCCATATCCTCAAAAACAGTCAGATATAACCCGTAAAAAGCGTCCTAAATGACAACAAAGGCTCTACTCTTCAGTCTGCTGCAGAATCCTGTCATTTTCTTGTTTTTTTTATTTTGTATTTGGGCTAAGGTGCACTCTAAGAGCAGACAGTAACAGGACAATAGTGTCTACAGGGTAACATCGTATGTAATATACTATTCTTACAAACTGTAGCTCCGGGCGAGACATTGCTTTTTTTGCACCCGAGTGTGTGTGTGTCTGTGTGTGTGTGTGTGTGTGTGTCCGAGGGGCCTGGGGTTTATGTTTTGGAAAGATAAAGTATCCCTGACCCCGTGGTTCCAGGTAGGCACCAGCTGGCCGCTGAGAGAGTATATAAGAACCACGACTCCCTCTCCTTCCGTCAGCACAAGTCCTACTACCACACACACACGCACGCATGCACGCACGCACGCACGCACGCACGCACACACACCTTTCTTCTCTTTCATCGTAATGCTGGCCGAGCACCTAAATCACAGAAATGGCAGCACATCAGGGGAATCATTTGAGACTGAATAGCCATAGAAACATGGCGCTGTCACCTGGAAGACCTCCACCAAACAGGCCAGCTCACACACACCCACACACACACACACACACCCACACACCCACACACACCTTATTCCTCTCCCATGCCCTTTAATACCTCTTTGCCCTTCAGTAGCAATCTGCATAGAAATGTGTGCATTCTATCATTCAGTGACTAGACATTACACCCGGGCTAATATGAGAGGGTCCTCGGAAACGACCGAAAATGAACCCCCCTCTCGAAAAATACCAGACGTTTGCATTATGCCTCCGCGATGGCATCTCTTACAGGGAAAGGCTTGATTATGTCATTTGCCATGTCCACGTCATGCTGGTTTTTATATCTTTGCCAGGAAATCTACCTCTGACAGGTCATTAGTCATCCCCTCCCCTCCCCGCACGCACATAAAACATCAATTCCACTCAATATCCCGCAAACCCCCGCGCTTCTCGACAAACGCCAGAACAAAGAAGACGCTATGTAAACTACTGCCGCGCTCTGATTAGCTCTCATTCCGGAGTACTGCAGAAATAAGGCACTCATTCCCCACCCTGTTTGAGATAACTGCCCCCCTTCTCTTTTCTTTTTTTTTTTTTTTTTATGTGTGCAGCAGCATCCCTCCGTACCCGAGCACGCTTTGCGACATGAGTGCATCTGTTTAGCTATTCTCATCAGCTGCTTATGTAGTGACATTAAGGAAGCCTATTGCTTACAGAACCAATAATCTATATCGCCTCAGGCTCCTTTTATATCCACTACTTCAGCAGCAGAAGTGGAGCCACTTTTGTTAAAGCAAAAAAAAAAAAAAAAAAAAGAGAAAGAAAAAAGAAAGAAGAAGAGAGAGCCCCTCCACCAAGCAGAGCTACAGAGGCTTTTCTTGACTGACCCGGGTGGTTGGCTACATCATCTTGACATGTAATTATCTAAAGCCCTTTAATCACTTCCATAAAGATTAATTGCAGGAGACAACAGCGGAGGTCGTGTCTTCAAATCAAAAGACTCCTTGGCAGATTGACACAGCGGCGTAACAGGGTTCAGACCTAGGTGTTTTATAAGGGTCATCCGCTTGGAGCCGAAGCCGGAGCGGGCCTTTTTTTTTTTTTTTTTTTTTTTTTAATGCTGTAATTGCAAGTTCAGCAAAGTGGAGGTTCTTTATAGCATAAAGCTGAAGAAAATCTATTCAATCTTTTTTTTTTTTTTTTTCAAGCGTTTTTCGTGAGATATTTTTAGCTAATCCCGACTTGAGCGTACGTGTGTGTTTGTGTGTTTTTTTTCTCTTACCGTCATCTCTTTTCCTCTTTTCCCCGTTGGACCGCGGAATACCCAGAATCCCGTTGATGGAGTAGGATCCCGCCGGGTCGTTGGAGGCGCTGGTTACAGGCGGAGACACTGTGTTCGGTACTGAAGGGGTGGAGAAAAAAAAAGAGGATTTTTTTTTTAAGTGAGTTTGCACGCATGTAGAGCACGTGATGCGAATCCCCTCGTCAAAGTTGGCGCTGTTACCTATAGTGTGGCCCGGTGTCGACAGGGACGTCCCGTCAGGAGACGGATGGAAAGGCTGCTGGACTTTTGTTCGGATGATCCTGCAGGACAGGAAAAGAAAAAAAAAGAAAAGCAGATATCAGCTGCTGCTTCCCCTTTTCCCTGGAAACGGGGCCCTTTATACGTAATTACAATATCAAACACAGCTCATACGCTAAGATCTGGTCAGGGGTTTTTTCTACCTTAAAGGTGAGCGTGGAGAAAAGTCTTCATTGCACTTTTGGTCTGAGTGATCTTGCAAACAAAGCATGAAATCACATCAATTCACCTCAATGATCAGCTTCACTGACTCTACCTGGCCTGCACTAATCAGCCCTCTCTCTCTCTCTCTCTCCCTCTGTCTCTGTCTCTCTCTCTCCCCTTCTCTCTCTCTCCCCACACCACCACCACACCACCGTGGAGTGGAGTGGAGGGGAGGAGGGTGGGGGTATTTCACTGGCCCTATAGCAGTAGCCCTTCCCAGATCAAACGTCTCTGTGGTACCAAGGGCCCCCATGTGCCAATGCGGATGAGGTTGTATCGATCGGGGCTTGGGGAGAAAAAGTTGGGGATTAGTCACACGGGCAAACAGATGCAAATAGAAAGCTATAAATTACATGTGACAGGAAAGCAATAGTTCCTTATTGCCTTGCACAAGCTTACGCCAGCATTAGATTCCTTTAATCTGAATGGCACTTGGGGAGAGAAAAGGGAGCTGTCACAATAATTTGTAAACTTTAAAACTATTCATCACGAAATGCCACCGGAGCTATTTTGGAGCGTGGGTGAAAAGGATTATGGATCCCTTAAGTGTTGATTTCCAAACACAATTCCACATTTTTGTTCATTTGTTCTTTTATTTTCTCAGCGGCTGAATGAAAATATTTGCAGATAGATTAACCTAGATCACGATTTTGGAGCAAACTCCTCTTGTATTTTTCTCACAATCGTTTGGGGAACTATTTGAGAGCTGGAGTAAAAGAGGTTGGGTGGAGATTATGGATCCTCTGAGGGTTGATTTCTTTGCACGATTCAGATTTTGTTCATTTTGTTCAGATTAAATGCTCAGATTACAGTTTTCAGCAAAGGCCTCTTGTATTTTTCTCACACTATTCATCGTGAATGTTAAAAGAGCTTTTTTGGAGCACAAGTGAGAGGATTGTGGATCCTTTAAGCGTCGATTTTTCAAGCACAATTCAAATTTTGTGCGTTTCTTCTCAGGTTTATTGCAGAAAAAAATGCCCAGAATGCAATTTTGAGCTCACATCTCCTATATTTTCTCACATTACTCATCACGTATGCCACCAGAGCTTTTTTAGAGAGCTTGGGTGAGGACTATGGATCCTTTAAGGGTTGATTTCTATTGCAGAATACACATTTTGTGCATTTTGTCCCATTTCTTTCAGGTATTTCTTCTTTGATTTCACAAAAAACAACAGCCCAGATTAATATTTTGAGCACACTCCTCTCTCAATATCCAGAAATGCATCTGTGGTTCTTATTTCTTTGCATCAGAATGAAAATATTTACAATAAAAACTGCCCAGATTCCACTTTTGAGCAAACATATCTTATATCTTTATATTTTTCTGACAATAATTCACAGAGTTTAAAACTATGCATCATATATGCCCTGTTAGGTATTCTAGAGCTTGAATAAAAGAGGTTGGATGTGGATTATAGATCCTTCTAGGGTTGATTTCTTTGCACAGAAATGCATCTGCTGTTCTTATTTTCCTTCTATGAATGAAAATATTTACAGATAAATACTTTTGAGCATGCACCTCTTGTACTTTCCTCCATAATATCCAGAAATGCATCGAAATGATTTGGATATTGATGTTACTGTAGGTGCCAGAAGGCTTCAGAGGAAATAAATCCAACACTGTCACACGCAGAAAAAAAAACAAAAAAAAAACAACAGAAAAAAACTCCCCTCGGAGGCAAAGCTACCTAACAACAAGCCTTTCCCAGAGAGAGCGCATATTGATGTTTTAATTTTTTTCACTTCTCCCCATAACAGTTATTCGACCCCTTGACTTGCGCGCGCGACATAAATCCGAAGACTTTATTTGGTATCCGTGTTCTTGATATTGAATAAGCAATTTGGGAGAATGAATTAATGACCTGGCTGTTGCTGAAAATCCCCTGAAGAAATATTAAAATTGCTTTCCCTCTGAATCAATAATATCTAGCGCCATTGAGGGGGCTTTTCTTTCTTTTTTTCTTTCCCTCGTTGTTGTTGTTTTTATGTCTACCAGCAGGCTATAGCGTTACCCCAGCTCGTAGTACAACACTATCTCTGTAGCGTTTAATAATGCATGCAGGGGGAAAGGTGTTTAAATGGAGCATCGTCTTTTGTCAACAGTCCTGAGGTCAGACCGTCTGCCACAGAAACCCACGACTGGCCCCAGTCAGGATCATCCAACTGGAAAAGACTCTGGCTCCAGTCAAGAAAAAGGCCTTTTATTTAACTTTCTCTTGTCGCTTATTTTAACAAAAAACACCTCACTTTTTCGTGGATTTCTTTTTTTTTTTTTTACTTTACGTAGCAGAAGATCCAAAGCACTGAGGATGTTTTGATCGATTTTTTCGCATTTTTTTTGCGGACTGCTCCTTTACAAACTCCACCATGCATTGGAAACATTAACCTCCAGCCAAAATCAAAACAAACGTCGCCTCATTTGCGCGCCAGCTCTCCCTTTTTAACACTTCTTCTGTTAATAAAAAGGGAGAGACAGAGAGAGAGAGAGAGAGAGAGAAAATCTTCGGCATTAAGCCATAATAGAAATGCAAAGTAGCTCTCATACTGTATTTGGCTGATAGAATTACAGTTCTTTGTATTCACAATTTAATTTCCCCACATAAACAAAGACACATAAGGCTCCCCCCCCCCCAAATAGAAAAAGCTTTAATTGGAATTGAAAAAAGGGGGAAAAAAAAAAAAACTTTACGGGGGCCTCTTTTAATGATATTAATGTACGTTCTGAATTTATCACATACATGTGTCTGAGCCTCCTTAAATGGGGCTTTTTAAGCAGCCACGAAGCATGAAATGAATTTTCTTCAACCCCCTTTTTTTTTTTCTTCCTCTATTTAAAAGATGTCTTGTGTGGAGCTGTCCGTGCTCTCCCATCAGCTCATTAAAATGTAATGCTGATGCTGGCTCTATGGAACAGTGCCTCTTAACCAAAGTTCATCACCAGGGATCTCTGGTGGTGGTGTGGGGGGTGGTATAGAGGAGAGGAGGGGGTGTCCCGGGTCCTCCTGTAGCTGCCCTTTTTCTACAACTGTACGGATTTCTTAAAGAAAACGGAGGATTTGCAGCACAAACAGGGAGACTCACACTGTTAAATGTGGACGTTTTTGAATGGAATTTGGCACGTGAGCGTTTTTCAATCGAGACAGAACTGATGCAACACTTGCGTGTGCATCGTCATAACGACGCATTGATATTAATCACAGCGAGGATGTAATGCAAGGATTTAAATCAGAAGGAGCCCCCCTCCCGCTGAGAAACAGGAAGCGATTTTTCCACAATAAAACATCTTGCAGGGTGAAACGTTTTTAATTATCACCTAATTTCAAACAATTTCTTCACAATAAAATCCTGCACAAGAGGTGCATCTTAACCAAAGTTTATCCCCAGGGATCTTTCGAGGACGAGTAAATACAAGAGGAGGGGGGGTCCTGAGTCCTCCTGTGGCCGCTGTTTCGACAACTAGATGGATTTCTTTAAGGAAACTGAAGATTTGTACCAGCTTTAAATGTTGAGTGTGGATATTTGACAGTGTAATTTGGCATGTAAGCGTTTTCAATCAAGCCAAAATTGATACCCCACTTGAATGCATCGTCATAATGTTGCATCAATATTAATTACAGCGGGGATGTAATGCAAGGATTTAAATCAGGAGCCTCCTTGAGAAAACAGGAGGTGAGTTTCACAATAAAACATTGTGCTTGATGATCACCTGATTTCAAACAGTGTCTTCAAAATAAGATCCTGCACAAAAATTGACTCTTGACCAAAGTTGGGGGGGGGGGGGGGGGGGGGGGGGGGGGGGGGGGGGTCCTGAGTTCTCTCTTAGCTGCTTTTTCTACAACTAGATGGATTTATTTAAGAAAACTGAAGATCTGTAGCGTAAATGTGAATGTTAAGTGATGTAATTTGGCCCATGATGAAGGTGAAATTGATACTGCGTCGTCAAAATGTTGCATCGATATTAATTACAGCCAGAAATCACAATGAACTTGAATGCAGTGATTTAAAAATCAGGAGCCTCCTTGAGAAACAGGGGGTGATTTTCACAATAAAAATATCTTGCAACAATAGATTTAGAATTTGTTCCTCATTAATTCTTAATTATCACCCAGTTTCTTCAAAATAAAATCCCGCACAAGAGGTGCCTCTCAACAAAAAGTCCATCACATCTGGTGGGGGGTGGGGGGTAGTGTCCTGAGTCCTCCTGCAGCTGCTTTCTCTCAATCCAGATGAATTTATGTAAGAAAACTTAAGATTTGTATCATAAATAGAGAGACTTGGGCTGTTAAATATGGATGTTTTTTTTTTTACGCAATCTGGCATGTAATCGCCCACTGATGGAGGTGAAACTGATGCTGCGTCGTCATAACGTCGCATCGATATTAATTACACGCTGAATTTGAATGCAAAGGATTTAAATCAGGAGCAACAAGGAGGTGGGATTTTCACAATAAAATAAAAACATCCACCTATCAACAATAGATTTTCTTCCTCTTTTGTTTTATAATCATCACCTAATTTCTTGAGAGTAATATCCTGCACATTAAGCCAGCGTTGCCCTCTCTGCCTCTCTCTGTCTCAGCAGCAGCTCCACCACCACCACCACCAGCAGCAGCAGCACATTAGATGTGCTAAAGAAAATTGGCCTGCTTTATAGCGCCACGGGATCTGGTCACCGAATATTGATCGGTTTTCATCTCGACAGATTCACTCAGTCCTGGATGTACTGCTGATTGTTGAGGGAGTTTGGTCTGAAAGATTGAATTGCACCTCTGAGACCGCAGGCAGGCAGGCAGGCAGGCAGGCAGCAGCCTCGTCGGCGTGTCGGCCTCTCAGCCAGCAGCAGCACAAAGTTGCTCCAACAATATTCAGTTTTGCGCGCAGATCCACGCGTAATGACTGATTTACAAATTCATTAAGTTGCCCCTCTTTGTTAAAGTGTTTAACCCCGGTCAACTTACAAAAAAAGAGACATCATATCCTGATTTTTCTTGGTAATAATTAATGTCCAATCTCCTACCTGTTAATGGATGAGACGCTGGGCACGGTGTCGTTGTCGCAGACGCCCTCCGCCAGCAGCCTGTCTCTGATCTCCCACGCGAACATGGTCGGGTTCTGTCTCTTGTAATCTGCGATCTTCTCCACGACCTTCGGCGTGGCCACTTTGGGTTTAGACCCACCGATGACGCCCGGTTTGATGCTGCCGGTCTCGTAATATCTGCACACACACACACACCCACACACACCCACACACACGCACACACATACAAAAAGGGTCGCACGCGTCAGCCGATTTAACGTCCTTGCTCAACGCATCGTACATCCACATCAACTTCTTTTTTTTTTTTAAATGAAACTTTTTCTGCAGCAAAATAACCATGAAACAAAACATTTTTATGGTTGTAATTTAAACATTCATGATGACTTAAACACAAGCACGACATCCCTCAAAAACTCATTTAAAATGCAGGGGAAAAGGGCGCGTGAACAGACGGCAAAGATGCATTATGGGAGTGATTTACAAGAAATCCAGACAAAAAGAAAAATGAAAGACAAAGCAGAGAAATGAAAAAAAAAAAACAGTCTGAATCTGTAATTTAGGATGATTAAAACATGATTTTTTTTTAAAAAGACAGTAGAATAACTGAGCTCCCCCCCCCTCAGCTCAGTGTACCTGGCTGCAGGCTCTTGCATGGCCGGACACTTGTTTCTGACCCACCTGCCCAGGATCTTGCTGACGCAGCCGTGGCTGACCCGCAGCTGTCTGGAGATGTCGCAGGGCCGGACGCCCTGGTGGGCCAGCTCCACTATCCGCTGCCTCACCACGTCCGGGAGGGGTCTGCCGTTCACAAACACCCCGCCGAGCTGGTTCACACCTCCGTGCCCTACGTGGGACACAACAGCAGCACACACACAACCGTAACATTACATAAAGTCGTCACGGACAGGGAGGAAGTGCGTCTTTCATTTAATTAGAGGCAAAAAAAAAAAAAAAAAAAAAAAAAAAAGACTTTAAATGGCTTTTTATGATAAATTATAACTGGAGCTCAATTCACCTCACGTGTTTCTGTAACAGCAGGTGGATTTACATGTGTTTATCATATTATAAAATGCTCTTTTTTAATTTTAAAAACACCTTTTTTAAATGTTATTGTAGTCAGGAAGTTGTTTACCTCCATCACTGATGCACCTCGTGTTTTTCTTTGCTACAAACGTTTAATAAATACAGTAAAATTACCAAAATAATAATATATTTTCAGTCATTATTCCTATTTTTTAGATAAATAAAAGAGGATTTTGGACGTTTTGACGATTTTAAATCGAGAAAAGCCAAAAAAATAAATACAAGAAATAAAAACATGCATGTTCCTATATATTTTTAAATTAGTTTTAATGCAAAAAATTATTACATTTCAGCTGAAAATGTGTCATATTTATAGAGTGCTTGCACGTTTTTTTTTTCTCCATGCACGTTTGTCTATTTTATTGCCAATTAATCTCTGACTCTAACCTTTCAAATCAAAATAAATTAAAAATATGTCTGTATGTTTTTCAAAATAAAATAAAAAACAGAAGTGCTGAACACCTTCCATACATCATATCTATTTTCTTTATCTCTCTTCTGGCTCACTGTTATAGCTCAGTTATGAGTTAATAACATAAAATAACTACATAGGCTATATGAATTAATGTGAGTCTCCTCCGCGGTGACCTCACATGTTCCCAGCAGCTCGCCGGCTCGTGCTGGATATTAAGTTGCGAGCTGCGCGCTTTAAATGTTTAATAATTGAAGGAGCTCTGATCACTCATATTACATATTATTTGGTAAACGAGGAGCTCGTCAATTATTCACGCAGAGTCCCGCACATTACAGGCGAGGCTGTCTTTGCACGTGGACCCGAGTTGGGACTTGTTATCTTTTGGATAATTTGAATAAAACACGTGTAACTAACGTGTGCTGTGTTGTTATTATTACCAGGGGCCTGTACACGCACACGTTCACGCGCACACAGGGGCAGGCAAGTGTGCGCGGGAAGCTGCGGGGTCACGCACGTGTGAATTACACCTGTTTTTATCTTTTTTTTTTGTTTACAAGTGAAATTCCCGCAAACTGTTCCTGACATTTATTTATCTATCACACAGATTTTAAGGCAGATTATTTTGTAACGTGCACACGTGAGGGGGGTTGTGTTTATGTTTATTTGCTTGTAATTATTATTATTATTATTTTTTAATGCGCCAAAATGTGCCGTTTACGCACAAAACTCGCCTTTTCCTCCTTTCTCTCTCTCTCTTCCTCTCCCTTGCTCTGTCCCTGAGCTGGATTTCTTATTATTTTCTATCCGCGTACATGTTTAAAAAAAAAAAAAAAAAGAAAAGAAAAAAGCTGCAGTGGCACAGAAAAACTCGGGTTGTGCTACTTACGGTGCATCGCTGTGAAGGGGTCTGCTTTGCAGTGAATATCCATTGGATAGCAAAGGAAAGACAGATAATCAACTGAAGTCGCCGTTTCGCCTTCCGATCAAGGGGTCGACAACTGAAGAAGAAAAAATAATAATAAAGGTGCTTCTTCTCGATGGAGGGACTTGTACTTTGCCCCCCTCCACCCCTTTCCTCGCTTCAGCAGCTCGATCTGACGGCAACTTCTTCCCCCAAAAGTTGCCTTCCTGTTTTTTCTGTTTCTCTTTCTGTCTCAGCAGTCCGGTCCGGGAGCGGAGGTCTGGCAGGTGCGCAGCATGACCGAAAGGCTCGTCTCGTGGATCGCGGACCCGGTGTGCGTGTGTGGGACCTGATCGGTAAATTCTCACAGCAGAAGGGGAGGGATGAAGGTCCAGCGTGCATGCGAGGGCCCCCCTGGGTATCTCCTCACAGGAAGAAGAAGAAGGGGGGAAAAAAATCCTACTGGCCTTGATTCACGCGTCAGGAAGAGAGAAAAAAAAAAACAACAAACGGCGGTGGAGACACGCAACACACACGCGCGCATCGGGTTTCTTCTTCTCCTCCTCCTCCTCCTCCTTCTTCTTCTCCTTCTCCTTCTTCTGCTTCTGCTGCTGCTGCTGCGCTGGATGCGTTAGGCTGGATCTTTGGGCTGGGAATGAAGCCTCTCTCTGTGTCTGTGGTTTCTAAAAGCTGCAACCCTCCTCCTCCACCACCACCTCCTCCTCTCTCTCTCTCTCTCCCCCCCTCCACCACCCCTCTGCAGACCCCCCCCCCCCCCCCCCCCCCCCCCTTTTTTTTTTGCTTATATGGATGACTTGTCAGACAAAGGCAATAGATGCCAACACTTTGTGATTCGCCAACGTTAAAAAAAAAAAAAAAAAGGAAAAAACGTGGGGTCCAAATGAGGAGGTCTGTGGGTCTGACACACCGGCGGCAGGAAGGAAGGGGAGGGAGATAAATAAGGGATGGATCCGGAGTTTATTAGACATTATAACAGCTGTGAATTATCCGCTCGCTTACTGGAAGTTTTGAATCAATGAGACAGAGATTATTCTTTAAATGTGTGTGTCTTTCTAGTCTTTTATTCTTTTTTTTTTTGTTTTTGTCTCTGGGAACATCCAGGACGTCTGTGCGCACATGTCTCCTCACAGCCCGGATCTAGCTCCGTCCAAATCTCATCTTTCTTATTTCATATTTTCCTGCTCATCTGTCTTCTGGAACTCAAGTAGGCCTGAAATAATTTGTTGTGTTGCTTTAATTTGATTTTGAAAAAAAAGAAAAGAAAAAGGTCAATCCTTTGCGGCTAAAAACAGCCTCGTCTTGACCTTTTTTCTTACTCTCAGCTGATGGTGCGATGATCGCACTGGTGGTCCAGACTGGGAGCAGTGGTTGAGGTGAGGCTGAAGATGCTTGCAGCGCCGCCCAGCTTCTGTAGATGGCGCTGTATGGTTTCTCAAATGTCAAAGAAGTAGTGGCCCCCCCCACACCTCCACCCCCACCCCCCCAAAAAAAGTCAAACTTGGGGTGCACTTGAGCGCACGTGGTCACACTGATAAGTAAAAACAGTCTGCTGGAACAATCAGGCTGGAGATCCGTGTGAGGAGGTGCAGCAGCAGCAGCAGCAGAGAGGAGCTACACCTGCAGCTACACTGCAAAGTCACCTGATGGAGAATTTAACTAAACATGCATCATATAAAAAATCAAGGTGCATCGATTTGGATCCTTTTATTCTTCAACTTTAACACGTGTGAGCCTAATAGACATGCGTCATATGACATCTAATTTAAAAAGTTGCTAAATGTCGCACATGATTCCATGATTTTTCATATGATTATAGAGGAAATATAACGTAAACAGATTTAATTTGCGGAGCACTTCACAAGTTAAAGTTGCAAAGTGTTCCAGAGGGGTGAAAAAGAACAGGAAGTAAAAAGCGTAAAGATGCAGTAAAAAATCACAATGAAATTCGAGAGAATACAGAAAAATGCATAAAATTAAAATAATATAAATGCAATAAAATGAGAAGTACAAAAAAATACAAAAAACAAAATAAAACACATACATATGCTTATAAGAAATACAATAACATGCATAAAAACGCTACAAAAAAAAAACAATAAAATGCAAAGAAAATACATAAAAATTAAAGACTTAAGAATTTAGTTGATCAAAATGTCAGTCATTTAATTTCTCTATGCTTTAATAATAATAATCATAATAATAATAATAATAATAATAATAATAATAATAATAATAATAATAATATTTTCAGAATAAAACACGTGTTTTCAGCTGCTAATCTTTCTCGTTATGTTTGTTTGTGTGCTCCTTGTTTCGTCCCGGGTCGTGATGGGGGGTCAGGTAGGCGGGTCTGGGTGGGGGGTGGGGGGGGGCATCTCTCCGGGCCGGACGGCCACATCTCGCGCTCTGCCTCCTGGTCAGGTTAGGGGATGATTTCTCTTTTTGTTACTGTTTTTGGAGTGGAGCTTCTGGTACAATATGTAGCACTATAGGCTGTAATTTCACACCCGGCTGCACATTTCCCTTAAAGCTACATTTTTTTTCCCCTCCTTCTTTTTTCTATAAGACCCCCACCACCACCACCAACACCACCACCACCTCCCTTCCTCTCTCTCTCTCTCTCTCTCTCCATCCTGCTCACCACAATTTGATCTCCCCCAATTTCAAAATTAAATAAATTAAAACAAAAAAACAAAAAAAAAAATATGCTGAAGTTGCTGATTTGAACCCAAATTGCGAATTGTTTACCTTTGTGTTTGGACAGCACGTGTGGTGTTGTGGTCAGATGGGGGCCTCTCTCTCTCTCTCTCTCTCTCTCTCTATCTTTCTCTCTCTCTATCTTTCTCTCTTTTAGGAGGTGGGGGCCTCTCTCTCCATTCAGCTGCTATATCACCGGGGTCAGAGAGCCCCTAAAGAGCCTTATAGACCACACAAAGCCCGAATCAATTATCACCTTTTAGGCTTTAATAATATTTTCACCATAGAAAAAAAAAAGAAAGAAAGAAAGAAAGAAAGAAAAAACATATTTTCACTTGCAGGAACATTTAAATTTTATGATTATTTCCACTCTGACGGTATTTAAGAGGACGCCACCGCATGTCAAGAGTTTGGGAAAATGTTTTTGGAGCCCCGGCTGCACCCATTAGGAGAGGTGTAATGTATTGACAGAGAGCAATTTATCTTTTGCCCCGCTTTCCTAATGGCCTGTGCAAGGAGGAGAGAGGAGAGGTGGCATGCAGGAGGAGGAGGAGGAGGAGGAGGAAGCGCGGAGAGGTCCAAGGCAGCAGCAGCAGCAGCAGCCTCCGACGTGAGCTTACACCTTCAGGGGAGGATGATCGAGAAAAGTGTGGCCGGTGGTAAAGAAGTTTTATCCTTAAAGGTGTGAGAGGTGTCATTTTTGTGTTTCCTCCTCCTCCTCCTCTCGCGCAGGTTCTCTCGCGTTATTCCGACGTCACCAATCGAGTGTTTGCCCTGCAAGGGGGGAGCTGACTCCAACTGGTTGTAAGTTGAATATTAATCTGGATTTTTATTATCTTTTTGTTCTTCTTTTTTTTTTTTTGGTGAATTTGTGGATAATCTTCTTTAAAATCTGAAAGTAAAGTCCAAAAATGTGATTTTCCCGCATGCGTAAACATCACTTTACTCGACCAAAATCCTCAAAAAACACACTTTAAACTACAAAACTTCTGATGGTTAATATACTTCTCTGTATATCTGAAGACACAGGAGGAGATCTCCCCCCGCCACTTCTCCACCCAAACACCCAACCACAAATACCTCCTCGCCCCTCTTCGCTGTCTCTTGGAGCTGCTCTCCTGTGCTGTCCATGTGCTCCAGCAGCGAGGCTCCAGCGACACTCCGGGCTGCAAAACCTCGCCGGCGGTGAACAGATGGAGCATCAATTTGATTCCATCCTCGACACCGTGAAAGATTGATTTTGCACTTGCTTTCTTAATTTTGCCCATAATTAATTGGATCATTACAACTGTTTTTTCCATTGATTCCCCCCCCCCCCCCCCCCCCCCCCCCCCCCCCCCCCCCCCCCACCACCACACACACACACACACGGGATTAAATGTAGAATTAGAATATGTTGCATGTTTCATAACATAAGTTTATTTAAATAAAATCCTATTTTTTGAATGTGTGTATCAACATTTCAAAAGCGTCTGATTCCTGTTTAATGCAGTAAAACCAGACTTTATGTTAATGTGGCACACTCTTGGTCAAACTCAGCACCCCAATCGAAAATATTCTTATAATTGTCTGTCATTTTTGTGGAGCAAAAACTCATAAACAATCTCCAGTAATGTACCTGTAATTTTCCATTGATGTGTGCACTGTACTTTGGTGTCATCTGAGGATTAGTCATCAACATCTAAAGAAAGAAAGAAAAATCCCTTTTTACAGGACGTCATATTCTGTAAATAAATCAAATAACATGTACGTGAGAAGACTGTGCTTTACGTTACCATAAATACTTCGAAAACAACGTGTCTTCATGACGTGTTCAACTTTAAATTGACAGGCAGGGCTGTCACAAACTGACATTCACAATTAATTATTAATTTAATCATCCCTCAGCTCGAGTTCAGGTGAGTACATCCAGTTACTCTCACCAAAATTCACGTTTTTGTTTCCAAACTAAAAGTGTTTTCTTTTGAAAGATTGAATTTAGAATGAAATCGATGTTATTATGTGTATTTTTTTTGGGTGATTTAATCGCCATTTGGGACTCTGGGCCGTGTCATTTTAAACGCAGCCGATTTGACCGTTTACTGTCTTTTGATGGGGAATCATGAAAAATTAAGAACGGACGTAAAAGTCGACCACGGGAGGGAAAGTTTTACAGCTGCTGGGCTCGTATTTCAAAAAGATGATTACAATTTAAAAAAAAGAAAAAAAAACAGATGTGAGGACTCGAGCTTGCCTCCACCTTTACTTGCATCTGTCTTGACTCTCACAACTCCCCAAGTCTTCTGACACGTGCAGGATCAGGTCCTCACACACACACACACACACACACACACACACACACACACACACACACACACATAGTGAGAGTGAGTGGCTGCAGTGGTTGTTGTATTGTGTTAGAGAATCCAAATGCAAAGTGAGATCAGGTTACATTACTTTGATTGGAAAACACTTTGTTAAATTACTTTTCATACCCTGAGCACAAAAGCAGTCAGACAGTGGAGTTCCATGAGCTTTCGCACGCCCCAGGTACAGCAAATCATTAAGAAAAATTAACATCTCATTTGCATTTAAAACGTGAGAGAAGGACGACATTATTAAAACGAGAGAAAAAAAAATACATGTTATTATTGTTATTAGTAAGTTTTTAAATTCCTGCCAAAGGTAAGTCAGCATCTTGTTTTTATACCCCCAAATAAATATTCCCAATGTTTCCTGACACAGTCTCGAGTGTTCACACACACTAAGTTGAGAGAATGAAGTGCCAGAGACTTAAAAATACACTCTGGCTCCTCATTCATTATGCAGATTTGCATGTAATTGTTAAATGTGCCCCGCAGTGCTGGATTTAAAAATAGGTCTGTATCTTTTGTCATTTTCACAAAAAAAAGAAGAAAAAAAAAAAAGAAAGTATTCTCCGCGTTGCATTTTATTGTACTGGGAACAAGGGGGATAAATCCCTTCTCTTCCCCATCAAACTTTCCACATGAATAGTTAAATGTGTGCCCCCTCTGGTTGGAACTTAACAGAGAGTGGAGAGGCTTTACAGTAAAAGATTGTAAGGGCGTCGGAATATTTTTAGATAATTGTGAGAGAAAAAAGGTGGGGGGGATGAAGATTTGATGGTTTTGTGCCTCACTTTTTCTACAAAAGTTTCCCGCTATTCCCCCAATTTTGTCTTTGTTATATTTTACACAAATCAAGTCACCAAACTGAACTGAAATTAAAAAAACAAAAACATCTTCATTACCTCCCTCACCTCTCTTTTCCAGTCCTCCCATAAGGCCCCTTTGGTTCATCACTGTTGGAGAGGATCCTTCAGTGGATCAGTGTGTGTGTGTGTGTGTGTGTGTGTGTGTGTGTGTGTGTGTGCGATCAGCCCGAGGCGGCTCGGAGGTGTCCCGCCAGCTGCCTCAGTCCCAACCAGACAGCCAACAGCTTCAAATCACATGTCAGCAATATGGGAAACAGAGCTTCTGTCCACTGGGCCGCTGACATGTGTTAGCCTATGGCGCCGTGCGAATGCATAATGTAGCAGTCACCTCCTGGTGGCAGGCTTTGACCTCACAAATGTAGATTTTTTTTCTTTATTTTCACATCAGATTTCTTTAATTTTTCCCCGTCTTTTGTCTTCTTTGTAATGATGATGTGATAATATGTCAGCCCCGCACAGTGTGACTTGCTGATTAGTTTGTGTGTCTGGTGGGTGTGTGTACACATATATTCCTCTCCCCGGAAATCTACGGATGAGCGGCTCCCACATAAGCTCCTGATCACTTCTGTAAATGCTTCCTGTCACCTTCAGTGGTGTAATGATCATGAAAATTGTGACCTTGATCTATGGAAAGCCATAATGTGACTGAATGGGCCTCCTCCCACACACTTCTCTCTGCCGGCTCTCCGAGCTCGGAGGTGCGCTAAAGGACGGCTGCGAGGAAGATTGTTTAGTGGTAATAAAAAGCCAGTAGTTTGGCTTGTAATGGCTCGGGCATTCCCTCCTTCTTCCTCTCCAACAGCCATTTGGCTAAATCTTCAGTGATGGAGGCCCTGTGCGAATGTAGATGAGAATCTGGGAGATGTTGTCCTCAGGCAGCGGGGAGATTTTTATCGTCTGGTGGTCCGACATGATAAAGCACATAACTGTGTTTAGGGGATGGAAGGGAGCAACACTGATGTTATGTCCTGTGCTTATCATTTAAGTACAGAGTTTAAAAAATCCCCTCTATATTGGTATTGGAAGGTGTCATCTGCTGGTTTATTATCATTGTTTACTTCTGAGCTAAAAGAGGAGCGCTGTAAACTGTGACTACGACCATAAAAATACATATTTTTATGGCTTCAATCACATTAGACACGTAGCTTGAGTTTGTTTTCTAAAGTGCATTGTTTTTTGCGCTTTAAATAAAGTGTCTGTTTATATGAATTTTAATGTGAGACAGTCTTATCTGCTCTGGCACAACTTTTTCCTCACCCCCCCACCTCCATGTTTGTTGTGCTCCGAGTGAAGACAGGAAGAACGAAAAAGAAGAAAAAAAAGGGAAAAAAAACACGAGAGAATCAATCTCTGGCTCCGATGTCGCTCGGATTCTCATTTAGCCCTGGAAAAATCTGGTTTGCGCAACATTGTTTATGATCACACCCTTGCCAGCTTTTCATATTTAAACGAGCAAAGGTTTAATTACCAAATGATGACAGTGTCATATGGTGCCATGATGGCACGGGGTGTCTAATGAATGCAGAGGAGCGAGGGATGCGTGCGCGACACTGAGTGACAGTGGGATGCACAGATCAAAACAGGGAAAAAAAGAAGAGGGAGAGACAGTAAAACATCTGTAATTTGCAATTCACTAATGTTCAATGGTTGCTCATGGATTAAGAATTTTAAACTATTGTCTGCCAGATGGAAGAGGAGAGGGGAGGAGGAGGAGCAGGAGGAGGAGGAGGAGGAGGAGGAGGGGGGCTTCCAAGCAGCATATTTACATCTGTATATCAACCCTGGATTTAGTAATCAGACAGAAAACCAACTGCCTCCAAAAACACTCTCGGGGCGTTGCATCTATTACCTATTTTCCAGCAGCACAAACATTAGCGAATGATTCTCCTCATTTGTTTTTGTGTTTTTTCTCTCTCTCTTTTTTTTTTTTTTTTTATCTGAGGCGTATTTAAATTCGCCGGGGCAGCTCGTAGATTGTGGGGAGTTTTGTGCACGACTCGCCTCTATCTATCTCGATATAATCACGAGACAGTTTGTGGAGTGCCGGACCCGGGCCTGTTCACACATCAGAGTTAATTTCACCAGGGGTGTTGATGTGCTCTGAAATATTGCGCCGAAGTAATATCAGTTAGTGGGGCCGCCAAAAGATGTACATGCTTAACCAGGCGTGAAACCTTGCTGAATTACACCGTATTTATACTTATCTCAGATCAGCGCATTTGTCATTAAAATCTGGCCTGGTTGCCTGTCTGTTTTATGGATCTGTTTAATGATGCACTGTGTAATAGTGTTACAATGTATAGCCCAGGCTATTGGCACATTTCACTCAGCGGCGTCGATAAATAACCGCCGCAACCTTCAAGTTTCATCTCGACTCGGGGAGGCCTCCTTGTATCCCAGGATTCCTTGTGGTTTTCTGGGGTCTGGTTGCCTTCGGAAGAATAGTCATAGGAGACATACAGCAGTCTAAAACATACACCATTTCATTCAACATCAAGTTTAAGTGTTTCAACTGGCTGGGAAGGAGCAAATTTGAACCACTGTATAAAATGTTGCGTAGTTAGACCCACAACAATGTGTCGTATGTTAAAGGTCACGTTCACGTTCATTGAGTAGCAGTAAAAGTATCTCAAAATTGTACTTAAGTAGCAAACACTGCCCCAAAATGCAGTAACAAACCTGGGCCTACATGTTCAGTCACCATAATCTGACAATGTTAACACTTATTTTGCCTCGAACACTTTTACGCAATAGCATATCGAAGAAAACAGTCACTAGCCTCAAGGTGTCATTGAAGACGTTGAGCCACTAAATGTGGCATGCCATCTTCCCCTTTCCACCGGATTCCCATTTGAATCATCGTTACCCTTTTGTTGCAATACCTTAAATTGCTAACGCTGGCTGGCATTCACTAGCTAGCTGACATAATCAAGGCTAACTTTAACGTCCCAAATGGCAGCTAGCTAATGTGACGCTGGGCACAAACAAGGATGTTACATCTATCTATAAATGCACGGAATCTCTGTCTGTCTGTGTGTGTGTGTGTGTGTCTGAATGTGTCTGTTGGTCAAATATCTCTGCGGATAAGGATCACACTGACCCGAGACTTTCAAAATGGGTGCTGCGTGGTTCAGTGGTGTGCATCTAAGCATTTGTTTGGACTGCAATTATACCGTGAATAAATTGTTTCATAAATGCTTTACAAATTCCGCCGAGCATAGTCCACCAGAGCCACCAAAGTCACGTGCGCACCAGAACCAATCACTGCAGAGCTCAAGCCCACGACATACCTGAAGAAACAAGCGGATTTATACCTGCAGCGGCGCCAGCTGGACCGGGGTTTTGCCGGCGGTTCAGTCCCGTTCTGTTCTGTGCATCTAAACTGACTGCTGTGGATTAATGAGATTAAACGAGTCCGGACCGAGTCTGTTCTGGTCTGAGGAGATCCGGAGACACGCGGACAACAAAGTGGAATCGGAATCTGTGGATGTTCATGTGTAGCTAGCGGCTAGCTAGCTGCTAGCCGCTAGCTACACGGCCCACCTCCTGAGGCGACAGACCGGCCGCATCCGCACGTCCAAAACCGGACCTAGGGTAAATAATGTCCGCCACGCTTTTTCGCGAACATTGCCGTCACGTTTGCTTTGTGTCTGGTGCAGGAAGAAACGGTAAAAACGGGCTTTTGTCACGAAAGTGTCCAAGCAGCAAATTTGGTTGTTGAGGAACAGGAAGTTGTGGGAGGGACCTAGGCGGATGATTGAAAGGCAACGACGGTCGGACAGCGATATTGAGAGTTGAGAGATTTGTTACATTTAGCGTGTTCGGAGTGTGTAGTTAGTGTGCTATGTAGTGTTTGGTGTAGTGTGTTTAGTGTGTAGTGGAGTCGGTTTTTCGTTTAATGAGTCAGAACAATGAGAAGATGCTGAATGTGGAGCAGGCAGTGCAGCTCTCAAGGAGCACAGGCGGACCTGAGCATTGCCTGCATTTAAATGTAAATAGTTACATATAACTTTGTAAATTTTTTAAATGTATGCACAAATTTAGCAAACAACAATTCATATTTGCATTATAAGTTAAAAAAAAATGGTTTGTTGTGAATATGTTTATCTGTGGTTTTCATAGTAAAAAAATCAAACTTTTTCTACTCAGATTTTATGGGTTTTTTGTGATTTTAGGTCCATTGTGTTAATACAGTTTGTCAAAATAAAAAAAATAACTGTACAGTCACACATGTGAAGTTGTGCTAAAAATAATGACACCAAGTAAATAGTTTTTAAGGTGAAATATAATGGCAAAATCAAAAATAGTCAAAAACAGCCAATTATACCCTGGAATATCGGATTTCACAACAAACCTAAATATCCCTGACGTCCCACCTTCAAACACAGCCTCGTTTGGCCATCCATGAAAAAGCTCCTTAACCTCCCACTTTTTTATAGGAATACACTTTTGTTACGGGCACTGCACTAGTTACAGGAACATGGACACAGTATTTGGAGGTGGAGCCTCGTTCATTGCTATTAAAGTTGCTCAGTGGTGTTTTGGAGTGATAAAAGCTCGACTTACCCAGCATAAAAATGCCTGGATCCTCCGTGTTGTGTGGCCTATAGAGCGTATGCGCTGGAGACTTCCGCCAACTGAGCCGGCTAACTTCCGGTTTAGCACCTGACTATCTTTAATCGGGATAAAATAATTTAATCGTGTAGCTCTTCAAGACTTTCCAAGCGTTATTGGACCGAAAGGCTCCAGTTATGACGGTGAAACGAGTCATTTTGCGGAGGTTGCGACACTCAAATGTATCCACCATTTTAGAGACACTTCATTCACAATGTAAGCTTAGGGGAAAAAGTCTTTTTGGGCTGCAGTGCTTCATGAGATGATGTATTTACACTGTTCTAATCATTTTGGACCTGACAAACATTGTGAAGTTGATCATTTCCAATTCACAAAATGTTTTTTAAGGAAACGAGATACTTTTATGCTGTTTATTTCTACAAGGTCTGTAGATATATTATCAATGATTTGTCCACCACTGTATGTCATGGGGCTGCAGATCTTTTTCCAAACCCTGGCTGCCCACTTTTTCTTTACATTTCTTAATGCCTTTTTCCTCCTTTCCAGACAGCAATTGATTTCCATTGATTTCCAAATAGTATGAAAATCATTCAGCAGGCTTTTTGAATCATTCACCGCATTATGTTTGATTTGACAGCGTTCACAGTGATGAATTGCACAGCTTAAGCTCCAAGAGTTTCAAGAGGATGTCAATTGATTTTCATGCCATAGGAAAATGAATGGAAGCCAACGGCTGTTTGTAGCAGGGGGTCCGAGCCCGGGGGTCAGCACCCTCTGAGGGGTCACGGGATGTCTAAGGGGATGTAGAAGCAGGAAATGTTTATGTTACACGAAATCAGACTTCCTTCTAATCTTTGATTGTTTCTTATTAATTAGGACATACTTTTAGGTTAGGGACCACTAGCCTACAGAACACAGGACACAAATCTGAATAACAGTATATTTATATTTATTTCAGATCAGTGCTTCTGTCATTTAGAAGGTCTGCGATAACCTGTGTGTGCCATCTTTTGGCTAATTCTTTATTTGTCTCTTGTCACAACTTCATGCTTGTGCTCTGGTTAGGGTTAGGCACAAAAACCTCTTGGGTATGGTTAGGAAAACATCATGGTTTGGCTTTAAATGCCCAGTTTTGTCGCCACAGACTCGGCTTGGGATGGCACACCACGTAATGATATGGTTTAATTCCAGCCGTTGACATTTGTTTAATGTCATCACGCTCTTTTGTCCGGTTCCACAGTCTGCTACCACAAAAGGTTAAAGACATATTATGTAAAATTTCTGTGTCGAAATGTCTAAAAAACCAATAGACCTTTGTTGAGTTGTGTGTATGATCCAAAATGTTTTCAAAAATATCACAACCCAGAGAAAACCCTTAAGTTTGCTCAAGGTAATGGTGGTCATGGTCATGTAGATAGATATTCTTAAGCAGTGGAGGTTGTTTGACACTGAAGACTACAACTCCCATCATCCCGTTCTGCTTATGTCTTCCGTTTCATTTTGCTTTTATAGACAGACCCCTTGTATGAAATTATTTGACATATTATTCATTTAAATTGCCAAAAAATTTAAAAAACATATAAGAAAGAAGAAAATCTGACATTTTAAACAGCGTTTAAGCGTTTGTTAATCAGCTGGTGGTAATGTAAACAACAACAATCAATGTCACTGGTACGGTCCTTTAGTCCTGGATTCATTAAGCAGAAGTGGACTGTGGAGAGCTCACCCTTTCATTAGTAATTAAGTGCTGTTGTCATGCTGTGACGTAATGACTTCGCCCCAGCCATCCATCCTGTGACACCGCAAGCTCCTCCCTCTGAATCACACACCGGGAAACAGCACATCATCATACACACACTTTAAATATCTAAATGATTGTGTTGTTAGGGGGGCTTGTCGTTTTTGTTTTGTTTTAAAGAAAAAGAGCTGACTCCTTGCTTTCCGGTGCGTGCCGGATGTACACCGAGGCGGACACATGTTGCGGCAGTTGTTTGCCGCCGATATATCCGGGCCCTCTGACTGTACGGCTCTCCCATGGCTCCCTCCCCAGTAACGCGGAAACATCTGTCACGGCGGCTGCCATTTTCCTCTGTGGTCAGAGCGTCAGGTGAAGGTGCTGCCTGCTAGCCTCATGACATGGTACACATGGGTACCTCCAACAACAGTGCTCATTAACAGGCAAATGGAGCAGGAGCCCCAGCAAATTGAGCAGCGTTTCGCCAGGATCGGCCCTGCCAGATTGTTCGGATAGCCAAAGTGACATCACCAAGTGCCAGCCCCCTTTGCCCCCCCCCCCCCCACTCCCCTCCAAAAAAATTAACATCCCTAATCATCTGCCAGGCTAAACATTATTCTTCATGATTCAGATCAGCCATGCTTGCCCTCCACTCACAGAGTATCTCTCCTCTCTCTGGGCCAAAAGCAGCCAGCCTTGGACTGATTGCTCAGCCTTTTGTGCCCTTCGTTTGTGAGAATGGCAAATCGATTCGAAAATCATCACCCATGAGCAGCTATCATGCAGAGCCGGGCGTGTGAGTGTTGCAGATATGAAATGGAAATCAGGAAAACAGAGAAAGTGAGAGGCCCCTGCTTTTGGAATGAGTGTCGCTGAGAAATAAACTCACAAACAAGTTTTGTTTTTTCGTGTAAAAGCATTAAACGAGAGGGCGACACAAACCACGAAACCCACAACGCAGGATTCAAACCTGCTGTCACTCTTAAACTGGGGCCTAACGCTACAAAAAAGTAAATAACTATAACAAGTTAGAAGTTATTGGTGTATTCTGATGCTTGTGAAGATTTGTTGGAATCGGTAATGTTTTAAAAAATGTAGTTTAAATCATGATCATACAACATTATAACAACTTTTCAAATTTCATGTATGTGAAATATTCTTGAATGCAGATGGTCAAGAAAAAAATAGGGACTAGGCCTTTAATATCATCACAATTTCAGCCTTTACATTTTTTTTTTATAAATGTATTGAATATCATATGTAAACCTTGCCATGTGAAAACCCACATTTGCCTTTGCACATTTTTTCTTAATAAAAATATAAACTAAAATTCTAAAATGTGAAAAAAAGCAGTGTCACACGTGAACTGGACATTTTTAGGCACTGTTGGCTATTTTCACACGTACAAAATTTTAACATGAAAGTAAAATACTGTCACATGTGAACTCATGACAATAATTTCAAAAATTTATGTTTTTTTATGAATGAATTCTTTTTTTTTTTTTTCACATGTGAATATCACGTGATTGCCCATTTAAACATGTGGACTCATATTTTAACACGTGAAAGGGAAACATCCCATGTGAACAAGCTTTTTTCCACATCTGGAATTTTAATTTTCACACGTGGATTACATGCATCTGCATGTGATTGTCTCTTGGGAACAGAACATTTCACATGAAATCCCTTGAAATTTGCTTCATCACATGTGAACTTTCAAAATGTTAACATATGGAAGTAAAAGAAAGTGTCACATACAAAAATGCGCAAGTCATTTTTTTCCATACAAAGGATTAATTCCTCTAAAATTTCCACATCTGGAATAATTTAATGTTCATGACCACATTTTTTTCTTACATGCTCTCGCTGGTTCGACTCCAGCTGACGACCTTGGCTGCGTGTCTTGCCCCTCTCTCTCTCTACCCATTTCCTGCCTTCACCTCACCACATGTCCATTAAAGGTGAAAGAAATGAGAAAAGAAGACTATAGGTCAACAAGCACAACATCTTTCATCTCCTGCTGTTTTGAATCCTCACCGGAAATAAAACCTCAGATTTAATCCCAAAAAATTTGCTACTAGAAAAAAAGACCGGCACGAGGAACAGAGAGGAAGCTTGGCATATCTAATTAATTACCGCATATTAGAATGTTTGTTTACAGAAATGAAGTGCTACAAGAGGTCTGATGTTAATTAATTTAAAGTGTACTTCCCCCCTCACTCCCCGCAATGTGTTGATGACTGCTGCTGAGGTACTTTCATGGCAGGTAAACCTATGTCTCATTGGATTTCCATCAATGGCTCTGAGGTGTGTATGGAGCAAGAGCTTGCCACACAGATTAGGGAGAGTGTTAACATGATTGCTGATTAATAACGCCAATTAGAATTCACAGCAAGGCGACGAGAAGAGCAGATACGCGTGGTCGTTGACAAGAGCGGGCGAGAGGATGTCTGAAGTGTGCCGACGTCGAAGAATCACAACATACTGTACATGAAATGCAGCAGCTCGGCATCTATAAAGTCCGAACTTTGAGAAAAAAAGACAAATGTAAGATGTGTTGCTGCTTCGCTGAGGAGCAGACTATCTCCCAACGTAGTTATCTGTCCTCCAGCTGTATTTTTAGATTTTGCAGCACACTGTAAAGGAGTAAGAAGTGCTTATCCATGTGTCCTGTTGACTTTTTTTGTTGCCACTTTATCAGTGTGTCTGGGAGTGAAGCGCAGCGCTGCACACACAGTATAACCGCGGTCTCAGGAGGTCTCTCTCTGGACAATGATGTATTTAAGCCCCTCCAGAGGTCAGATGGACTCTGTCCAGAACATCACCTGCAATCAATAGTGTTGGTAAACCAGGCACAACTGAGCGGACATGGAGGGTCCTCTTCTAAACACACTGTGAGGGAACCGCATGGACCATTGCACTGCTGAAACTGTGCGAAGAATGGCCTGATGCGCTGCTACTTAAGCAGCGGCGGCCGAGGGAGGACTTATTTATGTTGGGCTCCACCGGCTAGACTCAGGTTGTTGTTGCATTTCCCCCAACCCTAACCTGGACCAAAGAGAATATAGATCTCACTGAGAAAACAAGATAAACAGCTTTAAATGAATATGTGTAAATTGTAACGTGAAGGTCAAAGTCTTTTTTTCAAATTCATATCCAAAGGTTGTTCTGCAGTCAGGAGATTCTGAATTCAGAGACAAACAAAAATGAACCAGACAATTAAACAGATCCCTGTCGTTCCTACAACAGCCTATGATTCATGTCTAACAACTTGTGTTTGATTGTTATTTTTTCAACAACAGAGCGTTGAATCCGGTGCCCGTACATGATTGTATGTTGCAGCACAAATGTCGCTGTAACATCTGTGTCAAATAAATAAACTATACTAAACTAAGCCAGCTAGCTTTCTTGCACACTCGCCTTATTTGTCTAAAATGGTATTCTTATTTTTATAGAGACACATTTCAAAACCAGAACCATACAAAATTGTATTTATAAGATAAATATTAACAAGATATTTCTTTAGCTTTTGTTGACCAAATCGCTCAGCTTCAGAGCTCCTGTTGAACCATTATTTCAACAGAAAATTAGGTCTTGAAATTTTGACATGAGAATGGACTGTAAAAGCACAATAAAGGCAACAGATCACAAAAACAAGCAAAAGGAAAAAACTGACAATTGAAATGTTGTCGCTGTTCTTACAACTGCGACAGAAAGTCAGTGGAAGTGCTGTGCAATCAAGAAAGTCAGGTACCAAACCAATCATTTACTTTGCAAAGATTATGAAGGACTTCAAGGTGTTCTGGACTGGAACTCAAAAGTATCATCAGAGGTGGAAAGTACAGTTATATTACTGTGGTTTTACTCAATTAAAAGCAAAACTACTGATTTTAAAAAAAAACTTGCGTGAAAGTACAAAGAATTCATTTTGGGGTTCACGTGTCTTCATTTGTTTTCATTAGCCTAGTTTGTGATCAGAGAAGTAACTAAGTAGATTACATAATGGAGAAAAAATTACTTAATTACGACTTAATTTACGGTGATTGGAATGGTTACTGTATTTTATTTTGGGGTTTTAGGATTTACTCTTTTATGTAAGATGCTAGTTCATTTCTTTTGGACCAATGTTTGGTCCAAACGATTCTTTCAAGCTCTGCAGGAGACATTCGTCTGGTCTGTGCTGCATAGCCAAAATGCTTAATATTGAAGTCAATACAGTCAATACACTATAATATTGTTAATATTGTTCCTACGTGAACACATCTCCTTCTGCTTTTTGTTCATTCATCATTCATCATTCATTTTTGTGGTCTTTACAATATCGGTGGGGTTTTTTCGATTGAGGGAACAAATCCGACTTCCGAGCGCTCAGATCTTTATCCTGAGCCAGCCCCCTTTCAGTAAGTGGGCTGGGTTCAATCATGTGTCTGCGAACTTGAGCCCCCCCCCCCCCCCCAAAAAAAAAAAACAATGAATGCAGAGGCACCGAGTGTCAACTGCAAGTGGGTTTTGAAGAATTGGCATAGTCATTTAGGCAGCACCTCACATCCTTCACAAACAAATGAAGCCCCCAGTGCTTCAAAGTGAGATTGATCTCCTTTTGAGACCCGGCACAGAACACTGGGATTCTGAATATTGAGAAAGGTGCCTCTCTCCATGGAAACCCGTGTCTACGCCCGCCCTCCCCCTCCGCTCCTCCATCCCATCCTCCACTGGAGTGATGTAGAAAAAGGGACCCGGCGGAGTTTTTCAACTTCATCAATATTCACTCATTCATCGTGAATCCTGGCAGCAAATTCTCGACTGTATTACTGGATGGATGTTCTCCTTTGTCACCGTGAGGAGTGTCTGAAGTGGAATTTTAAATTAGAATAGAACAATTCCTCCAATTTTTATGGACTCCGGTCACAGCCATATATATCACTTAATGATGGAAAACTTTTCAATTTTCCTTTGCGGAAGGTCTTTGGCACAATCCAGCCATTAAATAGGTCAGGGATGAATGTGCATAGTTTACTCTCAATTCAATAAAAGAGATGGGGGAAATCCTGTTGATAAAAAAACAGCTTATTTGGAAAAACGCATAATCAATAAGGGAAAAAAAAGGATCGCCTCCTTCGGTTTCATCTGCCCGCCTGCTTTCATCTTAAAAACTTCCCTTTGAATAATACCACGCGATCAAGAACATAATAAATAAACACACACAGCTGTTGATAAAGATGTTTCCAGCGGGTTTAAAAGTCAGTGAACCCGTTAAGTGAACGGATCATAGCTGGTCACCGCCTCGCTCCCGATGACCCATGGCGGCATGGGTCACAACATCTGCAAAAGCCTGTGACAGAAAAGAGAAGCGGCCAAACTCTTTTTTTCACGGCACCCGCTGTCAATACGTGTTGAAAAAGATTTGGTTATGGTGTGATTAGCATGACAAACTGCCTGTGGTGTAATTAGATTAGTGTTCGAACATATCGCCGTGAGGAAAAGAGAAGGCCTCATTCAGCTTTTGTAAGCATCCAAAAATGATACTTTCTGAAGATTTTGTGGTGGAAAATATGACAAAACTGGTGGGATTATAGCTATTTTTGACATATATAAAAGAAAAGCCTGAACACTAACTCAACGGTGGAAAAGATCTTTTACATCAAAGCTATAAATGTTTATGTTTTCCTCATAATTATTCCGCTGTGTATTCCAAAACCGTCTAATCCTGATTAAATGTCCTTTTAATCACTCGGCTTGAAACCTGAATTAATTACAAATCCGCTCCAAAAAGTGTATTTTGTCATAAAAATGTTAATTACCAGGGGGTGCTGACCTCCCTTTTGGCGTTGTTGTATCCCCAGCTGAGGACGGGGCGTTTGACCACTGTCGCCACTTAATGACGGTGATATTAAACACTCACAGAATGTTGTCGCGCTTTTGTCTTCATTCATATCAAAATGAAGTTCTTGGAGGCCCACATTTATCAATCACGGCAGGGCTCCAGCTGTTCGCGAGTCTTTGGCCTGGCTTCAACAGCCGGGCTTACAAATTGTCTCTGAATAGCGTCGAGCAAGGCCCCTTCAACCCCCTTTTGTCACTGTCTCCTGACAAATGCTCGTCGGCTGCCTCTCCCAGACACATGCCTCCTTCCTACCTTCTGCTCTCTGCTATCAGATGGCCTGCTTTGCATTCTCGCGTGGCTCGCTACGAGCTGCTTGATCTGCGCGGCTGCTGGGAGCCCAGCATCACACAGGGTTATATATCGCGCTCACAGCTATGATCTGTGCCCAACTTGCCAAATGCCTTTTTCCCTCTTTAGCTTTGAACTGGGATTATTATGCACAAGAAAGCTATGTAGTGTTTTCTTTCTATGAATTCTCTGAATGGAAGGTACACGCTTCTGCTTTAAATTGCAGTGATGTTGTGAGGTCAGTCATTGAAACAAGTTAACGCTTAAATCAACAGTTAATTAAAGCCCGGTAGTAGTATTTATTTGACGGTTAACAAACAATGAAATGCTGTTTAACCATTTATTTATTAAGCGGTTGTTTATTGTAAAGTTGCACCTGATGTATATAATACTTAATAAATGTTAATAAATAATGTGTGGTTTACCTAACAAACATTTCGATGCCCATTATAAAGCTGAAACTGATGTTAATAATAATTGGTAAATAAATGGTTTATAAGACTCAACTTTTTATTCTTTATTTCTTTATCCTTCACTGTTCCCATTGACTTCCACCAATTGTTTGTTAGTTGTCTTCGGCTTGACATTGAAAAATAAACAACAGAAATAAGAATCACATACATTTTAGACAGATAAAAACAGAAGAAACCAAGTGCAGATAACAAAAGAAAATGGGTAAAAATGGGTTAAACGGGTTTAACAAAATACAAACATCTATTTCTAAGATTTTACACAACAAAAAAAATATGTCTGAGGTTCTATTCTACACATGAAGATGTGGCTGAACGGGGAACTTGGGAGATTAAATGTCTAATGTTGTCTAAGTTTGAGAATTGAAAATTTAGTTATAATTCCGTTTCCCCCCATTTTTCTTTATTTCTTTATTTTTTAATACCCACATTGACTTCCATTATTTCCCTATTTGTTAGTTTTCTTGGGTCTACATTATAGAATAAAGAGAAAATATGAAAATAACCTAATACAAACATTTCTTTTTAAAGTTTCTGCATCTAAGCATAATTTCTCTTCCAAAAGAGCTTTATTTAATTAATTGAAACCATACCGATATGAAATAACAGTAACCCTTGAGAATATAGAGCCTGAACATTAAAAAAGAAACTTTCAAAATGTCAAGCTCAAAATTATCCAATGATTTCAAAACAATATTGTCCTCAAATCACCTAAAAATACAAACATGTTCTATCGGTTCAGCCTCGATCAGTAGTTTGGTTGCTTCCTGTTATTGTTTTATCGAAGACAACAACACAGACCAGACCACAACCAAAAATCAGTCCTTGTGGAAATGCAACTTCCGTAGAAAGCACATGAAGCTCAGCTAGCTAGATCGTACATTCGCGACTGGATTACATGATTGAGAGAAGAAACGATCGAACAAAAAAAACGGAGAATCAAATGTCAGCGCCACGAGCTACAGCGTGCTGTTGTTATCTCAGACTAAAAGCAAATCATGCATGTCACAAGATCAAGTGATGGATGTGAGGGAGCATATAAAGGCGAAGCAGTCGTCTTCAAGAATAAAAGCTTTTGTTCTTCCCCCCTCCCACAGCATCGTTTAAAGCTGTCAAACACCGACCGGCCCTCCGCTGACCGACAGCCAGCGCTGAACCTACATGTTGAATCATCTGTCAGACTCTCAAAAACTCCCGCTGATGGAGACCAATTGAGACTGACAAGCTACAAGTGCCTCCAACTGCTGCTTAGTTGACACTTTGTAGCTGACAGCAGACAGTTTAAGCCTTGAGTGATTCAGTGTTGAAGGACAGACAGAGCCACGGTTTCATTTTTATTGCCCCCGATAAAGTTAAAAGCCGGACACTTCGGTCCTCACGTCAACTGAAAATGATCAGTTTATCAAACGTTAGGGCTTCACCTCACACAATCGTTTTAATAAAGGACGTCCGTTAATAAATCAAAACAAGAGCAAACATCTCTTTTTGTGAATGTAGATTATTCTCTTCTAAAATGCTCTTAACAATGCAGAAAATGAATGTTTATAAGCCGCAGTGAGGGTGAAAGCTAGAGGAAGGCCCTTGTGTGTTAGCACTCTTTTGCTGCAGTCAGCTAGCCAGCGAGTTTTTCGTACGTCTCCGTGCTTCCTACCAGGCCTGTTGTGCTGCTAGCAAATGTTCTTTTTGATTAAATAAGATATGGTTTGGTTTTTTTGTAACGTTAGAGGTTTGATCCCTTTAGCCTATAAACCAACTGCACGAAAAAACGCAGACACAACCGGAGCTACGGAGGTTATTATCAGGGTAAGCAAACCCCCAGTTTCCACTGGATACGTCTCTGCTGCGTTGTGTCTCCGCCACGCCGGCGGCGCAGATACGTTTCCCTTTAGTCTATGTGTCAATCCCCACCAGGTCTGCTGCGCTACGTATCTGCCCCGGATCAGAGCCGTAACGCAGGGGACACGTTATCCAGTGGAAACTGGGGGTAACGTTATTTCAGCTAACTTACACGCTAGTGTAGCTAGCTTGTTACTTTACCTGAGAAAAAAGGGTCCAACCTCTCTCCTTATCTTTGCAATCCACTGGATGTCCTGGAAAGACAAGCCTTCATCACTTTCTCATCTTTGGTAAGATCTTCAGTCGGGCACACAATTTTGCTTAATTTAAGCTCCGCTCCAACAACACTTCAGAATTCTTCTTCCTTTCAGCTTCATTTTTCACGCAGGAAGATTTCCGCTGGAGTTTATACTTGGCTCAAACTTTCCGCTCATGCTCAATGAAAGCAACAGGATCCATGACAACACTTATCAGAGCAATTCAAGCTAAGCAGCTGCTATATTGTGCAGTTAGCTAACCAGAAAGTTGTGGATGCACATTTTTGTTCAGGTTTAGTCTTCTTATAATACAATTTAGTGTCAAAAACTTACTTTAAAAGTAGTCAGTTTGAGCCATGGGAGAGCAGTGTCAGTAGCTGTTAGCCTGCAACAGCAGCGAACTAACCAGGAAATTGGATGCACATCTCTTCACCAGAATTTAGTCTTACCATGACATGTGCTTGCTAACCAGGACATTGACCACTCAGCTCTTGCTTCACTTGATCTTTACCTGAAAAGATACGATGTAAAGAAAAAAAGGCATCTTGTAGTCACATTGATTTTAGTAAAGGTTGAGGCTTTAATTCTTCTTCCTTCCCTGTCAAAGGTTTATAAGTGGAAAATGATGGTCCATGTCAAACAGATTATAAAACCTGTTCAGACGATTCTTTGAGTATAAAAAAAATATATCACAAACATTTCTGAAATGAATCTGTATATTTGATTGAGGACAATTTCCTCTGCATACTTTGTTCATTTTGCTCATTGTACATATAGACATGTTTAATCAGAACACATTTCTCACCATCTTCCTGTTGAGGTCCAGGCCTTGAGACGCTGCTGCATCATTCAGTCTGTATTGGCGTGTGTTGTTGACCCGATCTTCAGAATCCATTGCAAAGAAATGCTGCATCATGTCAAAAATGGAGGCATTACCGGCAGATAAAAAATGGAATTGTCAGCTGAGAACGAATGAAATGTTCAGTTTGTCTTTTGTATCCATTTCAGAGGAAATAATTAAGACAGATGGGCAGATGAATTAGCTGTCCTCCAAGGTCAAACGCTGATTGCCTTATTACTCTATTATTTCACTCTGGTGGAGCTATTACCACGGACACTTCTTCATGATATTTTGTACATCCGCACCAGAAGAGAGAGTGAGAGAGATACAAATTGATTGTTTGGCGGCCAAATCAGTCACAGTCATCTTCGGCGGATGGATTAATGGCTTTGATGGCTGTTGCAGGTTGGAGCAGAGAGACTGGCTGGAGACAAGAGAGATTGGTTTGAACCCCAGGGAGCTGAATGGATGTGAGTTGCATGTAAGGTTGCTCGGTTTTGTTTAGAGGGAGGGGTCGGTGAAAAATGTGTGTAGCGGAGTTTGGCGCGTCCTCAGGATGCACTTTTGTTCCTCTGCTATTACAAGTGATTGACTACCATGTTCACGCTTCCCCCAATGTGTGTCAACCGGCCTCCCTGTTCCCATGCTTGAGATGTCATCTGGCTTTTATCTGAGGTAAGTCTGAGGTCATTTTTGCAGTTTTTTACATGTACTCTGAAAAAAAGCTGCTTTTTTCGAAGCCCCCTTAAAGTTTTCATACAAAGATTATAGAGTACGTGTTCAACTGAAAGAGCAAAACAACTGGATTTGATTCTTAAAATACCAAAGTTTAAGCCATTAATGTTGCATCTCAATCTGCTGTTGCAATAATAATTAAGATTTTAATGAAACAATTACATTTTTATTTGGGACATTAAACTCCAAACATTTGATGGATCATGAGTTCATATTTAGTCAAATGGTCATATTGGGGTTAAGGTCCAGTGTTTTAGCAGGAATGGGTTTTGGGCATTTTCTTTAAAAGCCTGGTGCCTACATTACCTACAATGCAACTTGTCCACTGAATGACATCACTGGAGGCAGTTTATGGAAGATCATGCAGCTTCTTCTGGAGCCACAAAAGGCTTTACGCTACTTTTTTTTTTTACACATATGCAGTTTTACTCCACAAGACCTGTAAATGCACTTTAATGTGCAAAACTGTAAAACTAAGGTGGAGTTACCCTTTAACTTACGTAACGTGCTTATTTGAACCTAAACCCGGATATTTTCTTAAACCTAACCTGCATGCGAAAAGCTTTAATTATTTAGACACAGCACCAGTACGAACTATTGCATCATATGAGATCGTGTTGCCCTCCAAAACAACATTTCATCCATTTGTTTTGCTTTCAGATGAGACTACAAGGTTCTCTATAGGTTTAGAAATCAACTAAATATTGTAGATAATCACTAAAAACCTGAATTGTGGAAAGAAATGAATAGAAAACCCACCTTCTGTGTACCTCTGATGAATACATATTGACTGCACACTCTCCAGTTGTAAAATGTGTTGGACGTTCTTCTTCTTAGGGCAGTGGCCGACGTGATTTATCTCACAGAATCTTGGAATCCGGTGAAATTATTCATCTTCCAGCCTGTAATTCCAAATATTTGTTGCAAGCACTTGATTGGGGTCAATGCCTCAATACTGTATCAGGGGAACAAGGAGTCTCGTAATGATTTATTACCAGCCCAGCTGCACATATTATTATGAAATGAGTTTATTAGTTTTAAAGCTAGCAGTAATGTGCTTTTGCTTTAGGGGAGCAGGCATGGGTGACGAGGGCCTGCATTAACCACTTGACGTGAAGGCTCCATTGTAGTACATGTATCCCTAATTTGGTTCAGTACCGTGACATCACGCACATTGCAAAACAACTCAGCTGTGCTACATGATTGCACGAGTTGGAATAGTGGGTGAATGTTGCATTGTTTCCTGTCACGTCGTCAAATGTTTCTCGTGTAATTCCTTTCCCAGTGTATTTATCTACAGGCGTCTAAAGGGTTTTACACGATTTTCACAGCTCTATTAAAAGAAATAAAAGTTTTTCAATAGAGGAGTGCAGCATGAGGCTCGTCACTTCGCGTTTTTCATAGTCACAGGAGAATAATAACTAAACAAGAATGTTGTTACTCTGTAATGGGAGGGAGACAAAATGGTTTCTCTCACCATTATCAACTCCATTTTCTTCCTTCCATTCCTTCTGATGATCAATTAGATCTTAATGGATAGCCTGCTGTGCTGTGAGATGATGACCAACATGTTTTTGTGTTGAAGTAAAGCAAATGACAAAAACCTCGCACACGGCAGCCAGCAGCACAGAACTGAGCGTCCCATTCAAATCTGTCTCTATATGTTTCAGTCACTGGTTGCGTCATTTTTGAATGTGTGTTTATTGGATTTGTTTGTTATTTTGCAATCACTTATTTCCACTGTGGGTGTTTAAAAATGAATGTTAACTTCTTGAGCCTTAATGAAAGTTTCTATAGCAGTAAATGCTTTATTGTTTTCAGTGTTGCTGACTGCTGGGCTTTTCCTCCGATGTGATTTTTGTTTTGTGATGTTTCGAAAGGGGATAGAATACAAGAATTTTTGGACATTTTTGGCCTCTTCATGGACGTTTATTAAATTGCTCAAGTTGATGCAAAATGTTTTTCCTCTTTCTTCAGCATTCAGCAGGACCCACATTAAATTAATTTAGTGTTTCACTTCGTAAGTAGAAGTTAGCAAGCCCGACTCTACACAAAAAGTTGAAACAAGCTACAGTACCCTAGCTTGCTAACATTAGCCCTGATTCCCGCTACTTTGCTTGTGGCCCGTGGTCTGTACAAGGCACAATTTTATTTTAGAATTATACAGCACAGGGTTGTACAATGAAATTAATGTTTGTAATAACCTTAATGCAATACAAATAACAGAATATATATAAAGTTATGAACATAAAAATAAACATAAACACATGGGGCATGTTTTAAATCTACGTTAAGATGTAGGTAGGCAGCAGCAACAAGATGGGGATGATAATGTGGTCTTCATATTAAAAGTCTAAAAATCTGGGAACTATATCCCGACTGTGTGTGTGAGCACAGAGCATCGATGTTACAAACACAGAGTCCACCTCTCCTCGTCCTGCTGTAGTCCTGCACTCTGTCAGCTCATAACATGGTTGGCTGTCAAGTGCAACAGTAAATCCAAGATGTTGTGGTGGAGACACACAATTATGACATGGTAGCAGATGTAATCACGAGCTACGTTCGGCTCAGAGACATCAGTTCTTGAGTTAATAAAGCACTATAATTATCTGCCACACTGGAGTCAAAGGAAGACGGTTGGTGTGGCCAGTGGACGACCCCAGGGTCCATGGTTTGCACGCAGACTCCAGTGGCACCCCTAGATATTGTGGTGTCCAGGTGGGGCAACTGAACATGTTGGAGTGGCACACCAAAACCAAAAGCCAATTCCAGCAGGATTTCTACTATGTTGGTCATTTAATATTTTCTTTCACATAATCTTTTATGAAAAATATACATTACTGATTTGAATGCATAGGAGGCTACTTAATGCTTAATAGGGATATATCTAGCGACACAACTGACAGACTCCTCTTTGCAAAGGTGTGGGCAAAGATCATGTTTTTTTATTTAAATGTTAATACAAAACAATGTGTTTCAGGTCACTGCTGTTTGTCTGCTAATCTGAAAAATGTAAAACATTTTTATGTTTTCATAAAGTGTTTGGTCAGTAACCCATATATCTCCTCTTCCTGCTCAAATCTTCTGGTATCCCTGCCTACTTTATCCAATTGGGACAGAGAGTTCCATAGAGAGGTGGTCCTGTCGGCAAGCAAGATCTTATGTTCTGGTATGAAACGGAGAAAAAAACACAAGAAAGAAACATTTATTTGAATCCTTTAATTTTCCAGCTTTCTGTGCCTTCATTTGGAATGGTATCAAAGGATTTGATAAAAAATCTTATACAAGAAAATGTGAATAAAGTGAGTGTAATCTATCAAGCATCCTTTCTACACCATTTGCCTCTGAAGACCAAAATGGACTCATAAGTGTGTTTGCATCCGTCTTCATAATAGAATATAACAGTGTAACATGGTGTTTCAGTCCTCTTCTCATTTCAACATAAATAGCCGGCCCCTATTTCAAATGACAGCGCCATTAGTAGGATAAATATTCTGAATTGAAGCAGATAAAAGCACCAATATTCACCTGGTAAGCCAGCACACATTAACAGTCCTGCTCCTCTCATAATGCTACACTGCCTCCGACACAAAAGCCTGATCAACATCCAAGGCTGCCGCTTGTCAGCCGAGGAATATATAAAGATAGATGATATTATGTTAAATTCCACTTAATGACAAATTTTTAATTTTCTGAACATGGTCATTTTCTGGCTAGTGAATCAAGTGTAAGGAGCTAATTACGTGAGGATCTGAGCAAAAATAACTCCTCATTTTCAGGGATAATGGAAGAGAAATGTTGTAGATTAATGGCACTATTTATCTTTTTTAAATTTCTATCTTTCTCCAGTGATGGCTGCGCTCCCCAAGGAAAATATTCATAAAATGAAATTGAAGTCGTAACTTAATAGGTTATTAAAATTTTTGAGTGCATATCACTTCTCTTTTCGCAGCGCTGTAAATTTAAATTGAAGTTTGTGGCGTTCGGAGTCACCAGTGGAGGTTTTTTTTCTTTTTTTTTTATGATGGCACAATAGAGGAGGAACATGCATCTTTGTCAGGAGGTATTTGCTATTCTAATTTTAAGGCAGGCCAGATTATCAAAAAGGAATGTCACAGTGTTGGCTGCTGACAACACCTCAGCCTTCAGCCATGTGTTTCCATTAGGGGCCCTGGGCCGTCCAGGGGTTTGTTCCCTCTATTATTTTCCATTTCAGTCTTTTATCTTGATTTAAAGTGAGGCTTGCTGAATATTCTCTCTCACCCCTCCACCCCCTTACTCCTGCCATTCGATTCCCCTTTTAGGAAGTGAGAAATGCTATACTGCGTAAGGTTTCACAAGAGGGACCGGTGCTCTCTGGGGAGGCGATGTAGATCGGTTCAAGGTGGAATAACTATCTTTAGCCATGCAGCGTGTTTGGAAATGCAGAGAGGAGGGACGGAGCACCTGGAAGGAACAAGAGGAGGCAAAAGCAACCTGCAGCAGGGAGTTGCTGTCAAGGTCATAGGGCAAATCTTTTTCCTCTAAGTCTCATTTATGATTTTAACTCTGTGCGTCCTGGTTAGTATGAAGCAGCCACAGTTTGTTTATTCTCAGTTATTGGTCAACAACAACAAAACACTTTTATTTATGTCTTTCTGAGGCAAAGTTTGATGCCTTATGTCTTATTACGGAAATATATTCTGTCAGTGAAAAGCACTGTAGGCAAACTCTTGTGTTTGGCTGACACGAGCGTTATTGCTGTTGTGTGTGCTGACTTTTCTTTAAATATATAAACAATAATTATCCGTTTTCTTCGACATAATTCTGGCAACTCTTCACTGTGCTACAAACTGAGCTTCCCCATTACATGAAATTAACATTTGGAAAAAAAATGACTATAACGCATTTTTATTACACAAAATGAGAAGATAGTTAATGTTGTATTCGCGATATGCATGAACAAACTCATATTCTCCCGTTTGCCAAAGTCATGCCCAGAAATCTGCAGTATGTTATCCAGCATATGGTAATTACACGTCTGTCGGAATCCGAACTTGATTCAGCTTTACTGGTGAATACAGTGAATTTAACTCCTTGCACATAAATAGACGTACAGCAAAGGACAGGGACAGACAAGAACTGAGCAGATGAGTTCAAGAATGGTTAAGAATGAAGAACGGTCAGGAGGAAAGGAGGTGTATATATGTTAAAGTCACCAAACAAACACCTTAAAAGTCTGCATATGCCTGTTCTGTATGTTGTGAACAGCAAAAGTGCTGCCTGAACTGAAAGTGACAGTGCATGATGATAAAATAAAATGCATTAATAACTGTAAAAAAATAACCGCTGTAATGGAAGTAAGTTGATGTCTGTTGGTGTTGGAGGGTTGTTGGCACTGTGTGACAGCTTTAAGTGTTCATCAATAGACCTTTGGGGGATTTTTAAGGGGTGAAAAAATACATAAATGGTCAACATCATCCACAGATAAAGAGCAAACAAAAAACAATATGCCTTTAATTATATTTTTACAACTGGAGTCCCTGAAACCCCAAACAGCAACGTGACATTAGTGTAAAGTTATGTTTATGAGTCATAACATTAGGAACATATTGAATAAATGCATGCAGTTGAAGTATCAAGGTGATAAAATAAAGTCAAAGTAAATGATACCTTTATTACATGTATGTGGTTCTACTCTGGCTCTGATGCAGTATGTAATCTGCAAAGTAACTAGTAACTAAAGTTATCAAATAGATGGAGTGAAGTAAAAAAAAAGTCAAATGTTTGCCTTCAAAATGCAGCAGAGTGGAAGAACAGCAAAAAAATATGGAAATACTCAAGTAAAGTTCAATTGCGTCAAACCTGTACTCCTGTACAGTACTGGAGTAAATGTACAGTACAGTTTTTAAATGTTTTTGACAAGCACTTTTAAGCAACAGATGAAGAGAACACTTGTATAGTAGAAATAGTTGCTTTCAGTGCAATTAGGATTGAAAATAACCACCGACAAGCTTGTTATAACCTCTGGCTGCATCATGAATAAGACTGAGAGTGTTTATCTGACGCAAACAAATGCAATTCCAGTACAAATGGCCTTAGTTTGCCTAAGTCCTCTTATGAAATCCTGCAGTGCTCCTCCAGTGTATGCAGGCTCTTAATTGCACGTCCATGGTCAGTTATGAACCACTAATAGTATTTGCGAAGTCAGAGCTCCAGCAGAAGACAACTGGGGGGTTTATTATATCGTTTGACTGCCTCAAGACAAACTGGAGTGCAGGGATGCTCCGAAACACTCAGCCCGCACCAAAAGCCGAGCTGGAGCGCCTGTCAGTCAATCATCCTCTCCTGGAGAGTCGTATTACTTACAGTCTGAGGAATTGTGATACGGACGTCTCCAGTTGGTTTGAAATTAATAACATTTTGTTCCCCCGTTTCAAAAATGGACACAGCGCAAATTTATCATTTCTTGGGCAAGGGAGCTCTGTAGCATCCCCTCAAGGATCCTTCCCTTTTTTTTTTTCGACTTCTATTTAGGAATTCTGCGAGCTCAAAAAAAAACCCTCAAAGTATAACATATAGGAATGCTCGTACAGTCCCGGTCTGTTTATGCGGTATAAAGTTGATAGGCTGTCAAGCCCCCAGCGAAAAGGCCCAGGATGAAGCGAGCTATCCTTTAAATTGCCGGGGTGATAGTTTGCAGATAATAAAAGAAATAAATCAGACAATGGGGCTGAATATTTCATTTGTTATCCATATTCCTTATGGGCAAAAAAAAATATGACACAGAAATGTAAAAACAGCAATTCCACTTTACCCCCTCTGGAATTGTAACACTCGAGATGCTATTTTCATGTCTGAAGACAAAGTACATGCTTTCCCCCTCGCCTGCAACAGATAAATCTAATAGGCAGCCAGAATTACTGGTTGTAATGTTGTGTAGTCTTAACCTAGTCTTCTCTTTCACTATTTTTATTTCTGTCAATCTCTCAAACTAATGGACACTCTCAAGGAGCAGAAAATGGCTGGGGACCGCTTTCTATTTATAGATGTAGAGGATGTAGTGCAAGGCACAGAAAGAGGTTAGACGTTTCTGTGTGATAGAACATTTCACCAGGGCCGTTTCTGGCTTTTTGGGGGGCCCGGTGCCAAAAGTTATTCAGAGGCCCCTGTTTTGGGAAACTATGGTGGGGGACTTCAAACCCGAGTCTGACACCTAATGTTATTTAAAAATAATAACTGTTGAACTTACAGAGCCTTTCCGTAAGATGTTTATTTTGAATAAGAATAAGAAGAGAAGAATTACAAATCAATAAATAAAATGAAATAGGACATCACTATAGTACACTGGTTGGGGGGACCCTGATAACTTGATGGGCCCCAACGTACTGCATGTAATAGTCAAATACATCAATCTGGTGCTTTTTAAAAGAAAAAAGGCTAGATCTGAGAAAAACTCGAAAAATCTCAAACTCAAGCGCGACAACTAAAGTTGACCTCAGCCGATAAAAACTTCAAAACAATAATAATCAATGTGAAACATTAAGGTAGAATTTCACAGAGCCTTTGTTAAAATGTTTATTTTAAATATTAGTAACTCTGCATCATCTGCATATAGCAAGAAATTAACCTACCAGTGCCGTTTCTAGCTTTTTGGGGGCCCTGTGCCAAAATCTTTAAAGGGTCCCTATTTGTCAAAAAAACAATATAGTGGGGGACTCCAGAATTCTTTTAAAGAACAGAGATAGATCCTTGAAAAACCCTTTACATAATTTTTCACATTCTCAAACTCAAATCTGACACTGAAAGCTGACAGTAAATATATTGGAGCTCCTCTACAATATGAAACTCCTGAAAACATGCAGGATTAAAAAAAAAAAAGCTGCATTATAACATCTGCCACATGTGCATAAACAAGACAGAAGCTGAGTTTTCCTTAAAATGTTTATTTTAACATTATTAAGCATTTCACCTTTGATTTCTTTTGCGCTAAAATTGCACTTTCAAGTCAAACTTCACCCTGATCCTTTCTCTACTCTTTTTCGAGGTTCACTAACAGGAAAAAAAAAATCCTCTGATGGCTGCTAAGTATACACAAAAATTTGATTTAAGTAATTTTCTCACTTAAGAGCACGGTGCTGAGTCTGTCTCCATTGTTAACCCAATCTAATTGAAGCCCATTATTACATTAATAAGATGTTTTTCACCCTGTGAGCCCCACACTGAGAAACATGGCGCCCCCACTGCTGCTGCTGTGTGATGGGTCTTTTGCTACTCGGGGCCCAGAGCACATCGCTCATCAGCCGGAGCCGTTGTACATTATGTTTCCGAGATGACACCTCAGACCTCCCACAACCCCTGGGTGAGATTTCCTCCCCTCTGCAGTGGCACTTTAATCTTTATTTCGTCATGTCCGTCCTCCCCGACCTCTAATATACTGTCTCATTTCGTCTTCGCCCATTTTCTGCTAATTCACCACCATCTGCCTTAGCATCTGTTTGAAGGGAGAAACAGGAGGGGAAAAAATCTTCACTTTGAGGAAAAAGTCTGCTCTTTCTTTCTTTCTTTCTTTCTTTCTTTCTTTCTTTCTTTCTTCCTCTCTTCCTTTCTTTCTTTCTTTCTTTCTTTCTTTTCTTTCTTCTTTTCCTAACTTTGCTCATTGTGTCTTCCGCCGTCTTTGTCGGAGCCGAGGCCTCCGCCCCCTTCTCTGTCTTCCTTTTTCGCATAAGCCTCCTCAAACCCCTTTTTAAGTCTAATGCTACATGTAAACCTTAGACCTGCTTCCTCTCTTGTTCGTGGAGGCCCCCCAAAGACGACAAAAAAAAGAAAGAAAGAAAGAAAGACAGAGAGAAAGAGAGAGAGAGAGGGAGGTGGGGAGGGTAAGGGTGGGGGTCATATCCTTTCCATGTCCAACCGCTTAGTCAATAACCACTGTCAACAGGAGTGCACAAAAGATCAGAAAAGTGCAATTGTAATTTTCGGACAATGGCGGGGAGCTCTCATAAGGCTCGGCTGAAAAAGGGACACCACCTCCCCAGCGCCCCGCTCCCCACCGCTTCCACTCCCCCAACCACTCTCTCCTCTCCCCCCACCACTCTCTCCTCTCCCCCGGCTTCCTCCCTGTCCTCTTTGAGCGTCGCTGACAATAGGGAAGCCTGCTGCATTGCCGGGGAGAGCCACGGGATCACCTCAGTCAGCCTGCGGATTACAGACATTCTTTGGCAGGGCCAGTGTTGCTGCGGAGAGCCCGGGTCCTCGTGGGCCCTCTGAGGCTGCAGCACCACCTCGGGGCCCCCCCACCCCCTCCTCCTCCTCCTCCTCCACCTCCCTTCCTTTTTTGTATTGTGTTCACATGTTTGACAGACACAGAGCCCATAATAATCTCTTTCCCGCAGGGACCTGCACCATTTGTTTGGCAGACCCTACAAACAGTTTCAATCCCTTTTCTCCCGGCCTTGTCTTCACTGCTGTAGCCCATCGCCGTCATCTAATTAATGCAGCCTTCCCTTTTCATCTCCACTTCCTGTTCATTGTCTGATCCTCTCCCCCCTCCTCTCTTAAGTCCCAGATTTAAAAGTCACTGCCTCCGCTGGTTATCATACCATATTTGAGTGGCTGGGGATTAAAAAGGTGTCTCTTCTGTGGATTATGACTTTCTTACATATTCATTGTTTTACCATTACTTCCGTTAATATCCTCAGAAATGTAGTTAAAGAGGTCGGGATTTGTTTTAAACAGAGCAAAAAAGGGGATTAGCCAGTTCATGCTTGTCTTTTTTTTTTTGCTATTTGAAGCAGCTTCATGTGATTTAATTTGCAGCTAATTGTGTACTTTCGCATTGTTCATGAAATTAGCATTTTAATTAGGATGTCCCAAGAGACGTAGTTATATTCGGCGACTATATGCCTGAAACAGAGGAGATATCCGTTACATAATGATATGTTCAGAGCGATTACTAAAACAACAAGCTGCTGAAACGGGCCAATTTTAAAGAAAAGCGTTCGTGAATGGGCAGAAAATATGCTTCCTGAATAGGTTTTTGACCACATTCTCTCAATATTGTTTTTTAATAATGTTTAAATATTCATTTAAGCGTTTAATTATATTTTACTCACATTTTGTCTCCAAACCAAAGAGCTTGATTTTAATTTATCAGAGCCTTATGGGCTTAAAACAGTCAATGTAAGACTTTGTTATGATGTCAACCAGACTGTTAAACTTTCCGAAACTTGCAACGTGTAATTTGTGAGGAGCTGTAGGATGTAAACTCCTCCACGGGTCATTAGAAACCTAAATTTCCAACAGCATGGAGGACATGTCTTCAGACCTTTAGCTATGATGCACGGCAATTACCAGCAATCCATGCGGTAAGTCCAGGAAAACCTTAAGGAGTTCTCCACCATTAAAAAATGGTAACAGAGAAGAAATGTGAGCTAGTAGCAAAGGTATAAAAGTCTCTTTTATAGGGCGATTCAATTACCAAATTCAATCGAGGCATTGTTAAAACCAGGAAATGTAGATGGGCAAGTCGTTTTCAGCAGCCTATTTAAAAATGGTTTTCATTGTCAGTTTTACATTTCAGGGTTGACGGAGCCGACTTGTGACTGTCAACAGCCAGATGTTTTGAAAAAGCAGCTAAGTGTGGTCGGAAGTTGAAGTGCGTCACTCGAGAAAATGGTGATACCTGATCCGTACTTCCCGTCCGATCCCAGCTGTGCTACAGAGATGAGAGGAAAGTGGCTCGTAAGCTCCTTCAGTCATCAGCTTGTGTTTTAGTCAGAATGTTATTGATGAAGGTATTTTTAGATCACAAGTTTTAACATCATCGGCAGTCTGATGACAAGGTCCATCATCAGGACAAATCAGCAAAATCCAAATTTGATATCTTCGTCTTTTAGGATAAAGATTGTTTATTATCTCTACCAGGGAGGATATGTTATCACCCGTGTCCACTTGTTTGTCTGTTGGTTGGTTGGTTGTTTGTGGCCTGGATTTCGATGAGACTTGGATGGAGGATGAATCCAAGCCCAGATTAGACCCCATTAACTTTTGGTGTGGATCGAGATAAAGGGACAGATCCAGGAATGTTTTCTCTCTTTCTTTTACATTGCGAGGTTAGGACATCTTGGTTAATTTCTCAGGGAATAATTCATGGATCTTGTATTTAAAACTGGCTGCTATCTAGAGTGAGTACAATTTGATGTGGATGAAGAGCACTGCTGGGCCTTGGCGGAGGTATGCGATCTACCGAGTCCCATTAGAAGTTAATGCTAATAAAAAACACATTCTTAACTCAACTGAATCCAAACAAAATGTTAAATGTTAAGAACTATCAGTGTTTACAGACCCTTTGCAATTGATACTCGATACCGGTTGATCAAATGCTACCAAATAATGCTAATTACAATAAATCACGGAATTTGTCAATATTACACTGTTACACTTACAGCACACTTTGCAGTCACCACATGTAATTTTAGTTAAATGAAATAAATGAAGAAGTTTTCCACTGAGACGCTCTCCTCAGAACTCCACGCTTGGATCCTTTTACTGTACTCTCTTAAAATACAACATGCTACAGATGCTGGCTGTTACCTTTAATGATACCAGCATCTCCATATGGAAGGATATACAGCGAGCCCACGCGACTATCGCAACCTATTTATGACCTCTCCCTCTGAGAGGAGAGAGATTTGAGGAGCTATAATTGGTTCTCCTCACATGTATTCTCCCCAGTGTGCGCCCCGCTCGCTCCACAGGGAGCACTTTGATGATAACTTGCCGCATTACACGCTAACTTTTCGACAATGGCTACACGCTCTGTCTTTATTGCCCCGACTCCTAATGGCTATCTTGAAGTGCTGCCTCTGGCAATCTGGTCGCAAATAAATAGAAGCTGACACAGTAATTTACTCAAATCTTCTCTACAGTTTTGCCCCGTTCTCCCTCCAGAGATTACCCCTGTAACAACAATTATTTCAAATGTCATTGATTCCTGCCTGCGGGGCACAGACAAAATGAACATAAAGTCTTTTCACATGGCAAAAATTTAAATATTTAGGGGGCTTTCAAGAACAGGAATGGTCTTGTGAGGTGGACGACAAATGTAGCCGTGGCTCGGTCGTGTTTGTGCTCGGGATCAGACATAAAATCAGCTGTTTTCTTCACCAAATGACTATTAACCTTTATCTAATAGGGGCAATGGTTCTCATTTAGAGAGGAGACCCAGCGGAGGACATATAATTCCCTTTCAGTGGAGTCTTGTCAGCTCAGAGCACTAAACAAGATGAACACATGAGCCGTAGTGCTGCTGTCTAGTTGAACAATCCCAGCCCCTGAACAGGAACGCGCGTTTATGGTTCCACGTGAGATCTTTAAAAAAATATTAATATCAAAATCTTGCTGTGACTTTGCTTTGTGTTTCGAGCCTGTGTTCCCATCCTTGTGTTTGCATGCTGTTTGCGCATGTGTGCATGTGCATGAGAGTAGCTAGGGGGGTCAGGAGAAGCGTTTGTGGCTCATTTCCTTGTTTCATGTTGTTGTGCAAGCCACAGCTCAGTGGAGGGGATCCTAACATGTCACAGTGTCACGCCAGTGTCTCTGTCTGGTTCTACATGACCTCTCTCACCCTCTGCTCTCCTCTCCACGGACGCTGCTCGGCCAGACACACCAGATAATGTAATAAAGATATTTCTGCACCAATAGGAAATAAAGAAGGGTGCCTTTGTGTGACTGACTGGCACTGAACTGCGGCCTCCAAGGTAAGGTACGACGAGATATTTAAGTACAGTATGATGTGCTCATGATGAAAGGAGGGAAGTCAGTTCTAAACTAGGAAACACTGAGAATCTGGAAACTAGCTGATATGTAACGCTATAATGTAATTATAAGTGAACCTTCAGGAAAAAGTTGTGCAATTGTATGACAGTGTAAATGTATCAAGTTGAAGCAGCAGCTGCGCCTGTGAATTGCACAGAGATACGTGCATGTCATTTAGTTTCTCTTCTTTCTCAGTTTTCAGTGCTAAGATACATTACTTAAGTAAAAGTACTAACATTGCAAAGTCTTGTATGAAAAATCCTACTTAAATTAAAGTACATAAATATAGGGAGCAAAATGAAGTAAAAAAAAAAAAACGTGTCTGACATGGTTTCCGGAGGAAAAAAAAAAAAGTGTTATTACTGCATTAAAATGCTTCAAATAGCATCTACTCTTTGGCACCTACTTTTACTCCAGAATATATGAAAATTCACATATTTTCCATTTTTCCCCCCATTTTTAGTGTGTCTGCACTGGAGGCTCCAACTTTCCACATCAAACTTGTGTATGCTAAATACTGGACCAGGATTGTGTTTCAAACTATTTGTGATGTCACAAATCGTGCTCGGAGACCCACCTCTTGAAATTAAAATGCAATGAGCACTGAATTTTTTTTTTTTTTTTTGCCTTGACTGCACTAACAAGAAGACAGACACATTTTTGTCTACAAGGGGGCTTTAAAGTCAAAATACTGGAAGCTCAAATATTTCTCACGTTAAAACAGGAAAATAATTATTTGTTGGAGCTGCCAACATCTCAAAGACATCTGAAATGTGACCCTGATTATTGTTTTATTTGTGAGATATAAGAAGCTGAAAAGGCTGGAAACTGCTGGTTTAATCTTTAATGATGTGTTACACGAATAAAAGCTTGTTATAGTTACAGAAACTTAAATCAACATACTGCCGTAGAAAGCACAATGTGCCCCTAAACTGAAATACTCAAGTTAAGTTAAGTACTTCAGTAGGTGTATTTAGTTACTTTCTATCAGTGGTTACTAATGTCACAAAAGGTCACACCTACAAGAATGATTACATGAAAATGGCATGGAATCTCCTTCTTCATGCGCCTTGGAAGTAGGTGAAGTGGTGCCAGACATCCCACCTCGGGAGGGTTAAAATTCCACAATCGACAAGACTGACACACTGCGAGGATTTTATATGCTGAATTTACGGTATATAGCCAACAAATGAATACACGAATAGATAAAACAAAAGAAACAATCAAATGAATTATATAAAATTATTTCTGGCAGTGTGAAGAAGGCGCTGGTGATGGTTTTAGGTGTTCATTCTGAGAAATCAAACTTAGATCAATAAATAAGATTTGAAAAATCCACGGGTGGGACGACACAGAGTTGTGACCTCGGCCTTTTAAAAAGAAAATATTAGCTACTATCCTGTTTCAGGGCCTTTTAGATACAGTATGTACGTATGAAATTTAGTGAAGATTGGGTGAATTTTGCAGGAACGAAAGAAAAAAGCCCAAAAATCTGTGCAAACCACAAAATCCAGTGAAAGGTCGCTTGTACTGATCTTTATTTAGACATGAAAGAAATGCGACTCATTCCTTTGCCCATAAAATCACCAAATGTCAAATAATGGCCAAATATGAGATATCCAAATAACTTTATCGGCAAACAAACAAAGGAAATGATCAGCTGTTCAAATTTTGTACGTTAAACAAAACAAAAAATGATTCACAATTTGATGACAGACCTAGATTTACAACATCATCAACATCATCATGATCCTCTCTGGATATTCTTGACTCAGCATTGTCTATGGAGTGAATACACCCTGCTGTAACTCTGTGATGCTGTGCTTTTGTATTTGTAGCTGTTGTCTATCAAACAGTGATTTCGGCTGTGATGAGCCCCGAAGCAAACGCAAGCAAACTGTCCCAGATTGCTCAATAGCCAGCTTCTGGCCCAGTTTGTTGATTGGTTAGCCTCTTTCACATAAATACTCACTCACACAGACAGACACACAAATGAGAATTGCACCCATGGGACACAATGATTCTATCATACTTTAGCTAAACATAGACTGGGAATTAGTTGACTGGATAATCAATTTGACGGAGTGCCTCAGCAATAAGTGAGTGAAATGCACAGACAGTGCATGTCGGATAAGCCTCTGTAAGTCCAACATTTGTCACACGGATCACACGTGTAATCTGCATGAAGACAGAGCCCGGAAAGTTTGGGATTTTATTTATTGCAACCTTCATAACAAACCTGAACGGGTCTAATATTTCTATTCTCACTGTTATCCCTCAAGTTGTTAATCCAATTTCGTTTTTGACCATCGACTATTTTGTTGTAAAATGTCCACAATGTAAAAAATGATCCCGATAAAACTTCTCAGAGAAATCAATGTGTGTTAACAGTTCTCTATGTCTCCTGCTAGTGGTCTATAATGTATAAGCCAATTAATGTTTTTTGGGTGAAGAAAATCTCTGGGCACCATGTCAGCATTTTAACAGAAAAAAAACATAAAAGCACTAAACACCTCTAAAAGTAAATGACTTCTGAATAATTACTACCTATAACCCCTGCTCTCAAGGGAGCAATTTAGAGAGCCCAGATGGCCACCAAAATAGGATTTAGGTGACAAATTGACAACATTACTCACACAGGGATTATCAATTACCTAAATATCAATTTCTGTGAAATCTCACTGAATAGGAGGAAGGTGTCTTGGAGGAAGTGTCACTGACCGAAGTATACTGACTGCAAGATGGGACATTTTAGGATAATTACCTTTCAGCAACCTAATAAATCACATTATTCGCACTGGCGTTATAGCAGTTGATCGCGTTGTGTGTTTCTATATGCAGTGGGATCCACAATTTTACAATTACAGGTATATCATATGTGGCATCTCATTTGTTTATAAATATCAAGAGCACATTTCATCAATATAAACATTTTGTAAATAAACAATTCTACAAGCTGGATGAGTGAGAACCTTCATCAACATATATAAACAATCTTTTGACCTTTGTGTTAAAGATCCAGCCAAGTCTGTAAAATATTATAATCTTGGATACATCTCAGTTTGTTGTCTTTTAGTTTGAGATTTATTTCAAAGGGATTTGGGCCATGGGCCACGTACAACTACAGAGCATTAAATGATTGTCTGAGCTTTGATCCCAAACTAAACAAAAAGTTAATAGACTAGTGGAATTAGCATTTGGAGAGGAAGAAAATACGTTGTAGCTGTCAAAGCCATTATCAGAATTGATTTCGATTGATTTCGAGTAGTATAGACTACTGTATTTCATGTTTGTGCACTTGTGATTGACCTTGATGGACAGCTGTGGAGGATGACGAATGTCCCGCCTACAACTCACCTGATTGGATAAGCTCGCCCTCCTGCTAACCAATCTAAAGCAACGCTACAGGGGACTTCATACGCACGCACGTAAGGAACGTCAAGTAAGCTCAACAGTTGCGCTGTTGATAGCTGGTAAGTGCATATTTTGATATTAGTTTGAAAAAAAAGCATAGCTATCTTAAACAACACTGTATACATAGAGAATTGCATAAACAGCAACTATATTTATAACTACCAGCAAATTTATGGCGTGGCTGCTACTTTTAGCCATTGTTAGTGAAACTAACGTTAGCCTAAAATCGTTAGCTAAATAGCTAAGGCGAGCTGGTTAGCTAGCAAAACGTTAGCTCTTGCAAATAATGTATTTGTTGAATACCTAAATAAAAAAACATTTGGGTATATAAAAATATGTGAAACAATGTAAAATTCAAATGGTCCTGTACGTTTATGCATATGTATTCACCCTAATTGCTGAATGACTGCCTGTGTTTTAATTTTCTGTTTTTCATCTTACATTTGTTTTGTCATCCTATTGTATTTTCTCTTATATGAAATGTGAATGTTTGATTGTGCAATGAATGAATGTCAGTTCCTTAAAAAGGAGTGTCAGCAAGTTGAACTTGATTTTGATGTTAACCTGCCTAAAATGCATAAAAAGTCAACTATGAGGAATGTAAAGCTTAAGGTTTTTTTTTCTTTTAGGCTATGAAAGATAGCCCGAGCCATACCCCAGGGAGTGGTGAACACAAATTGTGAAGCCAGGTTTGATCAGCTCTGCAAACATCTCACTGAGGACCTGCCCTCCTGCTCCGAGCTTTCACAAAATTCAGGTATGTAGATGATGTATACTGCATTCATTTTCACTGTTTGATTTTCATTTAAGACACTGAAAAGACATGCAACGCACTGAAAATATTGCATTTGATTTCATATAGCAAAATGAATTATTTTTGTTTAAATTTAGGTCAGGATGGCATCATAACTTGTTGGCCAAATGAGAACCAATACATACTCACACATTTATCCTAACCATAGAATCCTATGCAGTTGTAATGCATTCTGGCACAGGAGCCCTGTTTTTAAAATCCTACCTGTGTGAAACAAAATATCTAACTTTTGTGAACACTGTTGCAAGGGTGTTGAGTTGACTTTGGAGTACTTTTGAAACCCATCACCTCGTGACGGTGTCTGAATACAGTCACTCATGACCATGTTACCTGGTCTGTCAATGCTTTCACTTCATGAGAAGAAGCAATTTCACACACATGAATGTTAACCTGTGTAAACATTATTTATTTATCCACAAAATATAAATGTGTTTGAAGCTGTACATCCACTGAAGAGATGAGCCATACATATAAATGTAGTCTGAAATACTGTAGTTAAGAAGCCAATAGATGTGCTGTTTATATGCTTTCTTTACTCCAACACCTTGATTATATTTAGTCGGCAGGTTTTACGCGAAACCTTTCACCTTGTATGTTATTAATTTTCCATCAGATCTGCAAAGTTTGGATGCATGTGATTAAGAAGTCAGGCAATGTAAATGAAACGTTTCAGTAAGTTTCCATGACAGTGATATATACTGCATAGATCATCTTCACTTATTTTGACTTGCTAATTAATCAACATTATTTATTCAGGGAAGAAAAAAAAGCAAACTTTGTAATTAGCGAATGACTTGATCTGTTGCAGCAGACTCAGCAAGAATTAGGAACTTTGAATTTGATCTGGAAGTCTAAATAACTCATTAGCATTGTGATTTAGTAAATGCAACATGAAGTCAGGAAAAAACAGTGCTGCTAATGCTTGACGTGCGGATGATTATATTAGTCAGTAAATTAACAGACAAATTAATCTCTGGACAAATAATTCAATAATGTGTTGTGTATAAACACAGGGCTTTTCTGTTTTTTCGGGACACTACTGTTTACATTCAGTAATTACTGATTCAATAGATGCACTGTCTGCCACTAGATAGCTTTATTGTATGTTTTGGTGACATTAGATTTAATAAAACTATTAACTTAAACTGGCAGTCACTCATTACTTTCTGTTTGACTGGATAAAACAAACAATTAAGGCAGCTTTTCGTAAGACGCAATAGATGCAGTACTACTCACGACTCAAGTGAAAACATGTTTCCCTTGTGGATGAGGCTCAAAGACAGAAATCTGGTCTCGTTTTCGAGCTGGACCGGAGCTTTGTAGCAGGCAGTGAGTGAGCACATTAATCTAATGCATCAGCAGGTCCACATTTGTTTTAATGCAAACTGAAGAGAAGAAACGCACTGCATCTCAAGGGAGAAGAAGCTTAAAATTTCGGTCTAATGATAATAGATGATAATGTTAATGAGTTGTCCAAACATAACAAATGGAATGAATTACTGCCTTAGAACCAAGTCTGTTTCATTAAAATACAATAAAAAGGAAAGATTAGTTTTATATGGGAAATAACTTTCCTCTTTTGCATTATTGATGAGAATAAGCGTAACATATCAAGGTTGGCTTGAGCCTCTGGTCAGTATTGATAACATATTGCTACTGTATAGTGTAGCCATTTTTCTCGAATGCCTGTGTGACATTAAGCTAAATCGAATTATTATCATGACTGCTGACCCCTCAATAGACAACATGAGTCACGCTGGTCAAAGTATTAAGCAGAGTTTCAATGACAATCGTTTCTTTTTGGGAGGCAAGATTACCTAAAGTGAGAACCCATGCCCATTCGAACGCAAGAGGTGACCAGAAGTACACACTTCCATCTGTCTTGATGATCTTATTCCCCAAGTAATGTTCTTCCACTTTAATCAATTTTGTGGCAGGCCTGTGTTCATAGTAGTCAGGAACAGTGGGATTATGTGCTGAGGCTACTCTCTCTCTCTGAGACGACCTTGTCTGTGTAACAGTACTGTTAGCCCTCGGCCTCGAGCAGTCAAACACACACTCAATCACCCCTGTAACCCTTGCAGTCAACAGCAGACTGTCGCAGGCCGTTTGCTACAATCTCAATTTGTATTTCGTCTCAGACTATGATGACTTGACAGAGAAAAATAAGAGGATTTGTCTTGATCTTCAACTCTCCCTTGAGGAAGTAAGTCCTCACCTTGAAGTTTAGAAACTGCATGACTGCCTGCTTTCGATCAAACATGTCCATTCATCCATTACAGTTTAACAAAGAAAAGGCATTTAGACTGTAAAAGAAAAATATGCACAATCATTTGAATCATATGGAATCTTTTGTTTCTCTAAAGATGAAACATCAGGAATTCAGTGAGTTTAGATGTATTGTGCGCGCAGTAGACTCAATACATGTTTTCAGTTTTTCTAAGATGATGTAAAGTATTTGCTGATAGGGTTGCTTAAGTATGGTACTTTGTTTATGTTGACATTCTCTAGAATATAACTTTTATAGTACTTTCAACTTAAAAGCCATACTGTCTTGCCGAGAGCTTAAAAATGAATGTATACGTAGTCAGAAATTAATACATTAATGGCAAAACGCACATAAAAACTGTGCATAGAAAAATACATCTCTATGATTTGGGTATAGTTTCCAGGGAGGTGACATCTCCAGATTGCTTGAGTCAAAAACTCAAAGATATTAGGTTTCCAAGGATATCATTTATAATCATGGATAATTTAATGTAGTATAGCAGCACATCCTCTTCTTTAAGAAGCTACTGAATGGATTTTCACAAAACGTGGATGGAGGGACATAAACTTTTGATAGTGATTCAGATAAATGGGTGATCCAGGAATTGTTTTTCCCACTTTTTTTAATTGAACTGTTGGTGAACAACAAAAAGAATTTAAAGACATCACCTCGGGCTCTGGGAAATTTTGATTGTGACATTTTACAGACTTGATGATTAATTGATTACTTTTTAAAATACAGGCACATCAATCAATAATGAAAAGAAGCTGTTAGTATCAGTCCTACTTAGCTTTAGATTTTACCATAACCATAGTAGCAGGGTAAATGGTAGAGCAGTCCTCTGCCAAGCCTGCATCAGTAAACACTGCAAACCTCTAACGGTGATGCACTGTAATGGTTCGGTCTTGGTCCTGGCCAGAACATCGCATGAGGTGCTAAACAGCAACTGGCTATAAATATAAGTGGTGAGCACTGCCAGTTGCACTCTTGTGGCTGAAATGAGCCTGATGATGGGAGCTTGAGAAAGAAAGGGGGATATCAGTGGTCACTAAATCATTCTGTAATCAGCTCTCTATGCAGGATCATCCATGCATGTTCAACGCCCCATTCTGGAAGGCTCCAGCAACAGAATGCTCAAGCTGACCCCATCTGTACCCCATCTCGTTTTGCATTATACCGAACCCATAAAAGTCCCATGCAGCACAAAAGAGTTAATGATTCCCTTTGTTTTGTTGCGGGGAACAGAACCAAAGCAAATGACAACAACAAATCCATCAAACTTAGCAGCAGTGAGCACATCAGCAGTTTTTGCCAGCCCACCAGAGGCCTAAAATGCACATATTGCATGCTGGCCCCCCAAGCAGCAGGCGGCCCTGGGACTCGCCAGCCCCTTGGTGGCCAGAGAGGACTTGATAAATGACTGGAGCAAACTTCTCTGTCACCAGTGAGGGAGGAGTCCCCCACAGTAAGCTACATCATCCTAACAGCATTATTCTTTTCATGCCCGTTGTCGATACAGCGTCCTGTGATTGGCGTCACGCTTTGCACAGGTTAATTGGAATCCTGAACTGGAAAACAACGGGGGAAAAGTGCAAATATCATCGCCCAGAGAATCACCATATGAAGACCACGAATAAGTCTGTCGATTCCGATCCATGGCAAAGACATGAAATGTTAACAATGTCGGAGAACAGATTGTACAGATTGTTAACAAAGATTCCTGAAAAATATTTAAACAGGAGAACATTTTTATATTTGTATTTCTAAAGAGCTGCTAATTGAAAGTACCTTATAACGAAACCAACAATTGTTCAGCTTCAGATTGAGATTTTCCATTCTGAGTTTTGAATTTATTGAGACAAAAAGTCTCATTTATTTATGAAAGCAACATTTATCAGAATACAAGAGGATGCTGTTGAGCTCCCTTTCCAAGGTGCAGTGTACTATTCAGGTCCATTACTGGATTGGAAAAAGGTAACTCAATCACTGCATGTCTCTGGCTATATAACAAGCATAGACTCAGACCAGAGGGCACCCTTATGTTCAGTGACCTATGGCATGAACACGACGAGAGCAACACCTTGATAAAGTAGCTAAACATGATGGAAGTCCACAGTGAGATCGACACTTAAACATAGCTTCTGACAAGTTTAACTCACTTAGTGAATGTAGAAGTAAATGTGAATCAAGGTGTGTTTGACTTGATTCTTTGGCAACTCGTCAAGATGTGGGACAAGTGCAGGGCCATTACATTAGAATGGACAGCTTTTCTCATCAGGGTAAATAGGAGACAATGTCAGATGGCCGTATTGATAAGTTAATGAGGCACAAAACACTTCGTAGAAGACCCATACACCACCCACCCCACAACCATCTCCTCAAAACATTGATTTACACATTATTCACATCGCAGTGTTTACATTGCAGAAAAAGTCTTGGTAATTAAACCTCTTGTCCACGTGAACACGTAACTTAACCATTTCCTTTTCTCTTGATCCACAATTATCCTACATCGTCCCGCTGACATATGTCTGCTGTATTGTGTCATCAAACGGACGAGTGGCATAGAAATCCCTAATGAGAGCCGAAATACTTGTTTCATGTTTGAGCAGTAATGGAAATTACTTTTCCTTTTAGAAACAGGCGCGCAAGTATCGCAAGAATCACCGAGACAACAGATCAAGAGTAAAATGAAGTATGCAAATGTAATCATATTTATCTGAGAATGCTTATGGCAGAAAGCTATTAATTTCTCCTCTGCTTCTTGACACTTTAACATATGCATCACCTGCTTCTCGCAAATGATTATTTTTGTGTTTTCCATCTCCGTTGACAGAGCATTATTTTCTTTTCCATTGCGTCTTGTTATTTTTCTAAACTTTCTCTGTCTGAAGAGTGTAATGGCCTCTGATTGAAATTTCATTCAGAAAGACTAAGTGAAATACATGTTGTGTATTTAATGGGAAAAATAATTGCACGTCAGATGAAACAAAGCATGACGCATAGTAACCAGGAAGAGTGACTGAAAACACAAGTCAGCAAAGAGGTCAGGCTGTTCACTCTCTCATTTGCTGCAATTACTCGCTACACTCTTTCATTTACTCATTCCATCACTCTCTCACCTGACTCATCTATCGCTTACTCACTCGTTCTCTCACTGTTTGGGGCTTTACGTTAGACATTTCAAGATATAATACAGTAGAACAGTGCTTTACAACTGTTGGAATACAAGTTTATTTCTGGAATATTTTTGTTGTGAGGAGTTTCAAGTTTAAACAAATCACCTTTTTAGATGTATGTATATATGTCAAAGTCTTCTAGACGCATACTGGAGATAGATTACTCTAATCAGATTTAGACCTGTCCCAATGAATATACGTTATTGACTAGATAAAAGTACATGACCTCCATCTTTTTTGCTGATCACAATACTGCCCATTGTGTTAGCTTGCAGTTTTGTTAACACATCCAAGAGTCAATTTTATTTATTGTTTTGGTTGTGTAGTTTATTTTATTCATGAGGAAATTAGCTTGTTGCTTGTTGAAAGTGTATACTTTTGTTATATGCTATTTTGTTATTATATCAGTGGCATAATGACAATTATATATAACTATATAATATTGAGATTATAAAACTGGGCGAAAAAAAACAAAATAAAATATGACAATATACCTCAATATCAATATTTCAGCAATATTTTAGGGATGACTATTAGTACTTTCATGAAATATTAACAGGATGAGATTTCTGATGAATAGTCTTAGATATTGTTGATATAATGACAAAGTGGTCAAGGGAAGTATTGGAACAAGTAGAACAGTCATGCAATGCAGCCTTTACAAGATGATATAGTAGTATTGTCTCATAACACAACAATGACATAAAATCCTTATATCGCCCAGCCCGACTATACTGCATATATAAACATGGGAGCCTATTCCGTCCGACAGAACAATACTACAGTAAAACAATTAAAAGTGACTCGATAATTTGGACACTACCATGATGACAAAGTTGCTCCATGGTACAGGATCCTTATAAGAATGAAAATAGTGCCATAAATCCTCATTGGGATTGTTGCACTAATAATAAGTTGTTCTAGTTGTTGGCAGATCTTCTATACTACAGTAAATAAATGAAAGCTTTTCTTATTGATAAGCAGAGTCTCCTCCTCAGTTATGAAGGTGACCTCTGCAGAATCGTGAAAAACCCAATGACGGACAGAAAGCTCTTGTGCTCTCTTTCTCTCTCTCTCTCTCTCTCTCTCTCTCTCTCTCTCTCTCTCTCTCTCTCTCTCTCTCTCTCTCTCTCCCCTCCTCTCCTCTCTCTCTTGAGATGCACAGTTGCTGCATTTGGATGAATAAAAAGCAATGCTTCCTGTAAAGACTGCCTGTGTGACTACTGTAAAGGAGTGCTATTTCAATTCATCCCTGGAGCAACCCACAGGAATTGAGCCCATATTGAGCTCACTCCTGGGCTCCGAGAGTGGTCAGGAAGATTGATTCCAGGGCTAGCTCACCGCTCACTGAAGACTGAAGTGCAGTCTGGTTTGCACTCGTGCATCACATGACCTTGTAGATTTGATAAGAATAAACAAAATATTATGTAATAAAATAATATGAAGATGGAATAATGTCAGCTGTCTTCTTCGGGCATTCAAAGTTTTGGTCATTCATAATTATTGCCTATCATCATAGAACAGCAGGCTATCATATCTTCACTATCTATAGCGTAATGACCTGTGGGTTATTGCAGGGACAGTATGGTGGTGATCACTGCATCTGCCAAAGTGCCTCTAACCTTTTGAGTATCACTTATAATTAGCGGGGAGAAGACATGCAAAAAATACCAGATGGTAACATTATTTGATAGTCTCCCAAAATGACGACCACGGTCCTTTAATTCTTGTCTGATAGTTTTAATTAAAACGGCTTGTCAAAACGACAATTTACGCTAAATTGATGCTATGCATGATGCTATTAATATAATGTCACTGACATTCCTATTAATTACCCTGACTAGTTGATATCACACACATCTTCATTATCGACATAAAGATTAAGATTGCCTTAACTGTTAGAGGACTGGAGGAACCCCAACGTGATGCATTATTCTACTATCCATTCAATATGAATATTAGCTCATTTTGAGGCCAGCACGAGTCAAAAATGATGTGCCCTACCTGCCGAGGCTGTGTTTTCTTGTACTCTTTTTTTTTCTGTTTCTTGCTCTGTGACCTGAGAAATGGCACAAACAGTGACAAGCCTGACAGGGAATATTGTGGACAAAACAAGCCTCTGTTTGGCTAACCAACCAGCAAATATGTCAGATGATGCAGTTTGTTCACTTCACACCGCAGCGTGTCGCACAAACGATCAAGCTGAGCAAATTATTTGGATCTACCATTGAAAATCTACACATTTTGTCAGTTTTTCAGTAGCCGTGCTTTCACAATACAGTTTACTGTCATGCTAACTGAACTGTAGAGAAAATGCATGCCAAAAAATACCACGCCTTTCTCATTTCATTTTGGTAGTCATATTGGATTTGTAACAAAGAATAGAGAGTCAACTGTCCATACACTGAAAAAAGCAGTTACCAAAACATAACCAAGGGCTCACAGGCTTCATCAGTTTCAGCTGATACATATAATCGATAATTATCTGCTTCGCATGGTGGATACCCATAAGATAACCAATATTATCACATTATTTCATTATTTCATTATTATATTTTCATTATTTCAGTTCCCAACCTTTAGTTTATGTACAGCTGAGGGTAAGAAAGGCTAAGAAACACTGAACAAAGATGGATGATTTAAAATGCCACAGCTTTATTGAGATTTGGTGTGTTAAAACTCTTAGAGTACCTCTTCTTCTTCCTCTTCTGCTCCTTCGTTGTGTATATTGGTAGATTGAAAAACAAAAAACAAATAGCAACCTACTGTATTGGAGTGTGGAGAATAGAGATTGCTCCATTTGTCATCTGTATATATACATATATATATATATATATATATATATATATATGTATATATATATATATATATATATATATATATATATATATATATATATATATATATATATATATATATACATATATATATACACACACATATACATATATATATATATATATATATAGTACATACCTAGACCTATAGATATTAGTAGATTAAGCATTAAGATTGAGCGAGCGACATGGTAGCTGCAAGCTAAATACTAGCTGAATTTTATTTAGGATTCTGAATACAATACAAAGCACTATAAAGAAATGTGCAGATATAGCTGCCTCCATAGTAGTTATAATGAAAATCACCACACATAAACAAGCATTACATATTCTAGCAAAGCACAACCAGTGATGAACACTATAATAACCTTTATTTTAAGGGTCTGTCAAAATCAGTTTTGTACAACACAACATCAAGAATCCATAAAACCCCCCAAAAAATGCTCAATACATTTTTTGACATACTTTGTAAGCAGAGCTAAAGCATGGCTGAACATACTCCACCACTATTGATCAAATATATCAAAAATTGTTTGTTAGCTTGCAGTGTGTTGTATGAGGCCCAGGTTGCGGTAAGTGAACAGTTCAGTCAGGTCTGTCTGGTTCATCTGTTTTTTCCTGTGACAGGGTAGTCATCTTCATTCCCTTTGTCCTTACTTTGGAGCAGGAGGTAATATATAAAGGTCTGCGCTCACATGAGGTGTCTCCCTCACCTCTCCACTTGTCCTCCTGGACTGAGTAATGTCTGAAGCCTCAGTCTTGGCTTGATATGATGAGTTATATCCTGAATTCAGGGAAGTGGACATTTCATTTTTTTCGTAATGTAGACATTTTATGATGCGGTCATGTATGATTCCATCCCATTGGCTTTCGAGGTTTTATTGTCAGATAAGAACTGTGGCACATTATTAGCTTACGCACCCATTTTTTTTTTTTATATTCTGTCTATTTTTCTTTATGTTTAAATATCAATTGGTGGGTGAAAACAAGTAGCAGTACCAGTTCTTATTTCCTCAAAACAATTAGGCCAACCACATGCTTTACAATGACCGTAGTGTATTTTAATTGTCCATAGTTTACGACTGTTTGTCCACACTGTTATCCTTTGTTTTATGGTACCAACCAGCTCAAAGTCAAACTCAATATGATGAGGTATTAGCCTCCGCCACCATTTCACTCAGACATGTCAAGGTCAGGTCACTGTGGGATTGTCTCCAACCCCCAGCGGCCGCAGCCACACATCTTCCCTCTGTAGGGGACGCACATTATTTGTGTTCACCTCATCACTGCTCAGATGGGCTGTGCAGAGATAATAATACCCCCTTTAACCTTCTAAATGATTACAATTGTAAAAAAAAAACAACTGCTTTTGCTAACACTGTCGCTGCTTGGATTTTGTTTTCAGGCTACATATTTATTTTTTTCTGTGGTAGCAGTTTGTTGTACTGTTTACATTGCATAAATATAAACACTATGAGTATTTATATGCACACATTCCATGTTTTATAGGAGCTGCTCTGTCCTGCAGTAAGACTCCAATGATGAACCTATCCACCTGCCTGATGAACTTGTACTTCAGAGCAATGAGACCTCCAGTTTTCTGCCATGGTGTTTACTCTGAGGCTGCCAAAGGAGGAAGGAGAGGGGATCCATTTGTCCCAAGGTGAGACACACTCTCCAACACCCCGATGTTAAATAAACACTCCCAGACCTCTGGCCAGCTCACTCCAGCCACTGGAATACCATTGGCGTGTCTAGATGATGGAGGGCTATTGTTATCTATCGCCTCCGCACTCTACTGAGAGGCCAATGAGAAGGCAGGCCACAGCGGCGCGCTACATATAGACTCGCCCACTTGCATTAAGTTATATTTGTTGGTCCAAAATAAAAATAGAAAAGCAGATTTACAGACACTTTCTTAGAATAACATCTGATTGAAGAGGGAAAGAGGGAGAGAGGGTGGAAAAAAAAATTAGATCGCAGCTCAGCGTGTGTTTCATCACCTGCAAAGCCAATGAGGGGGAGCGTCTCCGCGTCAACAACTGTAAAGCGTATCCCAGCTTCTGCTGCTGCTGCTGCCATCTCCGCTGCACGCTACACTAACCAAGAATGTGTATTTCTGCAGATGATTAAATCAATACCATTTTGACAAGACTTGTTGGAACATGCCTCTTTATTTTACGCAATTCCTTCCCTTTCGTCAGGGAGCATTTATCAACCTGCTGGGGTGCTGTCACCTAATGGAGATTGTTCTTTAGTCTGCTCTTGATAGAAGGGAACGATTATGATGCATGTCGATAGTTTTCAGAGATATTGACACAGGAACAAAGAGCAGACCCTTGCGGCTGATAGCCTTTTCCCTCACACTCCCTCAAAGCGCCTTGGTCATGTTTCAAATGTGTCTTTCTCCCTCAACTTACCTCTCCCATGATGATTTTCCTTTGTTTTAGAGGTCAATTAAGGTCTCAAGGCCCCACAAAGGGAACTTCAGTGTTCCCTTGTATTTACTTTTCAACACAAGCCAGACACTCCTTCTCCTGTCAGTTGTTTGGCTTAAGCCCTTCCCCCAAACAACAAAAAACAATCTGCCACCTTATAAAGGCCTTTACATGGTGCCTTTGGTTTGGCACGCAAGGAGTTAATGATAAAACCAGCCCAGGGTGTGACAACAGGCCGTGAATATAATAAGCTTGAAGGAGACAGGAATGAGAAAAGGTGGGATGCATATAAAAAGAGGGAGGAGAGTGGGAAAACAAATGATGAGCTCTACCTATAAATTCTTCATCTGCATTGGCTGATTGGAGCGGCTTGACTGTGCGCTCAGCTGTGACTTAACAACTAATCCAGTTTGTAAGTTATTATTTATCTCCAGGAAAGTTTGTCAAACTTGGGCTTTGATTTTCTACCCTGATTTCCCTCTTGTGGCTCGCTCTCGCACATGCTCCCCACATAATTTATGACTGCCTCTGGTCTTGATGACAGATTATTAAAAGTAGAATTAGTTTTTTGCGCGGGATTTCTCCACTGGGAATTGGGAAGGCAGTGCTCTCCGCGGAAGGTCTCTTACGAGGTCTCCATTACTAATAGAAGTTTTTTTCTCTGATGGGGGGCAAGGAGACTAATGATTTGAATTTACTGTGGCAGCCGTCACGTGGTCTGGAAGGCATCAGTCGAACAGACAAGAGGTTAACTTCCTCCCTGTGGAGAGGTTTATTGGATTGTTTAGCAGCAGAAGGATAATGTTTTTGTCATAGACTGCTGCGGCAGAACAGCGGTGTGGCAGAGAGAAGGGGAGAAGAGAAATGAAGGGAGGAAGGACACAGAGAGAAGGGGGTCCAGGGATGGATAGAGGAGCAGAGAGGAGAAAACAGCATGATCGGAGCACAGTGAGCAAGGCGAAAGCAAGTTATTTCTAATATAGGTGGACAGATACGATAAAAATCGGTGATAGTGCGCCATTCCTCTACAGCTCTTACATGTGCGCAGGAAGAAACACACTCCCATTCAGCGGTGTGCACAAAAGTACACACACGCATTCAGTCTCACTCACACACAGACAAAAAGAGAGATGTTAGTTCCTTTCACCTGATGGCCGTTTGGAGCTTGTACTCCCAGCATGCCTCGGCAGTATGGGTACCAGAGGGGAGTCACAGCGCAGCTGAGAGCCTCGGCTTAATCTTATGCATCATTAAGCACTCAGCGGCAAGCCAGCGCTGTTCATATACATCATCCACGCTTAATAAACATAATGATGACATAAGATGTAATTCTAGATGAATTTTCATTTTATAGGGAAATGGAGAATTCCTGTAGAAAGGAAAGAAAAAAAGTAAATTATCTGGGAAGTACAAAATAAATTATGTTTTTTTTCCCACTTAGATGAATGTAGGTGTTTGGTGCATTTGAGTTGGGGATAGTGTGTTAGGCTGCATGGGGACGTGGCGTCGATGGTGGCGATGAGGCTTTTGGTTATGGCGGTGGCGGTGATGGTGTGGCAGGTGTGGCTGGTTCAGAGGCGGGGTCGTGGCGGAGCGTGGGGAGGGGTGAGTCTGAGAAAAATGGGGGTGGCTATTGTGAAACGTTTGCAATTTTTAATTCCTAATCGCGGGGCATGATGGACAGGCTGAGACACCCCAGAGTGTGCAGCTCATCCATCATGGGAAGAGGACACCGGTGAGAGAGAGAGAGAGAGAGAGAGAGAGAGGGAGAGAGAGAGGGAGAGAGGGGAGATGTAAAATTTCAGATGGAGTTACCTTACAGGGGGGAGAGGGAAAATAGATTCCCGATAAAAGCGAAGGATGTGGGAGTGAAAGGGCAGCAGGTACTGTGGGAGGGCATCACGGGCCCGAGATTGCTTCATGTCTCCCTGCTGGGACTCCGGGGTAGCTCGGCCTGGAAATGAGTTCCGCTTTCAGGGACTGTACCAGACATTGAATCATCCTGAGAATCATCCTCGCTGCACTTGTCTTCAACAGATAGTAGATGTAAAGTGATGGTGACCTGGCGATGGGAAAGTGAATACTCAATGGGATATAATCAACCAAGGAAACAGCAGAACGACATAAACACAAGGGATGTAAATGCAAAAGTCTCCAGGATTCTGTGCTTTTACAGTACAGGGACAGTTCATCGCAAAATCAAATGCACATTTTTTACCTTTTACCTTTAATGCTCTTGATCCGTCTAGATTTGTATGAGTGCTGAGTTTTGGAGATTTGGAGATGCCTTTTCTCAAGTATAATGGAACAAAATAGGACTCGGTTTGTGGTGCTAAAAGCTATTAAAAAAAAAAAGTCTGAAAAACTTAACAGCAACATCTCCTTCCAAAAGCCGCAACGACTATTTTATTTCTGTATCACAGCGCAGAAGGAAGTGTGCATCTACCCGTGGATGAGAGGCTAGCTAACTAAGCTAGCTAACGCAGCGCAGCAATATTATGTTTACGTTCATGTCTGTTGTTCATGAGTAGGTGCACTGTGTTACGGTTACCAGGTTCACTTCAGTGGAAAAAAGGAATCATTCCGACATGAAACTGCCAACAACACGGTCTCATATTTTAGAGAAGGCAGACATCTATACAGCCGATTTCACCAAAACTCAGCATCTCACAACACGTAGCACTACACTTATTTTATTTTTATTTTGTCCCTTTGAATTGTCTGTAGCATTTTGCTTTTGGACCTGGATGCCTCCAGTTTCAGCAAATTCACAAAAAATAAATCCTCAGGCATAAACTATGGTCACTTTCACACTGTTTGACACGACAGCTTAATCTACTAAATGAGTCTTGTCTTCTCTGCCTGATTGTTTCCTCTTTGTCAGAGCAAGTTTTCGCAAACTGTTTGTGTCCTGATCGCAGAGAGCACCCTGAGAGAGTGTGAACTGTACATCAAACATGATAATGTCTCATTATGTCTGAGAATTAATTAGCTTCAGTGTGTTGAGGTCCTGGTTGCCTGCCTTTTTTTTTTGGAGGCGTAATGCGAGTTTTAGACCTCAGCAAGTTTGGAGCCAGTGGACCATACAAGCCAGTATGCCAGTGGGTGAGCCAAGTCTCTCAATGCAGGGATCATTACCGCCTCTCTTTCTCTCTGTCGTTCTTATTCCCTCTCCTTCGCTCTCTGTTCTGCTCTTTATTTTATTTTCGTCCCCTGTTAAATATACATGAAGCCTCCTTTTTTACATGTGTTATCTAAACACTTTCAGTTTCTTTTTGGACAAAATCGTACCCTTTTTAGTCCGGTCATAATGGAATTTATTAAAATATAGTGTTTATCGGACTTTAATTTTAGCATCTACAAGTTGCTAATAAGGTTAGGCCTATGTGATGTCATCTTTGTGGTAATTAGTTACCCACAATCCCCCTCACTCTCATTTCTAGGAGAAAAAAAAGAACAGTAATAGCCAGAGAACAGTGACAGGATCAGAGAAATGGGCTTTTAACTAACATGCAAAGTGATGAATGGATTGACCACAATGTAGACTAATGGAGCCATGGAACTAATTAGGCCGAGCAGAGCTGTGCTTAAATGTAAATGGATTGAGCTGGATGAAACGTAGGAAAAGCTGAGAGAATGATGAGGTCCTTCACTCGGGGGTCAATCAATGGCCAAGCAAACACAATCTATGGGCCTCCGTGAGGTCGTAGCCAAGGAGCATTTCATCTGTTATAATTCAGGGATTGTTGCATGTGTACAGTATGGGCATGTATGTATTTATGTGTTATGAGTGTCCTATACATTCAATACGATATAAAAGTCTGAAATCACCTGTCATATTGATTTTTTTATTCTTATCTTCAGTAGTTTTTAAAAATCCTTCTTAAGAAAGGTGTCCCAGTTCAGCTGATGAGGTGAATAAATGGTCGACATTTTCAGACATTTTCTGGACCAAAGAACTAATCGATAGGCAAATCTTTCTTTCTGATTATTCATTTGTTTTACAGTATGAAAAAGTGTCAACGACCCAAGATCATAATTGAATCACAGCAGTGCAACTGGGCTCTACAAATTTTGGAAATCTGGCTCTCTTTTCGTCCTTGTGCAGTTCACTCGTAAGTTAGATAGCAATAGTGCTAACCTAAGACTAACTCTCTATCTCCATTTTGAAGTTTTTACAGAATAGCTTTGCTACAGCAATATGTTAGCGAAATTATTGTGCACTTGACACAGAAACGGGACCCTGCTCCTGTTTAACTCTGCAGACTTTGATGCTAAGCTTCCAGTTTCTTTTACCAATGACTTACAATTTCTATATATTGATTTCTATATATTCTTATTTAACTGTTGCTCAGAGTATCTGTGTCTTTTTCTGTCCTTTCAACATTTAATCTGGGTGAACCATTGTACAGCATCTTGTTCTCTATGTACGAACCGTATTATTATTATTTCCGTTTTCCAGGCCTCATGCAAAATCTGTTTGGAAAGCGGCCTTTCTCCAATCTAAACCTTAAAAAAATATAAAATAGCCCTCCCAGCAATCCGACTGCTATAAATTAAGCTTTTCTAGCATATGAACAGTAGTGAAGACATTCTGTGTCATTGATGCATATGGCAGACTGCATGACTTTGCAGAAAAGCTGTAATAAATCTCTAATCATTCTCGTCCCTGGTGCCCAGCTCTCAGACCCTGCAGCTTGGCACCTACCACATGTTTGCTGGCGTGCCCTCTGACTTTGCGGTCCTTGTAGACCACTTCTGTTGGCCGCGCCTCAAATCTGCTGCTTTCACCTCAAGAATGGCCGCAAAGATAATTAATGTGCTGAGCTACAGCACCTAACCTGCAGTTCTGCTCCTCACATAGAGCTGTATTTCCTGCACATATTCAGCCTTTATAGCCATGCTTTGACCTTGTAAACATCTGTGGAGTGAAGTAAATGACAGCAGTTTACGCACTTAGCACATGGATGTGTCTGTGTGTGCTGTATTTGCCTGCTATGCTTCCTATTGTTAAGATTTTAGTAAAAATAGCTTCCCTAGCTTGGAGAGCAGTAACATCCACTGAGAAGCCTACCGGTTGCTGGGATGCTGTTCATGCCCTCTGTTTGCCTCTGTAGGCGCTGCACATCCCAGAATTAATGCGTGCAGAAATGCAAATAACCCACCCCAGTAAAAGTTGACATTGCCTCCTCTGATAAATTTTTCTGCTGAGGTAAGAGACAATTTAATGCAGAATTAGAAGTCACTCTCCGCCACCATTTACATCCTTAATTAGCTGTAATTTCTCTGCACCCATTAGAGAGACAGAGGGAGAGAGAGAGAGACAGAGAGAGAGAGAGAGAGAGAGAAAAGAGAGAGAAAGAGAGAGTGAGGACACAGTGGAAGAAGAGGAGGTTAAGATGAGAGCGTGTTGCTTTCCCCTGGTGCCAGGCTGGTGTGTGTCTGTTTGTGTGTGTTGTGTATCAGTAACGTCCTCCCCAGCCAGGTTGCCTTTGGTGATTGATCCACGTCTTGCTCAGTCACCAGCCATTGGCACTGGGGTGGATGTAAACACTGATTAGAGGGAGGAAATGAGGCCCTCACTTTGTCCTCTGTGTCAGGGAGCACTGCGGTGGCTGTCTCTGTTTGTCTAGTTCTTTCCACCTGAGCACGTTTCAGAGGACACCGTTAGCTACGCTTTATAGCCGTTATTTAGATAGCGACACAACGGGATGCTCCTTTTGCTCTTTGACTGACATGCCCAGCCATGTGCTCAGCAATTCAACTCCCCGCATCGGACAAAGTGCCTACAAGTTTGCGAGCACGCAAAAATGATGATGTGTCAGTTTGTATGAAGGAGAGGTTGGACAGGGTTACTATTGACTTGATTGGAATATACACGTAACCAGCAGTAATTTTACTTCCTGTCAGTTTAGTGTAGAAGGCGACGTTTTGCTGCTGTTTCACCACTCTGTCTTTGTTTTGTGTTGAATTGCAATTTATTAATTTCCCGACTGTTTATATCCGAGTAAAAAATAGACAGATTCTTAAAATTGTTTTGCCAATATTTTTAAATGCATACAGACTGTATGGTAAGCTGTATATTCAAGTCACTGGTTATATTTTGGGATATTCATCATACTATTTACCTGTAATGTTACAATACATGCAAATCATGAAACCGGATACTTTCCCCTTATGAAATTATGACAAACCGTTCAATTTGGACAACAAATCGGCTCCAACTACTTTGGTGGTGCCTTATCAGGAAAAGAACAGCACAGAGAGAGTGCTGCACAGAAAACATTTTTCTTTCTTTGCCAGGAAAAATGAACTGTCAACATTTAATGATAGATATTTGCATTGTGATACAAATCGTGTCCTTGGCCCTAAACATAAGATATAGATCCATTTATAATGAATTCAGATAAAGTGTCCTTTTTGCATTCTCGCTCTAATGGATCTGTGGAGCCAGCCAGTCAGTGACCCTGGTGCAATCAACAAAAACCTGTGCCAGTGGATGATCAGACAGACATCTATCATTTCCTCTCACACCTTCTTAGACGTGGCTGATACTTAGGTGCAAATGTATTTTTTCCCGCTAAATGTGTGTGTAACTTCTGCAAGCTGGCTGACTTTTTTTCATGGTTTTGTGAGAATGTGCGGAAGAAAGGGGGCAAAAAGACATTAGATTTTTTTTTCCATCATTAAGCTGTGTCTGGGAGATGATGTGCTAGCCGTATGTGGTCCAGGGGAAGTATTTATAGCCCTGCTGGAATCTTGCTGTGCCGCGTTGATAGCAGAGATAATGGGAGAGAATGGGATGCAGCGAACTGTTCTAATGACACCAACAAGACAAGAGAACAGCGAGGATAAATAAATGTTAGCCATTTTCTCTCGCACATCATTTGCATTTTTTCTTGTTAAGGTCACTTATAGACTCAGACAATAACAACGAGGGGGAAAAAAAGCTCTTGCCGAATATAAAATCAGAAAAATAACAAAAACAGAACTACTTAGTATGCAAGCCAATGATTTTATTTCCTAATAATGTGACATTCAGTTAAAGATAGTGCCGGTTTTTAATTTTTAGCCCCTTTAATTCCCGTGTAGCTGCTTCAGTGGGTTTCCTTGTGAAATAGGGGGAATACAAACAAGATTTCACTTCATTACACAGGAACAAACTGTACTGAAATTGCACTTACTTATGGAAATGACTGTTAAACATGCACAGTATTATGTGCTCTGCCTGTGCCGAAAACGTTGGAAACATTAAACCATGAGCACATGAGTACAGACAGTGAGCCAATAAGGAGGACCAATTACTAAGGACTGAGTTTGAGAAGCACTGGTCCTGGGGATGATCAAAAGGGACAACTGATTAAAGAAATACATTGACCTTAAAATGGGCCTAATTTAATCAGCCACTGTTTCTGATGGAGGAAACACACTCTTAATGATAAACGGACTTTCCTTCTTTTCAGAGGCTCACTGTATGACCTAGCTGCTGACAGATCCAACTTATTTGTTTCATTTCATACTTCCATCCAACAGCAACAGTAGTTGCAGTAACTTTGTGAAAGAGAGGGTCATTAGTCTAACCTCTGGGCCCCGTTTTGCTGCTGGAAGGTAATGAGAGACAAACAGCATGGTCAGCAGTAGGCATAAGTGCTGGGGGTTTATGGGCAGTGTGTTGTGTCCCAGGTTAACACTGATGCCACCATTTAGAGCTCTGTGTTTTAGCACCCGCCTGCTAATTGAGATGACAAAGGCCATAACAATGACATTGTTGGCCAAACGGCCCTCTCTAGGCCGGCGTCTGGCTCCAGTCAAGGACGTCCAGCAGGCTGTAAGTGCAACCTTGGAATTTAAGATGGTGCCTGAGACCTTATGTGTATCTCGAAAACAATTAGGGCAGCTCAGGTGGGCCAACACACATTCTCAGACTCTCTTTAAATGCCAGAACTGCAGCACTTGTTTTGTTTGTTTTACTTAAAGTCACATAAACCATGTCCTCCACTCACAACAATGGCACATAAACCACTCTGGAAAAGCAAATGGAATGGATTTTGCGTTGTTGTTTCAAAAATCAAGTTAGATTACCGTATTTGTCATTTATGCTTCTCGTTACACACTGAGGCATCCTTGTAAATAGGCTCCTGCAGTAATATGAAACAACATCAATTGACACCCCATAAAACATATATAACGTGTTAACAAGAGATATAAACAAGGCCAGCTGTTGAATTATCTTTTGACTATCCTAAAACTGCATTTGTGATCAATTAACGCTCAGTCTCACAATTTCACATTGAAAACAGGATGTCTTCTGTTACCAATCTAATAATAGTAATGCATATGGCGAGTGTTTTGATTAACATAATGGAAAAATAGCCCACATAATTTATCTTCTAAGTCCGAGAGAGAGAGCCAGATTGGAGCCTGAGGACTCAATCCACCTCAACATATGCTGCCATTGTAAGTCTCTGAATGTGGAGTATCTCGAGCCTCGTTCCCATGATATTTATTGAAAAACATTTGACTTTATGAGCTGCATACTTAATGAATGCCTATCGATGCTGCAGCTCAGCAGATGAGGCCATAATTCTACATATAAGTATCACAATCACACGTGGGACTCTAATGTTGTTTCTAATTGTGATCTATTCTAATTTCCAGTTTATCAGTCCTGGTCTGAGGCTGTGTAGAAGACCACCATTTACATTGTTAATTTGCAAGCTAATTTGAAAGGTATGATAGCAGTATAGTCATTTTGTTTCCTGTTGAGGTTAATATTTTCTTTTTCTGTCCTAACCAGATATTTCTCATGTTATTTCTCATAATCTCTTTCACATTGAACAAAAAAAACCTACTGGCAGCCACAAACATCTGGCTTTTGCCTTCATTGGGAACAACTGCAATTGGCATTCATCCTTAGTTAAAAATAGCTCTGCAGTATTCCCTGGTATGATCAGCAGTGATGGAAACTTGACACCCAATTAGAGACGCACATTTTCCCTTAGTTTTACTCAAATTGTTCCAAACTTTTCCTCAAATTTTCCCTAAATGTCCCTTACATTTTCCTTAAATGTTCCTCAAAAATTCCCTACATTTTCTTAAAATCTTCCCCCTTTCCCTTTTTCTAGTGCGATGCTATGACACCCATTGAGTTCCAGGCATTTAAGCGAAAGCAGTTTTCCATCTGTCTCTGTTCAAGCAGCGCTCAAATATTGTTCAGCTGATGTTGAGTTTGTAAAATATACAAAAATCTAACCGCCATAATGTTGTTACTGGTCTCCATGTTGATTTCTACTCTTCACTGTTTATTGGTGCATGTGTGATTTTGAAATAGACATGCCAGGAAAATAACAGAAAGGCAAGACCTCTAATTGCAATGGGATTTTTTTCTGGCATGTTTAGCCGCATTTAGATATATGATATGTAACCTTTTGATGTCTCAACTAATTCAAGGTAACGGTGCATTTCTTTAGGTCACCTGGTGCTGTGACTTCCAGGAAATAGTTGTGTAAGGGAAGGGATTTGAATAAGACATGAAAAAAGAATTTAATTAGATCAAAAATGTTGCCACAGTCACAAACCATACATAGATTTTCATCAGCAACGGTTGTTTTTCAACAATGAAGACAACAACTCCCATGATCCCACTTTCTTTTGTTTTTAATTGAGAGCCCTAGTGGCATAAAAATGTCATAGTTTGCATTTAAAAAACCTGCATATATGCTTTTTTGGGGTGTAAAAATGTATAGAATGGACAAAAATCCTGATCAGTAAAGCAACTTTTTTCTACTCTGATTGCGATTGAGATTTAGCTTCTGAAATCAGTCAGATGTGTCACTACACCTGCCATGTGGCATAAACAGAAAATGCCTCTGCTGGATAGGAATACATTTCTTTTTATCAACCTGTCATACAGCTCCAGCTGGATGTGAGCTATGACTGAAGAAAAATACCTGCACAGATGGAATCACCTCGCTGTAAGGGAGATGTTGATGTCTGGTCAAGCTCCAGTTTTATACCCAGCAAAAGACAAACATAATTCAGATGCATTGCCTGGCTTATCTTTTCTTGTAAGACGGAAAACAAAAACCTCAGAAGTAAATCTCATCATATATTTGTCTGAAACCAAATCTGCAGTTGCTACTTAACGCTAGTCCATTGGTTTTGTCTTGAGTGATTCACCTATCGGAGGAAAGTTAGATGTATTCCACTGATTGTCTAGCTGCAAGGAAAAATCCATCTCAGAGCATCCTGCGGCTGCTGGGCCTTTATTGACATATCAGATGGGACATTGGAGGAGAAATTGGCCTCATTTGTTTCTCATGTCACCTTAATGGCAGATCTCTTTCAAGGGGCAAAGAATTGACAGGCCCACGGTCTCAGTGAGCAAACAGCCAAACCTAGTTTATTGGTTTCCTCTTGCAAACACTCTGCCTAATGTGGCTGGCTAGATCAGCCTCCAAAGTTGAAAAGATCCCCTAGAAAATATTAATCAAGTCCTCTGACTGATTGTCTTTGCATGATAAATTATCTGGAAAGGGACAGTGTTGCTATAGCCTAGGGACATTTATCACACACATAGGCTGAGTTGGGATTCCAGGAGAGAAACGACTGTGCTGACAGAGTGGAAGGGTCAATTAGACATTTTCAGCGTGGATGTACTGTATATAGCATCAGAAACAGTGGTGAGATGGTTTAGACTACGTTGTGTTTGAGCTAGCTATGAATGAATGAATAAATGAATGAATGAATGAATTTTACACCAAGGTTTCATACGTTGCCCAGCCAGCTTCATGTATGACACCGATATCTTCTGCAGTTGTTATCCACCAACTATCGTCGCTGTCAATACTTTTACCAATCATTTCCCTCTTCAGCAGTGTTAGCATCTTGTTTCCCGGCTTGATTGAAGTTTCTGTGCGTCACTTGGAAGTGAACAGGTGTCAACCTAGCGCAGGCACCTCGCAGATGGCAGCATAATTAGCATTGATTCTGGCAGGCTTTCACAGGCAAGGGTCTAGATGGCCGTGACGACCAACTAACCTCCCCACCTCTTGATGGGCTACCTCTGGGACAGATCGAAGCTCATTTTACTCCTAGAGTGGTGCACACTAAAGGACTTAGTAACACACACCATCTGAGGCACACAAATCCTGCTGCATAGCCTCTGAGAGAAACAACTGACAGTGTAAAAATGTCTCTGTAGTTGAGTAAAATACGCCAAGATTAGTGCTTTAGCACATGTTAACGACTTCAGTTAAGACTATTACATTTTATTTATTAATTATGGCACCAACTAATGATTGTTTTTACAATTCAATACTTAGACGATTATTTTCACAATAGATTGTATGTCGAAAATGTCCTGAAAATCATCTCAAATCATCTCATTGCAAGTTGACCCATTCAAATTGCTTGTTACGTCCAACTAACAATCCAAAACACCACATAGATTTTTGTCATTGTTTACAAAGAAAAATAGAAAACATTTTCACATGAGTAGCTGGAACCATATAATTATTGGCATTCTTGCATTAAAAATTACTTAAATCATGATTAGAAATATTGCTGAGTAATTTTTCTGTTGATCAGCTAATCGATTAATCAATTTATTGTGTCAGCTCTTTTGTTGATGTTACTCTAGATCAAATTATTGACCCAGAATATATATCAATCATAATCTAGGTGTATCCATCTCTCCTCCTATTAGATTAATAAACATTCATAAATATTTATTTCATGAATTTAAGACTTTTTGTTTTTACATTATTTTGACAAGGATCTCAGGGATTAACTGGGATTGACTCAGTGGCTGTGTAAACAGATTGAATAAATTAAAGCAATGCAGTAAATATATGTATAAATATTGTGTGAATCAATGCAGATTTCCAATTGACAGAAGAATAAATATCCAAAAAGTTGCAACCACCTTCAAAAGCAGGCAGCAGGATTATTCTGTAAGTGTGTCAACGTTCATGCCTCAGTGCACCTCCTCTCTTGGTATTTGTTTATTGCAGATTGTATGCTGGTATAGGCCAGCCCCTGCACTTTGAAATGGATCTCATCTAATCATATTTCACCATGTCAAATGGCAGCATGACATGCTGTTTTACTCCGTAACATTTGGTTGTAGCGAGCCAGCTGACTGCATCCGATGCGAGGAGTCCCCTTGTTATTATGAACCACTTGTAACGGTGTGTGTCTGTGGGGTTGTTGTCAGAGTCGGTGGGTCATGCAGACATGTTGGTCACTAATACAATACACGGAAAATTGCTTCTGCAGCAGACATTTGTTTTCACTCTCGCATTGCAGTGCGTTCACTCCATTACGGAAACATAATCCAGACACATTTACACAAAGACCTTTTAATAACATCCAGTGTAGCTTGAATCACAGCAATCTAAATGTCTCTGTTATAGCAACCAAATGCCGAACACAAAACAGAAACACACATCGGTGACTCATTATACTCAGCAGCAATAATATAATTGATGATCTCTAGTGCATATATCCCCCCTCTCACCTCAGTCTTTTTCCCTAAATACTGTCAGCAGTCACTCCTTAACAATGTGAACCACCCATGCTGTATACTGCACTGGTCAGGTGTCAGGATTCATTATATTTGGCTGAGATTTGCATAATGCAAGAGGCATCAAATTAAATTTGCATAATTCCTTTGATTACACTTGTTATTAAATGTGAGTGACATTGATTTACAAAATGGCCTGATATAAGGTTAATGACTGATGTCACCTTCTTGCGCCTCTGTCTTTTCTCAATTATTCGTAAAGCTGTCTTCAGCACGTCATTCCTGTTTCTATATCCATAAGCAACATGGCCTTCTACTGTATGCATCTCTGCCTTCACCTCTATACATTGAACTGCCTCTATGCTCGAACTACCCTCTTATACGAGGTTTCTGTAATTATGTAAGGCAGAAAGTAATTTAAATAGGATGAACAGCCATAACATTGGTGTGCCCTGGCCCATTTAAGCACATTTACGTGGGCCATTATTGACAGACGGCTAAGTGTCATTTGTCAAGGCAGGAAGAATTGACAGGGCTAAGAAACAGAGTGAAGTAACGGTCAATCAGACCTACTTTACAGTCATAAGGAAAAAAGCAGACATCTCCAGTGTTTTCATTTTCTTCTGGGGGAAGGCATAAGATCATAATACCTATTTTCATAATAATACAAACAGCCTGTAGGCTACAAAATAAGAAGAGGGCCATACTGTGTGTCTCTGCATTGCCTGTCGGAGACAGAGGGGTTTCAATCTCTTTTTCATTTCATCCTGATAGCTCTGCCTTTTATTACCGAGGGACAGGAACGTTTCCTGAGGTAAAAAGGAGAGCACATTCCCAAGATAAAGTTGGAGGTTTACAGCTATTTCCAGCCGTAATGTATTATTCCGTTAAAGCAATGATCAGGTAGTGTTGGATGAATGGGAGATGTTCAGCACCATTACTGCCTGGCACATCAGTGAGGCATTATTACATTATCGCTGCTCTTTAGTAGGAGATTGGGTGTGTGACCGGGTTCTGAATACACTCATCCCGCTCTCCACGGCGTAAATTGCAGATTGGCTCATTGACTTCAATGATAAAATGTAAAAATTGCCAGTAAAGAGAACATAGACTCAGGTTACTCCTTAGCTGTTTGTCAACGGCAGATGTGACTCAGTTGGTGCAGAGCATGTTAAAGAGTTCCATCTCCCAGAAGTCAATGTCATTTATGCCTGAAACTGCTAAAGCAATAGCTCATCTTGTCTCTGGTGTGTCATACTACACTGCCTTTGTCTGAGATTAAAATTTGCTACAGCGGTGGGCTAAAATCCTAAAATGTCACTTATATCATAGAGCAGATTTAGATGTAACCAGAATATGTTGAAAGGAAAATTGAAACATTCAAAATTATGTTTTAGTATTCAAAATTAAAGAGCTATTAAGAATTAAAAGAAAAGGTGTTTTTCCTCACACAAATAATTAACAATTACAATACATGTCACTGACATCTTTAAGATAATTTGCGGTTGAAAATTGACAGCTAATTAATTAAATAATGCATCAACAATCCGTCCCACAGACCATGTGTTCAATGTGCGCTTTAGTGCCACATGAAAGAAAAACCCAGAAGCATTATTATTCTGCCTATTAGACCTGGGCAGGTTATTCTGGAAATGGATACTGCTAATGTTATTTCGCATGACACTCCAGAACAGCATTAATCCATGATAATTACCTTGGAAGGAAGCAAATAAAGACAAACTAATGGCGGGGTTGATCATCAATTTCAAACATTCGACTCAAATGCCCTACATTTTTATGCAGGAAGCGTCTAGTTGCTGTGCTTCTGCTCGGAATGCCTTTTTAAGTGTATATTATCCTGTCCTTGACTGGGGAAGTGCTAGGAGAAATCATTAAAGCAAATTAGACTATTAACATCCTAAAGAGCATTTATCTTGTGGATCAATAGGCTCTCATCTTCTTTAGAGGACCCTTTGGTGTCCTAAATCCATTATGAGCCAGATTATGTGGATAGTCAATTCATTACATGCAGATAGGCCAATAATTATTGACACCGTTGGTACCACTAATAATTTCAAGTGCATATCTTTTGTAACTTTTAAATTATCTTTAAAAAAAAAAACAAAAGACAAGCTTGTTACTGTTTTGAATAAATGAAAATGACTAAACGTCTTCAGCTGAATTCATTAAAGTTTTCGCACAATCTCAGGAGAATCCAGGCGCTCACTGGAGAGGATATTTAAAGCATCCTCTCAGACAGAAAAAAAAAAAAAGAGTCTCTTGGCATTGATGCACTTGTCGTAGATCAAGCAACACTTCACCATATGATTTTTCCTGCTTTGCTGACTGTGTGTGAAGATGCCATACACCGGGAATGGATTGGATCTGCAGTCTACCATCACAAGATCTGCGATGCTCCAATCAACACACAAGATGTTCAGACATTTACAATTGCATCATTTTGCAGCACCCTGCGCGTGACGTCACTGCTGCCTCGTTTTTGTGTTTGCACGCGCACACGATTGTGTCTCTTGGATTTCTCACTGTGATAAATCGACACATACATGTGGGCTTTTGGTTGAGGTATCTATTCTCTCACAAATACGCATTTAAAGAAGTAGGAAAGAAAGGAATAATCAGACATCATGTGGCCCACTAAGCAACATACACAAATCAACAGAGCAGCCGCCTTTGACATGATGTATATTTGATGAACATGATGTGATACAATTATCTCTCCCCGAGCCTTCGCCAGTATGTTGACCAAGAAGGGTATTGTTCAAAACCCATAAATCTCACCCCCTTACGTCGTGCCAATAATAGCCTTAAATGGGAATGAAATGACTTTCCCTTTTTCATCAGTTGTTATGCTAAAAACTGTAACCCTAAAGTGACCGCTGCCACGCATAATATGCTACACCGTTTGTTGTGTGCTGAAAAGGCAAGCGGGAGATCCTTCTGTTCCCCATATGGCCCCATTGTCTTGGTAATGCCGTACAATGCGCCCCCTCCAGAGCATGCTCCGAGCCCTGCTGGTAGAGAATAAACTGTTGGTTTCACAGAGCCGAGCAGGAGGCCCGTGGACACAGAAGTGTGTAAGATGTGGGGCCCCCAATGCGCGTGGCCGGTCGATTCCACCCCCACGGCCAGCAACGAGCCAGCTGGAGAAATGGAAAACGTTCTCCGAGCAGTGGAGGAGGAATTTTTGCACCACAGCAGGATGTTTTTGAAAAGTTTGTCAGAGGTATTTACTCAGTGTTTCAATAGAAACAGGGAATGTGCACCCAAACTGAACTTAATAGCCTATTGTTGCTGTAGATGGATTATATTTGTCGTACCGTCCGTTGCCACTTGTTTTTGAAGTACCAATTGATGACTCACTCCCTGTGACACATTTGAGATCCTATTTTGAGGTTCAATTTCAATCAATTAAGGCAGCCGTTAATTTTGCATTGATGACGATGTAAAAACAAAATTGAGCAGCAACGTGTCAACTCTGCATCTATTTAGATTAATTTAAAACATCATTTTTGATTTGTGCTTTTAGACACACTCCATCAACAAATAATTACAGCAGCCTCCATCAACAAATAATTGTAAATATTTTAATTTATTGATTCATTAGCTATTGGCACAGCAGTAGAGCATCACTTCAGCTGCATGCTTTGTGTGGGCTGTGTGAATATTTCCTGCATAGCTTCCATTGTCTGGCCCCTGGTAGCACTGAAGCTAAACTAATCAGTTAAAGAGTTGCTGAGTAGACAACAACCAGATCGTGCTAAAAAGGAAAAACAGACCATTAAAACACTAACTGGTCTTACCAGAGCACTGTCACATTTTAGCTGCATTTTCACCAAACACTTGGCAGTACACATACAGAGCCTCACTAAGGATTATTTTAATAATAAATGTATCTTTAATTAATCATTTATTTTAACAAATAGCTTGAAAATCTTTAAAAAAAAACATCTCAGAGCTAAAGGTGACACTCTTAATGTATGTTTAAGAGTGTCACCAGACGTTAGCCGTCTGTCATTTAACAGCCCCAAACTCAAAGATATTAATTTTATTGTTGGAGAAATCTTATTTTGGGCCAAATGTGAAGCTATAGAAAGTAAATGTTTTTTTTTTCCTATCAGCAATCTGTCGACTCATTATAAATGACTAATTAATGGTATAATAATTCAGCTTCGTATACGCACATGCAAGTGAAAAGCCCTTAAGTGATCATGCATACTGTTTGTATTTCGCCTCCTGCTTTTCTATTTTTTTTCGTGTCTTAATAAACAGTTGGCCAGGACATTAATGAGAGCACAGTGGAGACATGGACCAGGATGTGTGCGAAGGCTTTGGGAATGTAAGGGTCACCTGGTCAATGAATATGAAGGCCCCCGCTTATTATAACTTTGTCAATGACAAATAACAAACTGTTGGTATATGAAATGCTCCATTGTATCATTTTGTGGAGGACAAGGGACATTTTAAGCTTGGCTGCCCGTACACTAGCCTTTGAGCTGGCCCTGGAAAAGCTGTTTGTTTGACCCTAAGGAGTGAGAATTGACAAAGCAAGCCGGGAGCATTTGTTTCATCTGCTAAGCCATAGATTGAAAATGATTTCCCAATGCCCCGTTTGAGATCCCCGTGAAGGGGGTCATCAATTATTTCCTGATACGTGACACAATATTGTACCTATTTTACTGACCACTGCTTTCTGGTTGGTCAGATAGCATCTCTTTTATCAGCCCATTATTGATGGTGAATGGAAGCACAGTAAACAGACCTGTGGGTTTATTTCTACTTTCTCTCTGCCAGGGTGCTTCAGAGCTAAAGTGTGAGGAGTGAGGTCAGTAACGGAGAGGATGGAAAAATAACCAGAAAAGCACAAAATATCACAATAATTATCTTGTATAAATGATATAGTTTTCACCTCAAAAAGAGGTGAAATGATTGAGCTATAAATAAAAAAATATAATCTGCAGATGTATGGATAATCACTTGTTTCAGTCATTCTTCAAGCAAGAACTCACTGGTTCCAGTCTTTCAAATTTAGGGAACTTGCTGCTGTTCTTTGTCTATATGACAGTTAACTGAATATCCTTGTGTTTTGGTCTACTGATCAGACAAAAACAGACATTTGATAGGTAGCTTTCATTATTTTCTGACATTTTATAGATTTAACTATACATTAATTGTAATTGAGAAATGAATATCAGCAGATAGATAGATAATGAATAACATCATGAAACACTATGATGAAATATCTTGGGTTTTTTTGGGGGAAAAACGCCTCCAATTGCAGGAATGAAGCACTAATACCTGTTTACTCAACCCATTACTACTCACATACATCACACAAAAGAAGAGAAAAACACAACTGGAACAAATGCAAGACATTCATACACAATAAAACTCTTTTAGGCAATGCTGTTTAATCTTCATTTTGCTGGGAGAAGTGTGAGTCTGCTGAAAGCACACTGTTTTTTGAGCAAATGGAGTTCTAAATTGCTTTTTTTAAGTACCATGCGCCAGGGTAATGTCTAGAGGTACCGACACAGCATTCCGGTGGCAATGATTTATGGTGTGGGGCAGCCACAAATTGACTTGTATGCAAGAAATGTAAATGGAAGTGGGACATTTGATGGAGAAGCTCATTTCCAGCCTTAAATGTTTTAAATTAACCACACAAACTCACAAGGCAAAATGTTAATGGGCATTTTTTTTCTACTTTTTTTTCCTTCAGTCTTTTCTCCACCCTTAACTTAATCTACATTACAGGTCAATTTATTATACAAACAGTAATGTTGCTCTAGATTTGCAGGGATCAATGGATTTGACAAAGGGGATTCATTTCAGGAAATAAACCTTTGAAATTAGCCAGGGAATGGGGTAAATATTTGGAATGATAGATGTTCAGCACAGGACAGTGTAAATTACATAAAGGTGCAGCCAGAACAAAGGAAGACAGACACAGACCAACAAAGACAGCAGAGCAAATTCACTCATTCTTCAACAAGGCTATTTAGCACACATTAAACTGCAATCCTTCCCTTTAAATACACACTGTTTCAGTCATACTGTAAATAGGGTTCAAACACAGCACAAAGGAACATTTTTGCAGAGTCTGATCTATCGATTACTTCTTAACCATCTTGTAAAAAAATATGAAATCTGTGTTTAATTTTTCAATAGAAACTGAGAACTTTCTAACTTCTTAGCATCATTTATTCATCGTACACGAGGCAGTGGCTGGGTAACAGGATGGAGAAGAGAAACGTAGAATCATTGGTGCCCTCAGGCTGAAGAAGAAATGGCCTGGAGGGAGAAATTGTTTTCTAATAACAAGAGCTTCTGGTCCCCCGAGGGACAATTACAATGTTAGCTCCCTTGTCAGAGTAAAAGCCGCTTTCAAGCTGCTCCTTTCATAATGCTATCATGTTTGCCCCTGAGATATGCCCATGGTCTTCACGTCTCTGTCTCTTTATTTCTCTCTATCACTATTGATTGAGGGGCCATTTATATTCACAGTAGGGGGTCTTAATTATGAGTGTGAGTGAGGCCAGCCAAATAGGGCTAAGTGGTAACAGGGGGCCAATGCCTCTGCCACAGGGCTCTTTACCTATTTAACATTCAGCGCCTCTCTCCATGATCATTGGCAGTACACTTATAAAATCAACGTTGCTCATAGGAATAATAACAGTTTTTGAAGTGGCTTCAGTTAAGCTTGTAGGCATGGCAAAAAATGGGATTTTGTATGGTAGAATTGGAAAACAGCATATGCTGTATGGAACCATTTATTTAAAGAAAACTATAATTACAAATCATGCTTTTTGTAATACTTGTCTGCATGTCAGTACTCATACTTACTGCTTCAAGTGCGGTCTTTAGAATGTGCATGTTGTGGATTATCTATCGCTAAGTGAAAATGGTACAAAATTGACAGTCATTTGCACTTTTCTTCTCTCGAAATGACAGCCCCCATGAGAACAGCGTTGAGACTTGCCTTGCCTTTGCCTTTTTAATTTTAAATCCCCCTTATGCAGTTTGGCAAACTGAGACCATCCAGCCAGTAAATGTTCTGGGTGAGTGTTAAGTCTCTACATTTCAGTCAGTCGTGTAAATGCTCAAGCACAGCTCCCCGCTTGCTTCAATCTCCCGGTCACACATACAGTAAAGGAATAAGCCCTTCGTTTTACCTTTTCAGGCTTCTCACAATGCTAATTCTTCCTGAAATGACAACTTCTTATTACTCAACATATTGACTTGTCATTGACTCTTAAATGTGCTAACAGCTTTGATTAAGAAACATCTTTGACATGTAGTCGCAGTTTGAAGTAACCAGACTTTTTTTTTTTTTTTTTACATCTGACCTCATGGCAGACTGAGAGCGTTTAGGTTCAAGGCCTCTCTCTGTGTGGCAGTGCTCAGCGGCGTGGCCACCATGGTCGTGGCGGTGGTCGAAGGGTCACGTGGTGCCTGGCTCATAGGCCTCTGTATCTGCACTCGCTGACAGGAGGACATTGTGTTCCTCTTTTTTTTTTTTGCTTTAACCAGTCAGCCATGGCTTACATGGTTTGTTGTGGCCCCAAGATCAGAAGGAGGAAGCTGAATAATGTCTTCCTATTCTTTAAGGGGAGGGCCACGGTTGGTTGATTATAGAATAGCTTTGACAGACCAGAGGGAACTATGGCTTTTGTCCAATTCCCCACACAAAGAAAGGTAAGTTCAGAAAGAGCTTGGGTTGGCTTTTTTTAAGCAGATGCTGGCTGGCCTACTCCTCATCATGCCATCATAAACTTATAATGCCTTCAGGGACTCCCACCTATGCAGGCTGTCAAAGGACAAGCAGCATGCAGAACTCTTAAAATAAGGGGTGAGTAATTTAATCCAAGGCCAGCATCATGTGAATGTATGAATTTAGAGTTCAGACAAAGTAATTAATTATTTATCCCATTTAAGAGATTTAATGTCAACCCATTTTTCATGTGAACTGTATTTAGATTATTTTTTTTCCTCTCCTTTAATTTGTGGTTTTTAGGATTAAATTCTATTCCTATTCACATGTGCAACGTGTGTGACCACACACATGCACACAAAGACCCAGAATCCAGACAGTCTGTGAGAATTAGCATTTCATTCAATGTAACAAGGCCCAATATGTTTCCAGAAGTGCTGCCATACTGAAACAAGTCCTTTTTACAAAACAGAGCCCGAGGGCACGGGGCTGACTCCTGGGACCCCGGCAGCCTCCACGGCCTATTTGTTCAGCAGAATCTGTTATTCTGTCACAGCAGGCCTGTCACAAGTGAAATCATTTAAATGTCCAATCCTGTATTTAAGCAGACTGTCTCACCACGACCAGATGAGCGGCACTCAGAATTTATAGCCAGACGTATCAAAGGGTAAGCAGAGCAGTGTGCAACCTGGTGAAGCAGTGGTCCTGTGGGAGCTGATTTAGTTGCTCTCTCCCTTATGCAACAATAACAAACAGTCTTCTCATAATGAATGCCCTGGGTATTCCTCATTGTAAATTCAAATTCAGCACTTTAACTTTTACAGTATTAGTTATGAAAGGTTCTTAATACCAATTATAACCAATTATAATTACTGACTGAATGCATCATTTCAAAAAACTTTTAAGTGTTGTCTTTTTCTGACTTTATAGGCTGCATGACAGTAAGGTGATGCCATTTTCCATACTTTTCTACTAGTTATCATACTTGCTCTCACCCACCCCCTCAATATGTCCAGACTACTGATTATTGTTTGATATAATTTTTGATGTGTTAATGTTTTCTCATAAAGTACCAATAGTTGTCTTTACAATTTTGTTGCAATATCCATACCGATGCTTTTGGTCAAAAAACGTGATTCTTGTCTTAACGAAATTAGGCATGGAACAATAGAAACATTTCATGTCACGGTTACCCGGTCCAATGTCATTGTGATTCACCATATCATCCTGATAACAATCCAAATCTTCCTAAAACCTTTAAATAAAAAAAATAAAACATACTGGAATCACTTTAACCATACATTTTGTTTGAAAACAAATGTTTGTATTGCATCACAGAGAGGACAAATCTTTTTTTTTGTTAAAACAATAGAATAGAGTATTCAAAAATCACAGCATCCTCCTCACACAAATAAAGGATGAATATATGTGGTCACCTCATCTCTGTCTTTTTATAATTTTATATTTGTAGTATTCACACACATTTGATTTGCTGTTTTCTGTGGGGGATACATGTGCAATTCATGCTTTCAGCCGTGGTGACAGGTTTAGGCAATTTTGAATAAATCAAGGAACCAATATATCAGTGTATGTCAGCAGGCTAGACAGCTTTTTAAAATAATTCCCGTGAGGGTATTTGAGGTTATCTCATGATTAACCTGATGATGAAAACTCCCCACAGGTGTTTTTTAGCGCCATCCGCAATTAGATCTTTTATTGTCCCATCCCTAATCGAGATATGTATTGTGTATCGCGATACAGCCAAACAATATCGCAATATCATATAAGGCCACACCACCCAGCCCTACACTGAAGTTGATATAATTTCCTGTTACCAACAATAATGTCCAACACAAACAAAATCGAGATCAGGAATTCAAACTTCTCTGTTTGCTGCCGAAAAATTGTTCTCTGTAATATTTCAACTCGCTTGTAATACCTCAAGTGGGACATAGTGGACAAAAGGGTTCACCCCACCAAAAGCAGTTTGATGTCGATGTGTAATGGACCTGTCATCTGTGATGGATTTTCAACTCTGCCGTATTGTTTGTCCCACCACAGACAATAGAAAGCTAAGGAGACAAGCCATACAGGGTTAGTCTGTGAGGGCAGCACACCTTGATCAATACTAAATTTTTGTGATCAGACCAAAATATATAATTGCATGAAGCAGATAGGGGGAAATACGATGCAGAACGCTCTTAGGGTGATTTCTCATAAACATAAAAGCTGTTTGGAGGATTATAATCAATGGTGCAACCCGACCCACCACGTTGATGATAGACTATCATTACAGATTGTTTTCTGTGAGTAATGGGACCAACGCAAAAACAGATAATGTGATTCAATAGTATATTTACTGAATTTGTGAAGAGAAAGAAAGGGGAATATCTCTGAGTAACCCAGAGGCTAAGGCCTTAATTAGGACTTGTAAGGATCGAAAGGATGACACAAGATCACAACAGAATCTCCAATAAGTCAGAGCTGGTTATTGTCTGTCTACTGTATGTGTAGTTGTGTCAGATCTGAAACAGAAGTGGCTCTCAGCCCCTCTAATGTTTGGTGTAGACTCACGTTAAGATCGATGATTTGTTTATTAGATTTCCAATCAGAATATAATGGCCTTGAAGCATTATCTGCTGTAGGGTAGATGTGGCTGAGTGTGTCTGCAGAAGAACCCACCCCCCGCCCTCCTGATTTCTTAGCTCTTCCTCTGAGTGTAAACAGACCAGAAAGAGAATTAAAAGAGATTGTATCGCTGTGTGCCATGCCACTGTGCAATTCCCGAGAGATAAACATTAAGCAAAAGGCAGAATGGCTGTGTTTTTTTTTTCTTACAGTCATAAAAGACCCCACCCTCTGAGATTGTTATTAGCCGGGATCCCGGGGAATGTCATATTAACAATGAATGTCTGGTAGTGAGGGAGATTGTCCTAAGTATGAGCCTGGCAGGGAGCTCTCTTTAACTCTAATTCACATTGGAATCAGATCGTCCTGCTAGGATCTCATCAGCATTATTACCCCTGTGCCCAGCCACTTCCTCCTCCACTGTCCATATATGTCCCACCGAGCAAAGCAGGCCTCTGCCATCATATTCTGTCATTACCACTCCCTTCTTCATTTTATATGGCCTAAACTAATGTTGATCAGTTCGAAGGAACCCTTGTATACTTTGTCATTCCTTTACAGGCAGATGAAAACTTAAAAACAAATTCATGGTAATCCCTCCCTATTTTTTTTCCAATTTGTAACAGTTGTTATTGATAACTGCACTGGTGTGAAGTGATATGTTTTATGTTTCCAATAGTGTGTTTCCAATAAGAATTAAATGGTTTTTTTTTTGGTTTTTTTTATCAGTTAACCTGCTGATTGTTATCACGATCAATCGGTTATAAAATGCCAAAAAACGGTGAAAAGTGCTAATTACTCAATTTCCCAGGGCCGTAAGTCTTTAAAATTACTTCTTCAATCCAGTCCAAAACGTACTACTGTCTACTACTCTACTCTACTCTCCTATCATAAATGACAAAGAAAAAGCATCAAATATTTACATTTAAGATGGAAGAAGCAGCAAACGTTTGGCATTTTTTTCCTGAAAATTGACAAATGATTAGTCCATTATCAAAATAGTTGTCAATAAATTACCTACATTTTGATCAACTAATTGATTTATCGGTCTAAGCATGCGGCGCTATAATAAATACCCACCCTAGCAGGCACATGAGAGAGCCCCACTTATGTGGAATTAACCTTCATGACCAGAACTCCCACAGAAGATGACCTCACAGTACTGCTTCACAGTAATATAAAGGCAAGGCTAGTGAGCACTGACAGTATGTAAAACATGTACAGTACAGTGTTAAAGGTGCAGTCTATTAATTATTTATGTAGAGATGTAAAGAATAAACTGGCAACTGAATGTGTACAGCTTTGTTTACAGCTGACAGGCTCAAGGTGATAATGACCTGATTCCTGTTTGTGAACATTAGAACTTTGCACAAGGGAAGATTATGTAAAATCTCAAGAGTCCCATGTTGCTGTTGCGTGAAACAATAGACATAATGCTATTAAGTTTGACACGATGGATCAGAGTTTGGAAACAATGCTAAGTGCTAAAACAGTTAGTAAAAAAGAAAATTTAATTGATAAAGGATTCCACTCAATTTTGTTTATTTTAACACGCAAAAATGCCAGAAACATTTGCTGGTTCAAGCTTCTCAAAAATTTGTATTTACCTCATTCCCTGTCTCTATATTAAACTTAAACTATAAAACTATACATTTTGGACAACTGGTTGCATGAAACAGGACACTGATAAAAAAAGAGATCTGGGCATTTTTCTGTATTTTGCACAGGGGAACCTGTGTGGAGACTTCAGTGCAGAAACCAAGAGGACACTGGTTGGGTGTAATGTGTTCAGTATCGGCTAAGAGACTGAGGGGGTCGAAGACTTCTCTTGTTTTACTCAGATGAATTGGACAGGCTACTAGAAGCGCCGAAGCTTCAGCATCTTGATAGCAAACTTGATAGAGCAATGGGCCGTGGTGGCACTGAACATAGGCTTACATCGATAAAATGCAACGTACTGTGTATACAGTATATATCCAACGAGATGTGTATTCAGTTGAAACCATTAAAATGCTGAGAGAACCCTATAGCATAAATGAAATTGTTGTACATACTCACTGGGCCCTGACCGACAAAATGGAGTGCAAATGTTAAGTACTGCGAGATGTAAAGTACAAACACATTATGGGCAGGTATTAGCTTATAAAACACTGCAAAGCAGAGAAGAATGAGAGCACTCCCTTCACTGCTCTAGCTCACTGAACTAAAAAGAAAAAAAAAATCAAGGTTTATTATTGCTTTTCTGAATGAAAATAGAAAAATTAGATACCAAGTCATGACATTTAAGAGTTAGCAGATTGTTGTGCTTCATGCATTGTAAAGCAGTCCTGTTTTATTAATTTTTTTGAGGACTTTTGTTTTACATGTCCAGCTTTCAGGAACATGCGACAGGGTTCTCAGTGGTTCCTAAAATGTTAGTGAATTTCAGCGATAAAACAAGGCTTTGAAAGCGCCAAATATATTTGGGTGGCCATCAATATTCCCGGGGCTTCCTGACCAAGTAAAGTATATGTGTAATATGGCATGATGAATTTGAAATAATTGGGCCTGCAACTTCCCCTTCAAAGTTCTTGTATTTCATTCCTAAGAAGGAATTGGAAACTCTGACATGGAAATAAAAAAGTGTCTCTACTAACTAATTTGATAATTGTACGTATTAATTGGAAAAATCCACTTATTATATATCTAAGGAGACCTTCAGTCCCACCATTGTTGCTAGTCATCTGTTCAATGCTGAGGTTTGAACAAATAGAATTTTATTGGGTCACGTCCTATCAAATCTTGAAAGCCTCTGCCTTAGACATCTTTTTGTGCTTTACGGTATGACAGGCATGTATGATCGCTCTAAGTAACATGTAAGTTACATTTTTTGCTGGAATTACGGCCCGTTTGACAACCGTGTTCGACAACCTTGGCAGCACTAAAACTGAGCCACATGATGTCATTTTAAAAATACCCTTCCAACTTTGCCACACTCTTTAGTCTTTAGTCTTGAAGGGGGAATGCTCACTGATTTGTTACCACTCAGCAGTACTTTTCTTCTTAATGAATTTTTAATATCCTTAATGACAGCAGAAGAATGATGTCATTAGGAGAGGATGTTTGGAAAACGCTGACTTGAACTCTTTTGGACGACCATTTTTATAATGATTTAATATAGATTAACGCCCCATAGTAATGAGCAGTTTGGCTATGAGGGGGGCAACCATTTAAAGTAAGACCCCTCCATTCATTTGGCTGTAACACTTTGAAAAACTTCAGTTTCTACGATCCATCACTCATTCTCTGAAGTTTGTTGTTGAGTGACAGTCCACTTGGTTCGGCATCAGTCTAAGAGTAAACAAAAGATAAGAGGTGATGGTATAACACTGATCCAGCTTACACAAATTGTGAAACATTCATGTTTCCATCTCAGAGATAGAGTCACACACAGTTTCAGAATAACCGTGACAAGTATCTTCCTACAACTATCTACATCCACTAATGCCGTGATCATCTCCGGACAGAGCAGTAATGCCATGGAGGCAGAGAATTAAGATTGTGTCCTCCTGGTAATTTACCTACTGGACCTTGTGCGCTGGTGAAGTGTGAATCAATTTGTAAAGGATAGTTAAATTTCTATAACAACCTCCCCCTTCTTCACACTTGACTATCCCACATCAGCTATTAAAAATGAAAAGGAAAAAAAAAATCACGTGGCATCTTATGAAGATGATCAAGGGGAAGGCCACTCGCTGGGAATGATAAAACGACTGGCTGCACTTTCACCCCTTTTTTTTTTTTTGCTGAATGGACCGACCTCTCCCTTCTGTGTACTGTATGTGTGTATGACAAGCGCATGCATTAGGCCGAGAGAGATAAATAAACAAGCCCCGGAATATAAAATGAATAAAACAAGAAGGTGGAAGCAGGCTGGCTAGGACACTGATATCCCTTGGCAAAATGTTTTATCATATTCAGCAAAGGAAGAGCCTTTATTTTATTGATTTAAAAAAAAAAAAATCCCAGAGGCACTAAAAGGAACAGGCAATGATTAATGTCCCTCTCAGAAAAAGAAATTATATGGAATAAATTAAACTACTGCGGCAGCAAATTGAAAAATAAGGATGTAAATGAGGTTTGAATACTTAATATCTTATAAAGAAAAATAGTCAATGAGGCCCAAAAATGATGAGGGATTGCCAAAGAAACATAATATTAACTCTAATGACTGAGGCTAGATTTTCTGTACTGTCAGAATTTACCTGTCACAACTGATTTTCTGGCACAGACATGAAAAATGAGGGACAGTGTTCGAGGCAATTGAAGGAACTCAGTGAAAGGAATAAGAACAGGAGCAGATGAAAGTGGAATTAGGGATGTAAAAGGTCTTTAGCTTTATCTTAATACTCGCTTGTATTACATTATACATCCATGTAAGAGCTGAAAATCCTTTAAACAAAGCCTAAATGCTACATCTGTTGTACCGCCAGCAAATGCTTCATTGTAATCACACATCAGCCCATTACCATAGCACGCAGGTTAGTACGTGCATCATTGGAGTGCATTATGTTCATATAAGGAGCTCATGTTTATCACAGGCTTCATCTCCAGGCTCCATCAAACCTTGGAGCACGTCTTTATGTTAACGCAAATGATCTGCGCTTGATTTATCCAGCATTATGGCGTTTATTTTTCTCTCGCTATCATCGGAAAAGGTCAAACTGCTGAAAGACGGCTCCTGCGATATTTGTCATTCGTACGCTTTTGAGAGAGCGTCTTCGCCGCATTCGCACGCTCTCAATTAAGTCACGGCACAATCTGGAATCAGTCATTCCTCAAGCTATCGTTCACATTGCGGTGCGCGATGCACAATGCCGACTAAATGAGAAGAAAGCCAAAAGCAAGAGAGACAGAGAGAGAGAGAGAGAGAGAGAGATCGGTTCTATCAGTCGAAGTCGTTGTAGAGTTGGCCCCCGGTCCTCCCCATCCATCAGAGGTGGGGTAAAGATGAGAGAGTGAGACAGGGCCTGGGGAGTGGCAGTCGGGTGCTTGCATTGCACCCCATTACTTCAGATGGATAGCAGAGGGGTGCTCCACATTAAACACTGTTCCCTCAGTCGGAACCTTTAATTATAACTCCTCAGTATCACTTACAGCAGCCCAGCACAGATGTTAAAAACCTTTCGCGGCTTGGTTACCCCACCTTACTTAATCTCAAGAAGGGGTGAAGATACAGATGGCGTATCAAGAGTCTGTGGATATGCTTGATCTCTGACAACAGAAGTGTCTTTTCCAGTTGGGGAGGGCGGAGGTTGAGTTTGTGTGTCTGTGTGTGGTTCAAATTTTTTGGGCATATTTTACAGTGACTCAGAAGTTGCGAAGTTGCCATAAAAACTGGTGAGGGGTAAAATGCATCGGAGCTCATACTGTCACTAAAGCGGCGCAACCAATTCAGCAGGGAGCACGACTTGTGCTCTTAGGTAGGGAGGGAGCACTGTAAATCAGTGTGCCTATGAGCAGCTTTGTTTACATATTACACTCTTTACTCTAGTCTGAAGGGTTCAGCAGCCCTTATATCACCCTGCCTCTGTGTATGGCTCATAAAACTAAAGAAGGAATATAACGCTGGTGTGGTTTAGCTGCTTCAACAGTATGTTGTGGCATCATTGTCAGTGTCAGAGCAGTAACATCAAAGATCATGTTGACTTATATGTACAGTCAGTTGCAACATGAAGTGATTTGTTGTCAACTATAATCAACAAATATATTGATAATCGTATGGAATAATTCTATAAGAGGGAAAAACTAAAAATTCTTTCATTCCACCTTCAACATTTTATTCATTTTTATATTTCCAGAATGAATGTTAGCAAGTATATTTCTGCAGATACGTTTAAACATTACTTTTCGTTTTTTAAAGTTTGGTTCTCTAATTCTTATCACAATGCTGTGTTTGTGCTGTGGCTAGGTTTCGACACAAAAACCACAGGTAAATCATGGTTTGGCTTAAAATACCTGTTTTGGTTGCCAAAAATTTGGCTGGAGATGTCTCGCCTTAAGAATATACATTGGTTTCATGCTTACAATTGTTTAAACATTGTGGTCCCTCATCGAAAAATATCCAGTGTTTTCACACTTACAAATGTTGAAATGCATAATCGAACTGGGATAACTGTTTAGCAGCCTTGCCCCTGTAAGTCCACCACAACCTTTAAACCTCCAATATAAAAGCCAGGTCATAAACATGTTATGTGAACAGGGTATTACATGTTGCAAATGTCAATACGATACGTAACCTATGACACAACCCACATCTGTGGGTTGCAGAAACATTATATCCCCTCTCCGAGCAAAGTAACAAAGAATTTTATAGCAGGTTGAGGAGAGCCTGCTGCTACAAACAGAATTAAAAGTGATCTGCAGTGTTCAATAGAAAGTTGTTGCTCCTCTTTAAGAACACTTGAATGACCTGAAGTAGAAAAAAAAAAAATCCACCACTTCACTTTTTATTTAGAGAGGTTAATATACAGGATTCCTTTATATTGAACTTTGGTGTGTGCCGTTGTACACAGACACACTCATTAAAAAAGATTCTACAAGAATTACTTCTTACAGTCACCTGCATTAAACCAAGCAGGTACACTCACGGGCAGAGAGCAGCAGTACATCCTACCTTTGCACTCAGATCACTGTGTTTGAATTACATTATACCACAGAGCACTACTGTATCTCAATGGGTACCCATTTAAAGGCTGTTACTGGGATGCAATTTAAAGCAGTGCCTTGGCAAATTACCACACTCAGCCGTGATAAGATGCTGCAGAAAAATACAAATCAGGCTTTGTTTGGTGCCGTTACCACTCCTTCCACTCGTCAAGATCGTGCTGCACACCTGCCTTTTGCATTTACGATGGCCTACTCATTTCAAAACGTAATAAATCACATCTGTGTAATCTTGTAAAACATGACTTATTGCTATCACCTTCAAGTTTTGCAATCACAAAAAACTTTGCAGTGTATTCACAACATCCAAATCAAAACACTTTAAAAGGTTTTACTTAATTGCACATCCATGCTTAATTGTTTACACTGCCAATGTGGAGTTATATTGGATCAGTATCAAGGTCATAAAACTTGGTTGTTAACTCAGACTTCCAAACATGTTGCTCACGAGTCTCTCATCCAGCTGATTTTATTACGCAGGATCTAATTAATTGACCTCTCGTATGTTCTTTTGTTGTCACGGGTCGCCTGTAAAACACTGTCTTTGGAGGTGATTTTATATGGGCCAGAGAATATTTGTGTCAACGTCAAGTCAGGCCTGGATACAAGGTGCCACACTCTAAAGGTTTGGTAAGTGTGATATCCTGACATGGAATCCATTTCCCTGAATCTATAAGCCTTGCCTGAGTGACTATGTATTGTGTGAACAGATAACTCCCTCACTCCTTCTCTCTCCCTCTCCCTCTCCTTCTCTCTCTCTGTCTCTGTCTCTCTCTCTCCTCTATACAAACATTCATTGCTGATGGTGCATGCATGGTACCTGAGCAAACACACCAAGAATGTGTAACAACAACTACATTTCAGTTTTGCCATGTTGCCGCTGTGATGCAGATGAACTGTCAAAAACGTTTGGCAATTTGTTCTTTTACATTAAAGAATTGCGTTATCACTCATGTAAACCCACGGGACCCTTTGTGTTAAACTGCCAGTGATTTCTGTTCTGACTTTTCGCCTCAACATGAAGAAATGCAGTACATATGGTGTACCCAGTGATGATAAAGGCATGGTGGATTATGTAGCTACAGTTATCAGTTTAACAAGGCAGGTGAAGAGAGGTCACATTATGCTATGTCAACCAAAGACCAATGCAATTTAGATTAATAGTAGTAGTTAAAGTAGTATTTTCTTATAATAGTCTGCTTAACCCTAGCCCTGCCTTAAAAGCAAAGGTTATTCCTTCCATATTGTGTCTTTTGTATGTATGAAAGTAGCAGTACAACACTGTGAAATTACTCTACTGCAGGTAAAAATCTGTTATTCCCAAAGATAATGTTACGAACAATACGAAGCAAAATATACTCAAAATATCAAAAGTACACATAACACAAAAAGGCACCATTCAGATTGTCAGATTTATGGTATACCATATGTTACTGCTTATTGTGTAATACTATTGCGTAAACAGTCTTCTAAGGTTGTCAAGTTTGAGATGATTTTAAAAACTTTATATACTGTTGGGTAGTTAATCTACAGTATATCATATTTTATAAATTGATCAAGTGTTTTAGACATAACATCAAATTAACTAGTTGCAACAGTGGCATCAAATGGTGATACCTAAGTGAAGTAAAAGAGAATTATATATGTTCAACATTTGCTTTAAAAAATTGAGAATATGGAAATCTTTGCCAAGGTAATAGATTATGGTAATCCACAGAAACCTCAAAATACTATATCTATATAAGGGATACAAACAAGTTGCAGTTTACATTTATTTTTATCATCTGCTAATCTGATTAATACTTTATCAATTCATAGTTTAATTAAACTGTCTGTAAAATGTCAGAAAATAGTGATAAATATCCATCACAAATTCCCATTGGTCAGGATGGCATCTTCAATTGACTGACTTTGTCTGACCAACAGTACAAAACCCATAAAGACGTTTGATTTCTATTGATATGAAACAAAAAAAAGTAAGAAATGGTCATACTTGAGGGTTTGGAAACAACAATGAATTATTAAAGTTGCTTCTCATAATTTTTCTCAACTAATTGCAGTCAAATGTGAAACTGACAGTTTTGAACATGGTATTAGGAAAATATCTTTTAGAACACAGTTAAGCAGACAAGATATATTTATACAAAAACAAGCAAAGAAAAATTTTAATCCCATATATTATAACAGCTACATCATAATTATCCTCATAGTTCATGTTGACATTGTATCTTATATATCTTCTATCAGCTCTGTGATCTCTGTCATTTGGTGAACAGTTAGTACAAACAAAACAAAAAACATAATCTACATGATGAAAACACCCGTGGGGATATTGACTGATGCACTCTTGTTGTGGCACCGGTAATATTGTACGTTATAGAGGTGACTCTGCTGCACAGCACTGGAATAGAAAACTTAACTTAACAGACCTATGCATTAAACATATTGTAGAATACAGTGTAACATTCATCACTGTCAAGGACAGAGTTTGTATAAATTTAAATGCACTGAAGCGTTCATGGCATTTTTTTCCCCCTCTTCTTCCTTTGTCTATGGGTGGGAGTATATGTGTCTCACTATCAAGCTGCCTTATTTTTTTCTAACACTGCAGAATTAGATATGAAGTCTTCATGTTCTAGCATGGGTCATATTCAAATCAAAAGTGTAACTATTAGGGCTGGAATACTTGATGTGAAGTTAATTCAATAAAAAAAAAAAACCAAGCAAAAAGAATTGCATAGAGATTTGTGGGAATAGCTTGTTCAAAGATGTAGCCTAGTTTAAAACCAATCATGGCCCCAAGTGCCGAATGTATTGGGAACCAAGACATGGCTTTGTAAGTGCCTGACAGTTTTAACATTAAAACAAATTGCCTAACCTTTCCAACATCCAGTGACAAAAACAGGAAAAATGAAAGATAATGGGTTATTATTCACAGAGGGATCCTATACATAATAATGATATCATCAATAATGGTACACTGGGGCTCATATACTGGGGGCTCCTGTGGCTTAAAAAAAAGCATTTAATGGAATTACTTATTTTGAATCATCAGTCCTAGTCGGCTCTTTAGCTATCTGAATAGAAAAGGGAGAAAGTGGTGTACAAATAGGGAGAGGGAAGATATTTATTGGGATGAAAGAAAGAAAAAAGGGTGAAACAGAAACAGAGAGGGACAAAGAACAGGTGAATGTAACACGTTATAATTCTTTGAGGACTGTTTCCAACCTTCAGCCATGAGTCAATTTGCCAAATAACACAAGCAGAACCACACAAAGGAGGCACATCAGCACCAGCTTAAAGTACGTGGCAGTAAGTGGGCAATAGACTTACAAAGTATTGCAGCGCTCGCCTGACAAATGCAATAAACAGCATTATCCTTCAGAGGCGATGCTGGTGGTGGTGGCTGTGCTCCACAGCCCTGTGCCCACCTCCTCCTCACTGTGGAGGCCAGGGACAACACACAACACTTGGGAGAGTCGGGGAGCAGTGGGGGTAGTGGCGCGTGGGGTGGAGGCAAGGGGGGGCTCTTATGGGTTGGGGAGAAATAGGAGTTGCTGGTAGACCGAGACTGGCACCGACATGTGGGGAGGTGTGTGTGAGGCAATCTACAGAACAAATGAGGGCACTATCGCCTGTCATATTTCACATTTTCTTCGTTCTAAATAAGACAAAGACCATGTGAGCAGAAAGCTCTTAGGAGGCATAAACAGCTGGAGAATGCTGCACCTCCACTGCACTGTGACCCACGCTGCAATAAATCTGCATGAAAGTGATTATGATGAGGCAAAGTGATCAAGCAAATGAAATATCTGGGCTTTAGCATATAACTCAGTGAGGTGAGGTGAGCTTTATAGCCCTTGCTCTAGGGGAGCCATACCTTGCATGTCCTGGGCAATTTGCTTCTCTTATTGCATGTTCTGTCTTTACTCTGAGAGGGTTTGGCAACGTGAGCGTTGCTTGTTTGAGAGCTTGCTAACGTTGTTGTTTGGATACTTGAAGACGGGTGAAATAAAAATGGTATAAATTTATTTTTAGGCTTTTGGAGCTGAATGCATCCATACCTCCTTGCATCACATTGATTCTAAAACCAGTCGTTGACAGTTGAAATATGAAGTTCATTTTGCTGTATCTGAGCAGGAGTAGCCATAAGCAGCCTGAGGAATAGAAATTTGAATTTTCATTGGCTTTCTTCGTATATTTTTTATACCACCTAATTTTTCTGTTGTGCCATATGTGGCACCCAAGCAGGATTGTGAATAAATTGCTACACAGATACTAAAAAAGAAAAATGTGGGCTTCAAGAAATATTCACGATTTACAGATACATGAATGTAATTTGGAGGATGTTGAAATATTAGGGGATGTCATACTATTTATTTTGTTTATTTGAGGTGTTAAAGCAGATTAATGGATTTCAGCAAACTTAATTTTGCAAGTGCTAAACCAAATTGGGGGGTTGTATAACATTTAAGGATTTAGGTAGAGATGCACTGATTGCAACTTCCTTGGCTGAAACGTACTAAAGACAATGAGCTGAAATGAAACAAGCGCTCAAATTCGGTAAATAACCAAAAATATTTAGTTTATTTTGGTTTGGGTTAGTGGTCCCAATTGGACAACAATTGGCTGGTCAACGGTCATGGTTATGATCATGGCTTAAACCATCCATTCTAGTTTCTGGCCGATCAACTGGTGCATCTCTAGATTTAGGGGCTCTGTAGCCTACCAGCTTTTGGGTCATGACTAGTTTACAAAAAAAAAAAATATTTACCAAATTTCTAGAAGCCATAATAACTATTTGAATTAACAACCAAGCAACTAAGCTATTATATATTATGGATGCTGTATGAAACTTGGTGAACAATTTGGGGAACCACAACAAAATCATGTTTGTTGCTATGCTCATTTTTTCATAATTGAGGATAGGTGTGGTGGTTAGGCTGCTTTTGGTGTTGGTTAGGGGGGCGTGTATCCTGTTTAGGGACCCTACTAAAGCTGGGACCAGCCCCTGGCCTGGATGCCGTCACTTCAGCCAGTCAGTGTCCCAGCTCTCTGTGCTGCCGAGTCTATATAGTGATGATCTAGCAATGATAACTGGATCAATACCTCCAGCCATGTGGACAGCCGGCTGGGAGCTGCATCACTACCCTCACAGGCGACCGACTTGCAAACACCTCACCCCCCACCACCACCACAGCCATCATCAGCCCCACCCCTCCTCCCGCTGAGACTGGGGGATTCACAACTCCTCCGACACACTTCATCTTATAATTTGATCAAGAAAAGTGTCACATTAAGCAGATCTTATGGTCATAAATGAGAAATATGTGGATTTTATGATCTGTAAATGAGTGCCCCTTCATGGATGGTTATTTTAGTGTCAAAATATATTAAATACATAGGAAGGAAAGGCTATACCTGATCACTGATTCCATACAGTCAGCACTGCTCTGTGGTTAGTTGTTTGTCTTGTTATACTTTTATTTTCTTAAAAAAAAAAAAAAAACGCATATCAGATCCATTTCTTCTTCAGCATATTTTAAGATAACCAGCCAAGGAATAAACAAATAGAAATATGAAATTCATTTTCACAAAAATCATAAAAACATAACTGTGGACATGTGTGCCGAGAATAAATGTGAGCCGGCAGCGTAGGTAAAACCAATGAGATGTTACTTGTAGAGGAATGAAATTGGTTAATACAAAGGCATGTCCGTAATAACAATGTCCTTTCTCCGGTGACAAAGACAAAGTGCCTGCGTTTGGAGCGTACAAGCGCAAGAGACAAGTGACGGCTGAAGGTAGACTTTGGGAGAGCATTTGAATTTCATGTCCAAGAAGAGGCAGCCCATCATTAAAAAACCCTAATTTCTGTGTCAGGTAGAGTTACAGGTAATCGATCATCTTGTCACACCGATTTATTTTTTTCTGCCCCTTCAAAGTGAATTCTACTTCTTTCCAATTAAACTTGTTGCTGAAAAAGAAAACGTCTCTGGCTATTAAAGGCACATTTTGCCATGTTAGGTCTTTTTCCACCAAAGGTAATTTCTGAACATTTGGAAGAAAGGAGCCCGAGGGAGGCTGTGGCTTCCAGGCAATTCTTCATATAGAGCTGATCTGAACAAAGCAGACCTTTTGAGGTTGGCATTGGACGTCTATTAATGTATGTGCGTAGTCTTAAATAATTTGTTTGGATTGTCCTCACTGGCAATTGAATGACATAGAAATGCTAATGCTATATTTCCTGTATAGATCCTTGTCATAATCTTTATTGTTATGTTTGTATGCGTGTAAGCATGTAAGATGTTAAATGGATCCTCAAGTCCGTAGTTTAAATTTCTGTGTTTTGTATTTTAAATTGTGAAAATGAACAGAATTTCAGATGCAGTAAAATAAATAATAAAAATAAAAATGCGATTTATCGGATACATATTCCGATTGATTCACAATCATCACAGCAAATGTCAGAGTTTTTGTTATCACAAGAAAAGTTATGATGATTTGACATTGGTTGGACATTTTGCTAATATTTGAATTAATTGTTCATCCCTAACGTCAGAAGTTATTCTTAGTTATTACCTTGCAACAAAAGGTAATGAAGGGAACTTTGTTGCTGTAATGTGTCCTAATGAGTTAAGTATGATTCCACTTTGTCCGCACAAAACAAGGTAGCATTGTGGTTTCACCAAAGGACTGATAGATGCTTTAGGTCTCAAGAGGGGCTTATTTTGGAGAGGGTTTCCCCACTCTGACAGCTTCACTCAATCTGACACTCCTGAACAGTGGCTCTGGCCCTGACAGTGTGTGCCACCAAGGTACTGGGATATGTCTGCATAAAAAGCCATTTATTGGTACATTTCTAAATGTTAACGCTTGTCAGCTTCAGTTTCTTTAAAGACCCTCACCTCACCAGGGGGATAAAATGCCTGCGCTGTTCTGGTTGTAATACTCCTCTGTCCCTGACAGACAATGACAAAAACGCCACTGCTTGTGGCCTCCGCCACTCACGCTGAGGTTTCACATGGGAGCGAGTGCTCCTTTGTCCCTCGGCCTAATTTATTTATGTGGCTAATCTTCAGGGGGTGGAGCGGCCATGCTCAGAGGTGTGTCATTTTACAGGGGGACCCACCAGAAGGATCAGTGACCTTGCAGAGACTTTTCGCGTGATTCATTTCAATTAGAGCACGAGATCTGTCTTAGCATGCAATGCATAAACAAGGGACACATCTCTGGAAAAAGTCCCAAAAGTTCCTACTCACAATGGAGCGCTTGATTCCTCTCTCATCTATCATTTAAACTTGTACTTAGGAGATTCTCAGCAGAGAAGTTAGTCAAATTACCTGAAATAGTTAATCAAAGTTGACTCTTATCCTTGACAGCTGTAGTCTTGTTTAACATGGCATGAGAGCTGCATCGCGCTGCTCCCATAAGATTCAGTGTCAGAGGCAAGACTGCATTCATCCTTACCCCGCAGCATTTATTTGGACAGAGGTGCAATGGCAGCAGAAAAGGAGTGGAGGAGATGGAGCCTTGATTAGCAGCAGCCTTCCCAGCATGCTCTGCTATGACAAATGACTGACTTCGAACAATATCTAAGGCGATCAGGATAAAGTACCAACCATTTCAAGGCTCAGCAAAATTCTAATTCTAATTAGACTTCGCACCACACACCAAATAAAAATTGTTCCCATGGCATTTTGGCCTATCAACGGTTTCTCCTATCGCTGAAACAAAACGAATAAAGAAAATGATTAAAGTGATAACAAAGGCATAAAATTTAAATTATTGAGGCACCACATCTGGGATCTGTATGTCACTGCGCTGCCATTTTTACCCTCTCATTCAGCACTCCATTCTCTCTGCATGAGAGAGACTGCAAAACAGAGGGAGGCAAGGAAAAGGGAGAGAAAGAGCAGGAAGAGATTGTAACATTAAAAGGTAGAAAGCGAGAACGCAAATAGGCCTTCAGCTTTAGCGTTATTAATGACTCTTCAAAGATCTCCGACTTTTCCAATCTCTCAGAGAAGCGCATGAAGGAGTCTGCAGATGAAGCTGACCTTCAAAATGTTCTTTGGTCTTTAGTTAAGAAATTCACTCGCCATTATGGCATCATTAAGGAAACAAGGATAAAATTACTCCATGGTTAATGGCCTATAGGATCCCCCACCAAAATTTGTTTCAGATCTAATAAAACTGTGCTTAACACACTCGAATGAATTATGAGGACTGTTATGCAGGGTATTAAAATGTGGAAAATAGATTTTCGAGAGCTTGGAGGACTGGACTTTTCGATTCAGATAGTAGAATGGGATTTTCTGGGCAATAAATTCCACCATGTCTCAATTTAATTTCTTTCAGCTCTTAAATCTGAAGGTATGAATTATCGTGTGGTTTTGATCTTCTTTTCAAATACACTGTGGCCAACTTTGCCATTTCCAAGAAGAATAAACACAAGCGTGCTTTTCCATGTTCGACGCCGCATACGCAGGCACATTAAACGGCTTGTTTTTCAAACACTGTTTGGCTTATAGAGCTTCATTAAGAAAAGCAGTGTAATTAACAAGACATGCCTTATTTGAGGTAATCACTTATTATTAAGACCTCCATTAAATTGAGGTTTGCATTTACATTTTCTTAACATGCTGTTGAGAGAAAGGATGCAGAGCTGGTTATTAGCATGCCGCATCAGAGGGCAGAGAAAGCAGGCAGGAAGCTGTTATGGAGAAAAATGAAGCTGCAGGCTATTGAGGCTCTTCATTGTCTCATATACAACCGCATCGCAAAACCCGCAGAACTGTGTCATTTCCACCACTTATTACCTGCTATTGTAATCCAGACCTGGATGCCATTGTGAAATACAGACTTATTATAAAAAGGGGGAAAAGTTAGCCCAAGATGGTGCCACAGAGAGGTGGTTTGTGCGGTAATGGCATTTGCTCTCTTTAAACTTTAATCTTTCCTATTAATTCCCTGCAACTGGAGAATGTACGAGAGTTAATGTTCCATGAACGTGTTTCTCACTCCGCAATCTCTTCAAGCTAATTACCTTCAGGTGCTAAATGGTGGGAAATTGCCATCCATTTGGATGAGAAAAATTTCACCTCCTGCTCCCTAGTGAAACATTTTTTTGCCGGGCACATTAAGGAGAAAAAAAAGAGGAAAAGAGGCAGGCCTCCACCAAGGTAAACAGTGGTCATAAAACTACCTCTTCCTGGTCTTTTCTGTCCTCCTGCCTGAAACAGGAAACCATAGTCCCTCTCTCCCATCACATTGCTTACCAGCGGAGGTCAGGTAGAGGTCAACAGGTGCTCCTCTTGACAAGGGGAATGCAGAACAGATGTTTGATTGGCATGAATCATCTAAACTGCCCATTAGAAACTTATGATGTGAAAGGATAGGACTCCTGGTGCTAGGACACTTTTTAATTTGATGTCCAAACAGAACGGAGATCTTGAAGTTGCTGCATATTTAATGAGACACCAGTGGTTGAATGTCAAGTATGACTGCAGCAAGAATTGAGGTTGTGCCTTCAAATGGCTGGGCAGACGGCATGTTTTATTGTGTTTTTATTGAACTTTATCAAAAACATTCATGTACAGCTCAATTCTGAGACTGTTCTGTAAATAGTTTTCAATAAGTCATATATACAGCAACTTCTGACCAACCCAAAAATAAATTGCGTCAGCCCACCCTGTCGCTTTAAGCCTCACCCACTTACGAGTATAGATGCAGTTAATTTAGTTGGTTGAAGATAATGGTGTATTCGCTCATCTCTAGTATATAGTGACACAAGTGGGGTTTCCATTCATATGTACAGTATTGCAAATTGAAACATAATGTCCAGAAAATCTGAAAAACATAAATGCTAATTCAATTTGTAACATTACCGTTATAGGATTACCTCTAGTTTGTTCACTGGAATGAACAGCAGGCGTCGCTAATTCTCCTCGCAGCCGCCATTAAACCATCGCGGCAGAAGAGGGCGCAACAAAATGACAGCGTATAAGTAGCACCAGTCAAACCTTCAATGGTGGAAATCAATGTAGAAAACATAAAGGAAATATGGCCTTGATGTTTGTTTCATGTGTCATTGCTCCACACAGATTGGACATTTTTCATCTGCTGATATTTTTTGCGCCTTATGTGGAACTAAGTCACGTATGTTGTGATGCATTCGCTATGTTTGTTTTCATTGCATTTTGCTGCATTCGGCTTTTGTCGATATATCATCTCCTCCTCCCTCGCCAAGTATAAAAGCTTTTTCGATTACATTTTTTATGTGAGAGTTTAAAATGTGTGTTGATACAGATTGTACCTGCTGTAACAATGCTAACTACATCAGGGTCAAAGTTGAAAGCCAAGGTGGGTTTAAAATTCTATATAAACCGAACATTATGGCTTTTGAAAACAATAAGTTGTAAGTTGTTCAGACAAGCGTTTGGTTACCTCATGCACTCTTTTGTAAATGTGTTTGTACTGGTGCCATAGTGCCTCCATTATTCACGAAAAAGTTAGTGCATGGAAGTTAATCAACAAACAACTTTAACAGTAAGACCCAAGTTGTTGAAAAGAAGTTGTTGTTTGAATTGTCCCCAAACTATACACATTCAGTTATTGTCATACGCGGTGCAGTTAATTGTTTCCAAGCTGCTGATGGGGAATCAAACTATGTTGGGAGTCTTAAACACGGAGTCCATCCAACTGTATTCAGCCCCCTGTGAACTCCATATGAAACCCCTCACGGTGCAGTTCAGCGGGTTCTCAGAAAGAGTCAGGAAGATGCATCATACGAGGGGAGTAAAAAGGCCAGCTGGGATGGGTGGGCCACATTGTGATCACTCACCTTCATCCCTGATTTGTAGTCATTATCCCTACCAGCGTTTGAAGATCAAAAACAAGGACAGGGAGAGTGATGGGGGACAGAGAGAGGCAGCCGGAGAAAGAGAATGGGGGAAATGAGTGAAGGAGGGAGGGACAAAGAGACGACTGGATGTGTGTGTGTGCGTGCGTCTGTCCCAGTGACTGCCATTTGCCCCTGTTTGGTGGATATAGGAGTGTAGGTGGCAGTGATGTTGGGGAGTGGGTGGGGTTGGGAGGAGGGTGGATAAGGGTGATAGCACCTTAAAACCAACCAAGCTGCAAAAGCAATGAATATTAAATTCACGCCTAAATAGCTGGGTCTATGTGAAGCATTACTGTATTATAATTTTAGATTTGTCACCGATGGGATGCAGGTTTGAGTTGGAACAACAAGGCACGTCAGACCAGTCTTTACTCCCCTGATAACGGCACAGCTGTAAATTGATAATCTTATCATGCATTATTATGAATTTGGCTTTTGGTGGTCTTGCAATCGGACAAATTCATATGAGGTGTGTTTTATTTGTCCTGGCAAGTGTGATAAGGTAAGACAGTAAAAAATAGGAACATATAACAATTAGAGGCAAATATAATTTCTCTTCACCCATCCATGTCCCAGGCAGAGTGTAAATGTTGAAGGACTCCCATCAGGCCTTTGTATAAATTAGCCAAACCCTCACTGTGCTGAAATCTATCCCCAACTGTTTGAGTGAGAAAGCAGAGATTTTTCCCTCCTTTTTTAGATTTAATTATCTTTTGTTGTTCTTTTTATCTACCTTCAAGGATTGTCCTCAGTGGGGGGTTAAAAGAATGGGAAGTGGAAAAGACGAGGGGGGTGTCTGATAGTGAGCGCCGGGTATGTAGGGCTAGTTTGTCCTCTGTTTGATCTGATTTCCTTACAATGACACAGCGGGAAATTAAATATGAAACCGAATTAAAGCCACTACTTAATGAACAACGGGGAAAACAAAGTTGGCTCCGCTCCAAATTAAGCGAAAGTCTAACTTATCCTCCGAGCGTTATCTCTTTAGTTCAGCTCGGTCTGAGGTAATTTTCGCTCCATTTAGACACAACATTTAGGCAAGTGTTTGATGATTTGTAAAAAAATCCCAATTTCGAGCCATTTATCTGTTAAATTTATCTCAAAACAGTGCGCAGAACATGAAGTCTACACCAACTTCTGACTGTTTGAAGTGTAAAACCCAGCAGTTTAATTACTTACCTCATTTTTTGTGTGATGTATCGGAGGTGAGTTGTCCACAGTGGCAAGCCTTCCCACATATTGCTTTAATAGACTCTCTGAAGGAGCTTTGCTTCTCTCCTTTGAGAGAAACAACACATGTAGAACATTAGCCAAATTCATGTTGTTAAATAATTTAGTATCAACCTTTACTGTGTGCGCAGTCATTCAAGTGAAGGCTGAGGTAGACTACAGAAATATAACATCATCATTGGCTGTTCTGTTTCTTTCTTTTCTGTTGATTATTGCTCTGTATTTCTGATAGTCTCAGCTTTAGATCGCTGCTCTTTAAAAATTATTCCAAAACATTCGGCTATACCTGAGTTTTTTTTTATGTTTTTACTTCATCAAACGTACAGAAATATATGACAGAGACAGGATGGTTACATAAAATGAAGAAGAAGCCGAATCATGATGAAAATAGGCAAACAGGCGTAATCAAATACTAGAGTAAAGGTTTTAAATCAAATTTTTCTTCTCCTTTCCTTCACCAACAGTATCATCCTCCCTGTGAACAAATCAGCAGATTGTTTCACTTCTGACAGGTGGAAATAAGGGGGAATAATTTCAAACTGAAAGAATACTGGATGCAACAAAAACACTGTCGAATGATGCCTTTGGCAGGTGGAACTGCTCCCCTGCCAAACTGTCACCATTTAGGCCCCGATAACGCAGGTAATTGCATTTCCAGAAGAGCAGGAGCAGATGAAACATGCTGTGGACAGATACTGCTGGCACACTGGCCCCTTCTGTTGGAAAATTTCATTTTTCCACAAGGAAGCCATGAATGCTAAGGCTGAATCCAAATCCGTTTTTCCGCACTTTATCAGTGTGTGGCCCACCAAGTGGGGAGATGGAGGTAATTCATTCAGCTGAGACTCACCACCCTAATCCAATTTCCAGCCTCCCCCAGCAAGAGATAATTACAAGTATTAAAGCTGTTAGGACAGGGGGGAAAAGGGCCCTCTCTCTGAAACTCTGCTGCAGGCCCTGGAAATATCGACTGAGCGGGGGGATTTCTGCTGGGAGAACTCAAGCTAAGGTATTGTTCAAAACTAAGAAAGTGTGTTAACTAATGAGGCAAAGGGAATCTCAAGGTATAAAAGGACACCCATAGCCACATGTCATTACAGACCCCAGGACTTTTTTTTTTCCCCCTCTTTTGCCTCGTGCATCACTTAAGCCTGCACGAACAATTGGTCATTTCATGTGTAAAGACAAGTCGGGGTTCCTGCACAATCAGTATGCATATAATAGTCCTTGGAATGTCCCATTGCTTTTAACTCCATATGAACTTCAGCAACCTAAATACAGCTCTTCACAATCACCCAGCTTTTTAAGAAATACTCTAAACTCAAGATGTGATGCAGAAATACTTGCTTAAATGCCTAAAAAAGCTTCTTAAAACAACCAAAACAGTATCATAATGTCTTCCAGGGTGAAAAAATCTCACTTTTCACTGTTTGTCCTTGCCGCAGCCCCTCGAACATCGCAGCCACCTACACCCCAACCACTGGTAAACTATACCTTTTCATGCCTTTGAAGCCACAATAGAGGACTGAGAGTTGCTTTTTTTCCCCCCCGCTTAAACTTTGACTCCTCAAGGAGCGGAAGCCGCAAAAAGCTCTAATTAACGGAAGCAGAGACGCTTCTGCGCTCCCCCATTCAGCGCACCACAATAGACAAACCTATGAAGCAGAACCAGGAATGGAATATTGAAGGAATGAATGGAAACGCACCCAAATAAGAGACCCGACATCACCCCTGTCCACTCTTAGTCCCTGCTCTTTATTGTGTATCTTTGTTGAAGAGGGTCTGCCACAGGAGTCCCATTCTCTATCAATTACTGAAGATCAAAGAGGCATGGCGAAGAAGCATGTAAAGAAATGTGTGTTATTGAGTTTTTATATCATCTGAGACCGCTTTTCTATAAAAGTATGTTTAGTCACACTCAAATAAGAAGTGCCCGGAAACATCGTGTGCATTTTAAACGTTATTGCCAAATCTGCACAAGCCTCTAAATGTGTTATATTACAGAAGCAGCAGAGAATGTTCAGTCCTTTTTAGTCTGCATCTTTGTCTGTACACAGATAGTGACAAAAAAAAATAGGCTACATATGCAAGATTGTATTCACTCAATTCAATTATATTCCTTCATTAAATTAGTAGAAAATGATAACATTTTGTTAGAAATACTGCCTGGACCTGCAAAATTTAAGTTTAAGAGACTGATGTAAAACTAGGGCTACAACTCAAGATTTGTGTTATTGTGAATTAATCTGTCAATTATTTTCTTGATTAAGCTATTACCTGTTTGGCGTCAAATGTTAGAAAATGGTGAAAACCAACCAGTGTTTCCCAAAGTCCTCAAATGTCTTATTTTGTCCAAACCCCCAAAGATATTCAGTTTACTGTCATAATGAAATAAAGATTTTTAAGAATGAAATCACAGAATTTGGACTCTTTTTTCCCCCAGAAAATAAAAACTGAAACCGATAAATCGATTATTTGACTAGTTGGGGATTAATTCATTAGTTAATAACATATCAATCTATTGTTGCAGCTTTATGAACAACATGCCTCATTACTAATACGTTTCAGTCCCTAGAGTCAAAACTAAACATGGAGATGCAGCGTTCAGTTATTATGCACCACATACCTGGAACAAACTCCCAGAAAACTGCAGGTTTGCTGCAACTCCAGCTTCTTTTAAATCAAGGCTGAAGACCTTTTTGTTTGCCACAGCTTTTTATTGAAGCAATTTTATCAATATCTTAAACTGCACTGTAACTTTCATTATATTGTCTCTTTTAAACCTATTCTATTTTAGCTTATTTTTCCACTTTTAACTTGTTGTAATATTTTGCTTTTTGATGTCTTCGTTCTTTGTAAAGCACTTTGAGTTGCATTGAGTCTGAATTGTGCAATATACTTGCTTTGCCTACAGGAAACAAGAGACAATACTTTACTTTGTCGCCTTAATGTGAAAAACTTTTCTATATTAAGGTGTGAAAGTGTATCTGGTTCTACTTAGATTAAAAAAAAAAAAAAAAACTAGAACAAAAAGATCAACAATGTTTCCCGTAACACACATTTCAGAGACTTCCCACAGCTCCATGCATATTCATACCAGCCATTTTAGAGACGTGCTAATCCAATTAATGAGACTCACACTGGTCCTTACCTCATTTCTATTTAGGTGTGTTCAGCCTCCGAGATGAGTCAGTTATCACAGTTTGAATGTTGTGTTAATTCAACAAGTTCCGTTAGAATAGATGATAGGAATGCAATGTTTTTTTCTCAACAGAGCGCTCTAATTCTGCTCTGACCTGGTTTTAAGAGAAGAAATCGCCTCCTACTGCAATCCAGAGATTTAGGTCATTTTGTTCCCAAAGTGTAAACAATGAATACCTGAGAGTCAGTGATGGATGTCTTTGAAAACGCAAAAGAAGGCAAGGCAAGTTTTTAAGTTCATTAAGACAAGAATATCAAGGAGACACAAGGCAGTATATAAGAAAGACATTAAAGGGTTTTAAAAACGTAGTAAGTTAGTAACTTATCTTAAAACAGAGGGAGATCCAACAAGGAAGATCTTTTTTTTATTGGTGTACGTAACGAACTAAACAAATTTGAAGAACAAAACATACACACAATAAGCAATTATACAGGCAATTACATTAAACAGTTATAATTACAATGATCAAGGATGACATTTAATAATATGATCAGAGTCCAGTAGGAGAGATTATCGAGATTAGGTTGTCTGTGTGTGGTTTAAGTGTTGTTGGAGCAAAATCTTCTGCCTGTTACAGTAAAAGATGCGGGTGAATCAGAAAAGCCTCTGCCCAACTGAGCCCAACAGTCACAATTCAATATACCGGGGATAAATAGTTGCATATTACACTCAGGCGTAATTCAGTTGAGGAATGATTTTACAGGAAATAGTTCTTTTGCCTTTGAATAAATTGGGTATTGGTAATTACCCCTCTCATTTAAAGTATGTGTAAAGACAGTCTAAGAATTGGATGTACTGTACTATATTGTTGCTAAAGGGGCAGAAATAGCTGCGCTGCTCGTGTTATCTGAAATACTGACATTCCTATTCTTTACCAAGAATGTTTACTATTGTTTGCAAGCTTTATTTCCTTGAAATATTACATATCCCCGCGCAGGGGGAAACTGCAGCGAGTCTTGTGTGAAGTTTTTAATATGTCACAGGCATAGTGCTGTTTGGAAAATGCAGTGTATTTTACTCAGCCCCCAATAATCTATTCTGTTCAGCCAGGCGCACACATTGACAAATGTTTCCAGCATTAGGTATTTACCTAGTGGAATGTAATGGATGTAAAGAGTTTGAAAATGCCTGGCGCACTAACAGCATGGGCAGTAGCAAGACTATCTAGACTGGGGAGAAAAACACACTATTCAAAACAGAATCAATGGTTCTAAAGGATGGTGTATGTGTGTGTGTGTATGTGCATGGTCATGTGCGTGCATGCATGTATTTGCGTTTAGGTGTGCACTTGTGTTTGTTCTCTTAAGCGCTGACTGTAAAACGTTCCATAAGTCACTCCAGACACAGTAATAGTTTCAGCACAATCCATGCAGTGGAAATGTAAATATTTTTTCCCAACGCAAAGACAATGTGGAGTCATTTCATTTAGTGTCACGAAGTGTTCTTGTCTGCAAAAAAAAATGTGTCTTCTAGCCCTACAGGAGTTCGGTGGTGAGAAGTTACAGAAAGTATTGCAGCCTGCAGGACATCCAACAAGTCAATGTGAGAAAATCATCTTAAAAGCCTATTAATTTGGATATTTTTGCTTTTCCTTTAGTTATATTTCTTGGTCCTAGCCTCAAAAGTGTTGGTAGTCATTGCTCAAAAGACAAAATTTTACTTTTATCTCTCAGTTGTAAGATTTAACCACCTCAGATAACTTCAGTCCTTACTATTGAGCTTGTACATGTGTAACAATGAGAGGTTGTAAATGTAAGGCCACATGCAGTCTTGTGTATGTACAGTTATGATCTGGAGAATGGAACTAATGTACGTTTGATTTTGGTGAAGTGTTTATGATAGACAATATAAGCTTGGGCTTCAGTCTACAACTTTTTGGTCAAAATTCTTTTTGTTTTTCATCTTCTTTTGTGCTTTTTTTTTTTAGATTTACATAATTTTCACACTTGTGAAACCATTCAAAGACCACAAATGTCCCGTTTGAAAGCACATGTATTTATCATGTTCCTTCACCCATTCATTCAGGTTTATCCTTTTATCAAAGAAAAATAATAATATGACCTACTACTTGATATCAACGTCCAGCTCTTCACTGTTTCCGTCTCTAGTTGCCAATACCTGATGCAAGAGACACATTTGGTCTGTACTCAGAGACCCTTAACATGGTAAATCTACATGTTGTTACCTGGCAGCTGTGAGATGAGAGCCGGACGGAAGTCTGCTTTGGGACAGTTTGAAGGGGCTGATCCCCGGTTCAGCTTGGATTCTCCTCTTCTCATCTGTTGGCTGATCTTTTTCTCTCTTTCTCTCTCTCTCTCTCTTTCTCTTTTTCTCTCCCTGAAACTACTTTTCAGCCCTATAGAGGCCTACACAGCCATCTCATTCATTACATGCACCATACGTCCCGTCAGACGTACAGACGGGCAGGACACTTTGAGACAAAAAGGGGTAAGATCATTTAAAGTCTGTAGATTTTATGGGTGTATCTTACTGGCACATTGCTTATCCAAATAGTACCAACGTTGTTGGCTTTGTATGGGAAAAAAGTACATATAAATATACATTTCAAGTACTTTTTTTAAAAGTCAACTTTGAAAGTGTTTTGAGAATAATGTGATTGTAATGTGAGAAGAAAAAGTCAAACATGTGGTTAGGTTGAAGAAAAGGCAGGTCTGACACATCAGAAGTCCCATATATCTTTTAGAAATGGGATTTATAATCCAGCCTACAACAGGAGGGCTGCTATGATGTGCAGTCAATATATGGGTGGTGCTCCCCATAAAGGCCTCGGCCTTCTTTCTGCTTTTGATTTATTGTCACAGCAGCTCAGCTCAGACGGCCTCATGAAACCTTTGTCAGTCCACTAATGACACTGTTTTTGTTATTTGAGTCTTTTTTTTTTTTTTTTTTGCCCAGTTACCATCCTTTTAACTGTTTTGCTCTAAATTCCTGCAAGAAAAGAGTCACGGTTTCTACATCTATAGAGGATTATATTATGTTTGTGAACTGAGGATAGTAGTTTAAGAGAAAGAAAAGTGCATAAATCGTATATTTTATTTCAGGAGGCCATTTTATAATTATTCAAATCACAAAATGAGTTTTTCTGCCGAAGTGAAGAATTAATCACTGTTTTTTTTTTTTTTTTTTTTTTTTTTTTTTTTTTTTTTATGCCATTGGGCAATAATCTCTTTGAAACTGTCTATTAAGTTCAGTGTGCAAGAGGAAACTGTTAGTCAGACATACAACTGGATATAATTTAGCCCCTAATCTTGAAGAGATGGACAATTATATTTTTATATGAACAATTACAAAATGATTGTCAATGACTCACATTCAAGGGTGGTGTTTTACGTAGACACTACACATCCATCTTTTATTCTTTTACTTCTGTTTTTTTTTTTTCTTTTAAAGGCTGAAGTTTTATTGTAGTGAGATATATTTGTTTGGTCAAATACTTACCACAAAATGAGCAGATTAAGGCTAAAACGGGTTGATGTTTTTTATTTCTTTCATGAAGTTACTTACTTTATTCCGTTATTTCTAGCAGGAAAAGGTCCAGGGCTGGCTGCTTTATGAAACTGACCCTTTTGCCAAAATCCCCTTGTAATTTGAGCTTAATGTTGCTCCAGACGAATTAAGTGCAAGTTAATGATTAAGCTATGAATCTATCAGACACTTGGTATGGGAAAGTTTTTAGGGAGGAACAGCTTGGCCCGGCTCAACGATCATTAAAACGTGCTGACAGCGATGGGAGAACAAGTTCCCACTTTGATCCGATGACAGACCTGAGCTCAGCCTAACGTCATCCCCCTGCTCTGCCTCCGCTCTCTCTCACTTTTATTAACTCTGAGGTTCAGGCTACAATGTCGTCCACTCAAAATCTGGCAAAATACACACTTAGAATAGTCATATCAAAGGAATTATGGCTTCACATCACATTTTTTTGGGTCAAAGATTAGGAAAATAGGAATTCAGGATGTTTTTCTTCATATCTCTGAATTTTAGTTGTGTCATTCTTGATTAATATGCTTTTATTTAGCATTTGAAATCTAACAATCACACTCATTAATGTCTGTCTGTGTGGTGACTGCCAGCAGATACGTATTCTTTGCCGTTTCACTATGATCTCTATTCTATACATTAGGTTTGCTACATAACTAAAGCAGATTTTTGGTAATTGGGATGTGATATAAAAACAGTATACAGTTCTGAACATTTGCCGTTAGTCACAACTGTGTCTGTAAGTACTATTTAAGTCTTTGACATCTGACAAAGACAGATGGAGGAAAAAAGGAAGTTTCTATGAAATCTTTACTTGTTTGTTTGTAAGAGCAAACTTTATTGTTTCTTTTGGACGGATTTATCAGCCGCCTGAATCGTGTCCTGACTTGAGCCTCAGCATTAGGTGACAGTTGCTGTAAGTCAGCAGTAAGCAGCCACACCAGTGTAGAAATTAAGGTCTTCTGCTGCCCCCCAGGGGTTTGTAGAGGAGATCGCAGGCAGTCCTGCAGCCGGCAGCTCTCTGCTTCATACAGGACTTATTTGAAGTGATACAGCTTAAGTATATGTGTACGGTCATGCTGAGGGAACAGATCTCAGGACAGTAGCGTGGTCGCTGTGTGCTTTTATATGAATATCGTGCTCAAAATGTAGTAAAACGATATGCTAATACTCAGTTTTTTATTATAGTGTATGTGAGAAGGCACACTATTTTATTCCACTGTGGTTGTGAAGCCTGCGCATTTAGTATGCAGATTTTACACTTCCATTTTTATACATGTTCATGTTAATTTATTTTGTGTTACACTAAAAAATATTGCACATAATGCAGTAATATTAGATTACAGTTTTTTCTTGCAGCTGCTCTCAGGCTGATTTTCAGAAGAGACAAAGAAAAATACATCAAATTGGTATTTAAATGACAATTAGCACATCTGTGTAATGCCATAAAAACAATCATGGCCCGTATTACTGAGTAAATATTTAATCCAGCTGCAGAAAGCGGCCTTGATTGCAATCCATTTGTTAAGACATCTTATTGAATCGCAGTATGGGAGCTTCAATTCACTGTAAAAAGATGAAACGCTGAAGTGCATTAGGATGCAGAAATGCTCATAACATCTGTTTCCTTTGTGTTACAGAGGATATCGCTTTGTAGCGAGCAATATGTGCCATCAGTGACTGGTGGAATAATATTTGTGTTCCCCCTCAAACAGACACACTGTCACAGAAGCACTTGTCTACATTTTGTAGTTGCTCGAGGAAAATAATTGCCTTATCTGCAACTGTCAAAATGATGAATGCCCTGGAGAGCACCGAGAATTGACTGATGGAATTGGGGGAAAATCTAATCCCTGATCTGAACACTTTGTATAATACATTAACCCCTCTGGTACAATAGGCTGCACAGAAACAGATTTGTATAGACTTGTAGAAATAAATTCAACAGAGGCTGAAGGATCGATAAACATCAGGAGTTATGGCCTCGTCTGCATCGAGTCAGACAGAGCATCAGCAAGCATTAGGTGCATTGAGATGTAGGGTCCGAGTCAAGGAACGGATGCAAAGTAAAATATGATACAGTGCATTATGTGCCACATGTAAAAGTGTAATTGATATGGATAAATAGAGTAATTGTTCATCCTAAAGAAATTGTGTTACAGCAGCTAGGACACATATAAATGATGGTAGGTTGGAACCAAAATACAACTGAAAGGCCAAATAATATGCGATTACTCAAATAGAACAAATAAAAAACTGAGATTAGTCAAGCAAAAAAGTACCTAACATGAATCTGATATGAATTAAATGTACACAGTACAAATGATCAATGATTGAGTTGGTTTCAGAGTTACTGTATGTGAGCAAACAATAGATCCCTAAATCCATCTATTGATCTGTTTAATGAAGAATTAAAGCTAAAAGGACAAGATGACAGAAATATAAAAGGATAAGGAAAGGGAAGAGGGAATGAATATGAAGATCTTTTCAATCGGATATGGAAAATGGAAGTATGTCACATCTAAAATGATCAAACAGATGTGACTGCCAAGGCTGTAGGTTCGTCTCAACATTGCGGGAAGACATGCATGTTAAGTGAGGGTCAAACAGGGTTTGAGCGTCAAACGCTTCGTTTCAGTGCTTTTTATGCTCCAGTTTTGCATCAGTTTCTGGCAGAAATGTCTTTTTTATGTAAAGGAAAAGCAGAATTCAGTCAGCAGGTAACAATTCGAAATATGAGGGGGTATAATGTAGTGAGGCTCTCAGGCAGGGCGGTTTGTGAAGAACAGAAGTCATCTGCTACTTTCATGTTGTAATAGGGAGGGGGACCTGTCTCCGCCGTCCCTCCTGAAATCTACGCCTATGTTTAAAGCGGTTATTGTGTTTTCCACTGTTTTGCTGACAAATCTCTTTGAACATTTAAAACGAAAGCTTCAGTAATTCTGTTTTATAGCAATTTTCTTTACAGCTGCAAGGATTAATCAGCCAATTGTCAATTAACAGATTAATCAGCAATTATTTCACTAGTCAATTAATCTTTAATTCCAGCCTGGTAAATGTGAATATTTATGGTTTCTTTACTCCTCTTTGACTGTAAATGGAACGTTTTGGGTTGCTGGCAAAGCAACATATTTGAGGACGTCGTCTTGGGCTTTGAGAACACTGATCAACACATTTTCTGACATTTTATAGACCAGACAACAACACAAAATGTTAATGAAAATGTAAAACAATTCCAACAAAGGTTAAGAAATGTATTGTATTGAAGGGACTTGTCACTTATACGCAGTTTTGCAAATGTTCTTGAAGGGAATCTTACCTTAAGATGAATATTTAAGTGACAAGTGACAAAGAAATAATGGTGATGTTTAGAATTCAGTGCTATAAATGAGCACAGTGTGATATGCAAAGGAGCATGATGGGAAACTATCTTGTACTCTTCCTCTATCTGTCGACAAGCAGCAGAGTGGAAATCTCGCCCAGATATGAGGGGATATCTCTCCTGATTAAAACGATATTAACTTTTCATAACCTAATGTTCTAAAATGAAGTTTGCTAAAAACGAATTGCTGGCGCCTACCTGTGAACGAGTTCTCCCCCTTTTTTGTCACACTCGGCTGGAATACATTATCCCCAATATTAGGAGAGAACATACCTGTAACAGGTTAATGACCTCACACTTTCCACACCATTTCACTTAGCGGGCCATAGCCAGGAAAAGCTAAACGCTTCACTCCCACTTCACTAAATTATGAATTAGCCAAAAGGTGAGGCGATTAAAGATTCAACGTTTTGCGGTTCAACCAATGGACAGTCTCCTCGTTGAGCTCGGGTGTGATATCTTCAACCATTAGCTGAAAACTGTCTTGATATCCATCACGGAGGATATAAATATTGGAAGAGGAGAACAAATAATCCAGAAATGACCAATCCAAGAGTTTGCAACCTCAGAGAAATTACTCTCTGTAGTATAACTACAATCAACACAGTCTTCATCTGTACACATTAATAAATAACTCACACATTTGAAAGCATGAAGGCTGTTGAAATATTCCAACAGCTCATTTTTATCATGTAACCAAGCCTGAATTTGATATAATACGATGTTCAAGCCACAATTATCAACCTTAACGAGCATTTTCTTAACACGTTGCCTTGAATTTGCACAAATCTGCATGAAAACACCGGCGTTTCCAAACACTTACAGTGGCCTCGGTGTGTCAGACTGCCTCAGCCTCAGCCTCTCCGTAACGAGTGCTGACAGGTCACATGGCGCAAACTGTGATGTCTGAATAATTTGAACAAATGCTAAATCATTGCAAAAGCAGCCAGAGAGATCAGCGACGTGAAAGTGAAGTGTTTGCGCTTCCCCAAGGCTCAGTGGCATCTGTTCTACATGTGTGCAGCAGCAACATCCATGTTTCACCAATTAATTGTGCTTGTATTAGTGTAAATATTTGACTTTGAAGCGCTAAAGCGTTAATTGGGGTCCTTTATTGCTGCAAAGAAATCCATGCGTCAATACTCCACCGCAAAATGGGAAACCCTTTAAATGATCTATGCAAAACTCCTATTAAATATCAATGAATTTTAAACTTGTAGGAGTGAGCCTACATTTCAGAATCTCCCAGCCTTTGAGTCCTGGAGTCGTAAAAAAGCATTTGTTCTGAGCACAAATCAGCGGAATAAGACAGGCTGATGTCTCTCCTTAATTCTGTAAATTGGAGGGTTGTGAGTCCAATTACGGTCTGATGGTTCAGCTCGAGGCCACCAGGGAGAGCTGTGCTTGTTTCTCAGAGCCACTGGAACAAACCACCCTAACAGCTTTTGCCTTACCACAAAGAAAGTGGTATTAATTACCACTACAGCCTTTTTTTTATTGGCTTTGTTGATGTTTAAACACAGTTAAAGAGGTGTTGTGTAACAACCCTGTCTGAAAAAGCAAGTTCAGATGCAGCTTTTAAAATGACTTGTTTTTTAAATGAGGTTCTGACTGTCCCTCCACATCAGGAGGATATAGATCTCGTCTTGCTGCAATTATGATGGCGGGACTTGTTCTCTGTTAACCTGGCGAAGAAATTATGTACATGAAACCTCTGCAGGATGTGAGGTTGTTGGGGTCTGTTGCTTCTACTGGCCATTAACTGGGGATTAGTGCTGGTGGGGCACACATCCCTTTGAAGAGGTAATTCCTCACACTTCCTTGCTATAGAAAATCAGGAAGCAATCATAGTAGAAACCATGCAGATGGTCCAGACAGGGAAGCCCGTGACAATTTCGGCTCACAATTAAGACTTGGAGTAGTTGTAGCGGCTGCCATTGTGAAAACTTATCACATCAGAAAATTCAAGGGGACATCAGAATTAGCAGGAAGCGCTCCCGGCCCCGTCACGCAATCAAGCTTTAGACTGAAGAGGGGTAAGGGGTAACGGCGACATCAAATGTTTTCTGGGGTTTTTTCTTAATAGTAAAAGTGTTTACAAGCTTGTGGAGTCAATTCATGGTTTCCCATATATCTGTCAGCACAGTATAGCGGAGCATGAGCAAAGGCTGTGAGACTATAAAAGCTGCCGGAGGGGAGATCAACATGATGTCACACAGAGAGGCTCAAAGAAGTTAAGAATATATGTTAGTGAGAGTAATGAGGGGGCATGAATCATTGTGCTGCTGCTGGAAAGAAGAGAAAGTCGCGAGTGCTGTATGTTGGAGCACACTGACCTCTACAGGGACAAAGGGTGACTAGACAAATACTGTAACTCCACTGGGAGTCTGAGGTTCTGCTCACATTCCCTTTTCAAACAGAAGGAAGGCCATCTGTATATTTGAATTTTACAAGATCCTTCTCAGTGATTCCCAAGTAGAAACGCTTTTAGAAACGTTTAGTGTGTTTAGTTTTTACATGTGTCTCTGGTTTCCTCCGGTGGTCTCTCTGGTAAATTGTTAGCATGTCGCCCGAGCCAGCCAGACTGTGTTGTATATAGAACTGGGGGTTTGTCACTCTCTCAAAGCTGTTTCTGTATTTTGGTTCTCAAATCACTGACTTTGTAAAACCAGGGGCCACTTTTACGTGAAAAGCTAAATTGAAGGTTGGAGATTGCGCTTGTATTTAAAGTTTGCACATAAACTGGGAGTTTGGAGGCAGTTTTGAGGGCTGCAGTTGTGCTGTGGGGCTCTCAATGGGTGTTTACTCTGCTCAGTTTGACGTGCAAGTCAAAACACAAACATATGAATTATCTTTCTTTATGAGGTGCAATTCTGCCTTTAAAGAGCTCGCTTTGGTTTCTCCCAGTGAGGAGTCTGTAAAGGCAGTCACTTGGCCCATATTGTATGTTTTATCTTTGTTTTCATCATGCCATTTTAATGATTTCTGTAAATTATGTCCAATCAACTGTACTATCAATCAATATTTAATAATTTTTGGTATTTTCTCGTTGTTTCTCTGCTGTGCTTCTCCCAAAAACTGAAACTTAATGCCATTAAAGTAACTCTGAAAGAGATGTAACCAAGACAACCCTTTGCAAAACTCCAAAACAAACAAGACAACATTTTTTAAATGTTTATACAGCAGAACATATTCAAGTTTTATTAGCTGTTTCATTTGATAACTTGTTCACATACAGAAACCAGAACAAAGGTTAATTTTTTTTTATGTCCATACTTGCTGCACATTGTAAATTATATTACATTGCATAAAAACTAAATCCTTTACTGTATATATACATTTTTACATGTATCACATACTGTATATACAACAAAAGTATTTCGATTATATAATAATTGATCATCTTTAATCATTATACATAATAGAATTTGCATGCAAACGACATTAAATTAAAAACAAAATTAATTATTTCAGCTCCATAAGTATGGCACATGTAAAACTACCGTACATGAAATAAGATAACTGTGAGAGACCATATTGAACTTAATGATAAAGACAGGGCTGCAACTACAGATTATTTTATTTATCAATTACTCTGCTGGTTATTTTCATGATTAACTGTTTAGTCCGTAAAGTCGTGGGCTCATCATAATTTTCCAGAGATGTCTTTAAATCACTTTCTTTTTTCAAACCAACAGCCCAAAACCCAAAGACCCTTCATTTAGAATTATAAATGACAAAGAAAAGCAGCAAATCCTCACATTTAAGAAGCTGTAATGATTAACCGATGATCAAAACAGGTGATATACAATATGACAGACATACAATCTGCTCTTGTATTAGTTGATTCATTATTCCTAAATTTGGATTTAATTTATATAATTCAGGTTAATAATAATAATTGCTCTGCATTAGTCTTTATAGTATTATTGTTGAACTATGTCTAGTATACGCTACTGGTTGCCTAAAAGACCCTCAGGATCAATGAAGTGACTCAATGCCTGTGAGGTCAGTAAATAATCATTTGTGTGTTTATAATGAAATCCAACTTGGCTCCAGTCACCACAATCACGTCATGTTATCTTTCTTTTTAGCTGAACGCCGGCGATGTGACCCAGCTGGCGGGGCCCTCGGAGCCACGGTCGCAGCTCCCTCTGCTTCGAGCTCGCTGCCATCAGATAATCGGGTACTGGGTTACACGTCAGTCTGCCAGAGGTTTTGATTAGCAGCATCTGTGTGAGCAACTGGTCATTTACGAGCCATGTGAGAGGCCCAAGCTGGCCGTGGGTACTGACTGACACTTTGTCCAGATTTTTTATGTAGCAATTTAACCACAAATCTCCTAATTTATCATATGTGCTGCATAAAAATAATGTCACAGCAAATCCATTTTAAAGAAATTGATTACTTTTCAACAAAGCTGACATGTTGTGTTCCAACTCTGTGAAGTGCATTTCAGACTAATCCTGATGACGTAAAACTGGAGTGTGTCTCTAAGTCAGTGTTTATTTAACCAGAATTCCCAAAAGTTAAATACAAGAAACTAGGTGTTCCAACATCTTCAAAGCTGAGTTCCTGCCCTTTGGAAAAGTAAAGAGAGGTGTGCCTCTCCCCTCGCGGGGGCCTCCTTCCTGCGCAAACTGAAAAAGGACCAAGGTGGCTGAGAGAGGGGAAAAGGGGCGCAAGGGCAGCTGAAGCTCTGGTGATGGAGTGAGTAAGCAATTTAGTTGGTGGTTTGATGCTTTTCTCCTTCTGTCAAAATGTAGAAGTGTCCTTGAGCAAGAGACTGAGCCACAAACCGCTCTAGATGAGTGTGCAGAAATGTGAAAAGTGTAAGTCACTTAAAAGGACAGTTCACCCTTCATATCTGAGTGTTTTTTAGAGTTGCTGAGTCTTGGCATACTCAGCCAAAGAGATGTCTACCTTCTCATGGAAATAATGCAACAAGATGGTACTTGGCTTGTGGTGCTAAAAGTTCAAGAAAGTGAATTGCGAACACTCAACAGCAATGTGTTTCCAGAAATCATGACCTGGTTACTCAAGACAATCCACAGACCTTGATGTGATCAGATAAATGTAGGAGATAATTTCTTTCTACCAAACTACACTCGCCACCGTACGGAAGAAAAAGTGCAACCGCTCACGGACAAGAGGCTTGTGCTCATGACAGCGATTGATTTAAACATTAATGGCTTCCTCCTCTACTGAGCTGTAATGACATTTAGCTCACTTAGCTTGTCTCTCGTCCACGAGTAGATGCATTCTTACATGTACTTCTGCATGGTGATACGATGGGTTTCGGTAAAAATGAAAATAGTTCCTACATGAAACTGCTCACAGCTGTCTGTGAATTATCTTGAGTATTGAGGTCATGATTTCTGGAAAGACACACTGCAGTTACGTTTTTCAAATGTGTTTGGCATTTGAGCAATAGCTTTTTTTTGTGGAACTCCAAATGAACCAATAACCTAGCAGCTCTGGAACCCCAAATCTTTTTAAGTGCATATTTAGTGTAACAACAAGACCATACATTGTCAGTCATGAGAAGAGAAGCTTCAGTCCAATCAGCTGCTGCTTATCTGTCATCGGGCATTAATGAAGGGTCTCGGCCTCACCACCTGTTCTGCATATTCTAGTGCTACACAGATGTTTGTGTAGCTGCAGGCGATGTTGCTGTGAGGCCAGCGGTGGTTGTCCTGTGCGGTATGTGCAGCACCCGTTCAGTTTGTCCTGCCCGACTATAATATAAGTCTTCTCTGTTCTTTGTCTAAAAGTATGCACACCTGAACCTGTCCTCGCCGGGACACGCAGGTGCGCGGCAACAAAAAACAGCATTTTTCTGTAGTGCCCTTCAAAGGCAGGGAGCAATGACTGTTTTCAGGCTGCCTGAGAAACTGTATAACAGATTGAAAGGTTATAATGCTTTTATATTTTTAAGGTTAATTTTTGGGTTTACCAAAAAAGTGACATAGCCATAGAAACCACCACTGCACTGGGCTTTTGCGTCATCTTCTAATAGCTACTAAGATCTTTCAAGGTACTTAACCTTAGCAGGAGTTAAGCTAGGTATATCCACTGGATTGGCTTTCTGCCTCATTTAGTTGTGTGGAATAACTAACTGAATCGCAAAGATGTCAGTTAATCAATATGTATAATTTTGGCTTCAGCTTAAGTTCAGGTTAGTCTTGGTTATATCACAACATAGTGCAAAACATGCCACAACAGTGAAGTGGAGGTGTTTATTGCATGTATGTTTAATTTGTATTAAATGCAAATAAGTAGCTTCTGTGTAATTAATGGTAGTCTGTCACTCAAATTTGTAAAACCACAAGGAAGCAACCGTGCTAAATGGATGAAATCACGGATAATACGACAGGTTGAGAGGATTTTCCCTCTCTGTTTAAGTTTCTCTCCTCATGCACTGATTCACTTTGCAACATGTTCAACTGGCCATAAAGCAGCTGGCAAGAGCCGACTAGTGCCAACGGTGCAGCACACACCACAACAGCTAGGGCTACAGACGCTCACCGATTGTGCTGACATCGATCGTCAGCATTGTGTGTCAGGGCCCATAGGGTTCTGTGTCCTGGCCAAGCAAATTTGGGATAGTAGAGCCTCAATTTACACTTCTAGATTATATTTATGGCACGCTGGGCAGCAGAACAAAACCAGAATGCAATAACTACAAAGCCAAAAGAAATGGGTCTTAACTCTTTGTCTGTTTAGAAAAGTATGAGATTACAAAGGAACAAGACAGCAATTGTGGTTATATGAAGGTTTTCTATTTCGTATACTACAAATCCTATAAGACATTCTATTGTATTAAACTATTGTACTGTATTCCAGCTTGATTAACACACTGGCAGAGACAGAACCTGTTCTTGGGATGGGAACAGTGTGGGCACATAATTTAGGTGCCCTTTGGGGAACAGACCTCATTTTTTTGATAAGAATCTTGCAATAAGAGAAGGTAAATGTTAGCTTGTTAGACGCCGTGGCCTCTTTATATAACGTGTTTTTCTCTGAGGGGAATTTTACCCGTACTTTTATCTGCACCCACCATCCGTATAAGACCACAGCCCTGTGCACTAGAAATAGAGCAGCTCTGTGTATGAGAAATGGCTGAGGTGCAAAGGTATGAAAATATTCTCTTCCTGCTGCTGCAATCAAAGAGAGTGAGTGGCTGCTGTGGAAAGGGCTGACTTGTTTTTCTGCAGTGCATACTCTTCTCACGGTTTTATAAGATGTATATTTAGAGATGGCAGAGATAGAAACAAGACAAAAGACAGAGGGAGAAGAAAACCATGAAGGATTTAATCGTCTGTCTGTTGTGTGTGTATATATATATGGATGCATTGTTGGACTGAATTTTACTGAATGTGTTAGAAATACCTCTGGCTGGCGGTTTGAATTCTTTTCATCATCACTTACAACTATCTAAAGCTGCAAATGGTGACTGTTTTTGTTCAAAACAATAAAAAGAATTAACTTAAATTATCAACAGAATGTGAAGAAATTCCAGTTTTGACGTTATGTCAGACATGTATATTTTATGTGCAGAGATATGTACTAAAGTTAGCATGCTAACCAGCTAACCCAAGTCTGTCCTCGTCTCATAATACCACTTTCTATCTCAAGAGGTAGCAGTCTGATAGTATAGGTCAGGCCAACAGAGGTGGGTGACCTCCCTCTCCTCTTCCACTTCACAAGTCTCCTGTCCCTGCTTTGCCTTGGTCGTCCCTGGAGTCAGAGTCCTAGTTGGGGTTGCTATATATTGCCCTGGTACTGTATTCCCTGTTGTCATACTTGCGTCTATTGAAGCTTGGAGGCGTGTTCAGTCCCATTAAGGCAGTGTTCACTGAAAGACTTCTGTGTTGCCGACTCATCCGGCTCCCGTTCTGGTGCCCATTCTGCCAGCATTCCCCGCTCCTCTTCTGGGCAGTCTAAAGCTGCTGAGCTAAGGGGTCTAAATGACGCCAACTCTCCCCTGGTGCTCTGAACTCCCAGTAAGAGCAGAGTGAGCAGTTAAGACAGCTAGCTATGCAGCTAACTAGCTGACAGATCTATGGTGAGCAGCAGTTAGCAGTTACTCTGGTGATATGCTGCCCCCTATTTTTTTATGGACATAGATTTGACAGGTGTCCACTAAATACAGTCTCAAGTGGTATTACGAGACAGGTCAGGCCAGGCTAGTTGGTTAGCATGCTAACATTAGTTAACACCACTGCAACATAACGCAAGTTTTTCTAATTCTTAAATTACAATTCTGGCCATATACAAATGTTGAGTGTTGACTTGACAAATGACCATATGAACCTCTTTTATGCGCAACACACTGGCCTACTGCGGCATGGCACACAGTATAGGGGTGCATTCATTGTTATTTTTAGCACTGCGGTTTGTGGTCTAATGTGGCCAAAATCGTATCATTAATACAACCCAAAGCTCTATTTTCATCACTGACCTATATTAAAATTATCACAGTATAATAATGTTTGCTATGACAACTCCAAATCCCAAATGCCACAATGGGGCGCGACAGTCTGTAATTATTGTTCCACTTATACTGAAAATAAACGGTCTCCGTTCCTCGGTTAGTGGTGCATGATACGCAATGAGTAATACAAATGATTCTTTATGTCTGCAGCTTCTCCAAAGTGAGGGAAAAAGGTGGGAATAAAAGGCCACAATTTGGATTTTCGGAATGGCTGCGGTTCAGTTTCTCCACCATCATTTCCTGCGAGTAAAAATGGATACTTCCGGTGGTGATTCTGGTCTACTGGCAGACATGTTTTACTTTATTGGATCCTTTAATCTGTGGCAACCACGCAACAGCATCACATGGTCAGTGCTCTCATGGCATCTGTTACGTCAAAAAAAGCAAAGGCCTGTTATTACACAGTTGAGGCTGGAGATTCATCTATAATTGGTAAATGCATCAACATCAAATTGGTAAATGCTCCTTCTGCTCCTTTTAGCCCTAAACTGTAATGCCTGTTTTATTGTGACTAATAGTGGCAGTAGAAAGGCACTTACTCTGTATTTGGAGCGAAGCCAGCAGAGTGGGACAAATGGAGCGACCCATTCAGTACTTCTAAATTTTTTTAAAGACCTCTTCGCTCTGGCTTGCTGCTGACACAAAAGGAGGTATTGATGTAAGGGAAGACTGAAGCTTTGTGTTATGCCCACCAGATCTGGCTGTGGAAACAGTTCTTTCACAGACCTTAATTTAACATGCAAATGGTGACACGTCTTGTTACTCAAGAAACCTACAGTAAGGCTCATTGTATTTGAGCTATCCTGTACTTTTATAACAGAAAGGAATCCCTAGAATGTATGCGTTTTTTTTTACATGATTTTGTATTGGCAGTAATACATTTTGTATCTTTGAATCCTCTCAGGAAGGACTGTGTGTTGGAACTGTACGTATCACGATGGTATTTACGCAAAAAAAATAAGGGAGAAACGGTAAGTAAATATAGGAATGACACCTATTCACTGAGAATCAGAGCTGTGCATTGTTGTCCTGTTTACTCTGCACCACCTGCTGACCTAACCCCAAGTGTTTGCTTAAACTCTCCCCTCTCCCACAAAGCCATTGTTTGTTCTGCAGGAGGCTGACTAAAGCTAAATGTCATGCTAGATGGCTAAAACCAAGGAATATCCATGGCGTTTTAAGCCAGGATGGATATCTAAATTTAGAGTGGGAGTAATGCTTTATGTTTTCTTGTGGGACTGGGTAGAGGAGTTGGCAGTGTTGCACAAACACTGAGCTCATAATCGAAATGATAAAGGGTGTTCCAGTGAAAACAAATGCAGCCAAGAGAAACCCAAGTAGGGAAGTCCAAGATTGCACAGTATTTCACTAGAAAATTCCTGGTGTTTATCACATGTCACATGGCCTATGGTGCTCTCACAGGTCCTCTCTTGAGATGATTAGAGCATCATCAGAATTCAAACGTAAACTGCGATTGAGTTTACACTTTAATCTTCTTGAGGATTGATATATTTTTAAAGAAGTTAGATTGTTTTAGCAGCACATTTTTGCCACACACCTTACAGAAAACATCAAAACCTTATTGTATGGATAACGTTTGGTTGCTGCATTTTTTAATTTTTTTTTAAAGCGACCACAGTCATCACAATTATTGTTATTTCGTGTCTTTAAACGTTTTGGTGGCTACGATGGTCAGACAGCTCGAGCCCTCTGCCCACGTCTCAGTGGCACTCTTCACATGTTTTGCTGGATCTAAATCCAGAGAAAATTGGTGTCCATTTCCGTCCTGTCAATGGCTTTTACGGCGTGGTCAGCCACAAGGGAGAACTCAAAAAACAAAAACAACAAAAACAAGTTGCGATGTGTGTTATGTTACAAAGAAATGTTAAAATGTTTCTCAATAGTTCGGTGAATCATGACAAAAAGAAAAAAGATGAATATATCCAGTGCAAGTTCGATAATTGTGATTTCAAAAGCCTTCTGTGTCACAGTGGAACAGTTGCTGACTTCCTGCTGGAAGATGAATAGACATAGATAAAGAAGACAGCGAATGAGGTTGATAAGGTTATTCTGTGTGTGCAAGAAGCCAATTTTCATTCTCATTTCTGCACTGCTTTTAGCTGTGTTGACAGCAAACACATCAGTGCAGCTGTGGCAGGGAAACTTAACCACATCAGATCTTTGATGTCTGTCTATGGTAGTATATGTGCAGAAAAAAACTCATAAATCCCCAGGTTACCGTTTCCTGTTTAAGCTCAAAATTAGAAAAATGTCTGGCTTTAATAACAGCGAGACAGCTCACGTGACTTTTGATCCCGTGTCAATAAATTGCTGCGAAAAAACAGGTTTTATTGCAAGCGTTTTATTTGAAGCAGCATGATATTAGCCAAGAAGTGCTTCCTATGCAACACAGCGCTTTATGCAACTTCTGCTGATACACTGGAAAAACAGCCCGTATGGATTGCATGTATAGTCGGGAAATGGTTGAGAGATGAGAGAAAACTCAATAATGGTGACATATCCAATACAATGGTTTTATATGACAGATGAAAACTGCTTAATTTGTCTCCTCATCACTCATCAGCTGCACACAGCGAGCTTTGTGCATTGAAATTCTGCGCCCGCGCCTCGCACAGTCACTCATTATCGCATGCAACAACCTGAGTTTTATGAATTGCATTCCTCGGTGTGAGATAATTTACCGTGTATTTAGATTTATGTCTCCTCCTCAACCATCATTATCGTCTGCAGCAGCACAAGTTTTATGCCTAGCTCCTAGACACATCTGAATTGACTCAATTCTGTGTCTGTTTATCACAGATAATGCAGCATGGCATCGTTCGGATCCTCTGCCCGGGCTCTTTTGCATATTTCAAACCCCTCATGGTTGATGTGGCAGGGCACCATATAACAGAGTAGGAGGGTGGGGTTACCTAAGTGCCCTCATTTTACTGCAGAGGGGGGGTGGGAAGGCTTTAATTCAGTGGAAAGTGGTTATTCTATATTTGCTCCAACCATACAGTTACTCCACCCTCCACACGTCCCACATAAAGCCACTCCAATATAAGAGTTTATAAACGCTGAATCTCTCCTCATTAGACTGAGACGCTGCAGACCTGGTAACACTTTTCATTAAAATAGAACAGCCAGCCCCAAACTAACCAGATAATGATCTGTTGATATGAGTAAATGTACTCAGGATCACTGATGTGGCTTCGCTGTGCAGTGTGTGAGAGCTCAGATGCTTGAATTCGTAAGTATTTAGATAAAAAGTTGCTTCTTGTGTAGAAGAGATTGAACGAGGCAGAAACAGAAAGAATATGAAGGACAGCTTTCCTGCATGTCTGTAACCGGGTGGGGTCAGGTGGACAAAAATGACTTGGACCACATTATATGTAAAGTTGAGGTAATTACTAGGTTTGCAGACTTAAATAGCCGGGCCCGCAGTGGTAAACACACTGGAAGTCAAGGCAGCCTCCACAGCCTCCCTCTTTCCTGCCTCCTCAGAGACAAACTACTCAGTGTGCAGAAAGCTTAAACATTTGGTTTAGGTAGAGCCAAAGACGGCAGGTACACTTCAATTAACCACTCTAACGAAACGTAAAGAGGTTTGGAAACCAGTGAGTGGCTGTGTTTCACAACTGTGTGTTTATTCTATATATAGAGTTCTTTATTGCATAAAGCACAAAACAGCTCAACAAATACATGTGAATCCAATGCTGTTGAAGTCTTACTAGCAATTAAGCAAATGACAAGAATAGCTTTATGCCACTATACCCTATCGACAGTGCCTGTCACATGGTCATATAGCTTTGGAAACCCCCTCAACCCACGTCAAAATTGAAAGTAGGGCTTTTGCTTTCCAATGTGGTTGGACAACACATCATATACACTTCCTTGTAGCCCAACCACGACTGCCTTTTTCAGTTTTTATTCTGTTTTTAGACATGTTAGCAGAGTAGTTTCATTGAGTCGTTGTATCACTTCGGTCCAGATTAAAACGTCTCAACATCTCTTCAGTTTGAATAAGTTCAATGGAAGTTTGTTTTATGACCAAATAACCACAGTTTGACCATGGTTAACAATCAACCCGCTAAACATCATCATAATAGCATTGTCAATATGAGCATGTTAGCATGCTGATGTTAGCACTTGCCTCACAGAGCTGCTAGCTGGCAGTGGACTCTTGGAGATGTTGACTCAACCGCGGGGATTTCTGAGGCCGGAGTTTGTCGTGTTTTCAAGCAAATAATCTGTGAATGCTCCTTCAGTGTCGGTGGGTCAACTTGTGCCCACCGTTCCTATTTGCTAATGTGATGTTCCTACTTTTTGGTACACAACACCAGCAAACAAAGACTGCAATATCATGTAGACATCCACTGAAGTCTGAAGGGAGATACTCCGTTAAAAGCTTTGTGAAGCTCGTATTGATTACAGGAGAACAGTTTACTGTGTACCGCTTTGAGAGGTGCTCCTTTTTATTGCAACACCACATTTACACGCCACACTTTCTTCCTGCCACATTTGCTTCCGTTTATGCTGCTTAGCATGTATGATCATTATAAAAAGATAACTGACAAAGATGACAGAATGAAGAAGGTGTGCTTGAGTGTTAAACTCCTTCAGGGCCAAATAGCAGTTTTTCCACATGAATGCCAAAAGTGAGATGTTTACAGCTCATGTAAAAGAAGGTTTATTGTAACAGACAAAATGCAAGAGGAACAGACTGGAACATCAGCAAAACTGTCTGGCCGGCCAAAGTATCAGGGCCTCTTTTTTTCACCAGCCAAGAGACTTGTGTCAACAGACAGAGACCTGCCAACCAACCTCACACAATCCTGCAAACCAGCTGCAGTTGGAATGTTTGCATACAGTGGCAGTGTAAACATCTGTTTTTACAGAATGGGTCCTTACAGTGCCGAGGACAACTTCAAACAACTTTTTGGCCAATTACAAACATGCATGTACAGCAAACTACAGTATACATGTGCAAGAAAAGTACCCCTGCGGAGGGAAAAAGAACCTGTGGAGAACATTCAAAGCTGGAGTCATTATGACTTTGAGCAAAGAGAAGAAATAAATAAATAAGCATGGGACATTACTTCTAAATCTCATGCGTAGAAATTGCCCGGCAAAATATTGGTATTTCCTCTTCCTGCCATGAGAATTGCTATACAAAGCAATTCATTTTTTGGCTATGCATAAACATTTCAAGTTTCTTTGGTGTAAAAGCAGCTTATAACTCAGAAGTTGCCAAACAAAAATAACTAATGGAGATTCCTGGAAGTGTGAAACAGGTCCTTATTGTTCACAGACCGACAGCCATCTCCCCCAGGACCTCCTATATTTGCGAGGAAATAAATCTTGACAGACTTGCAGGGTAAGCCAATGATAAACAGAGAAAAAAGTGCAAAAACAAACATAGCTTTCTATTTTGACCTTGCTATACCCATATGTACAGTACCCATATTGTTTCAAACACCCTTGCTTCAATAATCGAAACGATTAGATGTATTTTCCTCTCAACAATCATTTTCTTCATCAAATTGTTTTAAATAGTAAAAAGCTTTAAATAGCACAGTCAGAAAATATAAAGCTCTCGGTATCAGCATAAAAGACCCTAATAAATATCCAGAAATTTCCAAAAGATTGTTTTTTTCCTGCATTAGGGTTCAGAGTTCATGTTCATGATTGTGATAAAAAGTTGAACATCTTGTCCTCAATCAGACTAATCGACTTGTCTGTGAGCATTTCTTCACTGCTGACAGATTTATACCCAAAAAGCTTCAGTGTTGGCCCACAAACTTTCTGTACGACCTGGGCTATTTTGAATGGTAAACTGAACCTCCATTTCTCTACTTGTTCTGAGGAGTTTTTCTGAGTCGAGTAGACACCGCTGGCCTTCTTAGAGGCTTGGATGTTCCTCAGGATCCAGGATTTCGCTTGTGGAGTGAACGGGATTCCAGTGAACTTGTACATTTCCGTGGCCTTCCTCATGGGGAACCGAGCAATGTCCTCATACCGAACAAGCATGTAACGCTTGCGAAGCCACGGTGGCCGTCTCAGGCCGATCTCAGCAGACATCCTAATGTTGTCGCAGTTCCCTTTCAGCTTTCTGACTTCATCGTCATCAATGGGCACATCCCCATCCATAGCCCACTGTTTCCAGTTCTTGTATTTGGCTTCAAAAGCCACCATGCGGGAGGCTAGTACAGCCCGGGGATCCCGAACCAGCTGAATGAACTTTACGTCAAGGCGTGGGTCCTCGGCCAGAGGACGGAGGGTCTCCAGCTGGCGCACCCTCACTGACTTGATGGTCCTGTGCTCCTTTTGGAGGCAGGACTCAGACGCCATGGTCAGGTTCAGGGGCCCACAGCGCCTGGTCCTGCAGTGATAAGGCTCAAAGACTCCTTTGATGGGAGGACTGCAGACCGAGTCCTCACAAAGAGAGATGCTAGACTCTCTGCGGAAGAGGGCAGGGGTGATGTGGTCCACAGGGGGGGGTTCAATGAAACTCTCCAACAGGGAGAAGTCGCACAGGAAGAGCTGCTGGAGCACGTCACGGTACGCCTTCGCTGCCACGGTGGCATTGGTGCCACCAGTTTCCAGCGTCAGCATCTTCTCGACGTGCCACAATGGCTCGAACAGGTAAAACATGTTGTCGCCCTGCTGGTTGAAAAACTCGCCCACAAACGAGGAGCCCGTCCTGGTGGTGGCCAACAGAAGGATGTGTTTCCTGCCCCTCCTCACCACCCCCTGGTGCTCGCTGAAGTTCTCCAGGCGCCGCTTCATCAACGTGAAGGCAGAGTCCATCTTGCTGATTGAGGTTAAGGAACCATTGTGCTTCAGCAGTATGTGGGAGAAACCACTCGGCGGTAGAGGGGTCTGGGGGGTCTGCATTAAGGAGAGCTTATCTGAAACCCTGGAGGATGAGTGGAACCACAGAGTTAAAAGTTGACAGAAAGAAGTCAAAGGCTTGCTATTCAACTCAACACTTTTTGCAGTAATTTTCTGTTGGCAAGCGGGGAAGAGAAAATCACAAAAGCACTCCATTCATCACCGAAATGGACTTACCTTGAGATAATGTTGTTTTCCTTCTCAATGATAACAAGTGTCACAAAGAAGACGATGTATATTGTGTATTTGATCCTCATTCTTGGATGTAGCTGTGCCTGGATGTGCTTTTACAGACTGCTTCTTAATAGGTTCTGCCAATCTTGCAAGTCTCCAGTCGCCTTCTTAAAGAGCCTTCCAGTTATTTGTATTCCCCGTTGTAGGCGATGTTTCATCCTATAAACGAAATAAACATCAACCTGTCAGTTACACATTTTGCACATTTGAGCACGGCTGCGAGTAACTACTTCTGTCTCAATTCTTTATGACGAAATTCTTTTAAGATATTTTTTTTAAGTACTCATGGAAATGGGGAAGTTGACAGTTTATTGTTGCATTTCTTGAACTGCACTGTGATGCAGAGTCATCCCTCGTTTGTTCCTGTATTTGTTTGCCGTGCACATCAACACTGTATATTCTGCAAAAACCAGTCATACAGACATTAACTCAGACAAAAATATCGTATCTGAAGAAGGTAAGAATAGAAAATAACTGAGTGTGTTGTACTGGATTCTAAGCCAGTTCTTCCCACGAGGAAGTCCTTGTTATCTCTAAGTGCACCAGTGCATTTCAGGAACATGCCCACCCACCATGCAAGACTGAAGGCTGGTGCACAATGAAAAACAGTGTTTACGAGTCCGTCTTTACAGAAGTTATTTAAAGAATGGGAAGAGACAACTGCAATCAAGCACAATTTTGTAATTAAACCATAATTCCACTACCGTAAAGCTGCCTGCCTGCGTTCGAATGATAATCCCAACCTCCCACTGATACGTAGCAGAGCAGCCTGTGGTCCAAACTGCCAGCTGCTCCTCCATGTCAGCACTGGGAGGAGATCTTTTCAACAGGGGCCCTCAGTGACATAGGTTACTGGTACAGTAGACCATCTGGTGGTGGGCTAATGGCTTGCTGCTTCCTCATAATATACCTTTGTGCTTCTAAAACACTGACTGAGCGGGACACATGTCCAAACACCGAGAGGTATAACTGCACAGGGCTGAAATTGAAGGGGAAAGCCTGCTTGTCATTGAGCTATAAATTGCAGAGCTCTGAGCCTGCAGGCCAGTCAGTACATCTGTTGGTCTATAGAGGGCATTCACAGAAGATAAGAGTGGATTTAATGATACCTATTTGGGTATGTCTTGCACATTCCTAAAAGATTGATATTACTTAACTTCTAAGATAATGGTAGCTTGGCTCAGATCCCTGACTAATCTTTGGATTTTAACATAATCCTGCTTTGCCTCGTCTGTCGGTGAAAGGGTCAATAACAGAGCAAGAGCAAAAGAGACACCCTGAGGAAATTGGCATGTGTGCTTGCAAAAATGCCGGGGGTTAACAGTTGGGGTGTACAGTGGCTCTTTTTATGACCTGAATCAGACGTCTGGGTTTGTGAAAACATTTGATTATTGGGTCTGTCAGGTGCTACACACAGTATCCTGAGTGTGTCCGAGATCTCTGATGGATCACTGTTAAACGTTTGCAGCCCTAGCCTCAGGGGGCCGACGCATTAGTGAAACTGCTGCTATTAATCAGCAGAGCCGCAAGCAACAGACCAGCCTTTTCACTCACTACAGTCAGGTAGTCATGTCACGAAACATGCAGCGCTGCGGAGGAAGCAAGAAGCCTGATACATGACCGGGTCTGGATGTCCAGTTCTCACATCCTGTTGCGACTTCTGTCCAGTTCCGAGCACAGAAGCGGCAGGCCAAAAAGAGTGCAGTCTCAACACAGGGAATGGTTGGACACTGGCTGTGAAATTCTCCCGAGAAGGGAATGGGAAGTTTTACAGCTCCAATAGAGAGCACTGTTGACGTGGAACAACGTGTAATGAAAAGGTGAACGGCCCCGGTGCACTGAGACACGTTTTTCAGCGGGAGGAAAAATCGGCTCTGTCTTGCACCACCCTGCCGCATGCCACAACCACAAAGGTCTCTTTACACAGGAGTGACTCTAAACCTCCTGCGGGCTGAGATCGCAGAACATAAACTCCCGGGTCACTCACACGTCACAGGGGTCAGTGACTAAGCCCCTGGATGTTACAAGCCATGTAGAAGTGGTTAGATAGCCGGCTGCACCAAAGGAAATTACTGAGTCCTTAAGCCGTTAGTGGTCGTTCAACAAAAACAGTCACAGTTTGTCTAAAAAACTAACAAAAGATTTGAGTAAATCTGCTGTTGTACCAAAGCAGTAGTTTTTGTTCTACTGCGGCCGCACCTGAACAAATTAAGACAAACACCAAAAAAGCGATGTGGCCTAAGGAATAAGACGCAGGACTGAGCATGTATTTAAGCAGTTTTAGCTCTCTCCATATGTGATTTAAAATAAACAATTCATCAAGAAAATAAGTGTGTCTGAGGTTCTGTCATTTGTGTGGTAAATTAGATGTACACCAATTATCTCAGCTTATTGCATCTGCTGTGTGAAACAAAAAAAAAAAGAAGATGCACACACACACGAGCAGACATTCTTGAATATTCACAAACCACTGAGGCATATGACACTTTTGATCATCTGCTCATAACAAAACCGCCACTGTACCATTTATCATCTCGCTACAAATGCTTCTAATAGCCGCCTTTTATTTGATGTCGAATCGTATGTGAAGACAAATTAAAAACACCGCTCAGCCCACTTTGTCTGGGATATTGCGAGTGTGCGTTATACAGTTTATGTCACATGCCCATCCTGTTTTTCATTCAAGGCCATCAGATAAAGGAGTCCACTCTGAAACACAGTATGTAGGCGTGATAATTGCAGGATGATGAGTCTCGAGAAACAAAAATAACAGACTGGAAACTACCAAACCTTAGAATAAGATTGGGCGATGGTAGAAATGTGTCAACTGTCATTTTCTGTCACCGGTTATATTGTGAGTTCTATCTTTGTAATGTTTGTTTGTTATGAAGAGTAGTGTTACAGCCTAAATCACTGAATGAAACACTGTACTGTACATTTGTACTAAGCTACATTTATTTTATTTCATAGCTGCTGTCACTATAGTGCAAATTAAATGTCATATGGCCTACAAAGCACATCATTAACATATAAAAAAAAGGATGCATTGTTATGGTTTAAACCATTTTAGTTTTAATTCATGAGATAAGATAATTTTCTAAATTTACTCAATTCACAGTCATGATTGAGGACACATATTTCAAGAGTACCTTAGGCACATACCAAATTAAAACAAAGTGGGATGTGTTTAATCATCAGCCTTGGTGAGTAATGTAGTACATACAATGGGATTGCATAATTAGGAAACAAAAAAGTAACCAACTGTTAGAGTTACAGAAAATAAAACACTTACAATTCATGTATTGATAATAAATAAAAGTAATCTTCTTCGTGTGTACTTCCTCTTGTCTTTATTTGCATATGTTTGGTATTGAGGTCATCCAAAATTAACGGAAAGTAATCAAGTTACATTACTTAATTATAGTGATACTTGGATTAGGTATCAGAAAACATTTTAAAGTTACCCTCCCAATCCTGTCAATCATTGTCCAATTTGTTTGGAGAGTTTGTGGTCAGTTTAACTGCTGGTATACTGACAGTTATTACACTCATATGTAACGTTAAAATAGTTGCTGTCGCCATGGTTACTGGCAGTTTAATGAGTTTGTTCACACTTAAAAAGGCGGGTTGAACTTTGTCAAGGTCTGTGATAAAATACTGGAATATGCTGTGTTTGTTTCCCACCTAAAAGCCTTTAATCAAATGGCACATGCTTATAATAAACCATGAATAAAATGCAGGGCCAGTTTGACATTTTATCAGAAGCGAGGGCCGAGCTGTATCAGTCAGGGTGTTGGAGGAGTAGAGGAGTGTGGCATGCAGGCAACAGGTCGGATTAATCTCAGAGTGTGGGCGAGATTCATGCTTGTTGGTTTTAATCTGTTTTGGGACAATGTGGTGATTTTTGCACTTGGAAAGAGAGAGAGAGAGCATGCAGCACATTAGTACCTAAAAGGTGTTGGCATGCAACTTTGCAACTGCTGATTTATAATCAGGTTGAATTGAAAGATTAATGGTGGAAAAAAAACAAAACAGCTACTGGTAATGCCACAGCGGTTAGTCTCTGGAGAGCATGCGCTGCATTTTTAAAGGTCAAAGGGACGAACTGGACAAACAAGTCATGCTTTCTTAATAAAAACGTAGGAAGAAGAGCCCCATGATGACACTGTCCTTCTCGTGTAAGAAATGTACAACAGTGTTCTGGACATTTCTCGGGTGTTAAAGAAGCTTTTCAGTCCTCTCATGTGATTTGATTAGTTTTCTAAGTTTTTGGTTACAGCTCGTCCGCTCTCCATACCCACCGTCATGATGAGCTGCGCTGTCTTGAAGTCCGCTTCTGTTCATCCGTCAGCAGCCTTTCCCTCAGAGAGCGACTCCGGACACAAATTAATTCCATCACATCCCGAGAAGAAACTTAACATGTGCAGCAGGGAAAAAAAAAACAGCAGCCCGATGCGCAAAGAGTAGCTCGACTGCGTTCAGTGAGTAAAAGCCGCGGAGGAGATGGGATCATGTTTGGGGAGGCTGCTGCTGCAGGTCAGGGCTGCTCAGTGGACTGAATGATAAGTCTGTGCAACAGTTGCGACTCAGTGAATCACATGGCAAAGTTTGGTCCAAAGGAGCGGAGCTTCAGGCAGGGAGGCGCCCCCCCCCCCCCCCCCCCGCAGACCCCCTGTTTCTACTATAATAACATATATATCGTACACTAAAACCACATGATGAAATAATGTTGGGGTGAATAACAAGGTGTTGGCCTGATACTGTTGTTATGATGCTGTTATTTAGGTCCACTTTCTGCTTTTAGTGGTGGATTTGGTCGCAGCCAAAAGAAGAGGTAAGCGCTCCACCTAGTGGAGAAAACGCAATGTGCGTCAGGACTTGTGCTGTAGGTGAGTAGATGGGATAACTATAAAACATTTACAGATGTTGGAGTTTAGTTTAATTATTGTTTAGGACGTTAAGTGTCTGGTCTGGTCACGATTTTGTTTTGTTTGGGAATTTTGGTAACACTGGGCATCCAAGGTTAGAAGGATAGGTGAAGGACCACAATGCACCTGGGTGGGCCTATGTCTTTTGTTTGTTTGTTTTACCAGTGCAGGGGAGCTATGAAGGATTCCCCTGTTATTTATTTCCTTTCTTGCTTTTTGGAAAAAATAAACCATGAAAATCAGAACTTTTAATGGATATCGAACTTATTTTACCTGCATAGAATACAAGCCCATGGTGAAGCGTTGGCTTTTTAAATTGCTTTTTTTTTTCTTTCTTTTTTTTTTCATATGATGTAGATTTTTTATATATATATACAAAATGGCCGCTACAACTGATTCTGCCTACAACATGATTTTTCTAGTAAACCTAAATAAAAATACAATTAATTTACTCAAAGTGTTGTTGTTATTATACTTTCAAGAGGAAATTTAGCCTACTTTTTACTCCATTAAATGTATGCGATTTGTTAATTTGTTAATTTACAGATTAAAAAGCCTATATGACATGAAATCATTTCATAAAATATTATTTCTTGCAATATGTTAAATGTTCAAAATTAGCTCTGCCTCAGTTACACCATGAACACATCACTCTTTAAACTTTACTTCATCAATTCTGATATAAAAAATATATATAAAACATATACATACATACATAAATTTAAATAAAAGTCTGAAAGAGGCTAGTTTGAATTAAAGCAGCCTACTTCACTACTACATTAAGTACCCTTTGTGAATTAAACATGTGCTTTTACTTCAGCGAAACATTAAACGTAGGATTTCGTAATCCTTTCTGTAAATTAATGTTATTTCATTTATGTAAAAAATACTTCTAAACCAGTCCTGAATCCTTCTTCCACCACCGATTAAAGTATTACAGGATTATGAAAGACAACCCGATTACGAACTACAATTCCCAGCGAACCAGTCGCGTAATGATGACGCACGTATAGAGAATTTTCACGAAGGTTGCAAAACAATTGCGTCAGAAACTTGCGCACTTGTTTCTGGAAAGGTGAAAGACGAACGTTTCTCTCTTGGTATGTAACCCAACGTTAGTTTATATCAACATTTCTATCATTTATGATGAATTAAACAGTTTATTGTTAAAGTTAAGTCATTTAAAGCATCTAAACATTGTGTTACCGGTAGTCCACGAAGAGTTTATAGCTAAAGTCTTTAATATTATGTCGTGCTAGCTAACATTAGCTAGCTTAGTTGACTAGCAAGACATGATATAAAGTTTATTTTCTTAACTAAGTGGTCCGTGTAATCGTGACAGTACGATACCATTATGCCTCTCATTGTAATAGATACAAGCTGGCGTTATGTGTTCAAACATTATGCGGCGTGACCGTCAGATGCTGTACATGACGCTCTGTTCATCCCTCAGACTGATACAGGATAATATACTGCAACCATGTTGGTGGCGAGGCTGACGTGCCTGAGGAGTCTTCCTCTCGCCGGGCTGCGTCCTGTGCTGTCGCAGGGCTCCTCAGCCCTGAGAACACCCGCCCTGAAGGCCTGTCCACCGCTGCTCAGGCCCCAGCAGGTACTGTAAACACCGTCAGGCTGGCACTCATGGCTGTCTAATTGCTGCATTTACCTTTAGGTTCCAAGAAATTCTCATCAATTGTGGGTCATAACAGCAGATACTGACATACATAACAAATTACATTAGAAGATAGGCACTGAATGCAAAGAAACTACCCCCAAAACATTCAATGTGATACATCATGCCTTAAATTCCTGTTTGTTTTTTAATACTTCCAAAATTTGTGTTTCAATGACATGTTTATTCTAAGTTAATATATTAGATTTTGTGTCTTCTGTTCAAGAATGCAGGAACCAAATACTGTTTAACAGAATCAGACTAAATGCCAGACAATATGTCACCTCCATTGTGTTATGTAAATGTTTTTTTCTTAAGCTAGTCCAGTGCCTCATATTTTATCAGCTGTTTCATCAAGGGCTGTGGGCAGTGACCAAAGTAATACAGGTTAAGTAGCAATAGAGAAACCTACAGGGTAGAAAACTGCAGCCTACAAATATTCAGAATAGAAGGCATTACAAATCAGGGATGTTGGCAGCAGTTCAGAGGTTTAGAATCTTTCCGGTGATCACAAATTGCATCCCTGCAGCCTTCTTGTTCCATCAGTGCCCTTACTAATTGAATCACATGAATAACATTTGTTCTAAGCCATAGTTTCTGTCAACAAGACACATCTTGCTTCCACATCTTGCACACAGGATGACATAAATTCATTCCAGTTTTGGTTGATGATGCTGGGCAAAAAATCTTACATAGTAAATCCACAATAGATGTTTTGTGTAAAGTTTCTTTTTCTTCCACCAGGGTTTTTCCTCTAAGGCCAGATTTGGTTTCCGCCGTGGGAGGACAACAAAAGACCAGCTCAAAGAAGCAGCTTTTGAGCCAGCAACAGATACCGCCATTAAAAGTAATCACTATTACATCTACTAGTAGATAAATATACAGTTGAGAGCCTTTGGCAGATTTCTAAATCAGATCAGATTTCTTCAAACCTTTTACATGACAGTCAAGTCACAGTGTTGATTTGTAACACTATTGAGTGTTTTGGTTTGTTACATAGTGCAAAAGAAGTGTGTCTAAAATGTTGTTGTGTACACAGTTGATGGCATGGGCAGAATGATTCTGGCTGGAGGTGCAGCAGTTGGGCTTGGAGCTCTTTGCTACTACGGACTTGGCATGTCCAATGAAATTGGTGCCATTGAGAAAGCAGTGTAAGTTGCAGCTTTCTGATTTTGTTTTAAAGCACATATACTACTACATAAGCTACACGTTCACCTGGCCTTTCCATCTCTGTCTAGGATCTGGCCTCAGTATGTGAAGGACAGGATCCACTCCACCTACATGTACTTTGCAGGCAGTGTCGGACTGACGGCTCTGTCAGCTGTAGCTGTGAGCAGGACCCCGGCACTTATGGGTCTGATGATGAGAGGATCCTGGCTGGTAAGCTTTATAAAAAAAAAATATATATATATATATATATATATATATATCCTGCTGAACAGAGTGCTAACACATCATGAAGCTGGTTAAGCAATATCTGTACCTTTCAATAATGATTTTAGCACAAACTTGGTATTTTTAGAGTTATTTACAGGTTATTAATATGAATGTCGGATGTCTGTTCTAACTCAGGCTATAGGAGCAACTTTCGCGGCTATGATTGGTGCCGGCATGCTGGTCAGGTCCATTTCATATGAGCACAGCCCGGTGCCCAAACACCTCGCTTGGATGTTCCATGCAGGTTTGTGCAAATCATCACTCTACTACATTTTTCTTCGGAGCCCCGTTTTTTCTGTGATGTAGTTGCTGCCGTTGAACACTAGAGGGCGGTCATGTAAAGACTCAGAGAGTAACAATGGCTGTTGTATTTAAACCCGTACAGTACATTTGTTTTGTTGTTGTTTGTTTTGAATGTGCTATTCAGTCATCTTCTTGCTTTATTGATCAGGTGTGATGGGTGCTGTTATCGCTCCCCTCACCCTCCTGGGAGGGCCTTTGATGATGAGGGCCGCCTGGTACACAGCAGGCATCGTGGGAGGTCTGTCCACTGTGGCCATGTGTGCCCCAAGTGAGAAGTTCCTCAACATGGGTGGGCCACTGGCAGTCGGCTTTGGAGTGGTCTTCGCTTCCTCTATTGGTTAGTGTCACCTCGTGAACCCTGTCTCACTTGCTCTACACAAACATGCAAACCGGTCCTGTCGGTGACTTCTTTCAGGTATAAATGAGATAGACCCTTCTAAATATGAATGTCATATTTTATATATTTAGAGAGAAGGTTCATCCACAGGATTATATTAAGAAGTGAGACAAGACACCGTGTGACAAAACCTCTGGAAAGTTACCTTGGTAACATGCCATTACAAAGTTGTCTAGCAGAAATGTGTTTCCCATTGCACTACAGTTGCTCTGTGCTGCTGTGTTTACACCTTATGATTAAACACACTTTAAATACAGAAGTATGAACATCTTGGCAGAATTTCACCAAGTTAAATGACCCAATGTGAACTTCGTGAATGCACATTATTTCACTGACTTAATGAAAGCCTACAGCTAAGTATCAGGTGTTAAGTGTTTTTTACCATAGCTGTTTCCTCAAGCTCCCACATGAGAAACTTCACTTCCTCAGCTGATTTATGCAAATTATTTTGTTGACATGTCACAAAATTGGACATAACGATGAATAATAAGGTACATTGTTTTATAGAGCGTCTTTATAGACTGAACCATAAAGTGTGAAAATCATCAGTAGTTAAATTAGGATGAAATTAATCATCAGTTGAAATTTTGGAGGCAGCTGTGGAAAAAAAATCTGACTGTCATGAGCAAGTATCATTTCTGTGATGGCTCGATTAATAAACACAGTGATGCTGTCATGCAATTAAAATAATTCACAGACACATGTTCAAATACATTTATACATTTGTTGATAATTTAGGCACCAGAATAAGCGTTGTGTCAAGCACCTAAACATGGAAGAATTTATAGGAAGGTAGCTGATCGATTAGCTCTATACGAACATATTATAATGCCCTAAGTCTAAGAAAATTCATAAATAAAAGCCACTTCTGTACTGCTCGGTCTCACAATTCCTTCTTCCTCAGGATCAATGTTCCTGCCACCAACCTCAGCGTTCGGAGCAGGCCTGTACTCAGTGGCCATCTATGGAGGCCTGGTCCTGTTCAGCATGTTCCTCCTGTATGACACACAGAAGGTCATCAAGAGAGCAGAGACACACCCACTCTATGCTGTACAGAAATACGACCCAATCAACTCGTAAGTCTCAGGGTAATATTCAACTTTCTGCTGTTTGTTATGTACTTGCACCAAGGAATAGATTTCATGTTCTTTGGCTTCTAACAGGTGTATGGGGATTTACATGGACACACTGAACATCTTCATGAGACTGGTGATGATTCTGGCTGGCGGTGGCGGCGGCAGAAGGAAGTAAACGGCCGCATTTTGACTTCAGCTTTCTCGTTTTCCCTTCCACAGAGCTTCAACAAAATCGTGTTTTACTACTAGCAGCATACACCAGGTGTTATCGCTTAGGCTCATCTAACTGGTAAATAAACATGAAGGCATTGTAAGTGTTCAAAGAAGGGGATTGCACAGACAAATTCAGAGCTCTTACGTTGATGGTGGAAGTATATCGTTAATCCTGGGGGTTACAGACAGGTCACATCCGACTGTCTACATCGTTGCGCCTGCCTCAGATGTCCTTCGTATTCTCTATGTTTTATATTTATTTCCACTCGGTGGGGTTTCTGTTTATAATGAGAATGAGAGTTAAAGAATATCATTTATATGGAACAGAAAAGCCACACCATAGACTGATCAATAAATGACTGTGCTGTATACTCGTGTTCCACTATACACACTGATATTGCACTTCTGTAATGGGATAAAGAGGATGGAAATAGTTCATTTATTTCAGGCAAAATACTCAGTAATTTCAACAATAAAAGTCATTCAATAAACAAATCAAAGTGATGCCTTTTTATCAGATTTTTCTCTTGTCTCTTTTGAACTTCTTAAAATCCAGCAGAGGATGAGCTGACATGTTTCTTGAAGACATTTTGACATGGTGTCACAGTAGAAAAACCCTGAAATAATATCAAAATGTCACGTCATTTATAAAAGTTTTTTAAACAGATCCCCAATCAGGACTTAGACACATTCATTAATGTACCTACAACTGACCACTTTATATGTGCACACACACTAAAATGAGATTACCCAACCTGTGCTTAAAGAAGAAAAAGGATAATTCTGTCTTGATTTTAGTTGAAACTATCTTGAAAATATATTAAAAAGCATGAAAGCGAGGCGTCTAATACCTGAAGACAACCTGATCAAACACAGAACATTGGGGAACACAATGTTTGGAAAGAATGGACTATTCCCAAAATGGGATAATCCATTCATTTTATAATGGCAACAATAACTGTGTTTTAGGTGCTTATTTCAAATAAAGTCAATAATCTGTAAACCCATCAACATTAGAACATCTTGAGCAGCAGATCGGATTAATCGTGAGCAGTGTTTAAAATCAGGAAACTTCTTACCGCTGCTACATAATCAGCCAGAACTCACATAGAGTATTTTACTACTTTGTCTGAGCAGGTCGGAGCAGGTCGGGGCAGAATATGAGGGACCAGTGGGGGTCCACCTCGTATTTGCCTATAAACAGTCAGTGTGTAGCAGCAGATGACAAAGGCTTAGGGTAGTAATCCTCTTGTCCACCATCTGGCCGCTCCTCTAAAATTAAACCTCCAATCCAGGGCACTTGCAACAGATGCTAACATCTGTAAATATGCAGGTGCTTCATTAAAGCATGTACACGTGAAGCCCACAGCTGCCAGGCAGCGTTTCAATCTCTCAGATCATGTTCACGTTTAGGACACATATGATTCACGTATACTGCGTATCGCAAAAGCCCTGCAGATGGGAGGGATAAAGAGGGCAATAATGGATGAGATTGGGGAAAGCTCCAGCATGTGGAGAGCTGGCATTACTGGGGATAAAAGTTGCTCTCTGTCAGTCATTTTCAGAATCAGATTGATGACCAATATTTTGGTCAGCGTCCAAGGTTTTTTTTTTACTGCTCAACGTAGGCTTTGACATGGTTTGTCTCACTGTGTGTTTGTGAGAGAGAGAGAGAGAGAGAGAGAGAGAGAGAATATAAACAAATTCAGAGGAGGATCAATCCACAATACCTTAAAAATTCTGACCCCAGGAGCTCTTTCTCTTACATAATGACACAGAGACTAAGGATTCACATCACCCTAAGCCCTTGACGGTACAGTTCTTTCAGGTCATCTTTGAATTGAGCTTTTGGGCCGTGCGCGCAACGCCAACACGATGGCCTGTTGGTCATTCCACCACTTTGATCCAGACAGAACCATCTCAATAACTTAAGGATGAATTGGCCATGACTCATGACCTGATGACCCTTGAAATCTCCTCACCACAAGAGGTTGACATTTACAAGTTTATGTTTACACCTTTTAATTATCATAGGCTACATACTTGTACTTTCAGTGCGTAGGCATTGAACATTTAGCTGATTATACCTCTGTACTTTCACATGCGTAATATTGTGTGATTAACCATTTTTACGTTTTCATAGTTTCCATATTTCCTGTCCTAAATCTCATATATGCAGCAATATTATTATTAATTAGCCCTTGCCCGTTTCCTCCTGGATTCTGTGTTTATTTTCGTGAACAGAGCGGACTCATCATTGGCTGCAGACCAGTAAGATGTCTTGAGCGTGTCACTGAACGTCACACCCTATTTTTATACCTGTGAACATAGGAAGTGCACGAGTCTGCACCTCTGATGCGAGTGAGTCAAGGCAGTTAACACACCTCGCCTGAACTGCAGGCACTGTGCACTCGCATGACGCCAGTAAAAAAAAAAATAAGGTGCAAAAAAAACTCCCAGGTGGCAAAATGGACATTTTGTTCAAAATTGAAAAATGAAAGATCAAAAACATCACACCACTTTGGCCCCTCAGAGCATGTCACTAGTTTTTTTTTCTTTATTTTATCAGATTTATTTTTTGGGTCGTGTCTTACTGCATTTCAGAGCAGTGCCTTTGGTTTTTTAGCGGCGGCAAGTGAGTCATAATAAGGAAGGTTTGAGACAGCGCTGAGTGGCAAACATCTTCTGTGACATGACATACTTAAAAATTAAGCAGAACTTAAAAATAGAAAAATAAGCTTGCAGCAGGAAAAACTTTTAAATCCAACAACGCTGACTGGCAATACAGCCTTGTTTTTTTTTCTAAGAGCCTCGTTTGTGATTGACAGGTCACTGGGTTTCCCGGTGAAAGTAGTCTTGCTAAGACCGACAGAAAAGCCTCTTGGCTTCGAGCGCAGCACAGATCCACAAGTGCAGCTGAGGCTCGTGTTGGTCAGCGGGCTGCCAAGAAGAACAGAAGCAGAAGCTTGGGGCCAGTGGGTCTCGCTACATGTGACTAATGAGTTTGTTGAAAGCTTTAACACACCGGCGCGGGGAGCCAAATAAGCCATGTGTCCAATGACAAAGAGAAATAAAAATGAAGGATGTTTTAATGAGATGTCTTTGGGGAGGTATATCATATCACAAAGCCTTTTGGTTTCACAGCAGTCACGTCTGTAAAATGTGTACACTGTCACATGTGTGCAGAGGTGTGATGAGCGCCACGTCTCGTGTGAAAAACCTGAGCTCTCGCCGTCCCCGTGCAGTTTTTTCCGGGAGAGAAATCGTTGTGCGAGGAGCAGTGTGGCAGGAGATGTCTTTTGCGGAGGGGAAGGGATGCGTCACTGGATTAGTGCCTGAGAATCTGTCCCAGCCTCCCTCCTCCTGAGCTGCTGAGACGCCTCCAAGAAGGGGCACGACACTCGCTGCTCGCTTTCCCCCTCCACACAAGCCTTCCACATGATCCAGCCAAGCCTTACCTCCCCACCAGGATGAAGAAAGAAAAGAACGCTTTGCTGTTTCTCCTCCTGATTCACTTCAGCTTGGGTGAGGCTCTGCTTTTTCCTTTTTCTTTTGTATTATTTCAGTCTTCTTGGAGTGTGGTTTAAGACTTCTTGGCTTGCTCTTATCTGGTTAATCCCTCTAACGCACAGAGGGCATGTCCATCTTAGCGTAGACTGCTCATGCTGCCTGCGCCTCCTGGTTAGATGTGTGATTGCGTGTTTGTGTTGTGATAGTGGAAACTTGAATTCCAGATATATTTATGATTTGTGTCCATCCTCCTTTTTCCTCCGCCCTGCTTTCGTGTCGTGCCCCTTGTTTAGCAAGTGAGTGCCACAGTTATCACTTCATTACACAAACAAGAACAAAAATATAGAGAATCCAAGTGTTATCTTTCGGTTTTTACAGTTGATTGGGTAGCTTACTAATAGTTTGTCATTTTCTGAAGCACATTTTTTTTTTGTTTTTCCCAAAAAGGACAATCAGACTACGCTCCATATTTTTACGATAATGGACCCAGCAGTACAAATGGCAACATGGCCCTGTTCAGCATCTCAGAGGATACACCGGTTGGTGAGTCTCGTGCACAATCTACTTTACTTATCAACTTTACCTATCAAAAATCTGGTTGATTCCCATTTGAGATGACGCTCAGTGTAGTTTGGCTGTTTATTTTCACGTGCGCGCAGTATGTGTTACAATGAAATCACCACACTGGTGTTGAAGCCCCAGCTAATCACCGTAATACCTTCTGGATTGTGACGTACAACAAGACTTACGCGGAGGAAAACAATAAGGGTGTTGGCTCTTCTGACCTGATAATTAAAAAACGAGACGCTCGCACTGAATAATAAACAAATGAAACAAAGAGTATTGAAGCATATCTTTTGCCCCACAGGGACACAGGTATACATCCTTAACGGCACAGATCCAGAGGGAGACCCTGTGCGATACGGTCTGACCTTTGAACAGAGCTCCAAGGAATATTTCAGGGTGGACCCCAAATCGGGAAACGTGACTCTGGTTCAGGAGCTTGACAGAGAGGTGAGCCTGTCGATGAGGGTCTTATTTGAAGAAAACCTGCAGTAAATCTGTCACCAGCGTGGCTCAAAGTGACGTTTAATGTTTTCTTTGTAGAAACAAGCGGAAATCTCAGTGACTGTGAGCATAACGGACGGTCGCAATAAAGTAAGTTTTTACTGTTTGTGTCATGTGTTTGTGTTTCTTGTATTTAGGTTGAGCAAAATCTGAAGGAATTGTTACATCTAACTGAAATGCAACCGATGCAATGCATTTAGGGCTTCTAGCCGAGGTTTGATTTTCAGTCCTTGTCCCTAGTTAGACCGCGATTGTTACAACAATGTCTCAGAACGACAGCGACTGAAAGAAACGTCTAAGAACAGACAAAAGGAATGAAAAAAAAATTCTAAATTCAAAATCTGTAGGCCTTTAACTGTAATAGAGGACTGACTGACGGCTGTCTTGTGCTTGATATGTTATCCTCATCAATCCACTGCATTAACCGTACCATTTCTATATGCGTACAACGTCTTATTTTGAAACTTAAAAAAGGCTGAAGGCTCGTTAAATATTTTGATGGCTGAGCCCCTGCAAACATTTTCTTTCCCCATAACTGTAGCACACTTTTTTACGTTCTCCAACAAGTATTTAGTATTTCAGATGTGTCAGTGCGTCCCTGGTGTATCAATTTCACCTATTCTTTATAGTATTTTACGTTTGTGACTATAACACTGCAGTCTATGTGTGGAATAAAACAAAAATCTGTAGGAAAAAAAGAGAAGACAAACAGATATGTGAACAAGATATGGTATAAGTGCAGTGACAGAAGGTAAACAGCAGAAAACTTGCAAAATTCACTTGTACTTGAAAAATAATGTAATTAAGTTTATAAAATGATCTGTCTCTGATCACTTTCAGTTAATTATTCTCTTTGGAAATAAGATAAAGCCTCTAAATAAATCCCAGCCGGTACAGTTTGTGTGTGTGGTTCAGAGGTTGTTTCCTCGTCGCTTTCAGGTTGTTGAGACTGTGCGAGTGTTTGTCACCGATGCCAACGATGAACCACCTGAATTTCAAAACCTGCCTTTCATCATTGACATCCCAGAGGTACAGTATACAGAGTCAATACCCCCATACAATAAATCATTTTTTTATAGGGCTTCCCGTGCCACTGGCAAGTAACCGAGAATAAAGTGACCTCTCCTGTCTCTTCATTAGAATAAGGCTCCAGGAAGCAGCATCTACAGAGTCCAAGCGGTGGATAAAGACATGGGCTCAGGCGGCAGCGTCTCATATTACCTACAGGTAACCTCAAAGCTTCGTTTTTATGCAGATGATGCACAGCTGTGACCCTGGCAACTCCAAAGCTCTGTGTCCGATAGAAAAACCTTTTTTAACAACTTGATTACAACACAGCTGCTCAAGTTTGTTCCGCCATGACATTTCGGGGAGCACGTGCAGGCTTTGTGTTGAATTTGCACTCATCATGACTCAGGCGAAAAGAGCTATCCAGACGTGTCTCTGATTGGTTATACTGCACATCTAAAACCACATTTTTCCTCAGATGTAACTCGTGCTTTAATTTTGCCTCGCTCTATCTTTACTCCGGGATTAGGTGCGAAAATCTCTTACTGAAAATGCTGCGGCCAGGATTTACAGTAACACCTGCACGTGCCCGCATAAGCGACCCAAAGTAACCTAGGCTAAAATATTTAAAGCCATTCTAGTCTCCTCGCACATGGCCGCCAGCTGAATTGATGTTATTAATCACACGTAGAGCTGTAAATAGCTTGGCTTCAGGCAACACCTGATTTCTTTTACTCCTAAACCCTGGAGTGCAGCCCGCCAACAAGTTTATCCTCTCAGGTCCCAAAACCTTATTTTAAAAAACATTCTTTCTTACAAGTTACTACTATTTTCCTCCTTTCGCTGTTTCACACTAAGTATTTTTTTGATGCTCTTCTATTATCTTTGATTCGATGTCCTCTTATTTTTACTATAACAACCGCACCATTATCATCTACATAGGGATCACTGGCTTGGTGTTGCCCTAACATTCGGGGGTAAGGCCAGAGGTCGAGCTGACATCATGAGAGCTGTGCTGCCATGTGGAGGGAGGAAAAGGGCATTCGAGTGACGGGACAGTGTGCGGAGGGGAAAGATTAATCTCATACCAGAGAGCAGTCTGGAAACGGTGTTACTTTAGTGGATTAAATTTCAATTACATTTGAGCAAGGCACTGAGGGCTTAATAGGGGCTTATGTTTGGTCGGGGCCAACAGCTGACAGCACAGTAGTTGTTACTGTTCGTGTGTCAGAAACCATCCCGATGGAAGTCCGTAGAAAAATGTCAAGGTTGGTCAGGAGTCAGTGCTGATTATGAAATGAGCTTGATTGCTAATTTCAAGTGTGAATAAAAAAGGTGTGTTAACTCTGACTGTTTACACATTATCAGACGTCGCCGTTCGCCAAGTTCACCATCGACGGGCACAGCGGCATCCTCAGAGTCAAACCCGGTGAATATTTGGACTACGAGACCACGCCCACCCACTTTGTGACCGTGGTTGCAAAGGTGAGCGGTCGTTCTCACACTCTTTGCCCTTTGGTTTGTCCTCTCAGGTGTCCAGTGAGCAGCTTGGCTCGCAGCTTTCCTCATCATTAACAAAGCGTATGACGTTTCGGATTCATCCATGTTGGGGTTTTTTTAACGTTCAAATCAAACGTTACTTCTGTGCGCTAATCAAATCCAAGCAGGGAAAAAGAATACCAGTAATCCTAGCAGCCAAGAGCTGTTTCTCCTGGAGCACTGCTTTTGACACGTTTATTCTGGTCGTCTTTGCGAATAAAAAAATCTGTGAGGAAAGTTTTTAATTGGCTGAAAGCAACTTCTCCGCCATTTTGCACATTAAACAAGGTAACAGGAAACAGGAAAACAGCAGCAGGAGTATTCAGATCCTTTACTTAGATAAAAGCACTAATAACACACGGTAAAAAATACTCTACAAGTTAAAGTAATCAGGAAAATAAGTATTCAAAGTAAAACATGTCCCCTGTGACTGCTGTCGTATCATAAGAGCGTAAGAGCAGGATTTAACAGTTTAGTTAAGGTGGAGCTCATTATGTGCTATTTAATATATGACGACAAAACCAATAATTGTTTTCATTATGTTTTGAATGGCTGATTACTGTTTTTCCCCCCATCAATCGATTAATTGATTGGTTTGTAAATCCTCTTAAAATAGTGAGACATTTCACCACAATTACCCAGAAACCAAAGATGATGATTAAAAAAGGAAAAGCAACAAATCTTCAAATTTGAGAGGCTGGGATCACGAAATGACTTAAAGATCATCAAAACAGTTGCAAATTCATTTTCTGCCTCATATTGTTATTAAGCTTTTTGTATGTTTTGTGTGTAAAAATCAAGTAAAACGTACAATTTTTCCCCTCTCTACTGTATTGTACACTGTCGAATCTGATTATGATCGAGGAAACCAATACTAACGAAAATAGACTTATAATTATAATTTTTTAAAACGTTTTAGCTGTAACTTAATGGTCTAATTTACTCGGTGGTTCTGAGGTAATCGGTTTCTTGACTTTTTTTGAAGTAAAAGTCAAATTTTCAAATTGACGGTGTAGTAAAAGTAGAAAGTAGCATGAAAGGACCTCATGCGGGTTAGTAAACGTACTTAGATACATTCCACCACTGGCCATGAATAAGCTGTCTGAGCGACGACACTCCGCCGTATCTTCACAGTCTCTGTATGTGTAATCCTTCCATTGTCAGTAATAGGATGAGGGATGAGGATGATTCTCTCCTCAGCTCTTGAGTGTGTGGAAGTGTGGAAGAACAAACAGCACATGTAGCTTCTCACTGAAGCACAATAACATCATTAACATCGCCATGCAAATGAAGCTACAGATTCCTAACCCTTCCTAATTAGACTGGATTTGCAATGCTAAGTGTGGATTAAGAGGTTTACATCCCAGTTTTAAACAGACATCCGACCAACAAGTCTGATATAATCTTATTAAACCGCCTAATTTGGTTTCATTTTGTAATTATTTAACTAGTTTACAGACACCAAACTCATCAAACCATTTCAAGCTAATGGGAAGCATGTTATTGTAGTTGGTTAGAAATTGGAAATATACTCACTAGTAGTTCTACCGTTAGTCCATTAATTCCTATGGGAACATAGATTTAATTCTGGTGTGTTTGTGAAACTCCTCTTTCCGTCTGTTCTTTCTTTACAGTCTGGAATACGCCTCAAATACTTTGAGAACGTGTCACTTTTTTGGCAGATTGCCACAGGAAGTTGGCAAATTATCTAAAAAACACTGAAAAGCTCTTTTGAGTGCCAACATTTAGCTGGTAGCATGCTAGCTGCATAACTTATAGATTGCATGCATAACGTTAGTGGTTCATATGTTGTTTAACAAAGTATTTATAAAAAATAACTAAAGGCTAACTTCCTCACTTGTTGCGGTTTAAAACTAAGAAAATGAGCTTCCATAAATCAGTCCATAAAGAAATGCATCGCCTTGTGTTGAACACTACGGGCACACATCTGTTTTTAGAGTGACACGAAACAACACTGTATGGGAAGGACGATCGTCTTTGTTTTTAAAGGATAAAAAGCATCATCTTATGTCTAGATAAAAATGTATTTCTATAAACACTATAAGATGTTCTAACTCTGCCTGTCTGTTGTTTGCTCAGGATGGAGGTGGAAAGTACAAGGGGAAGCACCAGGTGTTGACCTCCACAGCCACCGTGACGGTCAATTTAATTGACTCCCAGGACATGCCCCCGTCCTTCATAGGAACTCCTTACTTTGGCTACGTCTACGAAGTGTCCGTTCCCGTAAGTCCGCCTCTTGTTCCTCGCACACCAGTGAAGGTGATCAACCGTTACACGCAGTAAATCTGTAAGAAAAGTAAAATATTCTTCTTTCTTCCAGGGCTCTGAAATATTCACTGTGTACGCTAAAGATGGAGATCAAGGCAACCCTAACCCGATACATTACTCCATCATGAACGGTAAGAACAATACATCCGTAAGTAACACTATCAGATTTGGTCTTTTCAGCCACGTTTAAAACATTTCTTTGGCCGCCACCTTTCAGGCAGCGATGGTGTGTTTGAGATAAACAGCACCAGCGGATGCATCACCCTGACAACGTATCCGTCTCTGCTGAGGAACGAGTTATATGAAGTTAAAGTCAAGGTAATGTCGTTTTTCTTTGAGTTTCCCTCCAGCTGATTTAATCCACGTTTGCCCCTACGCCTGTTGATGAATGTCGTTATTCCCACCCAGGCGTCTGAGGTAGGACCAGGCGATAAGCTACTCGACTACGACATCACCATGGTGACGGTCCGGGTGGTGGATCTCAACAACCATCCTCCGACCTTCTACGGAGAGAATGGCCCGCAGAGCAAGTTCGAGGTCACCATGTACGAGCATCCTCCAGCAGGGGAGATCCTCCGAGGCTTCAAGATCACCGTCAATGACTCCGACCAGGTAGATTTATTCCCACATCACCCTCCTGTCTTTTTTGATCTCTTTCCATTGTTCACTCTGTTTATTGGGCTTCAGCTACCTGTCAATAGGTGTCACAAAGGCCGCTGCTCCCATGACAAAAAGTGTTTCCTTCGCGTTGATCCGCGGCTGACGGATACACTAATGCCTCTGCGCACAACGTTACATAAATATCTGCCTCAAAGCATGTGCAGTTACGCAACACCGTTTAAAAATGTTCATGAAATCTGTTCATTAATTCAAGATAAAATGTTATCCATTATGCCACCGTTCTCTCCGCCCTACCTTGGTGACTCATGTAACATTGAATGCCAAGGTTTGCTGAATGTCATCTTGAGTCAGACGAACCTTCTTCAGCTTTCTCGTTTTTTTCCGAGCAGCCGTATATTCTTACTTGCCTGACAGATTCACAGTTTTTTTTTTAATCCTGACGTTTGTTTTTCTTCACAGGGTGCAAACGCTAAATTCAAACTGAGGCTCGTGGGGCCGAGTCGAGTGCTGCGAGTGGTTCCCCAGACGGTGCTCAACGAAGCGCAGGTCACCATCATCGTGGAAGACACATCCGGCATCGATTATGAAAAGGGACCAACCATTTCTTTTAAGGTTGGATTTCATGTGTCACTAGATTATTAAGTGTGAGTGTGAATATTTTGACACCAACTAATTCATATTTTCACCTTTTAAGTCTCTTATTTCTTAGTCTTTACACTGGGTTGTCTTGAGTGGGAAAGGGTGCAGTCGGCATTCATTCTCGGGTCAAATGACTCTGTTGTGCTCACAGACAGTTCATCAGGTAAACTCCGATTGGCAGTGATGGAAACACATGCTTATTTTTCGGTGCACTGCCATTATGTGCATTGGCGTAAAAGATGCTGGTGCATTCTTTTCATCTTTTTCTAAAAACCTTTATATACGCTTTTGGTGTAAAATGGTATTAGGTATCTTTCTGATGAATCAGTTTTTTGGCTTTCGTTTATGATCAAATACTTTGAAAACTAATGACGTCCCCATTAGTTTCAGTTGTGCTCGTGCAGTGTTAGGGTGCATGCTAAGTAATACATGAGCGATAAAAGCCAGATGAATTACTCACGTCCAGTCACAACCTTGACTTACAGTTTGTCGTTATTTCTTATAATCGCTCCGTGGCCAATTATTTCTTGTTATCACTTCGCCATGACTGCTCAACTAATTACGAAATCTGAAAGTTTGGTTTTCTATTTTTATTGTTTCAGCTGTCATTTCGTTTTTCTTTGCATGTGACTTTGCAGCTGCTGGCGGTGGAGATCGACACACCGGAGCGGTTCAGTGCCGTGGCCGACATCGTCATCAACCTGCTGGACACGAACGACAACGTTCCCAAGTTCACGTCCGAGTATTACATCGCCCGGGTACCAGAGAACTCTGCCGGAGGCTCCAGCGTTGTGTCTGTAACGGTGAGTCCAATCGAGATTAAACTGTGCTTTAACCCCGACCAAAGTGATTACATAATCCATCAATCCTCCAATGAATGCATATTACTCTGTGCAGTTCATTAGATGAAAGCCAGACAAAAAAAGGTCGTGAGCCGACTCTGTCTTTGTTTTGTTGGTCCTGGTTATGGAATTCATGTGTCTGTGTGACACTCTGGCATATGCTCCATGTTACACCTCGGGCAGGGGTTTTATTATTAGAAATATCAGCACATTTGTCTCCTCTCTTTCCCATCATAACGGATTTATCCTGCGGCAAGGCAACATTTCGAAACTGCGCAGGGCGGAGTATAAAGCTTAATTTTGCCCCGAGGTTAATCACCCTGACCTACACCTCCATCCCCTCTCACCACAGGAAGAGACTTATAGCCTACCCCACCCCACTGTACATGAGCTTAAGACCCTAGCTGGTTATCCCCCAGTAGAAACATCTGAATAGAAAACCTTCAGTCACCTTGGTGGAGCTTTATACGCTCCCCAATGTAACTATACTGAATTAAATGTATCCAATAAGTAAATGATCTCGCTCACAACGTGTCTATTTTATTTTTTTTTTTACACTTCATTGTATGCGCTATAAATCCTGAGCTTCTAATCTCTGTCCTGTTTGTTTTCCCTCCAGGCAAATGATCCAGATTCGGGGCCTTGGGGGGAAGTCAAATACACGATTTATGGTTCAGGATCAGATTTGTAAGTAAAAACCCTTCCACTCCTGCCAGTTCATGTTTGATCTGATCCGACACTTAACTCTTGCACCTCCCGAAAACACATTCAAGAGACCGTTGGTATAATGTGTTAAAAAAGAGTCAAAGCTGCTCAGGGTGGTTGGGTAAACTCAGGCCAGCAGGACGCCGGTCTTGATTCATCTTTTGTGTCTTTGATGGAAGCGGCAGAGCAGGAACCCAGTTTGATTGGCCCCTCTGCTACACAAACAGCTCGCTCTAAAATGGCTGCAAGATGCTGGCTAATCTCCTAATTGGATACGGGGGTTAAAAATAGACAGCCTGGCCCGTCTCACATAGGGAGAGCCAATTAACATGCAATGTGACAGCTGGAGCCACAGAAACGGCAGCTTTGAAAAGCAAGGCAGCATGCGGCAGAGGAAAATGTGCGAATTTATTCCCGTCTTCAGGCAGGGACCTGAGTTAATTGTGCGAAAGTTATCAGTTTCGAGGCAACTTGTGAAATTTCACAGTGGAAAAACCGAGACAGAGAACTTGGTTGAATAAACTGGCAGCAAGCCCGATGTTGAACCAGAAAGCACTCAGAGAGCACAGACCTGCGTCAGTGCTGCAGAATGCTTTAAATTAGTTTCTCATGTGTAAAATACTTGTTTGATTATAACATCTTTCAAGTGGAAAGGCGACACAATCGTAGTTGAAAAATCGCTCACTTCCATCACATAATGTCTGTTTTTAAAAACACTGAAAATGTAATTTAGATTTGAAGATATTTCTCTCTGCAACTTAAAGGTGCAGTAAGTAAGAACTGGCCACCCTATTTCATATCACCATAGTAACCGCTAACTGCTGCTAACTGTATTCTGTTTATAGATCCGTGACTGTAGCTACTGTTAGCTTGTTAGCTCCGTTAGCTGAGCAGCAAGCTGGACTACCGGGGGAGTGTTGGTGTATACACCACTAGCACAAGAGCTTTGGACTGCGGGAAAAGCCTGGGGCTATCTTAGTAGCATGGTGACTTCAGTATATCTCTGTGACACAATACATAAATGTCTTTGGATTGTTTTGAATGTTGCATCTTTAATGTCGACATGCTGCCACTACTTTAGCCAGATCTGGAACAAAAATTAACCAGTTAGTCCTTGGTCAATCATGTATTCTTATTAAATATCACTGAAATCTGTTAAAGAGTGGTTGAGTTGTCAGAGTCAAGACTCATCAGACTCACAAAAATTCTACAAAGGACAGAATTAAAAATATTTTCAAACTGAATTCGAAAAACTACAATGCTGATAAGCCCTTAACTGCTCAGAAAAGGCAAAATAAGGTTACATTTTAATTGAAATCAACAGGCAAACAAACAAATAAATAATTGTTGAGATAACTTAAGACTGTAATGATATCTGTAACTAACTGGAGCTTAATTGATCCCCAGGGAGGAAACACACATGAATTATCACAAGAAACAGACTAAGAAGTTACACTATAATAAAATAAAACAAAGAAATTAAAGAAATTACATTTGAAGGCTATTTCCATTATATAAATCACAACACCTTAGACCAGCTGCAGGACGTATTCACTTATCTCTGTGATTTCTGAGACAGATGGTAGAACTAAACATGTTTTGTCCTCCATATTGTTAGGTCACCCCCTTCAGTATATTTTTCCAACATATTCCCCGCAACAAAGGATGTAAATCTGCTTTTTATAGTCACATATAAATGTGAGTCGCGCAGAGACTCACAAGATGTGACGTAGGTGTCACTCGTGCTGGGAACGAGTACGTCAGCGGCAGAGATACAGAATCGGGTGCTGTGTTTATGACTCACGTGCCGTCTGACTCGTTTCTGAACCTGCAGGTTCACCATCCACCCGTCGTCAGGCGTCATCTCCACGCAGCCCTGGACCACCCTGGACGCAGAGGTCAGGTCTAAATACAACTTTTACGTCAAGGCTCAAGATTCGGAGGGGAAGTACAGCCTGGCGGAAGTCTTCGTCACCGTCATCGACATGAACGACCACCCGCCGGAATTTGATGAACAACTCCTGGAAAAGACGATGATTATTGGCACACCTGTCAGAGTGGAGGTACTGCCCGCTAAAACATCTCCCCCTCGCTCTGAATATCAAGACATTAATAAAAGTAGCTGAAGTGCAGAACTGCCGATATTGAAATGAAATTGAAAGTTGAGACCTTTTAAATTGCCATTGGTGTGAACATCATCATAACATATCTCGTTTTAATTATCATGTTTTAAAACTCACCATCACTGCCAAAACTTGAGGTTAAGGCAGTGAAATTCTGTATTTTCTTAGTGGCATCAAATCCCACTGACAACCTACAATGAACTGATCCTATTAACAAGTGTTACCTGTGTGTCTTAAGTCTAACATGGCTTATATCCTCCTGACATGCAGCCCTTTTGTTGTGGAAGACATCCTCCTCCATTACAACCATTAGGCTGGAAATAGTCCCCACTTAAATGTTGTGTTTACTACAACTGCAAAAGCCACAGTGCCCAGCGGGAAATAACAAAAAACATAAAATCTATTTTTGATGTAAATGTATATATTTTTTGATGCTTTTTTAAGATTAACATTTTTATTTTACTCAACTTTATTTGTAATTCTAATCACATTGCCTCTATGCCTGTCATATGAAATGTGCTACATAAATAAACTCAACTTCACTTCCTGAGAGCCTGCTCGCTGGTTGGAGACGTGTAATTGCCGTAACCCACCGCAACATTCGACTTATTTATAAAATGTTTTACCCCGAACAAAATGAAAACTTAAACTTACACTTAATGGCAAATTGACATTAAACGAGAGCCGTCTTCGGTGCCGTCCGACAGTTTCTGTTATGTTGTTTTCGTAACTACTGGAACGATTGTGAGATATTTATTTCATGTACTATTGATTCCATACTAAAGTCTGGGACATACTACAACAATCTCACATGCCATTTAAGTGTACTAAATAGCATATTGATAAAGAAGTCTCCATGTAAAGCAGTGATTTGGATTTAACTGGTTTAGTTTCACTGCTTGCCTTCTAACAGTTATTTGGCCAATGTTGCTATGAAATTTGGTTTACTACAAACCTTCTTCAGTTTAATGGTTTTTAATGTTCCTTAGGCTTTTTGGGGCTTATAAAGTTTATTCAAACATGTTATGTTTTCTGCTTCTTTCTTGCAGGCAATGGACGAGGACGCGGAGTCTCCGAACAACGTCATCGAGTACTCCATCATGACAGCCGATCCGGACAACGCGTTTGATATCGACCCCGACACTGGTGAGATCCTTCTGAAGCCGTACATCAAGTCCATGGAGATCGTGCAGAACATCACCAAGCAGAAGGACTGCAAGTGGTCTCTGGTGGTCCAGGCCAGGGACAGAGGCTCGCCGTCCTTCAGCACGACAGCTGTGGTCAACATCGACATCACAGAGGCGGTAAGACCTGCAAAGACTCGCAGCATGCTCGCAGCGCTTTCTATACCAAGCCCGAGCTTTAGGCAGCAGGAGCTGTAGATTCAGGCAGTTTAATATATGATGTAGGCATTGTTGTCATGCTACGCAGCTGCTAATCCTTGTTTCAACCAATCACATTTCATTGATCGTCTTTGAAGGACAATGCTGCTCATTTGTATGCCCAAATATCCACTGATGAATTTATCCTACTAAAAACCATTGCATATTGCGACTTGAGGAGAGGTGCTGACAGATGTACTGCAGTTAAAAGTAGCCCTTAACACCCCACACTGAAATTTTGGACGGTGTCTGTTTCTGTGAAGCCGCTCACGTCACAATCCCACCACTGCTGGCTCCGACTCCGCATCCACACACACCTCCCTTCAGAAGTAGCAGCCAAGGCAACACAAACACACACACACACACACACACAAAATAAAAATGTGTCTCTCTTTCTCCTCATCCTCTTTGTCATCTGCTCTCAAGTTAAGTGGCTGCCACTGCACGTCGACTTAGACATCAAACTGTAAACGTTGTATGTCGTATGATGAGAGTGAGTCCAACTTTCACCGCCCTTTAAGCTCTATTTTGGGCTCTACCAACTCCTGAGAAAAATAACTGAATATTATTTTAATATGTTTATTTTTTCCTTTTTCTTCACCAGCCAACTGCTAACTTTATCTGTTTATAATTACATTTGGTTTATCAGAGCTTTTTTTATTATACAAAACGGCTGCCCTGCCTGCGACAGATGGAAACACTAAATATGTCATAAAACAGTTCAAGGTGCTAAAAAGCTCCATAGAGCTTCATAGGCGGCAAATATCCGCTGGTTTGTTGATACAATGAGTTGTTATTGAGTCAGTTTTATAAAACAACATAATAAAGTTATTGTTAAAGGTTTTACTTATATGTTTGTGGATTAAAAAAAACAAGACATAACATTTTTTTTCAGCAAATTTGTTGCCTTTGGACTCATGGCCCTTATTCCCCTCTGTCATCACACTCGTGGAGGCTAAAAAATCCTGCTACGCTTTCTTTAAGAGTTGAATCAAACCCTGTATTGGGTTTTTTTCATAACTTAAGCTATTTAAGAAGATATTAAGGTTTAATGAATGGTTTGGTCTTCTATACATTTTGGACAATAGATTCTGTGGCAGAGAGAATTGAAAACAAATGGCTATGGCCGCAGATAACACACGTTAGTAGTATAAATTCAAGCTGGTTTTAGTCTCAAGAACAGCAGCATTGTCCTTTAAAGTTTTCACTCATTTACACGGAACCATATTTTATCTGATTTGTCCTCACCTTGTCTTTTCATTCCTTCACAATTCATCAGAAGATGACTCTCTGCTTTTTCGGTGTTGTTTTTCTGTTGTGTATCGTGCATTTCAGGTCAAAGGTCGAATTGTTTCATACTTCATGGGGCTCAGCAAGCGCCCGCTGACCATCTTTGGAATTTTTTTCAGCATTGTCTCGTCCCTCATTTTACTTACAATCTGCATATCCACAATCCTGTACTGCAACGCAGTGAAAAAGTCCCGAATCAACCCCGAGAGTAGCTATATTAAAGTGGTCCGCAGGAACAAGTGAGAGATATTTTGTCTCTGGTACATTATTCATACATAACCTTTAAAAAGATATATATTTTTTTACTGGTAAGCTTCTGTCTGTAAAAGAGTCCCGGAGCACATTTGAAGGAATAATACTGTATGACAACAAGATAAAATAGTTTTTTCTATTTTGCATTTTTTTCATTTGTCTTGATTAATTTTGGATTGGAAAATACTCTAAAAGTAATGTTTTTTTCCTCATAATGTAGTTGGAATCTTCACAAACCCCGTCTTTAATGATCTGAAATACTATTTGGCCGTCAAAGTGACGAACAAGAGATTGAGCCTTTTACTTTGGATTTTAACAAACCCCGGATTTGCTCACTTAATCTCCATCTTTTCTCACACAAATATGCACTTCACTCCATTTTGTCATCGTTCATCAGTCACATGAGGAATCCTAATGCACCGCACTGCCAGACGCATTCCCAACAACTAGTGTTGTGCGTAGCTCTTAGCTTTGCTTCAGCAGAGGAAGACGGACGGCTGAGTGACGACTGGGTGTGAGTGTGGGAGCGTGGCATTGTGTTCATGTTGTTCGGGCCTCCTCTGTCAGTGCTTTGCGCATCCATCCATCTCTCATGCTTGCATGCTTTAGATGAACGCTGCGTTAGCACTTGGATTCAGTCCCTTGGACTTGATTTAAACTATTTTATTTGTGCTCTTTTACAGACTCCTCTCAAGGGGCCTATGGCGGCCTTTTTAATGAAAAGTAGGGACAATCCTATGAAAGCTCTAGGCATGGTCACTGTTATCATTAGCTTACTGGTAGGGGTGACGGTCTTGATCTCTACAGCTATGTACATGCGCAACTCAAAGTCAAACAGGATCACGCCGGCACGTCGCATCATTAAGAGGCGACCCAGGGACCAGCAGCCGCCGTCCTGGACCTTCAGGATGCCCATTATCAGATTCCACGACCCTGCAGACAAGTTCCTCATCAGCAACATAGAGAGCGGCCCACAGCGGGGCACCAGCAACCCCCGGCCCAAACCTCCACCTCCCAGCGCTCCTTGTCTTCCCCCTCCGCCCCCGTCTAACATGCGGCCCAGCGAGAGGCCCCGGGCAGTCCCAACAATATCCGGTGCGCTGGCCTGCAAAGGCGTCAAGAAACCAAAATCCACTCGGCGTAAAGAGGGAAATATCAGCTCTGCTTTAGTGTCAGAGCTTAAAATGAAGCTGGAGCAGAAAATCAATGAGAGCAACCAAAGTTATTATTAACTTTTATCAATCAAACGTCTTGTTTAAGATTCCGTGCTCCATTATTGGACGGTTCATCTGCTGTCTGAGGGGTGTCACCTGAACTTCACGTGATGATCTGGTAGGGCGGGCCTGCCTGTAGGTTGTTGTAAACGTTGTGACGAGTGTTAACAGGAAGGTTCACAGATATTTATGTCTTAAGACGAGGCTCCACTGCATCCTCGGCTGACCCGGAGAGAGCTCGGGTCTGTCACTGGTGCAGTGAAAGAGAAATCACCACACTGCCATCTTGAGGAAGATTATCTTCACACTAAGAAGCACCACTGTAGATTGTCCAGGGAGAGGATTACTCAGACTTACTATGTATACATAAGTTGCATAACTTCCCTGAAAAGTGTAAAGCTCGTGACCCTGTAATGTCTTCAACAAAAAAACCTAAAATTTCGCCCATCAAATCCTACTAAAAACAAATCATTTTGTCCCGCTCAGCTGAATGGCACAGTCCTGAAAAACAACACCTGCTTCTTAAAAAGTGCTAAAAGACCCATGTGTTAATATTTGTACTGTGTTACATCAGCCGCCGGAAGCTCTTTTGTATGATTACAATGTGCCACTGTAGGTTCTCACAGTAACACGAGCTAACAGAGTCGCTTTAATTTACTCGAGAGTGTCATTCTAGAAAAATGCTTTTATATAAACCACGTGTCCATTTTAAATGCACAGTGTTGTATTATTTTTTCTTTATTTTGAGTATATGACAAGATATCCCCATATCTATCTTGCAGCAGTGAATAAAAAACATCTAACAAATTAGTCAGTTAGATCATTCTGTATATAACCTGCTTGTATATTTCCTCTGTAGATAAATAGCCTGTGTCGGACGTTTAGAGTTCACACAGTTAACCTCCATGTTACTCGTCAATGCCTTCAAAATGTAGGCAAATGAAATCTGACTCGTTTAATTGCTGTAATGAATATGTTGTATCTGACTGTATCTCAACTTATAACTATCTTAAATAAGTTGAGATAAACTATATATGTTCACTATAAATTACACTTGCCTGGTCCTTTGAAGTAACATATTTGTACCGTCTTTGTACCGTCTTGATTTTGAATAAATATTTGAAAACAAAAACTGGGTGTGAGCATCTTTTTGTTTGGAGTTGAGTTAAACTGAGTTTAGATTAGAACACTTTATATCAGCTTATTTGTATTTTTTTTTTTTTTTGATGATTTAGTTATGTTGATTTATGTATAATCTTTCTTTTCGAGAAAAACAAAGGATCCTAAACAAGTAAAAAAGGGCACTCTGTGTTTTTCACGGATTCAAACAAACTGTAAATATTAAATATTGATATATATGAAATAGATTGATTAATTTGAAATGTGGTTTGAAGGTGCACGGTGTAGTTTGGGGGATTTTGAATAACTGAATAAACTGAATAAACAAACTGACCTTAAACGACAACACGGTGTAATACTGTTTTACTTTGTTTATATGTGGCGGACCCTGCCACCTTTCTAGCTTCAGACAGTGTTCTGGGAGCTTATTTTCCTCTGAGAGCAGCTCGTTTATTCAGTTATGGAGAAAAAAATATTTTATAGTTTGTATTCTTACCTCATTCAAATTGCAAATAGTAAAATTCTGAGTTTGAATTTCTTCTCCAAGACTACACAGTGCCCTTGTAAGTACAGGTAAGTTGTTGTTTTTTTCCCATTAAAGGATAAACTCAACCACAAATGAAAATTCAGTCATCTGCTCACCTTCATGCCATTGGAAAGTCAGGTCACAGCAAAACAGCTGCAGGATTCTCCTATTCAACAACATAAAATGGCTCCATAGAGCTCATCTGGTGTAATCCAAGTCTCCAGAAGACCTGGGATTCCAGATTGATTTATAAGGATGTTATATATGAACACCCTCGAGCCACAGTTAAGCACAGTTGTGCCAACGCTTTTAGCTTCAAAGAGGGTGTAAATGACGTCTTTTCAAATCAATTTGCGATCTCAGGGCTTCTGGAGACTTGGACGAGCTGTATGGAGCCATTTTGTGTTTTTTATTTAAGTCGTTCAGTTGTTTTTTGGCTGCGAATCTCCAGAAATGTTTTGTGGTCTGCAAAACTAGATAATGACTGAATTTCCTTTTTTGAGTGAACTTATCCTTTAATCATCTTTCAACCCTCCATTTTTACTTTGTGATCCTCCGACCGTGAGGCTGGGAACCACCGGACTTAAAGACTTAACAGAATATGAAATGGAAGACCCGCGTCAAGCAACTGCAGCAGTAAAATCCTGCTGACACACTGATGGATTTTTCTTTAGACCTTTTACTTTTAAACACATTTTGCAGATAATACTTCCAACCAACTCAACTACTGATTAAACCAGGACTTGGATTGTTTTTTCGATTGTGTTATCATTTGGTTACTGCCTCCAAAACTGCTTAATTTATTATCATAAAATATTATCTTCTTTATATTCTTTATATAATCATATGTAACAAATAATCACAAGAAATGCTCGTGTACAAAGGATGCAGTGATTCCACTGTGAGAGTGAACTGAGTGAATTCATCATTTATGTAACACTAAAACTCATCTTCATCATATTTAAACAAAGCATTCTACCAGATAAAAAGGAGGCGCTGAACCTTTTCAAATGGGCTGAAGCGACAAATTGAAATTCTACGCGTACCCTCTGCTCATCTGCTGACAGACACACTGAGCTCAGAGCTGTCATTAAATGGAAATATCATGTTCTGCTGACCAGGATTCAGATAGAAAATCGCTTTAATCAGCTTACGAGTGTATGTATAAATGCACGGGAAAACGCCGCTTATGTAACAAATCCCCTGAGTGATTGTGCTAAAAAATCAGAGTATGTCTCAGCATTTGTCTTTGACTCCCCCTTTAATCCACAACAAGCAGCATTTTCATTCCCGTCACACGACAGCAAATCTGCATTCTGCCCAAGAGAAACAATAGAAAATATGTATGCGTTTATTTTTTACATGGAGGGATTAAATGAAGCGCATGTTTTTTTTGCGCTCAGTATCAAACAGTAAGAAAAAGAAACTTAAAAGAAATATCAAATACATTTTAACAAAAATCTTACATGTATATTGACATAGATAACTGCAAAAACTCCTTACGGTAAGGAATAAAGGCGTCTCCACTTGGAGGTGATATACAGCATATTGAGATATACAGCATATTTACAGAATGACTATATATTTATACTAGCCCCAGTTTTTCCCTCATTAGTTTTACATTTGAGTCACAGAGTCGATCAGCAAAAATCTGAGTTTCCTAAACAATGGAAAATTGGAAAACCTACAAGATCATTTAACAAAACTTGGTCTAAACATATTTCAAGAATCCTCAATGATCATCTGGATGAAAAAATGTTCTGTTTGCTGTACACTTTGAAAATGTCTTCCTGTTTCTTTTTTTCCTAATCCAAACAGAGACAGAAGCCTGAACTGACACACTCTACGCTAAATGTAACATGTATGTACATTTATGCAAAACCACGGATAAGTTAATTGCTCATGCGCTGGTTAAGTTTAGGCACAAAAAAAACGCTTGGTTAGGGTTGGGAAATCATCATGGTTAAAAGACCAGTTTTGGTCACGACAAACAAGGCCTAAAAAAAGGGTTTCTCACTTAAAATTGTTGTCAGCATTTTGTCAGCATTGTCCCCTGTAATTTTTACTGTCCACCAAACGTTGAAAACTAATACTATCACTTAAAATTGTTGTATTGATTTCACTTTCCATTATTTTATATATATATTCAAACAAACTAACAGGTTGATATTTCTCTCATGTTGTACCAGAAGAGTTCGCAGATGTGTAATTTTGACACAATCTTTTTTGAGAGGTCAAAAGTCTTGACATCAATTGTGCAGATTAAAAAGACTAATTACTTTTTCATCCAGCTGGTCAGAGGAGTCTCTGAGGAGTCAGGAGATAATATACTCTCATTATATCAGCATTAATTTTGTTGATTTCGTTGAACGACCCTCTGTTTTCAAAGATCAGGTATTCATTAGTGCCGTGACGCAAATGTAAAGATAAACTCGGGCTTTTGTGAAAACTTTAAACATTATTTACAAATTCACATGTATGTACATTTCTCGACATTGCTGCTAGTACAGATGAGCTGCACTTCCTCCTTTGCACCGGTCCTGAGACTTCCGCCTATTTTTTGGTTTTTCCTCCGAGTCTTTGCACAGGCCCTCCTCGCTGGTTGCCTGCAGGCTGTCGAAGGTGCCCTGCCTCTCCGTTCCCTGCATGTTCTCTCCGTGCCGCATGCGCTTCTTCCACAGATCCACACAGCGATCAAAGCAGCTGAACCTGGCCTCGGTGGTGCAGGCGTACATGCCGGCCGGCACTGCGAGCACCATGGCGCACACGATGACGATAATGTGGATGAGCCTCTCTCTTTGCTCCATCTCGCTGATGTCGCTCCCCGTCACGAACACGATGCACTGGCCTTCCCTCGGCGGTTGATTCTTTAGGCTCACGCAGACCTCGTACTTGGTGACAGGAAGCAGGTCGGCGACGGAGTAGCTGCTGATGCCTGGGCCGATGTAGATCAATTCCTTTTTGGGTGAATCGTATTTTCCGAAGTGGATGGTGAACCAGGTTTCTGCCGGGTTTTCTGTCGCTGCGTGCCACTCCAGGGTGATGCCGTAAACTGTCTGCTTGGCGATGCGGATGTCGATGAAGGTGTTGTCATCAGACGACAACCTGGGGACATGTGGAGGGAGAGGATAGGAGGAATTGAAGGTGCTGATGTTGACCGAGATGCTGACAGAGGAGTTGCCAATGAAGTTGTTTGCCATGCAGGTGTAGAGTCCTCGGTCTGCCAGGTGGAGAGACGGGATCAGCAGCTGGGATGAGATGGTCTCCTCATTTATTTGAGTCTCTTTAGCTGCAAGAGAAGACAGGATGTCAGAGCAAATCGTTTGTTTACATCCGATAAAGACATGGCACCGTAACCTTTAAAGAGGGCATTGTACTGTATCTCTCATGAAGCAGATGCATCCTGAGGGTTCAACATATACCACACTAAGTGCTCCGGGAGCAGGTTCACGACAGTTTAATGGATGGTAGTAATAAAAAAAAAAAATCTTACCAGCAAATCCTCTTATAATCTTCAGACTGTACAGCCACTGAATGGTCGGGCCGGGCCTGGCCTTGACTAAGCATGTGAGTGTTGCATTTGCTCCAAGAGGCAAAGTGATGTTAGTCTCTGGGGCAGAGGCCACAGGCTTCATGCATGTTTTCAACTGGATCTCGTGGAAGAATTTGTCAGCTTTGGAGGCGGGGCCCGAACACTTCAGATAAGAGTTCATCAGAATGATGGGAGGGCCAACCGTCCGGATGAACTCGACGAAGCCTTTGAGGCGACAATCGCACAACCAGGGGTTATCGTGCAGCGCCAGAACCACGTTGGAGACCAGCCCTTCTTTCCCCCACGACTTCTCTGCCGATTGGTATAGAGGCCAGTGAGTGAAGATATCTTTTGATATGACACTAAGCTGGTTGAAGGATAAATCTAAGTAGGTCAGTGCAGGTAAGTGTCTGAGTGCGTGCTCAGGCAGGACATCCAGGCGGTTGTGCTTGAGGTCCAGAATCTTCAGTTTCGGGGTGTCCCGAAACGCGGCCCATGGTACCGAAGTCAACTTGTTCCCTTGTAGCCTGAGCTCAGTGAGGTTAGCCAACCCCTCCAGGCTTTTGATGTTCATCAGGGTGATCTCATTGAAATTCAACCAGAGGAACTCCAAGGCACTAACTTTAGAGAAAGATCCTTGTGGTAACTCGGTCAGGTGGCAGTTTTCAATTCGGATTTTTGTGAAATTGTGCCGGACGTCCTCTGGGATTCGTCCCATGGAGGTTTCCATACATAGTAAAGACCTAGAACAGGAAGACAAGATCTGTTTAGACAAAATAATATCTTATATTCCCAGCTACTGATCTACGTGGACCACTTGCACAAAATTAAAGACAGTGCTAGGATAATTTGGCTAGCAGGTTACAGAATCATGGCTAACACGTAACCTACTTAAAATAGTTTGTATCGTCTCAGTGATCACTTACCTTCCCAAGTTATCATCTGTGCAGGAGCAACCGATCGGGCAAGTCGACGATCCAGGTGTGATGACATAAAATGCCAAAGCGATACGTAACGCGACATTAAAGGCGTCCATATTCCTGGAGGAGCTCGTGAAATAGGCCTGTGAGAGCAGGACGAGCCCCTGGGCTGCGTGGGACAAAGCCTATTACCTTAATCCTCACTGACGTAACACTTAAGACACCAAGCGACATGAGACACACATAGGTAAGGTTTATTTATAGCAGCGGTCCACTTTGGCAAGAAAACATTGTCCGATCTGCTTAAAAACATGGCCCAAATGTTCAATCTAGACTCAGTGAGTCAAATTCGATTGTATTGCAATTCTACTTTTAGGTATTACCCCGAACTGCTTTGCATCAGTCTAATTTAATTTATTTGTCCCCCACCAAAGCACGGGCATCGACATGAAAGGAGGGCCATCTGCATTAAGTGGGCCGGAGCCCGTCGGGCTTATCAGCACAGAGAGGGAGGGCTACAGAGAGAGACAGATGTCTGGAGAGGACTGTAATCTGACCTCAATAATCTGAACACTGGTTGTCTCCCAGGTTGTTAAAGGCCATATCAGCATATAAAACAAGTGTGAAAACAGAAATCATCAACAGCACTGTAGGTTCAGTCTTTGACTGACATTTTTTCATTGATGTCCAAGAGTTTTATCCTGGTTTAACAAAAAGATAATTCTGATGTTCAAGTGAATCTCCCAAATATCGTGCAAGAGTTTAGTTGACGACATATTGTCAATACAGGTCATGCCTTGTTGTTAGTTTTTTGGCTCTGACTTTCTTTACTAAATACTTTTTGAGGATTAGTTAGTCTGGACATTTGTTTTCTGGACTATTTCAGTTGAATTGTGTCATTAAATCAGATATTTCATCTGCCTTGGCCTTGGGTCTTGGCTTCCGCTCTATCCTGTTGAGTCTGAGTCTTGACTCCGTCATGATACTCTTTACAAAGTAAGGAAACAGCCACAAAGTTACCTTTGACTAAGCACTGTCCAAATTAATGATTATCTGTCTCGACGCCTCCTGATGAGGCTAAAGAAAGATGCTCGCTGCTGTGTGAGGTTTTTTTTTCAGGAACAGAGGTGGTTTTGAACAAAATGCAAATGTTAGCATGTCTGTCCTGTTATGTCATACCATGTTAGGTGTAATGTTTGCGATGTTCACCATTCTATCAGCAGTTTTGCAAATATTTGGAGACAACCCAAAGTGTTAGACAAATTGGAATTTTGACCGATGATGGGTCGAGATGAGGGGCTGAGTGATCAAAAAAGTTATTACAGTACATCCTGTAGAGAACATGAATGCGTACTATGTACTTAAAAATCTGTATTCTGAGATGTAAGAATAAAGCTTGAGAGCATATAAATATTTTTTTAAAAATCATTTATTTTTATACGGTACATTCATACATACATACACATATTTTTCAGGTCACAATTATTTGCACATTATAAAATGTAGGCCCACTGTATTGTAGGTTTTTGACAGTAAACCTGGCACGTTAACATCATACTGACATGGAAAATAGACTAATAACTGCTGGCTCCTCTTTTGTCTAAATACTTTAAATTAAGATTATAACACAATGCAGAAGTTACATATTGGAAGAAATTAAATTGATTGGGTTTTAGACTTTTAGGGCAACGTTTTAAGACATTTTCCTCTGCAAAACATGTCCTTTTAAAAGTGCATGATGAATTAAAAAAAAAAAAAAGGTATTTTTTACACATTTACACAACATGTAAAATAAATTGTGTCTCGGTGTGTTGTTTCCCTTTTTTGCTGTCCACCAAATAAATGGTGGTTTTTATTCCCGCAAGGCTGTAAAACAGTTTAATACATCCAGTGCTGACAGAGCTGTTGGTGTCCTCTGAAGACCCCCCAAAAGAGGATCAGTTGAGTCTTTTCAGTCTCTGAACACCTTCGTTTCTCATTAGAAAAGTGTCGTGGCAAACATTTGGTATTAGCAGAAATACTCGTTAGGTGGCCCCTCAGTCCTGGCCGTGGCTTCTGAGTCAACACTGGACCTCGCTGAGAGCAGCCTGTTGGATTCATCAGGATTTAGCCTGGCCAGATACTCGCCCTCCATCCCTTTAGCTTTGGCCGCGGGGCCGAGGGTTTCAAACGTAACGTACGAGTCCTGCATTTCCTTAGATTCCCTCCCGAGCAGCTTTTGGCAGCGCTTCTTTAGTGCCCCGCAGCACACGATCAGTGTCAGGGGGACAGCAATCACGCAGGCTACTGTTATCACCACTACATTAATGAGCTTCTGCGTGCCACTAGCGCTGGCCGCCTCGTCTGTTGAGAAGATTACACACTGCTCCTTTTTCGGGATCAGACCTTTGACGCAAACGCAAGCAATGTACTTCGTCTTTGGCACAAGGCCATCGATGGTGATACGGTTCCTCCCGGCCCCTACATTGATCCGACGCATGTCCCTCTCACCGAATACAGCATACAGGATGCTGAACTCTGTGGTGTTTGTGGCTGTAGGGGCTCGCCAGTTCAGAGACACAGTATGGTCGGTGTCACCGATCACCTTCACCGAGCGCACCACCCTTTTCTCCGGAGCTTGCTGTAAGGACGAGGCATTGGCTGCCAAGTTACTCAGGGCATCTCGCTCCACCTCCACTGCCTTCTGAAGTTCTGACACCTTCCCTCGTCCTTGAGAGGTGTCGTCAGACACGCTGTAGCTCTCGATTTCATACTTCCCAGTCACTCCTTTGCCATTGAGAGGTTCGATGATGGGTTGGGCGGCAGGGGTTGTCGGCGGAGGAACATACCTGGCGATGAGTTTCTCCTGGTATGCTGCTCTACCAATGCCACCAGGTTTCTTCCCTCTGTTTCTCTTAGAATTGCCGCCACCTGCTTCCTCGGACCGAAAGGAATCTGTGATCACCAAAGAGATGATGGCGTCCGCAGTGCCCACGAAGTTGGTCGCTTTGCACAAGTATTTCCCAGAATCTCGATAAGAAACTGCAGGCACGCTCAGAATAGACCAAATGATGCCCTCTTTGGAAATCTCTTCCTGGACTGAAAAATAACAAAGCAGACATCCACAGTGTTAAGCAGATTGGCACAAAAGGAATAACTTTAATCTCATTGATGCTTTGACTTAGAAATAGATTTGGTTCTAATTTAAGCACATCTGCAATTAGTTCAGCTGGACTTACCAGTGCCGTTGATTTTCTTGCCATCGGCACGGCTCCAGGAGAGCTCTGGGATGGGGACTCCGACCGTGCCACAGCGCAGCAGGACGTTGTTGCCCAGTGAGCTTCGTACACGAGCCACGGCAGTGTGCACCCGAGGGCCCTGGCACCTCTGCAGCTCTGATTCGGTGAAAAGAACCCCTGACAAGCTCTCCGGATCAGAGCACCTCAGCCTGGTGTCGATGAGAGCCACGGAGGATGATGGGGACTTCTGAAACTGGACCAGATCGTAGAGCCGGCAGTCACACAGCCACGGGTTGTCATGAAGACCTGAAGAGGAAGCCAGAAGTGCTGTCAGTGAAAATAAATACCACTTTTCCCTCCACCGTTACGTCTTAGAATAAATAGAATAAGTCTGACAACCTGACACACAATAACTATAATTAGACTAATCCCCAACCCAGCTTTAAATGCTTCTGGTGTCAAAGAAGTGGTCAACATGCAAGGCAGATTAAAAAGAATACGTCCCAGTATCCCAAAATGTCACAGCCTGATCCTCACCGAGAATTAGTTTGGAGGAATCTGTGTCCTGGGATGGCTTCACGCTCAGCCACATTGTGAGAACGTCAGCGGGAACGGTCGTCAGGCTGTTGCTGGATAAGTCCAGATAGGTGAGATTCTTGATGTAGACGGTGGCTTCCGCAGGGACGACAGAGATCTTGTTGTTGTGCAGGTCGAGGAGCCTCAGGTTTGGCATGTCGGTCAGAGACTCCCAGGGGAAGGAGGTGAGGGTGTTGCCATCCAGCCGGAGCTCGTCCAGGTTGTAAAGACCCCGGAAGCTGTCGACGCTCAGTGAGATCAGTGAATTAAAGGACATCCAGAGAAACTCCAGGTTGTTGAGGTAGTGGAAGTTGTCCATTGAAATCCGCGTGATCGCCGTCTTTTCGATGCGAAGCTTCGATGTGTCGGAGGGGAAATTTGGAGGGACCACAGTGATCTCCGGATTGTTGCAAAGCACACTCCTGCGGGAAATAAAAAATAGAAATATGAATTTTCAGAAAGCATATTCATTGCCGGACTTTGCAGAGCTGGATTAAATATCAAATAAAACATACAATCTGCCTCCATTTCATATAAAAGATAGTATAGTTCAGCATTTATTCGAGAAAACGTAGTAACCTATTGTTCGGTAACAAGCAAAGGAGATTAAAGGGCAAGTCCAAGTTAATCCTCCACAATACAGAGTGACTGAACAGAAGAAAGCTGCAGTGAAAATCAGTTTAGCAAGCAAGATATAAATAAAAATATGTGTAAAATCTAGAATTGAAATTAAATAATTGGGATGCTTACCTTGCTTTTGATCCATCGCTCAACTTGTGGAAGAAGCAGCTGCATTGTGAGGGACAGGAGCTGCACAGCATGGGAAGAAAAACTAAAGCCAGACAAAACGCAGCAGCGAGATGTCGACTCATTTTCTCCACTAAAACTCACTATGCAACTAAACTACGAGAAGAAGAGAAGAAGATCTACAGCAGCTCAGGTCTAACGAGGCATCGGATGCATGGTGGTGGTGTGCAGGCTCACAGCTCCATACTGCTCCGACTGGTCTGAATCCAGAGATAAAAAGGATAGGCAGGGATTAGTGAAGGGACTTGGGTTATTTTCATTCACACGATTAGGCTATTGCTTCCTGAGCGCTGATAGGCTGCTACACTTTTCACTTTCATTCTCCAAGAAATGCTGATTGGGTGTTTAATTATGGACACACAATGTAGAGTGCACCGCCTAAATGAGGCAGAGGGAAGCAGGTAGTTCAGGGAGGTTTATAATCATGACTATCTTAAAGCATTCATGAGGAATTCCTTGACGGTTTTGAAATATGCTTTGTTTTTTAAGATGTTGGGCAATGCTGTCCTGTCAGTTTAGAATCAAATAAACCACCAAATGTAAAAGAGTAAAAAAAAAAAGAGCTTCTTCACACCGTTACAAGCACATCTACCCACCACAAACTCTGATACGAACTCAGTGATTTTCTCCGGTTTAAAGACATTTCTCTCATATTCTCTCTCTCGTCACGCCTGCTTGTCCTGAAATTGTTTTTTTTCCTTTTCTGAAGCACTGACAGACTGTTGTTTACAGGTCCGATGGCGAGAACTTAGCTACAAATGGCCACCAGATGGCAGTGTGGAGCGGCCACCTTTGTTTATTCCATTATGTGGCTCACCTTCTTGTTTTTAGCCTCACACTTACTGAACACTTTTTGATCTAGTAAATCAGTCGGTAAAAACACACTGCTTCATAGTAGTTAGGGGTATTTGGATTATGTGAATATTTTTTCCCCCCAAAAAAATAATGCTACACACTGCATGTGACTTTGATTGCATTTCCACATTATGCACCCATATCCCAATATCTCTATAACTAATGCTGAGCAGTGTAAAACATGTATGTAACTCTTCCTTTATCTGAGATTAACCCCATCTTCAATGATTTTATGACTTACAAGTTAAATATAAAGTCACTCGCCCCAGTGTGGAGATCATACAAACACCAGTGGTGCATTTACTCATTACATTTTGGTATTTTATCTTTACCTTTAACCTTTTGAGATTTCGTAGTGCTTTATACTTTCGCTACAGTGAAATTCAGGATTATTTTCTCCACTATACAGTTTTGCAACTTTGAAGATTCAGATCATAGATACAAAATTTGATCTAAAAACTTTTTATTTTTGCAGATTAAAATACCTAACTGTATTTAAAGTACTGCAAAATTAGCCTTGTGTTTACCAGCTGTAGTATTCATGAACCCATCTCAATTTAAGACGGACGCCTCTATTTGAAATACATAAGCACACAAGATCATTGAGTGAGAAGATTGGTCATTTATTTAACCAATTTAATTAATATTTATTTCTCATGACGTAATGCTGCGGATGAATTGAGGGAGTCTCCCAGACGGAGGGAAGAAGCTGACCTGTGGTCTGGTGGTATGGTCGGGCCGGACACAAAGTTTACATCATTCACTATCGTCACCTTTTGTCCAAAGGGGGCCGCCAGAATAAACAAAAAAGAAAAGTTCCTTGTAGGCTTCAAGTAAAAGATCTGAGCACTGATGACTAAAGTACTATTGTGTTTGTTTTTAAACCTTTTTCAGTAGTATCCTGCAGAACAGTGTGTGACACACTTTTTGTATGACAGTTGTCACAGTCTCTGTGGGTTTTTTCACAGGTTCACAGGTAATCCTTTAATCCTTCCATCTCTCTCTCTCTCTCTCTCTCTCTCTCTCTCTCTCTCTCTCTCTCTGCCCCCCCATTATTAATATATGTTTGTTCCCAGGACCTGATAAAACCACCAACCCTGCACCTGTCCCTACCTCCCTTCCTCATCTGAGCTCCCAGTGCTTAATAAAGACACATTGTATTGTATTTGTTATTTTTCAACGTGTCGCCGACTTAATGTGGTTTATAGACTACTGGTTAGTTTAATAGTAAAGCACAGCAGCGTTTATAGGCACATTACATGTTTTGCTTGTGAAATGTTATTCTGGAAAGTAATTAAAACAGTGTAGTGGGATGAACATGATCATATTTACATCTAAAATGTATAGAAGTAGAAGAATAGAATAAGAGTAATTGTTTCAGTTTTTCATCTTGGCTGCTGCTCTTCAGAGTCCGTGAGCACAAACGCAGTTTCGACACTAAAACCTTTGTTTCATTGCAAAACCTGAAGATTATGACGGAGTAATTAAGTGTTGGCCAACACATTAATAATGTGCAACCACACTGTGAGGGCACTTAGGACAAAATATTGAGTATTCAGGTCAGTTACAGTCAATGAGTTTTATTTATTAGTTTAAAGGGGCGCTGCATTAAATTTAGATGTTCTGTATGAATTTATATTACTGATTATTGCAAAGGATGTAGCTTGTTAGTCTACTTTACTATTGTTGAGCTTAAAATTCATCAAATGATTTGGGGTTATTTATTGCAGCTTTGACTTATAGCTGACTGTGACATCAACATATCAATAGAACAAGATAGTGTAGAGTCCAGGAAAACAATAAACAAACCTCCTGAACTAAGATTACAACCAGTTGATCAATCCACTACATTCATGTTCTGGACCGGTTCTTACTTCATCACACTGAGCTGCAGTAGATTAACGGATTGTTATATTGAATCTTTTGCATTGTGAAATTGGCCCCTTTGCTGCTTTATGTTCCTGCGTGACCTCAGACTGCACCCTCAGCTTGTCACCAACACTTTTACTGGGAGTGCTGTTGGGATTTAAGGCAACAAATTTTCTGATTTCATATGATAGATATCATTTTTTTAGTCTCATCTGTCAGAGCAGCAGATGAAGCGATGAACATCAACGCAGCAGCTCTTTTTTTCTCTGAATATATGATAGAGTCTGAAAGTGGACGGGACAATATGGACGGTTTGAGAAAAGGCTATTATAAATCCATTGGGGCACAACATTACTTCATTGTTAATGAGTTTGCGGTAATCTGTGAACAGATTAGTGGTGCAATCAGACCGGGCCCAAATGTTGTGTTTTAGAAGGTTCAGGCTGCAGCGAGAGCCGCTGTCCTCGTTCTGTCTTTATTCTGGTCAGGGCTGAGGACAGCTGATGAGCAAATTAAAAAGATCTGGATGCTTTCACAGGCTGCTTAACTGATATTTTACACTTAATGCGGCCACTGAGAGAGAAACAGCAGATCTTCTGTCATCTGTTTGTGAAAATTCTGTAGTGATTTGTCAGTTCCCTCTTGAATGTGCAACCACAACGTTTAGGTCTTTGTGTGAAGTCGTTGCTTAGTGGAACTGACCTTTCCTTGATGTTGCAATGCTTGACACTGGAGACTGTTTAACCCACCCACTGGAGACTGAGAAAACCTTTATTATCCATCATAAGGCAAAGGAAAATGTGTCTTTGGCTTGGTTTAGTAAAATCATACAATACATACACACGCAGAAAAAACAAGTACGGTAAGCGTGGCTTGAGAGGTTAGAAGCAAATTATAAAAATATGTGGCGACGTTGGAGGCCAAAGTCCATCGCTGCTTGTTTACGATGTCAGTTGAAATCAGTAAATGGATTTAGATTACAGCTCACGTCTAAAGACACAAATACACACATATACTTTACATTTATACGCACACACTTACTGCATGTACTCACACATACAGAAAAATACAGGCACACATCTACACACACTTTTTACATAGCAATATTTTAGTTTATGCAGGCAGAAAGGAAAACAATAAATTGAAAGTGTTATCTTCATAAATGTCCAATTTTCCTAGTTCATTCAGAAAAAAATAAATAATTCAGTGTCAGATTTGTAGGTTCTGTTAATATATCATAGTTAAGTCAAAAAATGCCCCAAAATACAGTTTTGTAGAAAGATTTTTTTTTAAGTCAAGTCAATCCTATATTATACAGCCCCACATCACAAATTTGCCTTGAGGGGCTTAACTAGCTGGTGTATATATTTTGACGCCCCTTTATCTAATTATGGATCATGTAGCCTTCAATACTCTCAGACATTCAGTCAATGTATTGAGTAAAACTACATTTTAATGACCCCCTAAATACATTACCCCCTAAAATGTATTATAAAAACCTTTAATTGATTATCTAAATGATATAAAAACTTCCTTTGATCATGAAGCCTAATGTTACTTGACTATGCTCTGGTAAATCTGCCAAGTGTACGAACTACACTGCAGACTGGACTCTCTGTTTACAGTGACAAACAGGCAGCATCCATGTTACATAAGCTCCTCTCCCATATGAAATGTCTATGTTCATGTATAACGTGCCGAATTTACAAGAAGGACCAAATAATTAAGAATTCATTGTGGACAGCGTGACACAAAGTCTGTAAAGTTTCTCCAAACTCAACAACGCACAAAACTGAGAGATTTTGTAAGGGAGTCTGGGGAATTCCTCTCTCTCGTAATCTCCTTGCTGTGTTCGACTGCAGTTGGTGGCGCGTTTTTGTTAATAAATGTTAATTTTACCATATGTATTTATCATTATTTATTTGATTTGTTTACCTAACCATATGAGGGTTATCCTGGCCAATCAAATCAATACATAAAAAAAACATGAATGTGACACACACTGACCTCTGATGCAGCCCAAACTGTGACATCAACAAAAGTGTTTCTGTGTGGATTTAAAATGTAATTGGATGAGAGTCTGGTCTGTTTAAGAGCTTCTTTGATATGCAACCCAGCACTATTATATCTAATTTAAAAAAAAAAAACATCGGCCAACCAATAAAGACTTTGGTTGAAAAAAAACAACATTTCCCATGATTCCTCTCTTCTTTTCCTTATCAGCCTCAACCACGACATAAACGCCGGCGGCTGAATTAAGTAACAGAATTGAGGGGAAAGTTCGTCTCTCCTGCAAAAAAAGGGAAAAATTAGAGTCCTGACACAACAAAGTTTACTTCAGAGAGCTGCGCAGAAAACCAAAAGAAAAGAAAAGAAAAAAAAAATTAGTGGGATCCCAAAACTCGCAGGAAGTTTTGCTCGTTAGGACATTCCTCGAGGGATTGCAAAAGGGGCTTTCATTAAGATTAGTCTCTTTATGCGTTTTCACGTGAAAGAGCCTTTATAAGGGCGTCGTGTCGTGGCAGACGGTGGTACACGACACAAACACGACAGCAGGAGGACGTTTTTGTGCAAAGTTTTTATTTTTATTTCGTGCATTTTGTCAACATGGCAGCGTACACACTACCGGAGGGCTTCACGGAGTTCGATATGTTTACATTCGGCACGGCGCTGCTGGTCGGGGGTAAGTTGGCCCCGCGCGAACAGGAAGACGCTGCTGCTGTGAGGATTAAAGGGACAGTTCACTTGGTTAGATAATCAAAGCGGCAGCAGTTAGGACAAACCAAACCCATTGCATTTTTTTTCTTGTTTTTATCTTTCTCATCATTATGTTTAAAGTTAAAAAATGTTCAGCTCAAGGGGAGACCAGGGACAGTTTTTCACTATTTTCCCAATAAATTATATAAATTAAAGTCGGAATAGCCAGCTTTCTATATTATTAAATGTCAATGTGTTACATGCTGAAAAGGTGTTTTTAAATGTTTGCAAACTTAAACATTATAATTGTTACGTAAGAGAAGGCCTCCCTTGATTTGTTTTCTTAAATGCTCTGGTATTGGATCTGTACTTCTTATCGGGCAGAACTACATTTCTGATCTGCTGCTGACCTGTTCATTATGAACCGTCCAGACATCTGAGGTCTTCAGGTGCAGGTCTGCTTTCAGCCAAAAGACAAAAGAGTCAAAACTAAATATAGATGGAGAAGCAGCGCTCAGTTATTCTCCCAGAAAGCTGCAGGTCATCTCTAGCTCTCATCTCTTTTAAATCAGTGTTTTTTTCTTGGTTTCTTCCTGCTTGTTTTAAATGTATTTTAATGTAATACTAATCCCCTGTAAAGCACTTTGAGTTGCCTTGTGTCTGAATTGCGCCATGCAAATTAACTTGCCTTGTGTTATCGGCCAAAACATAAAGTTCAGGTGGGACGGAAGGAACAAATGTTATTGGTACTTCTGATTTAAAGGGTAACTCCACCTGTTTTACACATTAAATTGTGTTTACAGGTCTTGGGCAGGACTACTGAATGTGTGGGGGGGGAAGGGTGTAAAGCCTTTTGTGTGGCTAAATTGAACTGTGGGTAATGTAGGCAACACACTTCTTCTTTCTTTTCAAAAACCTGGTGCCTACGTTACCCACAATGCATCTCTGCCTCTGCGTGACATCACCGGAGGCCATTTATCAGATTACATGCAGCTTCTTCTGGAGCCACAAAAGGCTTTATACTACTTTTTTCAGATATGCAGTTGTCCTCATTAAGACCTGTAAATACACCATGACTTGTAAAATGTCTTGTTTCCAGAACTTGATCCGTCTTTTTAAGTCAAGGCAATTTTTTTATACAGGGGCTTAACTATCTGTAGCCTATATGATGACCTGTGCGTTGACACACTAAATCCAACTATGGATCATGTAGCCTTGAATACTCTTAATTCTGATTTGGAAAAACTCACCTATAAAACCTAAAGGTAGGGAGACATAGAGGAAACCTCAGGAAGAGCAACAGAGGATTGATCTCTTCCAGGAGGAACAGACATGCAATAGATTCCACAGACACTCAGTCAAACTTGGTGGACCTTCCCTTTAACGATGGAGACTTATTTCCTTTTACTTTTTCGCCACTTTCAGGTCTCCTGGGATTCTTCCTCAACGCCATCAGCATCGTGTCATTCCTCACAGTGAAGGAGATGAGGAACCCCAGCAACTTCTTCGTGTTCAACCTCGCTGTGGCTGACCTCAGTTTGAACATTAACGGACTGACTGCCGCGTATGCGAGCTATGTCAGGTATCAAACGCAGAAAATACGCTGAGTCTCAAATGTCTTGTGTTTGTCCTTCCACGGGCCCCTCAGCAGTGTTGCATAGTATTTAATATAAGCCAATAGCTGCGAGTTAAATAAGCCTTTGGTTTCATAATCCGATCCACTTTATTTACTGTGTAAAGTTCACGTTTTACAAGCGGGCCTGTTTGAAGTTACCTAACAGGATCTGAATGGAAATGTAGCAGCATTTGAATAAAATTACGTCCTTTTTAAACCTCTTAACAATTGTCTTATTTAACCTGCGTGTCATGTGACTGGATTAACACACAGTGTGACCCCCCTACCGACCCTCTTATTTCTCCCACGCTCTGTGCAGAGTGAAAAGTACAGTACTGTGTCTATATATATATATATATAGAACATCTATTGTAACCAACATACTTTTACAATATAATACTGGCACCACTCCTCTGCATCCTGGTGTAAGACTGAAGCCTCATTTTGTTTTCTAGGTCTTGGCCATTTGGTCAAGATGGATGCTCCTTCCACGGTTTTCAGGGGATGATAGCAGTCCTGGCGTCCATCAGTTTCATGGCTGCCATCTCTTGGGACAGATATCACCAGTACTGCACCAGTGAGTACAGTAAAGCTCAAGTCACTGCTCAGAAGAGCAAAAATATAGTCCCATCATGAATTAGGGGTCGACCGATGTGGATTCTTCAGGGCCAATACTAATACCGATTGTTAGAAATCAAGGAGATGAAAACTGATATTTGCGTTTGATCTTCATTCGCAGTAAAAACTAGAATCTTTGTAACAACCAGTGATGAAATAAACCTCAGTACAATTTATTCAAGCACTGTTCTTAAGTACAAATGTGTATTTTCTATTTTTAAGCCATGTCGTGCTTCCTCTCGATCTACATTTATTTGATAGTTACTTTGCAGATTCTGATTGTTCAGTGTTTACAGGCTGTTAAATGTGACGTGTTACCAATCGGATATAGTTGTGGGCGGGACATTGTGTGAGAGGACGCTAAAGTAGTTTAAAATTTGTTTATTTTATCCACAATCTTACAGAAAAATCACTGATACCGATAACAGAAAATTCTGAATATCGAGCTGATAATCGCTCAGGGCCGACAGTTGATGGAGAACATCAACACAACGCTTCAACACACACGTCGTTATCTATATCAAAACAAACAAATCAAATTCTCGTTTAATCAGAATCAAATTGTCTCTTCACATCCAAAAGACGTAACCAAAGTCTTTATCCCGCAGGACAGAAGCTCTTCTGGAGCACCACTCTGACGATGAGCGGCATCATCTGGATTCTGTCCATCTTCTGGGCTGCTGTGCCTCTCATGGGATGGGGCGTCTATGACTTTGAGCCCATGAGGACCTGCTGCACGCTGGACTACACAAGAGGGGACAGGTGCAGCCATTTACTTTTGTTTTCATCACCGTCAATTTTTTGTTCTTTCATCTCGGCTAGCTTTGCACGTTATGTTGACGAATATTCACATTTTCCCGCGACCTGTTTCTTTTCAACAGGGACTACGTGACCTACATGCTGACTCTGGTGGTGCTCTACCTGACGTTCCCAGCTATCACCATGTTCTCATGTTACGATTCCATCAACAAACACTTCAAGAAGATTCATCACCAAAGGGTAAATGTGCTGCAACAGTCACCACACTAAAACCACTAGATCTTTGTTGGGGCTCCAAACAAGTATTATACTTGGCGGGTACCCTTTTCCCTACACCTGACACATTTCTTTCTGCGTTATATCACATAGAACCTCCCGTTTTAATATTTTTGGGGCCACAAACAAAAATACATGCTCCTGCATTGTATAGAAGTGGTTGCAGTCCAAGATTTAAAGAGACCACCTTTTTATGGAGGCGAAATGAGGCGTAATTTGCCTGTTTTCCATTCAAATGTAGCACACATTTTAACAGAGTTTCAAGAAATTCAGCAAAAGAAGATGAGAATTAATGCCAGTTTCCATTTTTTTTATTGTTGTGCAAATATCATCAATTGAACACGTTGAGATGAGGCCAGCTCCTCACACTGGTGCCATTAAACCCCTGTCAGAGAAGATGGTGCAGTGAGATGACGTAATTAAAAGAGTGCCAGTCAAACCTTAACTTGTTTAGTTTTTTGTAGTTTATCAAGATGTAGCAGACCAATCTAAAGTGTTGTTTTCTTATTTCCAGCATGGAAGTTTTAAATCCACTGCATTTCTTGTGTAACATCCTCAGTAACACAATGAACTTTGCTTTCTAGTTTAACACCAGTATGCCCTTGAGGGTCATGCTGATGTGCTGGGGCCCCTACGTCCTCATGTGCATCTACGCCTGCTTCGAGAACGTCAAGGTTGTGTCTCCGAAACTAAGAATGGTGAGCGCTTACTCCATTTAATGAATCTAACATGTTGTTGGAAAACATAGTCATAATGGTGAAAAAAGGCCGGAAGTTAATCATGTAACTAGTAACTCAATATAAAGGGTGATTCCAGTTTAGCAGAACTTGGATCTTACTTTTGTAGGTTTTGCCAAATTTCCTTTTAAAATCAACTTCTTTAAACATGATGTAACTCTTTGTTTCTGTTCTCAGGTGCTTCCAGTTTTGGCAAAGACGAACCCCATCTTCAACGCCCTCCTCTACTCGTTTGGAAACGAGTTCTACCGGGGCGGCGTGTGGCACTTCCTCACCGGGCAGAAGATTGTCGATCCGATTGTCAAGAAGTCGAACTGAATGCAACTGTTCTGGCAAGAGTCCCAAACTGTAATTTCGTCTTATCATAGGTTCCTCATTACTCATGGCTCTGGTGTTGTGCACGTTAATGAGCCATTGACAGTAGCTGTAGCTGAAGCTCGAGACAGTATAACTGGAGCCGCCACAGTAGCCTCATGCTGGATTCCTGTAAATCTACGAAATGTGTTGCAGGTACCTTATCCATTTTCAAATTGTTGCATTTATCGTACAGCCGTTTGTATTTAACCTGCACTGCTCCTCCGTCCGTGTTTTGACCACTTACAATAAACACATTGTGTTGCTGCTCTTCTGCTGTTTGCTTCATCTACTTTAAAAGCGCTCTCCAACCCTGAATAACCGAGCCGCTGTAAGTAAGACTCCGCGGTTCGACAGCCGACCAGCACGCACAAATGTCCTCCCATGACACAGTCTCGAGCCATTACTAAACAGATTAATTAGTTGTGTTTTCGTTAGGAAGTTTGAGGTGATATAACCTCTATGTAAACTACGGAAGCATTAACCGCGTTAACCCTCTAATGAGTCAGGGCAAAGCTGTGCTATAAGGGTCAACAAACGTACGTGAAATCCTCTGCATGTCAAGTGTTCAGAACGTTTGTATAGTTCAGCAAGCACAGTTTTAGTCAGTGTATTGTTTTTAACGTTTCAATTGAATTTTAATCAATCATCAGTCAGTGATTATAGCGCCAATTCAGAGCAAACATCATCACAAGACACTTTCCAAACTGGGCAGCTTTGGACCTTACTCCTTGGCTGTGGCTTATTTTGCCCATCGATCTGTGAATTTCAATGGATGCATTCATTAAAAACAAAAAAATCTTTGTCACAATATACCTTTTTTCACTATCCAATTATGGTGGCCTAAAGGCATCACGATAATGATATCACCGCAGTATTTACAGAAAATCTTAAAACAAAAACAATGTTGAGTCAGATTCACCTTTCACTGTGTGTTTTGTCTCCTTTGTGGCATTTTAATTACACTCAAATTACAAGCGTAGGGAGGTGGAGAGAGTCTGTAAACAATAATCGTACAAAAGCATACAAAAAGAACAATCACAATTGATCATTTTTTTTCCATTTTACAGTGTGTCATATTCATACAGTGTCTCATATTTGTATCAACACAATAAATAATATTTCATTTTTAAATATCACAGTGTCATCTCTGGCATAACACGTCCTTCATTCAGCACATATGACTCCAAACTGCACCACGAAGAGAAAATCTATTTATTATATATACATATAAATATCTTCTGCTCACTCAAATATACTCTTTTATAAACTTTTTAGTTTATACATATATACGTATTTTCCACAGTAAAGTTATCTTGTTTTAAACATGCAAAAGAGTGAATCTTATCTTGCCTTCCTGACGACCAGGAGATCTTTGCTTGTACGAGAACTTTGACGTCAGGGCTTTCTGACTGGAGGCATTTCAGGACGCTGGGGTTAATTGAAGGGTTAAGTTAGCTAAACATCTACTACATTCGGTCACTTCACTTGTCTTCCTTAAAAGGCGATCCTTCTTCATCATGACACATCATACAGTAATGAAGGAAGTGGTGAGAGACAGAAATGTGTCCTCTGAAGACGTACAGGGTTAAGACTATATTGTGCAATGGTACAAGTCAACACCTAACACCAAGTGATCTTGTTCACAGTTTCTGAGTAGTGTATTAATTAACTGCATGAACTGATAAATGAAGAGGGGTTTGAGTCTCTGCTGACACTTGATGAGTCACGGCAGCCACATTTAGAATAATAACAACATTGAAATGTCTCTTTCTCCTTCGTACCCATTGCTTTGGATTACACGCATGACATTCTGGCTTTTCTAAACACCAGCCACATTTAATGCGAGGGCTATGGTGTCAGCGAGGGTTCACTCTGAGCTGCTAAATGTATCCACTCCAGAAATAAGCCACAGTGAGACCAAATCTCTGTCACACTAACCTCCGAGAGCACTGACGTCCATGCCAGGCAGTCATCAGCAGGTGAAATCCTCTCACCTTCTCTGGCTGACGCAGGTTCAGAGCGATTTGCAAATATTGTTGTTGACTACATAGAATTAGAACGATTTGTCATATTCCCAAGTTGCAGTGTTATCAAATCAAAGCAACAGTGAATAAGCAATAAAAATTACATTTTAAGAGTCCACATATATTTGACAGTGCACAGGTTCAGAACCATGTTGATATATTCCCAATGAGGACTAACATTAGAATAACAATATATTGTTTTGAAATCTCAAATTGTAGTGTTATCGAATTAGAGCAACAGTGACGCTATAATTAAATATTTATTAAGTAAGGACAGCTTGTACTAGCCACGCTAATGTTGCTGCTCTAGGGATGCTAATATACGACAACTGTCAGATGGATTCCCATTAAATGTTCTGCAGACATTCATGGTCCCCAGAGGACAAATCCTTTTGACTTTGGTGATCCCCTGACTTTTCCTCTAGCGCCACCATGTGGTTGACATTTGTGTTGATGGGTGACATTTTTCAGGAACTATTGGATGGATTGATACGACATTCACGTACCCCTTAGGATGAACTGACATCTCTTAGGGTGATCATCTGATCCATCATCAGAGTAAACTGCTAATTTGTCCAATGCTTCAGTTTTCTGACCAAATACCTGAAAAACCTAATGACGTTCCAATTAGCACTTTGTGTTACTGCTAATTAGCAAATCCTAACAGTTTAAAACTAAAATGATGAATGAAACCTGCATATACAGTATCTAACAAAAGTGAGTACACCCCTTACATTTTTCGAAATATTTTATGATATCTTTTCATGGGACAACACTGAAGAAATGACACTTTGCTAAAATGTAAAGTAGTGAGTGTATAGCTTGTAAAACAGTGTCAATTTACTGTCCAATGAAAATAACTCAACACACAGCCATTAACGTCTGAACTGCTGGCAACAAAAGTGAGTACACCCAAGTGAAAACATCCAAATTGGGACCAATTAGCCATTTTCCCTCCCTGGTGTCATGTGACTTGTTAGTGGTACGAGGTCTCAGGTATGAATGGGGTGCAGGTGTGTTAAATCTGGTGTTATCGCTCTCACACTCTCTCATACTGGTCACTGGAAGTTCAACATGGCACCTCGTGGCAAAGAACTCTCTGAGGATCTGAAAAAAACTAAAACACATAAAGATGGCCTAGGCTATAAGAAGATTGCCAACACCCTGAAACTGGGCCACAGCACGGTGACCGAGACCACACAGCAGTTTAACAGGGCAGGTTCCACTCAGAACAGGCCTCGCCATGGTCGACCAAAGAAGCTGAGTGCTGAGGATGTCTTTGGAAAAATAGATATATAAGTGCTTCCAGCATTGCTGCAGAGGTTGAATGGGTGGGGGGGTCAGCCTGTCAGTGCTCAGACCATACGCCGCACACTGCATCCAATTGGTCTGCATGGCTGTCGTCGCGGAAGGAAGCCTCTTCTAAAGACGTTGCACAAGAAAGCCCGCAAACAGTTTGCTGAAGACAAGCAGACTAAGGACATGGATTACCGGAACCATGTCCTGTGGTCTGATGAGACCAGGATAAACTTATTTGGTTTGGATGGTGTCAAGCATGTGTGGTGGCAACCAGGTGAGGAGTGCAAAGACAAGTGTGTTTTGCCTACAGTCACGCATGGTGGTGGGAGTGTCATGGTCTGGGGCTGCATGAGTGCTGCTGGCACTGGGGAGCTACAGTTCATTGAGGGAACCATGAATGCCGACATGTACTGTGACATTCTGAAGCAGAGCATGATCCCCCTCCCTTCAGAAACTGGGCTGCAGGACAGCATGTTTCCAGACCTAACATTTCTAATGTGCACCAACTTCGTGTTGTGGTGAATGGAAGAGGTCTCAGTGGCAACCTGTGAAGCTCTGGTCTAATCTTCACTTAGGGGTGCACTCACTTGCCAGTGGTTCTTTAATGGCTGTGTGTTGAGTTATTTTGAGGGGACAGTAAATGGACACTGTTTTACAACCTGTACACTGACCACTGTACATTGTAGCAAAGTGTCATTTCTTCAGTGTTGTCCTGTGAAAAGATATAATTTACAAAAATGTGATGGATGTACTCACTATTGTGAGATACTGTAGTGACGTACACTGAAAAATACGATGTCAGAGATTAAAAATACATTTCAGGACTCCACATATATTTTTGACAATACATGCAAATATGTTTTTGCCATCAGCAGTTGAAAATTTTACAAAATACAAAATTGTACCCCTTTCATAATACATTGGTAATATATACTGATGTGCATTTGAAAATCAATGACTTTAAATATAGTTTGCACATGTTTCTAGATGATATATTGTTAAAGGTCAAGAATTGTGTGTATATATGTCAATATATAGACAATGCATATAACTTGATATATCAAATGACACAATGCAAGTATATTATTATATATTTTAATTCATATGATGAGATGGCACTAATTTCAAATGTTTATGTAAATACAAATAATGAAAAATAACTGAACTGTTAATATATTAAACCCTCATACACCTATGTAAATATATATTTTAATTGCATTGTTTTTTAAAGGGCATAGAAAAAATTATACCTGCTCACCATGTTCATATTAGCATGTCATTTGTATAGCTATGACATGATAGGGGGACCTCTTTAAAATCTTCAGATTTTGTGTTTTTGTGTGTTTTATTTCTTCTTATTACGTGTCTTAAAAACAGTGCAGTGCCTCCTCATAAACACGGGAAAGTCTTTCTCAGGAAAGAATTAAGAATCCAACAGATTATCATCAAATTCTTAGAAACAGTTGCCTCATTGACTACCAGCTGATTAGCAGACGCTGTGTGTGGACTAGTGATCTAAATCAGTCGGCACTGTAGACAGAAGCGGCTCTAATAGCAGCGAGCTTACAGGAAGAAAGGGGGACAACATGTCACAGACAGTTATAGCCTCATTGAGCTGTCTTCCAACGCATTGTACAAACAACTAAATCTGACCACAAACCCTTTTTTTAATTCAGCAGAGTCAGGATTTAGATCACCAACCGCGCGCAAGGGGAGATGAAGGTGTTCCCGGCTGTGCTTGAATAGCAGCAATCAGTGTGTTAAATCTAATGCTAGTCACAGACAGATGGTGTAAAAAAAAAAAAATAGAAAATTTAAAAGCATCTGTCATGAAAGACCTGACACAGCAGTCCCATCACACATGGATGCACATGTGACATATTCAGAGAGATTTAGTTAATCAGAGTCACACTGTGTCCTTAAGAGCAGCAGATCACCAAGGCCGCAGACAGAAATATAGACACACAGAGGTCATGAGGCCCCAACTCACTGATGTCAAACTCAAATGTTTGACTTCGGGACAATATGTTTCCATACTTTTTTTTTTTTAAGTATTTTTTTTGGCCTTTATTGATAGTAAACAGGTGGGAGAGAGGGGGAGTGACATGCAGCAAAGGACCCCAGCACGGATCTCCAACCCGGGGCTGCTGCAGCGAGGACAAAGCCTCTGTACATGGGACGGTCACTCTACCAACTGAGCTAAACAGCATCCCATGTTTCCATACTTTTGATCATCTCATCTCATCAAATTAAATATTAGATATTCTACTCTCCTCTTGGCCAACCAGTGTGGCAAAACATATCCCTTCTAATTTGGCAGCCAAAATGTCCAACTAAAGACAAGGTCTGATGCAATCTAAAAGATTCTTTTTTCATGTAACACTGAAAAAACAAAAAATGTGAAGAATTTGTATTTCTAATTTGGTATTACTCATACATATTTTCTCTGTATTGTATCCCCCTGTAGCTGTTTCCTGGCCTTCTCCACACTGCTAAGAAAATAACTTGTGCAGAAACACTTGAGCTAACTTTCTTCCATTGTTGATTAATCTTTCCAATAATTTCTAGATTTTCCGATCAGTTGTTTTGTCGATACAATGGCAGAAACTGGTGAAAATTATTGATCAAAGCCCAAGATGATGATTTAAAATGGTCTGATTTACTGTTGTGAAAAGTTAAGAGGCTGATATTAAAGAATTTTGGCTTTTTCTTTTAAAAAAATACTTAAATAGATTCATTGATTATCAAAATAGTGGCAATAGCAGTTTTACAGTACATTTTCTGAAGTACTTTAGTCAGTAAGTACTGTACGTATGGGTGACTTTTACATTTACCAAAGTAATATTTTAACACGATAACTTTATCTTTACTGTACTACTCTTTACAAAACTGAAATTGATTAGAACTCTGACTAAGGTTATGATATATTAATAATAGATAATAAACCTCTTCATTTGCCAACAAATATCTAATTGAAATAAGTTTTTTGCAGGTTTAACTTGAGGACATGAAAGATTTACATTTCCAAATTTACAGTAGAGCAGTAGGGTTTATATTTCTCATCCTCTTTAGATTATAGATTTTGCATACAATATACATGCTTTTATCTGCAGCTGGATTGTAATTTTACGAAAGCATTAGGATTTATTTAAAACAAGGATTACATTTGAAGGGCACTTTTTATCTTCCCCTCTCTGATGGTCATTTCAAGAGCACGAGATCTGCCACTGTATTACAATTTCAGGAAGAAAAACATAAACAGAGCATAAAAGTCCTGACTGGCTGAAGGCTGAAGCACAGAGATCAACTACCAGGTTAATGATCAACTTTGTGTTAGCCCAATAAGCACAATGGTAGATGTTTGATAATACTTAAATCATGATGAGACTGCTATCTCGCCCTTCTGTGAGACACAGTGCAGGTCAAAGGTGAGCTACTTATCAGATTATGAATGCAAAGGTCAGAGCAAATCGTTCATTAGACATTGCACAATGCTTAGTGGTCCACTGGCACCTATTTGTAGTGACACTTGGTTTGCCACTATGTTGTTAATCAGTGAATATGTTATATTGTATATGATAAGTAATTGTTTAAAAGAAAAAGAGTCAAAATTCTTTCATTTCAGCCTCTTAACTTTTTACAAAAGTAAACAGAACATTTCAAAACATCATCCTGGGATTTGATCGTCATTTTTCACCAGTTTCTGCCATTTTATCGACCAAACATCTGATCGGAAAATCTAGAAATGACTAAGAGAGATTTCTCTACTTTGCTGCAGTGAAATGTAACCAAATTTGAACCTGTGATACAGTAAGACACCAGAAAGAAGATGAATAGACATTGATGAACTAACGAAAAGGTCAAAGGTCAGTATACTAGTAACCGAAGACATTGTGGCATTGAGTTTGAGTCAATGGGTCAAATGACCGAGAAGCTATTAAAAAAGACGTGTCCCTATGCAAACTGAATGGGATGGTTCAGAGGTGAAATCTGACTAAGTGTGTCGGCGTGCAGCTCCACCAAGACAGAGCTGACACTCTGAACTCCTGCAGGTGCCTGCTGCCATGTTAAACAGGAAAACCTCGTAGCATGGCCGCAGCAGAAATCCATAACATAAAGAGTGTTTATCTGTGAGTGGCTGTTGAGCCAAGCCTCTCTCATTAGTGGAATTGGGCAGTTATGTCCTGGTGTGTTAATCCTCCTGTTGGTGAATTAATGCTGCATTTTCTGCCTCTAGTCATCCACTTAACACACAGTAAACACCCCTCCTCTGTCACTGTAATCAGGTAAAGTGTTGATATCAACCACTAAAAAAGCAAAACAAAGACACTCTCTTGGCCGGAGCTGTTACACATCCGTAATAAAGTCACGTTTGGTCGAAAGCATTAAAATAAAGATAAACTGTCTCACAGAGTAACTTCTCATAAAGAAGTGCATGACATAATTCAATTGTAATTGTTGTCTAAATTATAATTATTGTCAGCTGTAGGAATTTGATTATATAAATTATAGGACCTTTTTAAACCTTAAATGCCGAAATTCCATTTGATATTTTATTCCATTTATTTGAGATGGAAGAAAGATAAATAGTAACAAAGATTAAAGGTTAATGGCAAATTTGTACAAAATAAAACTGTGTTAATTGTTAGTTCACTGTTAAAAAATATAAAACATTAATTAAGCAATTGTTTACTGTAAGCACTTACTAGTTCATCTATAAACACTATTGGATCATGTTTATGGATGACATAAAGAATGTTTATAACTTGCAATAATTAGACTCTAAAATCTTTATTTCTATTCATATGACTGACGTAAAGGCACATTTTAAAGCACTTCATGTCACCAGAAAACATTATTTATTTATTTCTAATCTTAGATTAGATCACTTTTCATTCTATTATATGATTCAGAGATAATTCAGTGTCCTGTGTTTTGAGTTTTAGTGGGTGATGACGTCTTGTGTTTTCTAGTTGGTCTGTGGCGTCTACGTAATTATTTGCAAGCCTTCACTGCCCTCTACTGGCAAATGATAATAAATGTGATCAAGAAATAAATAAATAAACAAGCTTTTTATACTGTTAACATGACTGTGAAGGTAAAAGTGATGCTATTAACACAGAAAAGACAAGTTTATAAATAAAATATGTACAGAATAAGTACAGAATTGTTTTTGTATTAAATGTTAAATCAGGGGTTTATATTGTATTTGTGTATTAAATGTATAAAAAGGCATTAAATTAGCGACAGCTAACAGTAAAATGAGTTTTGATTGTGCAGTGACATTTACAAGTATTGTGTAGATACATAGATTTGTTTGATAATCGGCAGATATATTGTATCATTTTGGAAGTTTTGTTACCTTTGAATAAATGTGTTTTTATCAACTTCTAGCAACTTAGCCTGTGAAGACACACCGATGAGTCAGACGGCGCTGAGACTGCTGTCGTAAAGTAATTGTTAAGCTTACTGTTTTTTGTTCCAAAATGCAAATGTCACTTTTTCTTAGTTTTTGTAATGTGTATGTTCTGAAAATCACGGTTTTAAATATTGGTCACCATCATTTTTTGCGCCAGTTTGCTGTTTTCAACCTCTGTGAAGTGAAGATCTCTTGACCCGGCTAATTGACTTTATGATTTGTTGATAGGGTAATATTTGAATAACTGTTTGTGAAAAATATAAAGTGGTATACCTTTTATTTAAACATTAAAATTGATTAAAGGTGCATTGTGTAGTTTCATAGAAGGAATTCAATCTCAGCATTTCAGTATTTTCAATATTAATGAAGTAGCTAATAATACAAAACAGAAATATTCACCTTCTCCATGACTAAATAAACAAGCTGTACTCAGAGAAAAATTAAGGTCCCAGAAAACCATTTGCAGCTAGCAAGATGGCAGGGTCTGCCACATATAAACACAGTAAACAATTTGAAGTTGTGTTGTTCTCTAAGGTAAGTGTGTTTATTCCGTTTATTCAGTTATGAATACAAAGAGTTTGTTTAGGCATAAAAAAAGAATCTTTGTCTTCATTAACATTTTTCCCCCAGACTAGTGAACCTTTAAAAATGTGTATTTACATACAGCAGTCATATTAATAGAAACAGAAATTTTACTAGATCTAAACCATTTTACCTTTTCAATCATCTCATTTGGAGGCAACGTACATACACTTGAACAGAATGTATAAACTATATTAGCCAACATTTTATAATAAAATCATTAAAATAAGGGTGATTAAACTGTATTTATTAGTGTTACTGTTCTCAAACATTGGAATGCATATCAAAAATGTATTAAGCAATTGTTTCGGTTTATAAACATCAGCTGCAAAGTAAGGATAAGTTATTCGCCAGACTACACAGTGCACCTACGGGTTTTTTCACGTTAAGTGATACATTTAAAGATAACTTTATCATTTTATTCATGTAATTATCCTTAATCAAACATTAAAATGCCCCAAAAACAAGATTTCATGTAAAAATAAAGGTAAAAACTCTGTAGTAATTACGGTAAATGACTGTGTTTTTCACATGATGTTTTAATGTTATTTCACAGTTATCTTTAGTGCAAGAACACTGAGTGAATGATTGGAACATTTTCGAACTGTTTTTTTGTGTAATATCACATCTTCGCCACAAGGTGTCGCCGGTGTCTCTAGTTAAATTGAGTCATTTAGTTTTTACTACTATCATTTAGTAAAAAAAATGAGTCTTTCTCATCTCCGGACGTGACAGCTGTGCGTAATTGTTTTCATGTTAATACACAGTTTGATTGACATGTTTTGGTTCTCTGGCTACAAGTCAATGAAGTGAACAATTTTCATTCACAAAGTCAGGGAGAGAGAAAAAGAACTCCCCTTGTGTCGCTGTCCGCAGTCTCGTGGTGCTGAAATCTCTTCTTCTCGTGTATGAGTTCATTTTTGATGAAGATTTAACATTAAAAGAAGCTCATTAACTTTCCCTTAAGCCTCTAAAGGGTTTACTGGCCACTTTGAGGGAGTTTCTCCCCAAAGAAAGAGAGACTCACAAGCGAGAGGTGAGTTTATAGGGGTTTCATTCATGTTTTTTGTCTTGCAGTCTTTTGTAGATTTATATAAAGGCTCAGTACATGAAGCACACATGCCTTCTTATGTATAACACAGCCTGTGTTTTATTATTTGATCCAATGTTGTTTAGATTTTCATCAGTAAAGCTGTGTTCTTGGAGCTTTCTCTACCGTGCCTGTGCGTAAATGTCCATGATTGCGCACAAGAATATTGAAAAACCTCCTTAACACCAAGAGTCCCAGATTGGACATGAAGAATAAGAAAGCCTCGTCTTTTCTTTCAGACTTCTTGTAAAAGGCTTCGTGATGTGGCGCTCACCGGCTCTTATTGGTTGAAGTGATCGCGGCCATGGTTGGAAAATTAACATAAAAGAGGCGAGCGGCAAAGGGATCCACTTGGGGGCAAGCTGGTGATGCGTCATAGCTGCTGGTGAAAAGGGGAGATAAAAAAAAAAGGACTAAAATAGCGCCCGAGCTCCGGGTTAATGTGCACCAATGGCCACGAAGTCAGTCGTGGTCTCAGAGCTGAGCGCAAAAGTGCCACAGGTCATGGGAGGTATGGACACGGAGACGAGAGAGCTGGAGCGCCCGATGTGTCGCAAATAACTAACAAAAAAAGGAAAAAGAAAACAATCGCTCCAAACTAACTCTGCCATGTAAAAGATTAGCGGATTTCAACACGTCACTTCTCGGGAGATCATGAAACAACATCGGAGGCGAGGACAAGTTGAGGAAGCTGAGGAGAGCCGTCTCCACCGATGAGGCAGCCAAGTTCCTTCTTCGCCTCTCCCTTTACGCACAGGCGAGGTGAGGACGGGGAGCATCACATCAATGTAGAGAAGAAAAAAACAACGCCAATGAGTCATCGATGAGGTGCTGAAAGATCGGCAGCAGACGGGAGAAGCACAACTACAACTTCTCGTTTGTCTGTTTTTTGTTGTTTTGGATTTTTTTTACATCGAAAATCTTCTTCTTCTTTTTTTTTTTTTTAAGACAATAAAAGCACACCATGGATGGAGAAGGAGCATCATCCGGGCTGGCCAAATCAGCCGCCGTGAAACTCTCCGAGATGGGCGAGAGAACCAAGCAGCTGGGCACCAAGATGCGGGACCCTCACCAGCAGAGACGGATCATATTAGTGATTGTCTGCGTGGCTCTCCTGCTGGACAATATGCTCTACATGGTAATCGTGCCAATTATCCCAGACTATCTGGCGGAGCTGGAGAGTGAGCAGTCAGAGCACGTCCACCTGGTGATGCACCCCAACTCCTCAGCCAACAGCACAAGCCAAGACAAAAGCATCAAGGACAATTTAGACGTCCAGATAGGAGTACTCTTCGCCTCCAAAGCCATCCTGCAGCTGCTAGTCAACCCGCTCTCGGGAACTTTCATAGACCGGGTCGGATATGACATCCCGCTCTTGATCGGACTGAGTGTCATGTTCGTGTCCACGTGCATATTCGCGGTCGGGGAGAACTACGCGACGCTCTTCGTGGCCAGAAGTTTGCAGGGACTGGGCTCTGCGTTCGCGGACACGTCCGGCATCGCGATGATAGCCGACAAGTACACGGAGGAGTCGGAGAGGAGCACGGCGCTGGGCATCGCGCTGGCGTTCATCTCGTTCGGGAGCCTGGTGGCGCCTCCCTTCGGGGGCATCCTGTACGAGTTCGCGGGCAAGAAGGTGCCCTTCATCGTGCTCGCCTGCATTTGCCTGGCGGACGGCTTCCTCCTCCTCACGGTCATCAAGCCGTTCTCCAACAGGACTAGAGAGAACATGCCAGTCGGCACCCCCATATACAGACTCATGATCGACCCCTACATAGCCGTGGTGGCCGGCGCGCTCACGGTGTGCAACATCCCCCTGGCCTTTCTAGAGCCGACCATCGCCAACTGGATGGAGACCACCATGCACTCCTCTCAGTGGGAGATGGGGCTCACCTGGCTCCCCGCCTTCTTCCCCCACGTCCTCGGTGTGTACATTACAGTCAAACTGGCAGCCAAGCACCCGCAACTGCAGTGGTTCTACGGAGCCGTGGGCATGGTTATCATAGGCGCCAGCTCGTGCACGGTCCCCGCATGCAAAACTTTCGGGCAGCTCATCGCCCCGCTGTGCGGCATTTGTTTCGGCATCGCGTTAGTCGACACCGCGCTGCTGCCGACGCTCGCGTTTCTGGTCGACGTGCGTCACGTCTCGGTGTATGGAAGTGTTTACGCCATAGCAGACATCTCTTACTCCGTCGCGTACGCCATGGGTCCCATAGTGGCCGGCCAGATCGTGCACAACCTCGGGTTCGTGCAGCTCAATCTGGGCATGGGCCTCGTCAATGTGCTTTACGCGCCGGCCCTGCTGCTGCTGCGCAACGTGTGCCAAATGAAACCGTCTTACTCCGAGAGAGATAACCTGCTAGAGGAGGCTCCGCAGGGGCTGTACGATACTATTAAGATGGAGGAGAGGAGGGCTAAAAAGAAGGGCTACAGCTCGGCGGGGAACTGCCTGCCGGTGGATGAAAACGGGTTCGATCCCTTCAGAGCGCAGCGGTCCTTGTCGGAGGAGTCGTCCGGTCCGGAGTTCACTTAGGGCGCAGAGATCTAAAGAAAAATGTTATAGTAGTGATTTAAACTTTTATGTAAGTACCGATGTGCAATATAAAACACCCAGTCAGTCACCAAAATCACGATGGTGTGACGCGTTTTCCAAAGTTAATTATCATCATTTATTTTTCTATTCGTTTCTTTCTCTGTTCGACTGTGATTTCATTGTGTCCAGCAAGTCTCTGTAGCGTTTGTTCATGGACGTGTAACTGGAGTTTTGTTGTGAGAGATCTGTTGAATTCGTGTGTATTGTAAAAAAAAAAAGAAAAAAATAGAAATGAAAAAAAGAAGATATAAATAGATTCATGTGCGTACAAGATTATATGGGACCAACTATAAACAGCACAGTTCCCCCCCTCCCCACACCTTAACACAAGAATAGCCTCTATTTTTAGTCTCGGAGGAAACTTTTTTTACTTGCACATCGAAGGCCTGATTATATTTTCTTGTTTTAATTTCTTCTCGTCCAAAAAACTAAAAAAATAAATACGATAATCGTGAGTTTGAATTTTGTAACACGTGGGCCTGTTTGTTCTTTTTTTTTTTTTTTGTCGTTGGTTGGAACTAAATGTATCATAATAAATGGATTTTTGTACATATGTGGATATATGCACAATGTAAATGTAAAGAAAACAAAACATACGTGGACCTCTACAAAATGTGTGTGTGTGTGTGTGTGTGTGTGTGTGTGTGTGTGTGTGTGTGTGTGTGTGTGTGTGTGTGTGTGTGCGTGCGTGCGTGCGCGGCGCCTGTGCGTATGGAACGTTTTGTCAAGACGTAGCCAACGAAGTATCCTTGAGATGAATTAAGAAGAAGAAGAAGAAGAAGAAGAAGAAAAAAAACATGTATTCATTTATGAACTGTCGTTTTAATAAATCTCTGTTTGGATCTGTGTGACGGCGGTGATTTCATTTCTTATCGTTTGAAAAAAGGGGTTTTGGAGTTTTTTTTCCGTTGGAAATGTAACGAATTGAGATGAAACATTCAGGATGATTGTAAAGATTTTAAAAAGAAAAAATACAACTTATTTTAGGTGGAAAATATTAATTAAATAAAATATTAATTAAGTTAAAGCCAGGTGTTTGATTTCCACATGTTGCGTCTCTTTGTTGATGCGTAATCAAACATATAAATATAAAAAAACCAAAAACATACGCCTATAAATGAGCAGGCACGAGTGCGCAAAAGTTTAGAGAATCAGCCGCAGGAGAGATTTAAGAGCATCCCCCCCAATTTCTCAAAAAAAAAAAAAAAAAAAACCTGCAGAAAACGCAGGCTTACATTTTGGCCCTTAAACGCACCACAACTGTCAGTCCATGAATGCCACACCAGAAACCCATTCCCTTTTAATATGTATATATATATATATATATATATATATATATATATATATATATATATATATATATATATATATATATATATATATATATATATCAAAATCATTAGATGTGGGTGGAGGTGGAGGAGGAGGAGGAGGGAGGATGAAGCAAGCTGTTAGATAATATGTTCCGCGAATGGATGTCGATGGGAGGAGTTTCTTGCCCCCCGGGGGGGGAAGGAAGGTAGACGCAAACACCTTCAGCATCTTTTTCCGAGGCGCGCTTTTAATGTGGAGCCACAGACCGTATGGCGAGGCGAGGGGACCGGGGAGCCGTCCGGAGTCCACACCGCGGCGGGGAGCCTCTCTCTACACTGACTTGGGATCTGATCATGTGAACTCCCGCCGCACTTCTCTGACCTCCTGCGCTGATCAGGTAAGACAACCTGCTTTCTCTTTTCTGCTCTCTTTTTCATATGATCACCTGTGTGGACGCCCCTCACAGCCAGATTCATCTGGAACAACTCACTTTTAAAGTCGAGTTTGAGCTGAGAGGAAAGTCTGAAAAGTTTCGTTTCCAATCAAACCAACTTGCATCAAGGATGAATCTTTTTTTTTTTTTTTTTTCCAGACATGAGCTCTGTTTTTTTTAAATCCAGAAATGCGTCCAAGAACTGCGCTGAAAACAAGCTCAGATTGCTTCCGTTTACTGGCTTATACGTGTGCACACATTTGTTTTAGTGAAAGAAAAAAAAAGAAGCTTTTAAGCATGAAATAGAGATGAAACGAGTTTTCGAGGCGCACACACCCCTCTGCAGAGGTGAGCGACGAGGCGCAGCTGGATCTCAAGGACACGCGGCGGTTCGCTTCACAGGCTGCACAACGATGAAGAATGGACGCTTCTTTTACACTCACTTCATTAATATTTGTAACGTTTTGTCACTTTTTATGCTTTTTTTTCCTTCTTTTTTCCAAGGCTGAGCAGTCCTCCACGCGTCTGTCACAGTGTTGTTTTGTCCTTTGAGGAGTGAACTGGGATGAAAACATGCCAATCTTGGAGAAAGAGACGAGCAGGGACCGAGACAGCCAGGTATGAACTCACTCCTCCTCCCATCACTTCACGTCCTCAGCTTTTTGCTGTTGTTGGGATGGTTTGTTGCTTGTTCGTGGTCCGCTGCACTGACACGCACCGGCCGCTAGGGGCGTAAATAACAGCGGGCCCTCATCTGCCATCTGACAGCGACGATGTAACTGAGTACATCTACTCAAGTACTCTGCTGAAGCGCAACTCTGAGGTCACTTGAGTATTTTTCCATTTTCTGCAGCTTTATACTTCTACTCCACTACGTTTATTGATAACTTTAGTTACCTGCTGACTTTTTGTCAGTAGGCAAAACAACAATCAGATCATTTTTCCTATCATAATAAGGAAAAATGCTGAATAAAATAATACTTAGATTTAATATCAGATACTGCATGACTTAGTAAGAAGTAATAACACAATATATTTACTTTTCACTACTTTTTTCAACACTGCAAGTACAAACTTATAAATTCGAGGTACTTGTACTTTAATTGAATATTTCTAATATTTTCAACTTCATACTTCTCAAGAGGCAAATGAATAGATTTCTGCTCCACTTCATGTGTCTGACAGCTTTAGGTAATAGTGACTTCTCAGATTACAGTTTGTCACAGTCTGTCCGTCTGGTGAAAACACATTCACCTCCAAGGTTGATGATTTTGAGTTTTTTTTCCTTTCAGTGAAGCAATGTGGATGCAAAATTCTCCAAACTTCTCGAGCTAAATCAACTTATTGGAAAATGTATCCACTGATATTCATTGTCACACATCTGAAGAGTAAAAAGTTGATGTTCTAGACTAGAGGAACATTGACAGCGACAACACACACACATGATTTATGTCTGTTATTTGAGTTTGATTGATTAGAGACAGCACAGCTTATCATACAGTCAAGTGTGAAACTTTCACTACAGCTCTCATCATCAGAATAGACACAGAAATACAAGAGACTAAACATTTCATTGCAGAAATTAGTTTGACTTTCAGTTTGTAAAGTGCTCCAGAGTTGACAGCTCGTAACAGAGACGGCTGATTGTTTGAATTTAGATCTATGATGTGTTTTCTTTTTCTTTTCATACCGTTCATCATGATCTTTCTTGCTCTGTTCCTTAGGTTTTTACTTTACCTGAGTTTTTACCATTTCCACTTCCTCTCCACTACAGTTTTACAGAGGCAAATATTGTACTTTTTTACTCCACTGCATTAGCTACTCGTTACATTGCAGATTACACGCTGCATCCGAGATTTTGAATTAATCTCTGGATGAAAATGACACTGATTCTAATCATCAGGAAGAGGCTGAATATGAGATCCAATAATTGATCAGTGACATATATTTATATACATAGATTTTGATTTTGATATCGGATACTTCAAGAATTATACATATGGGTGACCTCTACTTCTACTAAACTAATATGTTAACAGAATATCTTTACTCTTTACTTTTACTCAACTTTGACTTTTGGGCACTATAGCAGTTACTATTAGCTCTTACTCAAATATCTACAGCAGTAAAATGCAGCATACACATTAATATTAATCTAAATACATCATATATAATAACACAACACTGACAGGGAACATTTACTCCACAGTGAGTACTTTTAATTTTGATACTTTAAGTACATCTTGCCAATAATACAGGACTTTTACTTGCAATTGAATGTCTTTACAGTGTGGTATTAGTACGTTTACATAAGTGAAAGATCTGAATACTTCATCTGCACATAGTACTGTATCAAAAAACATCTACAACAGTAAAATGTAACATACACACTGATGCAATGGTAACTTTAATCCAAAAGACATCATATATTCTTTTATTATTATTATTTTTTTTTTTACATCACGCTGTAAAGTTTTGAATTCAGTCCTTTATTTGTACTGGAGTATTTTCAAGTTTGGTGCTTCAGCAAAGGATCCAAACGCAGTTTCAACTGCTGTACATAGTACTGTATTTTTTGTGCAGTCATTTAATGCACATACAAAGCCAGTGTTGCATTATATTATATAACTACTTAAGAGTGTGTATTTCTTAACTATGGCTCGATCCTTTCTACTTGGTTTTTCCAGGCTGATATTTTACATAATGCTGCACAGTTGTTTTGGAATTCCAACACAGGCACTGGTCAATATTAACACGTTGGGTTACTACCAGTGCCACTATGCAAATGTTCAAACATCAGACGGAAAAGATAATCAATTCACATTTTCCATCCTGAAAGAAAACAAGAGCGTTTAAGTTCCCACGAGACTGCCGGGACTGATAACACTCCAAGCATTTAAGATGAATTATTAACTCAGGGTTCTAATAATAAAACCAGAGAGGAAAGATGTGAGGGAATCACCCCGTTAACTAACGAACCCTCGGTGAATCACAGGAAAGACACAAAAAATGCTCAACAGCTGCGGTCCTGATACCAATCTGTTGTTTTCGCGACATCAGGTGCTGCCGAAGGTCCCCGTGCCCCCGCTGAGGCAAACCCTCGACACGTACTTGAAGTGCGTCCAACACCTGATCAAGGAGGAGCAATTTAAGAAGACTAAGGCCATCGTGGAGAAGTTTGGGGCCCCCGGAGGAGTCGGAGAGCTTCTACAGAAGAAGCTTTTAGAGAGGAGGGACAAGACGACCAACTGGGTAAAGTCTCAGCTCTTAAAAATTAAAAAGATGTGGATGCAGAGGCAGAAAAACAAGAAATTCCAGTCAGTTTTTCCTAAAATCAATAAAGATGTTTGTTTCCTGTGTGCCATTTTCTACGGTAATTTGAGAAACTCAATACAGTAGCTGTAAAATCAGTATCGTATCGTATCATTCATTATCAATACAATCCAAACTTAATTTGACTTTTAACAATATTTGCACTCAGCATCAGATTCGATTGTGTTTCTGTAATAATAATAATCGAATTCAGCATCTGCTCCATTTAATCTAAAAAAAAAAAAAGAATGAAAACTTCATCAGATCACGTCTCAAACATAACATATAACCCATTCCTAACAGAGTTGAATCCCCTGGCGATAAAAATTTATCTGAGCCTCTGTTCGTTCTTCGTCGCCTCAATCTCTCCCCCCGTGTCTGGCTGATCGCTCAGTCCACAGCTCATCCAGCTCGGTGAAATCTATCAGGCTCCCACTCCCACGCCGACTCTCTCCCCACTCTCCGTTTCATCTGGCAGTGATGCACTGTAATGGCTTTTTACGCCACTGCACACAGGTCCCAACTCTGAGAGTAATAACTTGAGTTGAAAATAAAAACTGCTTAACGATCCCTGTGTTTTCATTTAGGTGTACGACTACTGGCTGGAGGACATGTATTTGAACAACAGGTTGGCCCTGCCAGTCAACTCCAGTCCTGTCATGGTCTTTCCTAAGCAGACGTTCAGGAATCATAATGATGTCCGTGGGTATGTGCTGTACCTTTGCTTCTGCTATGTGTTTAAAGTTCCCTCACCTTCCTCTGCTGTGATGCACCAGAGACTCTAATGATGGTGTTTCTCTGACAAAAACTGACGGTGCGGGTCAATGAGAAGAGCAACTCAAGACAAAACCTGATACTAACTCACCTTTTACCGAATAAACAGCCACCACAATATGTAAGACATTATGATAAATACGTAACTGCAAGAGACCATTTAAATTAAGACAATCGTGTCTGGTAGAAGACAATGTTGCGGTAACTAGAATGACACTCAGTAGAACGTATACCTCCACCAAGACCCCACAGGCCCCTTTAATTCAGTCAAGCTTAATCCAGTCACTAACAGACACCAGATGCCAAAATACACCTGGATTTTTTGATCGAGATCGAGATGTGTTATTCCCTGAGAAATAAAATTGAAAAATGTCAGGAAAAAGTCTTTTATCACCATGTTTAAAATAAGTGACCCTGGATTCCATTATCCAGATCCGCACCAAACCTTAAGGGGGTCTATTCTGGGTCAAGACTCGGCTTATATTCAAGTTTCGTGGAAATCCATTCAGTAGTTTTTGAGTCATCCTGATCACAAACCAACACAAGCATAACCCATTTGGTGGAGGGAAAATAATCAGGTTGCGGATTGAGTCACAGGAAAAGGAAGATTGTTAAGGAACAGCTTAAACAATTATTCGATTACTGCAACAGTCGCAGAATAATTCCTCTGATAGACCAGTTGTATTAGTTGGAAACCCTCTTTTCTCCAACGCTGCTGTTTCCTCGTGCCTGCAACTGAAAGCAATGAAATAGAGTTTGACACACTCTCTCGATCAATTTGGGACAGGTAGGAGATCTCAGACTTAAGTATGGATGGATATCGTTATGATTTTATTAGTTCTGCTCCTGTTTTATTGATACTTCTTACTGTATCTGTTCAGTTCTCTATCGATACTCTTGGTTCTTTTTAATGATAGCACGCCGGAAAACAAACAAACAAAAGGTTTGTTTTCCGGAATTGCTATCATTAAAAAGAACCAAGACTATCGATAAAGAACTGAACAGATGTCAAAAAGTAAATAATATACCCAGCATTAGGTTACTGAGTAAAGATAAGAATGAATGAAGAACATATACATCAGTCAGTATCAGTCCTCCTCCCTCTGCCGATGTGATTCACTGCCTGCGGGCACCACTGGTAGAGAGAGGACGTTTAATAAGTTACATCAAAAAGTTAAAAAGTACAGATAAAAGAACCGTTAACGTCAGATCGTATGAATACTACAGGCTTTAATGATTTATCCCCGGGGCCCCATGCTGGGTTTCTGTACCAATCCCAACAACATAAATGCAAGAAGTTCCATAAAAAAATGTAAACCAAAATTTTTCTTTCAGTGAGTAGAAATAGAGAATAATTAGTGTCTACCATTTGTGTACATATATTACATCCAACAGACACATTAAAACACATTTACATAAAAAAACAACAACAGAAGACATGTTAAAGGAGCCTCAAAAGTCACGTGTAACTCCCAGAATGCACTGAACAAAAACAGAAACTTGGTTTGCAGCTGCTTGTGTTACGTTCCCATGAAAACCGGTGCGAACAGCCACTAAACACGAGAACTTTCCAGTAGATACAGCATATCGTTCGGTTCCTCGGTTACGTTCTCCCCCAGCAGGCTTGAAATTAAGATCCGAACCACTGACGTGAAGAAGATCCCTGGGCTTCATCTCTCCCCCTCAAACGTCTGAAATGTTATTAAATGAGCCGTGCTCCAACCAGACATTGCACCAGTCCCCCTCCAGCCCTGTAACTCAGCATTAGCTTTTGTCAGCTCGTGCCGTGCTAACTGAATATTTCCCAGAGCGGCCCCCGAAGCTGCTAATCCACTGACACGCGCACTCATTAGATTGGGAGCGACAGGACCAAGCTCTCCGCAGAGACCCGCTAGTCAGGACTCGTTTAGGGGTGTGGTGCGCCGCGGCTGCCTCCTCCGTATTGATCTGGCTATGAACGTAATAACACTGAGACAAATGACACACAACATGAGACCTGACAGGGCTCTGTGTTTGCCCACACCGCCCACTCACACATACACACTGCCTCTCTCCCTCTCTCTCTCTCTCCAACACAGACAAACACACACAGCTCGCCCACTGTATCCTAGTAATTTACCGTAATGTGATTACTGTCAGTCCTTCGGGAGTATCTAATTATAATCCCTTTGCTGCGTATTGTCCTGCACACTCTGCTCTCCGTTTTCTTTAATTTCAACCTTTCTCGCTCCTTTAAGATTCGCCGCTCGCCTCATCAGAGGAGTGCTGGACTACAAGGCCCTCGTCGATGCGTAAGTTCAACCTGTAATAGATTACCTGTCACGCCCCCTCCCCCCCTCCATGTCCTCCGCCACAGATGAAAAACAAAGTGTGAGCGTGAGAGTCCTCAGAGGTCATGTGATGTGTGATGTGTGTGTGTGTGTGTGTGTGTGCGTTGATGTCTCTCAGACGAGCGCTGCCAGTGGATTTTGCTCGGGGCCAGCTATCCGGGACCCCTCTGTGCATGGAGCAGTACTACCGCCTCTTCAGCTCCTACAGATACCCGGGGCTGAAGACAGACACGCTGAAGGTCCAGACAAGCGCGGCCTCCTCGGCGCCGGAGCACATCATAGTGGCGTGCAAGAACCAGGTCAGGACGCCCAGCCTCTGAGGAGACTCAGTCAGGCTTCAGTCCCGTCTGTCTCAGAGAAAATAAGAGTGAATGTAGAGTGAGAGTTAAATACGTCACATCAGACATAAACTCTGACTTTAATCCTTCATCAGATTTCAATGAATAGGAGATACAAAAGACATATTATTCATTCTGTCGAGGTGCCATCTTTAAAAGTAATGTGCCACGGACGGGGAAATTAACTAGTCAACATCCTCAAACCTTCACACTTTATCAGTCCTAAATATAAGATGTATTGTTCACTGACAGGCAGTAAAAATGAAGTGCTTTCACTTAAAAAAATAAATAAAACGCTGAATTACGAAGGCAGTGAAACACCAAAGCCGTATTGTGACATCGATAATGTTTCAGTCAAACGTGCAGCTCTACGAGGCAGGATAAACAATGAGACTTCTGTTCCTAGGTAAGCATTTGACTGATTCAAGCCCTGAGTTTGAATGGCTGCATTGCTATCTACGGATGTTCAGGTGTCTATTTGGATATTTAAACTAACAAATACTGTGGAATGCTCATATTTGTACATCATCTATCCCTCTCTGAACACAAGAGAAGCTCCAGCAGAGTCTATCAGAGGACTCAAACAGACTCATTTAATAGAGAGTCTTCTTTCACAATTCGCAACCAGACTTTCCCAGCATCCTTGTTATTCTTTTAGCAAGTTTCAGTTCTCTGCAGGACCTTCCTATAAAACTGTACTGACTCAAACAAGAGTATCCCCTCCTCAATCATCACTGACGACCTTCTAGAAGCTGGGGTGTCTGAGGCGCCTGTTTTCTTATTTTGCTGTGCTCAGGACGTTTCTGGGTGTCAAACTCTGGGTGGTAGGGTGAAGCCCCCAGCCGATTAAAAGCACGAGGTGTGGGCTCTGTGCAGATTTTAGCAACCAGGTTCCATCGCCGTCTCCGTCTCTCTCCTCTTCTCTGTATGTGATTCTCCTCAACGGACAGGATGAAGCCCTGGGCTTTGGCTGAATTAACACACGCTTCATACTGCAGGGTTGTGCGGAGGTGTGGGCATGTTTATTTGTTGCTGTAGAATGAAATTAATCAGAACGTTTTAGCTCTCTGATTCACTGCCCTGTCCGCTCTCTTCATCCGCACTCTTGCTCGCTGCTAAACCGTCGGCGCTCTCTCGGTCTCGTTGAGCCGAGGAGGAGGAGGAGGGCCAAATCCAGCATAGTATACCAGATGCTTTGCTTAGGTTTCAGGTAACTGGTGCACGTATACGTTGATGTAGATTGTACAAGTCACAGAAGCTCAATCCGCAATATGTGTTTCTCAACCGATGATCATTTTGAATATGAAAATGCAGGTTTAATTCAGTATTTACAAATGTAGTGGCTGTCCAGTTGACTAAGACCACACCAGCCCATTACTGTAATCCCATTTCGTTTTCTCCAAATCCTCTACACAGATTCCCATAAAGGCATAAAAAAAAAACCTGCCGCCAACATCTGCAGCTCCAAGGCCTCTATTTTAATTACATTAATCTCACAGATTGTGCCTTTAACTGATCGCAGAAAAAAAAGGGCAGAGCAGGGGCTTTCACCTGGAAGAGATTCTGGGAATGATCACTCCGTGGCACATAAGGGCCCATCCCTATGGAGATGCAGGCAGTTAACTTAATTACAGCTGATCGAATCCGTCACTTTAAGAGCTTCCTTGAGTCGCACGTTTTGCTGATCGCTGCATAGGAGCCATATTTTAGGCAGCTATCGGCTGAATTTAGTCCTTACCATTATTTTCTCTGTGGGAATAACAGCAGGCAAGGGCGCATTTAAGCGCGAGCATTCGCAATGAGCTGATGCAGTGGAATGGTTAAGGAGCACGTGCTCTCTGCAATCTGTTTTTCCTCGCTAGTTTTTCGTGTTGGATGTAGTCGCAAACAGCAAGCAGCTCAACGAAACGGAGATCGTATCCCAGCTGGAGAAAATCATGAAAATGGCCGACAACGCTGAAGAGAGACTCCCCCCCGTTGGCATCCTGACATCAGATGGGAGGACAGAATGGGCCCAAGCCAGAGACTTACTAACGAAAGGTCTCAACTTAAACAATTGTCAATTTCACACCACTTTGAGAAGTTTCAGACACCTTGAATCACACGTAAATCTCTCCTTTATCCAGATCTAACCAACAGGGATTCTCTGGCCCTGATCGAGAGCTGTTTATGCGTGGTGTGTCTGGATGAGCCCTGTGGTCTGGAGCCCAGAGACACCACCAGGGCCCTGCTGATGCTACACGGTGGCGGCCGTGAGAAGAACGGCGCGAACCGCTGGTACGACAAATCGATGCAGGTGGGACCACTTTTCGAGTCACTTCACATCCTCCACGAACGTAGAGCTTTTTATCTAATCCCTCTTCTCTCAGTTTGTCGTAGGAATGGACGGGGTATGTGGGGTCGTGTGCGAGCATTCGGCCTTCGAGGGAATAGTTCTGGTGCAGTGCTCCGAATACGTGATGAAATACATGTAAGACAGTCACTGAATATTGTTGTTGGATCTATCCTGATGTGGCAAACAGTGAAGGGAGTTCTGATGTTGTCCCGAAACAGGACGGGAAGTCCGTCCAAGATGGCAAGAGCCAGCGTGAGAGAGCTTCCCCCTCCGAGAAGGCTGCTCTGGAAATGTAACCCACACATCCATAGACTCATAGCAGCGTCTGGAGACAGACTGCAGAGGCAAGACAATCAAGTTAAAACCCTAACCCCAATGTTCAAATAAGCCTTTTCTAATGTGTCGTGTGCTTTGCTCCTTCAGGCTGGTGAATAATCTCGACATGGATGTTTTCACGTTCAAAGACTACGGGAAGGAATTCATCAAGAAACAGAAGATGAGTCCAGATGCGTTCATACAAGTCGCCTTGCAGCTCGCATTTTACAAGTAAAGTACATTCAAACTTTTGATAATAGATTTTAAATCATATTACACCTTTTATCCAAAAATGCAAGAAGTGCTTCACGACAAAGAAATTACGTGCACCAGGTATCAGTGGACTCAAGGGGGGTGATGGTGGGTAAAACATGATAAAGTGCCCTCTGGGGTGCCCATCCAATGGACAAACTGCGGTGAAGTGCCCTCTCCTCACTATGAATATGTCACCGCTTTCTTGCCCACCACTGGCACCGAGTGCTTCACATAAAAAAAGACGGATTGAACATAAAAATAGGGACGGACAGTTAATGTTAAATAAGATGGAAGGTACAACCCACTTATACTGAAAGTAAAAATAAGATAAAGATGCATAAAAACAGGCATAGAATGTCACAATAAATGTAAAATAAGAGGGAAATTAAAACCCACTTGTAATAATAGAACAAGTAAGATCAACAGAGGTTAAAACAGAGCGCTATTTTATGAAATATCACATAAAATGCTGTCATTGCCCTGATTCTGTCCCTCGTACACTCAGGTGCAGGGGAAGGCTCGTGTCCACCTACGAGAGTGCCTCCATCCGGCGTTTCCAACAAGGTCGGGTCGATAACATTCGCTCTGCCACCCCCGAGGCCCTGGCCTTTGTGAGGGCCATGACAGACGAGAGGGCCACTTTCACCGTGAGTCATTTTTCTCACTTTGACCCCCAATTACGGAGCAACTCCCACATTACTGCCCATCGCACCTGCTTAAATGTAACAGGTGCGAGCAAGCGCTCCTCTCTCCCCCCATTCCAACACATGATGTCTCTGCAGGTTTAAAAGGTCTGAGAAGAAGGAATTCACCTGGCTGTCCTCCTCTCTTTTTGTAAAACGTGAGAAATGCCCAGTTTTTTGTTTGTTCTCTGAATTATTTTTCACTTTTCCAACAGGATGCAGAGAAAAGTAAAAGACTGAGGGATGCGATAAATGCCCAGACGAATTACACAATTGCTGTAAGTGTTTTAAACCGTTATTTTTACTTTTGATACATTATTGTGACAGTCAGGATTGAAATGTAAACAACTAAACATGATATAAATATATATATATAAATATTGCTCCATCCAAAATATCTAAATTCAGATCATGTATAGGAAGGAATAAGAGAGTTCGTGTCTGTAGCCCCCATTTCTACCAAATCAGCTGTTGTTCTTCTTCTGTGGTTTCTATTAAAGATTCTTAGAACTTTGAAGCTAGGGAACCGGCCAACATTTACGCCAGTTCTGAACAGAACCATTATAATCATGGATGCGTCATCAACAAAAGGCAGAAAAGGGACATCAATAGTAAATATGAAGCCCCAGTGAGGACACAAGTTAGCCTAGCTTAGCACAAAGACTGCAAACAAATGGAAACAGCTAGCCTACCAACGCCTTGAGAGTTCACAAATTAGCACATGACACCTAATTTGTTAAACTGAAGATTAAAAACACAAATTTGTGGGTTTTGTCAACAACTTCTTGGCCAGACATAATGACTCGGTGGCATCTCACCCTCACCATGAAGTTTCCAGGCAACCAGAAGAGACAGCAGGAAGTCATTACACCTCGCTACGAGGTAGTCCACCACATAACTCCCCCGTGGGTTTTTATATTTCAAGCAAACATGATATAACAGATTAATTGATGAGTTTTATAGCTGTTGGTAGTTTTATTTTTCCTGCCATCCAGTCTTCATGCAAAGCTAAGCTAACGTCTCCAGGCTGGAGCTTTGTAGTTAAGGTGAGAGTGGTATTGATCTTCTCATCTAACTCACAGCAAGACAGCTTATAAGCGTGTTTCCCAAATTGGTTGCAAGGTGTTTGTTCCATCATCTGTTGCGTAGGGTGGCAGACATTCTCAGCTCAACCTGAATTGATATTTCTTACAATAGATATTGACCAGTCCAACTTCAGCCTAACAAGGGCTTCTGTGTTAATATTGTGGTTAAAAATAAGTTATCATCTTTCAGGCTATTACAGGAATGGCTATAGACAATCATCTCCTTGGGCTTCTGAAGATCGCAAAGGATCTGAATATGGAGAAGCCCGAGATCTTCTGTGACGAGACGTATCTGGCCAGTAACCAGTTCATCCTCTCTACCAGTCAGGTAACACCTGATCCCATTCTCATGAGCCTTTGCTCTTTTATATCTACACATATACTTTCCCAGAACCCTGTCTGATCTAATTCCACATCCGCCTTGTCTCAGGACAGGAAACTGGGATGAAAAGAGGGATGAAAAGAGATAAATGAATTGGCTTTTTAGAGTTATCATTAAATGTAGATAGAGAATACAAAGGAGACACTGTTGAGGACATACTGGTGCTGATTTGGCTGTTTTGCATATTATCCATTCATAACCTCAAGTCAAAAGACCTTCAGTCATTGCAACAGAAATAAATATACAGGGCATCGGATGATAAGATTCCTATTTAAGATGTTAAAGGGAGATATAGTTCTTGGAGCCCAGAGTTGTTCCACTCACGAAATTGTTGTAGTTTCTCCAGCAACTTTAGAGGCACAAGTGTAGTCAGCACTAAACTGTATAGGCAGTAGAGAAGCAAGTGCAAACAGCTGAGCCGGAGAGACTTACTAAACTCTTCTGAGGTCATTCTGAACAGGAACTGAGACTGCAAAAGTGCAACCCAACTTGAGAAAATACACAGGACTAATTAAAAAATATTTAGTTTACGCTGGTGTTTGGGATCCTCACCGAAGGCTCTGTGCTTCCTTTCGCAGTCTTTTTTAATTGGAGACCCTGCCAGACTCATCCCCAGCCCTCAAGTCGCTTAAAATAATATATTATCTCACTTACACAAGTTGCTCAAGGCAGCCGTACATAACAGTAGAATACATGCAGTCACTAAACTATAAATAAGACATTCTGAGAACCCAACAGCTGCATTATTATAAGAGCATCTGCTGTTTATCGAAGCAAAATCAAAGTGGTAACGTGTAAAATTTCGTGGTCATCCATGACATTTTAACAAAAATAAATCTCGCTAGAGCTGCAACAAATAGTCAATACATTGATTAGTCTATCAAGAGAAAATAAATCGATTGGCTGTTTCTCAAGCAAAAGCGCCAAACGTTTGTTGGTTCCAGTTCCCTAAATGTGAGAATTGGCTGTTTTTGTTTGTCATTCACAACAGTAAATGAAGAGTCTTTGGGTTTTTTGACTGTTGGTTGGACTAAAGAAGCATTTTGAAGGCATCACTTTGAACTCTCTTTAAACACATTTTTTTTTTTATAATCAGTAATTTTTATTGTTTTAGAACAAGAGACAAGACAACACGCCAGATAGTCATCAACCCAAGGCTACAAGAAAAGAGACAAGACACAAACAATAAAAAGGGAAAACAATATTACACAATTAAACAAAAAACAAATCTAACTCTGCAGACACAGACTGGATAACAAAAGAATTAACAATGCAAAATATCAGTAGGTAATTGAAAATTTAATTAAATTAAAAATGACAAAAAGACAGACATTCATATGCATTCGCACATATGTAACTATACTTTGGCAGATGTGTAGACAGTTAAGCAGCATATATCACAATTCAAAATAATTTCTTAAAAATTTGAGCTGGTCTGTTGTTACCTAGTTATATTGAGGACCTTTGAAAAAGGAGATGTAATTCCCCCACTTAGCAGTGTATTTATCTACCTGATTAGTCAACCTAAAGGAAAGGCGCTCATATGCGGCCACAATACCAAGTTGAGAAAACCATATCCTGACTGACGGCAGGGAGGTCGCTTTCCATTCTGTCACAATAAGTTTTCTCCCCAACATAAGGGATGTCTGGACCCAGTCTGCCTGTGACACAGGAAGATGTTTCAAAGGGAGAGGGTCACCAAGTACAAACAAATTCGGGCAGAATGGAATATCTAATTTGAAGATAATTTTTATATTCTCATGGATAGCAGTCCAACATTTTTGTACTACAGAGCAGGACCACATCATATGGAAAAAAGTGCCAACACCCAACCCGCACCTCCAGCAGTTTGGGCTGTCTCTTAATTTCGCCCTAAATAACCTTGAGGGGAACGAGTATACCTGTTTATTATTTTAAACTGTGCTAGTCTAGTTCTGAGTTCCCAAGATCATTTTTGTATTGTTCTTCAAAATGTTATTCCATTCCTGCGCAGTGAAAGATCCGTCTCCAAACACATTTTTTTTTTTACCTTTTAAGGACTAAATGATCAATTAAATATGAAACGAATCAGCAGATATATCGATAATCCTTAGTTGCAGCCCTGGATTTAACGAGAGAGGTGATTCAATCCGCACCGTGCTCATTACAAGTTCACCATCTCAACATTTTGTGTCTGCTGGTAAACATGAACTGATGCATTTCACATCTGTAAAAACTCGACCACGAAAAACTTTTCAATCGAGAAATGTTAACACGATTTAGACTGAAAGATTTGTACAGAAGTCGTTGCTTGTGGTGAGATGTGAAATGTAAAACTCTAATCTCTTGAGTAGAAAATCTTATTTAGAGCTCAGTCTATTAATTGTTCAACAGAAAATGTATCTTTTAGATCATGTATACAGAAAAATGACACATTTGCTGGTTCCAACTTGTGCAATGTGGGGACTTGCTGCTTCGTCTGTTTTATATAATTGCAAATGCAATATCTTTTTTGGTTTTGGACTGTTGATTGAACAAAAAAAGATGAAGACATCACCCATCTTTTTTGTGCCCTGGGAACATGTTTCTATACTAAATTATCAATTAGTGAAAGAAGGAGCAGATCAAAATCATTGGCTGCAGCCCTTATCTGATACTTTATCCTCAAATACTCCTGGCTAACCCAGACTGTGTCTTCTTCTATCCAGGTCCCAACCACAGTGGAAATGTTCTGCTGCTACGGCCCGGTGGTGCCCAACGGCTATGGCGCCTGTTACAACCCGCAGTCAGACCACATCATCTTCTGCGTGTCTAGTTTCTGGGAGAACACAGAGACAAGCTCGGCCGTCTTCGTCAAAGCCCTGAACGAGGGCCTGCAGGAAATCAGGGACCTGTGCAATAGAAGCAGCGCCGCGGCTCCTAAAGCGGCTCATAGCGGCCAGGGAGCCCGGCCAGCCTCATAAATCAGGGAAGTAAGCCATACTTAGACTTAGTCTGTAGACTCAGTAGTTACGAGGCCTTAGTGTGTCTTTGTCGTCTGTGCAATAGTGTTACTTTAACAACAAAACAAGCCTTAAATATTATATATATACATAAATATATTCTGTAAATACTCAAAAAATGTGAATGAAACCTGGAAAACTTTTTATTTTTCGATGTGTGTAGACATTAGAATGATTTGGGGTCCGGTAATGACCCAGAGTGACTCGGTAGACTGAGATTAACTGGTCTGCTACCTTTAGGAAACTGAAGCCATGCCCGCTTTGTAGCACTGATGTGAGGGACAACTGTCCTCTGTCAGAGAGTGAGCACTCGGACTAATAATTATACCCAAAAAAAGTTGACTTTGGATATTTAATTACATGTTGCCATCTATTTTGATCAAATAAGTTCACTGTTAAGTTAACGCAACAGTTTTTCTATTAAGTTCAATCAATGAGAACAAATGAAATATCTTAGCCTGATAAGTAATTTAAATTGATGCATACTGATCTTAACTGAATCTTGCGTGTTTATTCACTTATAACATTTAACGTTAAAGCAGCTCTGTGGAACATCTGTGTTGTTCATGAAGCCAGTTGGGTTTTTAACTATACAGGGTGGAAGTAACTGATTACAACTGCTCAGTTACTTTAGCTAAGTAAGTACTTTTATGGGTATTAATTTCCAAGTATTCAATTCTACTTGTACTTAAGGTACACATCACATCATCTTATCTGCTTAGTTACCTCTAAAATCATAATCAAGTGCTGAGTACAATTTTAAATTATAAAACGTGTCACCTAAAGGCTCTCCTATCACAAATGGACCAATGAAAACCCTGACATACTGGCCAAAAAACCTCCAAAATCTTCATCTTTTAGAGAAACAGAAACCCCTTCCATTGAATTCCTGCGTTTGATGATGGTTAAAAAGTAACTAACACTATGAGTGGAGTTTAAAGAGAATACATTGTACTTTTTTACTTTAAGTGTTATTTTAAGACCAGCAGTTTAACTTGTCATTGAGTAAAATGTCAGTAATGTAACTGTATTCTTACTGGAGTACATAAAAGTTATTCATTTAAAACGGGTTATTCTGTCTTTTAGTTATGTAGTTATTTAATTAATGCACATTGACTTCACATGAGAGAAAATCTTTGCATTAAATGTGACCCTTTAAATTGAATGTCTCTAATAGCATTAAATGGAAAACACACATGTAATCAGAATACTCAAAGTCAGTGTTTGAAGCATGATTATTTTTCTCAAGTGAATCAACTGAGTGATCCTATTGTATATGTTACACACATAGAATAGAAATATACGGGACAAAATTATGTAAAAAGAAAAAAAATACGTACAGTATATAAAGTGTAAGTGACTTATAACAATCATGACATCCTGTAAATGTGATCCTGCCAACACATGTGACTTTGTGTGTTGAACAAACTGGATCAGTTGTACTGTAAGATCCATTTTAAATGTGCTAAAAGTTGTTTTCATGACATTTCTTGAAACCACTGACGCCATACAGTTGCCAAAGAGGTTGTGTGTATGTGACGTCTGTCTGTTGAGGCACTTTAAACATATTTCTACAAAAGATATATGAATGAATAACTGCACTGTAAACATAGAGGACGGGTTATGAATAACGTGTGCAGAGGGAAAGCATATGTGATATGGTTTCAGTGGCACATTTGAAGTCATCCTGTCGTACTGTATGTGCTCTATATTATAGCAATAGTTAATAGGTGTAGGGTGTTATGAACAGTGTTCATCTATAAATCCAGTTGTGACTGAGGCAAACCACTGTGTTCCTGTGTACTGAAGTGCTTTTTATTTGCACTTAGGGGTAGAATGAGGGTTAGTGACGTAGGTACTATGTGCAATAACACTATAGAAAGTCTGTGAGGGTACATGTGCAATTTGAGTCAAATCATTAGATGCATGGAGCTTACGTAATAGGAAATAAATCATAGTTGCTGTTTTTTCATATACAGAAATATCGGATACATCATGCATGTTTTGGTCAAGAATGTCCGTTCAAAGTGTTTCCTGCACGAGTCTTAGTTCGGTCTGTGGTGGTTCGTGTTACAGCCAATCGAATCAGTGTGGTCTTTTGCGGTCGTTACGTGAGGGTAGCTGTCCACTCTTTATTCGTTGTGTGTCTATGTATCATCAGCCAAAGTGAATGTGAAGCCGCGAAGATCAAGAAAAGAACCATCAGCGACGCACACGCATGCTTGTTCTTACATATTAACTGTATTTTTTATATATGTTCATCGTGTGAAAGGCTAAATGAAGATGTAGTAAAAATACTTATGAAGTACACGTAAAATGCCTTAAAAATAAAAGTGATGCAAACAGTTTTCCAGTATTCCTGCCAGATGTAATATCCTATAAATGTTTAATGTTCTGTTTCTAGTTGGTGTTCGCTGTCTAAAGAATGTAATATTTATCATGTCTCACTCATAAAGAGTAACTGATGTTCCCTGAGGAAATCCAGCTGTTATATGTATTGCAAAGTATTAACGTGGCTTGAAAAATTATGTGTGAAACGTCACTGACAGGGAGAATATTGTGATATATTAAGATATTTATTAAATGAATGTTCAGTGAAAACTCAAATGTTTATCATTATGAAAAAAGAAAACAAAAGGCTACTTTATTTTTTCAAGGCCACAACATTATTTTGCTGATGGAAGACAATTTAATCTGTAATAAAGTTGTCATGTAGCAAAAACTGATACTCAGAAATAAAGTGAACTTCAACCGATCAACTCTCACAGTGTCTGTGTTTTCTGTTATGGACGAAGCTCCATCTAGCTCATTTTCTTTAATATATGGTTCTTGAAATTTGTTTGGTGGAACAGTTTTAATGGCTGTAGAAATAACGCCATCACAATGAAATCAAATAAATGTTGTGTTTGTTTACTTTGTGTAATCTGGTGCGTTACTGCACATAGAGCCACAACTGAAACAGAATTAATCTGCTGATTATTTTCAAGATTCATCGTTCAGTTTAGAAAATGTAAAAACATCTTGAGAAATGCTCAGCACAATTTCCCAGAACCCAAAGAGACGTCTTCAAATTGCTTGTTCCCAAACCCAAACCCAAAGACTCTTCTTCTGCTGTCATGAATGACAAAAAAAAAGAGCAGCAAGTCCTCACGTTTAAGAAGATGGCACATATAAACAACAGAAATTATAATTGCCTTTTTTCCTTTTTTTCCATTTACCCCAAACTAATCACTTTAAGTTGAACAAAACATTTAATAACTACCGAAAAACCAAAGTTGCTGAATTTTTCTTTACATCTATAACGGGTTTTAAACACTACATTAAAATGATTTGTGGCAAAGTCACATCCTCAACTCAGCTTTCAAACACTAAAGAACACATTTACTCAATTTATTCTCAAACATAATGCTAAGCTAACATGGCTGTGAAGTGAAACTTACAACTGTAACTGGAGGAACAACTGAAGTCATTTGCATATGGCTCTCTGTTCGCAGTATGGCCACTTCACTAACACACTCCCAACAGATGGCCTCGTTTCACTGGCATCTGATAAGGTCTTTGGGGAGAGACCCAAATTTAATTCTCCATTGGTTAAACCGCTGAACCAGGTCGACCAAGTGCCCAAAAAACACTAAACATTTAGTCAAGCTTCCGTGAACCAGTCCAATTAAATTTGGAATACAAATTGAGATTAAAAAAAAAATGTGCAGACTCATTAAATAAACAGTTCAGTGTGTTAGAAGCACAAACTGTCCAGTTCCATGATAATGCTGAACGTTGTCTCTATTTTCAGTAGCTCTATGTTTTATCACAATATATCCTTCTCTTCTGAGAGATTCAAGGTCTTCTCAGACCAAGTGCAATATGTCACTGATCCTATATGTCCTATGTTTCCAACATGCACATTCCCAGAAAACGTCTATTTGAATGCTACCTAAGAAACCTAAGAGGAATTCTGATCAGATACTGCAGACAACAACTGACTAATTTCAATTCAAAGAAGCACATTTCTACTCCTGAGTTCCTTCTGGAAGTTTATGTTGCTCACTTTGTCCCTCGGGGATAGACCAGACACCCTGCCAATAGAAAACTCAATTCAGCACTTGCCTCTGCAATCTCAATTTTTCAGTCACTATGCAAAGCTCGGATGAAAGTTGGAAAGCAGACTGGTAAATGTCTTCAACCTGGTAGTTTCCATACAACACCCCCATCTCTGAAGGTTAGGATCCCATCAACTTGCTGGTCTCTGAGCACTATCTTACCCCTTCTTGCAAGGAAGACCCCAAGATACTTCATTTGGACAGCAACTCAAAGAGAAGGCCATCAAACATTTTATAATAATGGCCTTGTTGACTGAAAGACGCGGATTCTCATTCTAACTTCCGTTAGGATGGAGTTCTCCAACAGGAACACTCACCACTTCTCGGCAGCGCAAACATTAGTGTATACCAACGGCCACTTTCAGACTTGCTTTTCTTAGCCAAGAACACAACGGCTCCAACACCTCATATACCTCGAAACACCCGGGGGGGACTTCCTTGAGTCTACTAGGGACTGACCTGTTATTGGCCTGGTCCATTTTCAGCACCATATTCTGCATTTTTTAGTTGTGAGCATCAGTTATCGGTCTCCCTTGTTACTAATTTTTAAACATGGTAAATACTTGTACCATTGTATGCCTTTTAAAGCTGTTCATATGTGTTGTATGGGCTGGGATTTAGACTACAACAGCTGCATTGGTTGGGGAATGTTGTTTAAGGCAACTGTTAAATGATGCTGGAAATCTGGCGAAAAGATTAATGTTTTTAAACAAGTTGAACCAGGTACACAGGCAGTTGACCCAACTTTTTTGCCAGGGCCCACTGCATTTACTCCATTCAAAATGAGAGGATGGTGTTTTCTATCTCGACTTAGAACACAGGCTCAAAATCCAAGAAAGGTTTATCCAATTCCACTGCATTACAAGAGTCCAACTCAAAGAGAACACAGATGCAAATTCTCCCATTGTGTGATGTCTCTCTGAAGTCACCTCCAAACGAATATGATTATCAGAGAATAATATCTCAGGTTTCATAAATGTCTGAACGAACAGTACCACAGTGGGGAAAACATGTCACACTGCAGTGCAAGTCACCTCACAGTTCTACTGCCGGCTGTCCAGCTGCGAGTCTATCGACAGAACATTAAGCTGGGTCATCTGAAGCCAGAGCTGCCGGCGACCAGCACTTTCACTGCGTGAGGAGCAGCTAGTGACAAGCCTTGGCGTTGAGATCAATGGCGGAAGCCCACCTGGAGATGGATGATGGGAGTACATTACCACTAATAAGTGTCTGCCACGCTGCAGACGGAGACAGAGCCTTACCTGCTGGCTGCTATCGACTCAGGGGGAGCAGAGGGGAGCAGAGCTGTCCATCCAGATTCCCTCCTCCCTGCTCAGGGGCCTGCCAGAGTCCAAGAGAAATGAAAGGCTACAGAGGGCTTCTACCTGAGGATGACAAAAGCAACGCACAGGCAGAGTCTATGCAAGTCTGGATGCTGTTTTTCATTCAACGTGTTATCATATTTTTCATTTATTGAATATAAAAAGTAGATTAGTAGACCCTGCTATATTACACAGTGATGTACAGCAACTGCTACCTTCTAATGTTTGCACCGATCCATAGAGTAAAAATGAAAAAACGGTGTTAGATAACATTTAAAGTCTTCAGTCAGACTTCACAATATTGAATGTTAGACATAGTGGCATAGTGTGATGCGCATGCATTTTTTGACAAATAAACAAAAAGGATATGCAGTGCAAGCTATCTTCTGTTAAATTTGTGCATCAGAGAACAAGAACAGCTAATCCAGAAAATAGGCGACCCCATCGCCTCGTTTGCTAGCACCGTCGACGTCACCAAGGAAGAAAAGACTAGACAGCTCTGTCCAAAGGACAGTGAGGATATATATATAAAGGATATATATTAAGCTTTGTGGAAGGAGAAGACTTTCACGAGCTGATGGCATTTGTTGAGCTGGAGTTCAAGCTCTCATCGTGGTGAACAACAACTATGAAGGTGGAGAAGATGTGTTACTTTTCTTTATGTATGATGTATTTAGTTATATGCACTCTCTTGATGATCGGCTGTGTTAGCAAAGGTGTCATCTTGCTTGTTTCGGATCACAAGCCAGGCCAACCCATTATGACAGAGGTTAGGCCTATAGCAGATGTTATTCTCTGTAGTTCAGGTCACGTTAGTTCTGCATTACTACTTAATTGTATGCAGCGTTTGCGCAAACTGGTGAACAATGCCTGAGCATGCATGTTTACGTCAATACATGTTTTGAAGACATGACATCTTCAGGCAAACAACCCCGTGGTCACAATCACACAAGTTATGTTAGCCAACATTCGCTATTCTTTATTTGTATACACAGATAGCTTGTTAGCCTTAGCTCGCTTGGTAGCTTACAGCTGGGTGGGCTAGTTTGACCAACTACGCTCACTTCAGCTTCAACTCTTTGGCAATTTTTGAATAGCGGAGAGTTAGGCATAGTCAAGGGAACAGCCAAGATTAATCCTAAAAATCACGAAATATGGAAACAAGAACTATCTTTAAACAATGACGACAGTGCACATTGAAATTCCTTCCTGTCCTTACAACTGACCAGCGGACACGCTCCGAAACCCACAAACACATCAGTGCTCGCAAATCACGTCGTGTGCTGTAATCACTAATCACCGTGTCGTCCTAATGAGCCTCTCTAATTGAACATGTGCACATGAATCAGAAATAACAGCTACAAGATTACAATCTGACTCCATTCAGCGGCCAATTAGTCACACTGAACCTGTCATCCAAACGTGTTCCCCACACTGTTAATATAGTGGGTAATTCAGGAGCCATGAGCTATGATGCAGCCATCTCTGAGAGTGAAACTGCGCCTGACATTTTCCCTCCAAAATGGAACAAGTATATACGTTTCAAATCTCGACATTTAAGAGAATATTCAAAAGACAGAACCGCTGCCATTCTTACAATCTTTCAATTAAGGGCTGAGTCTATATTATAAGCTGTCTCTTTTCACTCACAAAGGAGTTCTGATAATGGCCGTTCTGGCATTTATAAGAAAACTGCTCCCAGGGCAGGAGCTACATTTACACACCATCTTGGAGCCTAATTGGGCAAGAAGTGAAGCCCCATTAAAAAAAAAATATGGCACAATATAGTATATGCCAAGAGCTGAAACGAAGTACTCCCAAGGAGCTCGCCCATTTCAGTTAGATGTGGACAAAAGCACTGATGCTGCGGTGACAGAGTCCTGCGCATTTCGGCTTCATATAGTGACTGAGCGACGTCCATCGTTTGCTTTTTAAACGGAATGAGTCCGAAGAATTTGTTTCCATCGCATAACATACAAATTGCCAAAATATTTTTAGGGAAAACTGCAGTATAATATGATGATAGGCACTGCAATTATCCCTAAAACGACTGCTCTCTCATAATCACACACACTGTTGCTTATCACTACAGAAGAACTGCCAACTTCAAGCGCTTCACTTCAGCGGCTGTCAACGGTCTCTTCAGCTGTTTTGATATCTTATAATGAGGCTCGGCTGGATGACAACGTGACACCCATTCATCTCAAGGCGGACTGCTTCTAATTTCTTTTCTTATTTACTCCCTGTTCAGCGAAGGTCCTCGTTCTCTCGCGGGTTTCTAAACAATAATCCATCCCAAGGCTGCATATCGGTGGCAACACAAGCCATATACGCTACTGTAAACGTGGCGCCTAAACAGTGTTGGCAACGTATGATTCATTTTGTGATCTGAGGATCAATAACCAATTTGAGGATGACCTGGTGGAGAGGTTCCAGATTGCGGGGGCCCTGCGCTTCAATGTGCAGCGTAAATCTCGGGTGGTGGATGTGCTTCTAAGGCCTGCCACAGCTCCTGCTCGGTGGGGGAATGATTTATGCCTCGGTGCTGTAGCATGTCCCGTAGCGGTCGGGCTCTCAGTGAACGGCCATGGCTAATTTGAGTGGATTCAGTGAAAGAGGCTGCTGAGTGAATAGTGGGGTTGTTAAGCCACAGGGTCAGGGTGTTGCAGCCAGAGAAAGTGCAGAAAGTAATGGCCGGTGTGGAGGACAAAAAACTCAACAGTTATTAATCATCAGCTTTAGAATCATTGTTGAGGGATGAAACAAAATGTTGATCGAGCAATATATCGCGTTGCCTTGTCTTGCGATACGTTATCGATACACTGGCACCAAATATCGATATTTTTATTAGGGGTTCTAAACAAATTCCACTGCCTATTTGACCTACCAGAGTCACTACTTCATGTCTCCTTGTGGTGTGAACTTTAGGAAACTTAGAGAAGTATTTCACCGCTGGAAAGATGGCGCTTGCATGAAAACGTGGCTATGGAGTAGAAAAAGACAGGTAGGCTATTTTTTAAAATTGGTGCTAGATGACATGAAACTCGACTTCTTGACATTCTGGGTATAAAATCAGCTGTATCTTCCTTATTGTGGGGCCAACTGATCGTAACTTCAGTTTAGCTCCCGACTTACTTAAATGGAGCTAAAATAATTAAATCGTGCGGCTCTTCTACACTTTCCAAATGTAATTGTATAAAATGTATCAATTTTTCTTTTCCATCGACACGTTGTTTGTCCCTTGATTTCGTTTTTCGGGAAAAGGCTCCTATATGCTGTGTACTTACAGTCTCATCTGTGGTATTATTCGGCCCGACCCAAAATGAATAGCCCCTTTTTTTTTTTGATAAAAATTTATTTCATTACTGTTCTACTTTCTAGCAGTTTGGCCTTTCGAAAATGTTATGGCCATTTGACTTTGGGATGATGGCAAATGTTGCCGTCAGCGTGTGTGTGTGTGTGTGTGTGTGTGTGTGTGTGTGTGCGTGTTGAAGAGGCACTCAGCTAAGACTTTACGCAAATATTTGAGCGTTGTTTCATTTGACTTTTCTGATTCTGCAAAAACAAACGCCGCAGAGCAGTGAATGAATACACAGTTCCTGATTTCGACTTCTAGGTATTGCAGAATCGCTGTATCACGATACGATTGTTATCATGATACGATTGTTATCACGATACGATTGTTATCACGATACGATTGTTATCACGATACGATTGTTATCACGGGCTTTGTATCTGTGATTCCCACCTCTATTCCACTCACAGGACCTGAGTGGAGATAAACAAAAAGAAAAGGAGGGAGAGAGTGAACGTTCATGACCGGATGCGAGCAGAGAAGGTAAATGGTTGTGCCAGGCCATCATCTTCGCACCGGAGTCAATCATCCACAAAAGCACTGCAAAGAGACAATCGCTTAAATGCTCTCCTCACATCGGAGTAACAACCGCTCCGTCTGCCTGCGCGGCCTCCCGGTTCAGCACTGAGAGCAGCTCCGAGAGCCGCTTGCGTAAGCGCCAAATATGAGTGGATCCAAGGCGACAGGAGGGAGAAAAGTTAGATGGAAGGAACTCATTAGGAGCGGCGCACTCTTCTTTCCAAACCCCCGTCTCAGCAGTGCGGAGAAATTTGTGAACTGGCCATGAGTTGTGAAGGATATATCTTGTAACGCCTGACAAGGGAAAACAACCACCAGGCAGCTGATAGCTATGCTGTCACGAAGGCAAATTAAAAGGCATGAGTTTGCATGCATGTAGTCTTCGTGGCTCCGCTCACGTGAGACGGGCTCTGCAAAAGTCAATTCCCTCCCTCCGCAAGTTCTCCAACAGATCGGTTCCGCTGCCCAGCCAGATGTGAGATGGGGGGATTGTTGGTTCTAGTAAAAAAAAAAAAAAGAAAGAAAAAAGAGGTCGACTGAGGGGACGAGGTGGAAAAAAAAGGTGTGCTTCATTACGTTCTCAGCTCCCAGGTGGCCATCTGTCCCAGCAGTACTGTCCCTGTGGAGCAGAGCTGTGTGGGGTGGAGAGGAGATGATCAGAGGCCTACAGAGAGCAGCAGCAGCAGCATCCTCCAGCCCACAGCTGCCAGTGGCTCCATCGCTCTCACGACTCCGGTAACTGAACCACACGCCGTGGAGCAGCGCCCGCTTCCTGACTCCGCCAATTACAGTGACCCATTAAGAGGGAACAAACGCAGCTTCAACAGATGGGAGAACAGAGGTGTGTTCACTCGCTTGTTCGGTGAAAGAAGAGACGAACACTGCTGATACTGACAGGAGTTTTGGTGCCTCTGGTCTAAAGAGACTTTGTAAAGTTTTACAGAAGGATCAGGTAAAAGTCTTATGATGTAATTTGATACTTGTCTTACTGAAGTGTATCTGGATCATGTTGAATGTCTATAAATGTCTTTTAATAAAAGAAATGTAAATCTTTGCCGTCTTCAGGGTTTTCTTCTTCTTCGTTGTTGTCTTCGGTGTCTTCTTCTTCCTCGTCTTCTGAGATGTATTCTTCTTGACCATCATTGTCATGTTTGTCATCTTCTTTGTCTTATTTTTCTTCTTCATCTTCTACTTCTTAGCCATCGTTGTCTTCTTCTATCAGTCATCATCTTCTTTCCGTTCTTCATAGTTTTTCTTTCTTCTTATTTTCATCCTCATCTTCTTGGTCACTGTCTTCTTAGTCTGCATCGTCTTCCTCTTCTTGGCCCGTCATTGCGTCTTCCTTCTCCATCGTCCATCCTACAGTAGTTGTCGTCCTCTTGTCCTTAGTCGTCATCTTTGACATCGTCCTCTTCTTTGACCTCTTCATCTTTGTCTCCTATGTCTTCCTGTCGTTTTCTTTTTTCCTCGTCTTCTGAGATGTGTTCTTCTTAGCCAATCGTTGTCTTGTATATCATCTTTATATTTTTCTTCATCGTTGTCTTCTTTGTTATTGTTGTCTTCTTTTTCGTCATCTTCTACTTCTTCTTAGCCAACGCTGTCTTCTTCTTCTGCTTAGTCGTCATCTTCCTGTTCTTCATAGTTGTTTTCTTATAGTTGTATTCTTCTTCTTAGCCGTCATTGCGTCTTCCTTCTTAGTCTTTGCTGTCATCATCCTCAGTAGCTGTCGTCTTCTTGTCCTTAGTCGTCGTCTATGATATCATCCTCTTCTTTGTCCTCTCAATCTTTGTCTCCTACGTCTTCCTCTTTGTCGTTTTCTTTTTCTTCCTCGTCTTCTGAGATGTCTACTTCTCTCCATCTTGTTCGTCTTGTTCGTCATCTTCGTCTACTTCATCTTTGTCTTTTTCTTCGTCTTCATTGTCATCTTCTTTTTCTTTGTAATCTTCCACTTCTTTGCCGTCGTTGTCCTCTTTCCTCTTCCTCTTAGTCGTCGTCTGCTTCTTGTTCTTCATAGTTGTTTTCTTCTTAGTTTCTTCCTCGTCTTCTTCTTAGTCAATGTCGTCTTAGTCTGCATCGTCTTCCTCTTAAGCTATATTGAAGCCGCAGTCCATTTCCCGTTGTTGGGCCCATGTTGTGCATCTGCTATAAGTATTTTATGAAATGAACATACAAAGTATACTGGAGGGTTTAAGGGCGTTATGCAATACAGCTTCTTCACATGATGCTTTTCAATACATTAACTATTTTTTACTATTGGAAATAATGAGACAACAATCTGATCTATAAGAAAAAAAACAAGTTTTGTAACTGTCCCGCGCCTGCTGGTGAAGTTAACAGCACCACAGGGAACACACACACACTATGATCAACAAACACATCTCGCTGCAGAGCTCACGGGGGAGTTTTCTTCTTAAATAAACTCAATCCAGGCACTTAGAGATGCTACGAGAAATATGACAGAAGGCATTAAGAACTTAATGGGCCACACAACTGTGAGGGAACACTGTATGGCCGCCGCTCGCAGGTTCGGCTTGCGCGCTTTCGTGAGCTCATTTGTGTTTATTTACTTCCAGGAGGGGGGCTGTGGAGGCGGATGAAGGAGAAGCGGAGAGGTGCCGAGCCGGAGCTGCAAAGTAATGGCTCCATCTTTAATGAGCGGCTGGGGAAGCGCAATATCTGGTGACAGAGAGGGTCCCTCTGCCGAGTCTCTGTCACAGCGGAGAGGCTCGTCCTAAATCTCGCTCTTATTGCTACGTGCGGCGCGACAATATCTCACTCCGGAGACAGAACTTCAGGTTTTTATGGGTGCTTGGGTAATTGGAACAGCAGGAGGGGAAAAAAAAAAGGTCTAAAGCACTTGTCCGTAAAGGGAGTATATTTAAACTAAATGACTGGCGAATTGATATTGGTACTCTCTCTGTTGCCCTCCGCTCATTTGTCAACCGGATATGTTTGGTGAACCGGCATCGCTCGGCACTGGAGCGATGGTGTCATCTAAGCTACATGTGTCCTGGTGCAAATAAGCCTGTCAGTTTAGCCACTAGTTCATATGTAACAGACGACAGGACTGAGGAATGGTGGCGGCGCCGCTTTATGGCCCCCTCAAACCGCAGACAGCTGGGATGGGCACGACAAATAGGCTTTGTCTCTGTATTTTACAATTACCCCCAACAAAGAGACGGACTATATAGCATTTTGTAGCCTCTAAACTGACTCAGAGAAAAAAATAGCTGACAGAGACTCACCATTGCTTTTGCAAGACAAACATTACTGTGTAAAATAAACACAGGTGCAAAATCTTTAACTTACTTTACTTTTACTTTAACTTACCACCAGAATCAGGATATTTAAAGGCCAGGGGTGTAAAAAAAAAAAAGGGGGGCACTGGAGGGGCACCCTACTTTATCACATTTGTGATAAATGTGATAATTTGTGATTTGTGCAATCAGAAAACGGGCCAAACGTGACGTAGCTTTGCCAAAAAAAAAATGCCAATATTCTCACACAAGCCCTCCCACCAAATCACTTAATCTTCTTTAACACATCTCCGTGATTCCAAATTAAGTGTTCGGTCATACGGTGTTAAGCAGAGTGAAAAGATAAAAGAATCCATCTAAGCACTTTTCATCTCAATTAGGAGCCCGTAAATCCCCACCCCTGAGTTATGATACTTGCAATCACTTTAGCATGTCTCATTTCAGTTTTGATTAAAAAGGATGTCTCTGTAAAGACTGGAGGGGCTTTCACAGATGAAATCCAATTAACGTTCAGTAAAAAAAAAAAAAAAAAAGGCCCAGCAGGGATTCACTTTCTAACCAGGAAATCCTCAAGTCCCCTCATGTCTCTATGTAATTACAGTTTTGACACAGGAAAAAACAGACACATTTTTTTTTAATTTTTTTTATATGGTTTATTTAATAGGGACAGATACAGGTCATGTGGGTTGTACAACAATCCAACAGAAAGCATCGTAGCATTTATAGCCTTAGCTAATTTCCAATGCCCGTCCCTAGAGGGGCCTTTAAAATAACATACAAAAAACCTGTTTTTGTTTTTTTTAAAAAACATCTTATCCATACATCCAACAATATCAACGGTGTTTTCTTAATTTATCTGTGAGGGAAACACTCAAAGTAGCGAGAACGGAACTCTTTTCTTTCACGCTCCACGTACATCCTGTCCGACTTCCAGGAGAGGGGGCCCAACAGTGACAGCTCCATAACGAGCCCAGCGCAACGGCGTGAGCCTAGAGGTCCACTCTGCCAGAGCTGCTCTGTAAAAAGCACCAAAGGCACATGGCAGACAGCTCCCTCCTCTCTGTGGACACGCAGAGTCAACCTGCGACACGTGACGGGGCTCCCTTGCCTCCAAGCCACTCGCTTCGGATATTCCCCAAAGTGCACTGTCACAAAGTCCTCACACACACGTCAAGCTCTCTGAAGGCTTGAGGTTCCCCTTCTCTGAGTACTAACCACGAAATTTAGCGGTGGAATGTAACATCTACTAAAGTGCTGATCATTTTCTGCTTCTTTACACCTCGACTTCACTACATTTTGGGAGCCAGTGCTTTCACACTAATGCTTCACTCCTTATAATCTTGTGATGAGTATTTTTCTAATATGGACCATACTCGCTGCCTCTCCACACACGGGGAGAGCTGACGGTGATCCCCTGCAGGTGAGACACTGACTCAAGTACCTCAGACAACCCCACTTCAAAAGACCCGGACTATCCCTTTAAGTAAAAGGTCTAAGTTCTTCTTCCGCCACTGCTGTAGTTTTATTTTTTTGATTATTCATGTAGCAGACCAGTCTTTCAAACTGCTGGTTTGGTCGACCAGCATTACAAAAAACACATTTTAATGATATAAAACAGAAGAACGCAGCAAATCCTCACATTTCAGGAAGATGGAACCAGTCAATTTGGCATTTCTGCTCCATAAACGTCAAAATCGATTGACATCTAATGAACTAATTGACCATTGGTTTGAGCCCTACATCCAATGAAGTAAAACACGCTCAAACTTATTTGCTTGACTTTTGTTTTTTACTCCTAGTTAACGACATGTCGACATGTGTTGGAACCTAATAATATCCTGAAAATGATCAAGGCAAAACGCCAGTAAAATGTCTCCTTTGAAATGTGAGGGGAGCATCTGTCTCTCGCACCTCTGAAACCCGGAGAGAGACATCTGCCTGATGTGGTATCATGCCCAAAGTGCTCCACGATCAACATGTATGTCATCATCGATATGTATTCTTGCACTTACGCTCACCCTCTGCAGATGATGATGATGATGTAAATATCATCTGTATCTTTTCAATAAAAAAACAATAACTCAACATGTGTTTCGCATTCCCCTAGTAAGCTTCCGGTAGCACTGTGAAATCTCTGCCAGGGAACTGATAAATATATTTTTCTCTTTTTGAAATTATGATTGGTCCTGTGTGGACTCGGCGAACAGATGGTGTTATCTACCTCATGGGTGGAGGGAGCAACAAGTGTGCAATTAAAGGCCTGAAGAGGTGCCTTCAAGTTCAAAACAGAAACACTCTGAAAAAGTGAACCAAGTCGGCCAAATACCGCGAGATTAAAAACGTCATATCTGGCGCATTTAAAGTTAAATCTGGACGTCTAGAATGCTAATATATGCTAAAAATGAAATGCATGAAAGCTAATGAACAGTTCATGCGATTTTAAGTGGTCAGCGGTATGAGGACTCTCCCTGAATTAACAGCGCTTGCACACACACTTGGAGGCAAATCTTCTTTTCACAATCGCCTATCCAGCTGTTTTTCCCCCGCTAAATACGCTGAGGTTGGAAGTTTAGCGAAGAAAAACAGTGTTCAAGAAACTCAAATGAGCATAAGCGACACAAGTTGTAAGTCATCTTTGCCGGGGCCACTCCGCCTTAACTCTTCTGCGAAAGCAAAAAAACAACAACAATGGCCTCCCTCCATCTTTCATTCAAGCTGAGTCAGTATCAATCACATGACACTCCAGTGATAGATAGGCAATCTAATAACACTAGGAGCAAAAAATAACTTCGCTCACTCAATCCTTGACCTTACGGAGCGAGCAGTCAGTTTGGTTAAAAGCCACAGCTATCACATAAAAATGGATTTTCTCCCTTTCGGATCAATCGCGGTGGAAACATTTGAACTAAAATGGCCACAGAAGGCTGTCACTAATAAATAATCGCTGTTGGATTTATACAGCGCCGCCCCTCCGCCCTCCTCAAGAGCGGCCCATATTTAAGAGGCTTTTTCTTTTCTTTTTTTTGACTGCCGGTTATTTAAGATTCGAGGAAAAGACAATGCAAGCAGGTTTTTTTTTTTTTTTTGGGAGCAGTGAAGGAACTGCCTTTGGAAGAGGAACCATCTCAGCATGTGTAGAGCCGGAGGAGGGACACAATTACCATCAAACGATGGCGGCAGTGACACCGCTGAGGCGCCACACAGGACACAGAGGAAGTGGTGAACATTTAGGTCACGCCGAGTTCAAACATGCTCGCAGCTGCAGCGGGGAGAGCTGAAGACATTTACAGACGCAGCAAGATTTGTTTAATCGTGATGGCACAGAATTGATTTAGCAGAAGAGCGGTGTTTCAAGAACACGAGCGTGACAAGGCAAACATCCCGTCTGCGGAGGAGTATCAGAAGTACTGATGGGAGTGTGGCAGAATATTGTCTTGAATCTCAGTGGCTGTAAATTTTGTCTAATAATGATGATTAGGGTTTAGCAATCAGGGCAAGTGTTTTTCCTGCCAGCACATTTAGTGCTTTTCTGACTTTTGTGAGCAAGATTTGATTTATAAGAGATATCGGGGTGAGGTCAGATGCCCGTTATTGAGACTTGGGTGCTGCAGAGGAGGTAAAAACAACAGTGTTGAAACATCGACATATGCTTCCTACCTGTAAAAGTAACTATTACAATATATTTGTCATATCCACACCATTCTTAACTTTAATGTTAGTTGAACGCCTTGACTGCCCGACGCACTTCCATCATATCAGTGGCTTGCGTCATTCATTCATCATTAAAGTCTAACGTGTACAGGCAAGCCAGCGGAGACGCGGGAGGATAATGTAAGTAGCTATCTAGCTAGTTTAACGCAAAACTCTAGCCAAAATGCAACCTAGGCTATATGAGTAAAACCTTCGTGAAAAAGCATAATTACGACGAAAGAGGCACTTTTAAGATTTACCATAGTTTCGTTTTTGGGCAAGCTAATTTTCAATGGAGTGCTACGGGCACTCTTACGCTAGCATCAAAATCACTATTTTTAAAACACTAAGAAGACTCAACACAACATTAAACTTTGCTTGTATTATCACCAGGGTCTCTACACATGAACATGAACATTGAGAACATTGTTTGTGCACAGAGTTTACTAAAAAGAAGGTTTTTGGAAAACTCACGTTAGCAGATGTTTCCTCAGCTCGCTGTCATCCTGGCAGCCAAGAAGTTTCCATCTCCGAATGTGACGTAACATGGAGGACAGTTAAGGTGGACCGCTACTGTCTTCCGGCAACAACTATCCGGCTTTTTATTATAGTATTGTTTCTTATATGAGGCTCCTTTTTCAACTTCAAGGTCAATATTGTTTTGTTCATATGGAACTAGGCTTTAGGAGCGGTCCACCTTAACTGTCCTCCATGTTATGTCACATTCGAATATCGAAACTTCTCGGCTGCCAGGACGGCAGCGAGTAGAGGAAACATCTGCTAACGTGAGTAGTCTAAAAACTTTCTTTTTTGCAAACTCTGTGTACACAAACAATGTTCTCAATGCCCGTGTTCATGTGTAGAGACCCTGGTGATACTACGAGCAAAGTTTCATGCTGTGTCAAGCCTTGTTAGTGTTTTAAAAATAGCTATTTTGATGCTAGCGTGAGAGTGATCGTAGCACTCCATTGAAAATGAGCTTGCCCAAAAACGAAACTACAGCAAATCTTAAAAGTGTCTCTTTCGTCGTAATTATGCTTTTACACGAAGGTTTGACTCATAAACACTTCCAAAAAAAAAATCCTATGCAGCATTTTGGCAAGACTTTTGCTTTAACACACATTAGCTTCTTACCCTCCCGCCTGTCATTACAGCTAGCTGCAGCTCATTTCTGGTTTAGCTTCCAGCTAACATGAATGGGGATAAAAAAAAATTCAGTTGTATGGCTCCTCTTCTCTTTAATTTCATTAGGGTTGTGGTGGTGAAAAGACTATCCACAGTTTTACATAAGCTTCTTTCACAATGTACGCTTACGGGAACGAAATCAAAATTGAAATCCTGGAGCTCTTCCTGGGGGTTTGTAGCTAACCCTCTCTCAACCCTAGCTTAAAAATGGCTAATTCTGATATAGGAAAAAATAAGAGCTGCTTGCTTTAGGTTTGTACCTTTAGCGACCAGGGTAGGCATATACTGTCAGCCTACATCTGGTGAGTCTGACTACTATGTAATGTGAGCAAACATTATTTCATAAGTGATTCCTGAATACAAAGGTCAGTGTGGTGTGAGTCCCATCTGCAGGTGTAATGGATTTATCACTACTGTATCTTCTAACCTTTGCCCTGATGTTAATCAATGAACCCATATTTTAAAATGTAAGTTTTTTTTGTCTCATTTGACGTTAGAATTGAGGATTTTTGCATGTTAGCTATCTCTTCTAGTACCAATCGAGTGTAAAATAGTAATAATTCATGACTTATGCTCCAAGATTAGACTCAATTGCAAATAAGCTGCATCCCACAATCACTCTCAACGCCCCAGGTGCACTGTATGTGCAGCATCCGTCTTTTTTCCCATAGTATAAGATTCTTATCATGCAAAGGACAAAGTATGAATAATTAGCAAAAGGGAGCTCATGACAACGAATCCTATTTTTGTCTTATATCTTCCCGTCCAAACAAATGTAAGCCACAGCTCCGAGGGCTTCATCAAACATATCAATATTCAGCTGATAATGCCTTTAATCTGTGGCCAAGAGAGCCTCGCAGAGCTCCTCCAAACACTACAGGGAGTTCACACTAATGATCAAAAATGATCAGGAAATGTGAAGTAAATAGCTTGTAATGAATTTAAATAGGCCTCCCCATTTATAATACAGCACCCTACATTATCAGAGTTGACCCTCTAGGATGGAAACAAAGTAAAAGTGGGGATTTTATATGACAGTGTCATTCCAAATTCAGAAAGACTCTAATGAGGAACTGTTTGATGCATTTTAGTCGTTCTCTGGGGTCCATTGATAATTCATCCACTAGAATAAGAAAAACTTGGCATTGATGGTGCTGTATGATAAGTAAATTCATATGTAGATAAATATTGACTGGATTAAGTCAAAACAACATTAAAAAAATACAATTTGTGATCGAATGCAATAAACAACAAAAACGTGTCTACAAGCTGCATTATTTACTTAAGTTTTCGATCCTCAACTGCAGTACGGTGATGTGTCAAAATGTGATCATGTTCGAAAGACTAAGCAGTGTTTGGGACTTTATAACAGATGGTAGCCAAAAGGTCAACGAAACACATGGGGCTCACTGCAGAGGGATCAATCCAGTCGGATACCCCTCTGTGAGCATGGTGGATCCCCTCGGGTGAGATGCCACCAAAGGCTTTTTTTGAACTCTGCACGCTTCAAAGAGGGACCCCCCCCCCTCTACCTCAAGTCCTGGTTCCATGGAGGCAGGCAGCACCAAGCTTAGAGACACCTACACCCTCGTTCATTCACTTACAGGCTCCCAGGAATCCATTCAGCAGCGCACACAAAATTATTTAACATTCAACTAAAATTATTTAGTCAGTAAACTGCTACTGACAGAGAACAGGCTCATTAGGCCTAAAACCAAACCACCACACAATGAGGGGTAATGTGTGTGATCAACAAACCGTAATTTTCTACCTGGAAGCAACTGTTGTTGTTGATGCAAAATCACAGTCTTTAGGCCTTTAGGGGGCAGCATATCACCAGAGTAACTGCAAGCTGCTGCGAGCTGTAGCTAACTTTAGCAAGTTAGCTCTGTTAGCCAAGCAGCTCACCAAGCACCGGGTATTGGTGTTGTTTACTTGGACTGTTGCTTTCAGTAGTATTTTCTTTCAGGCCTAGGGCGGGGGACGACCCAGCACGGAATGCTGGTGGGGAGTGGCGCTGGAATGAGGACCAAAACCAAAGCTTGGAGTGTGGGCAACAGAACCAGGCTAAACAACATCTCAGTAAACAAGGCTCAATTGGGACTGAACACAGCCTCCAAGATCAAGGGAAGCCAGGTCTGATGACTGGAATACTGTACAGAGGTGATTTACAGCAGATCCTACCAGGACTGCAGCAGGTGCAGGCAAGACGTAAAGCATGAGAGGAACGAGGGGGCAGTGCATCATATAGTGTCCACCTCCAGAGCTACATAGTCTATTGCCTCTTGAGGAGAAACGTTGTATTACGAGACCGACTAGCCAACAGCTAGCTAGTTAGCATGCTAATTTCAGTATATATCTCTGAAAATACAATAATGTCAAAACGTTTACTTATTCACATTGCTTTGATAAAGCTGTTTAATTATAAATGTTTTGAATTAACATTTTTAAATACAGTATTGCACCTTTAAAACTGACTGCATGTCTTTAAATCTGAATACAAAGTGCCAAAGGCAGCTTCTTCCTGTTGCAAATAAAGCATTTCATCCAGCAAGGACAGATAAATCATCCAGGAGCCCCACTGCCAGACTCTCTCCTCTGACTGGATGTTCTATGATCTACTCTTTACTTAATGAGATGTCATGTGCAGTTTATATAAAAGGTATGACCTTATTAAACTGTGAGTGAAAGGGTGAAGCAATAGCTGGGGAAGGATAAATGGCAAGGCTGTGTAGAAACTCATTTTGCTCATGGGACAGAAGCCCTCATTCTCCATTGTTCAGAGATGTATCACTGACATTTGTGGTTCCATTCAAATGGTGCTTCACCATAAAACAGAGGCAATATTAAACATTTGAATATTCCTTTTTGTTTAAACTGATTTTATTTAGAAAAACAATCTTTTCAATTCAAGCGTGTAGGAGGCCTACAAATAACAGATTAACACTGCAATCAGTTGTAAAATACAAAAAACAAACATCAAATCAAATTAAGTGCATCTATGTTCTTTGGTCTGTTTATCACATACAGCAAAGAACTCAAAGAAATGGATCCATGATTGAAACTAGAATTTTGCATGAAATGCAGAAAGTAAGAGATTATTTCCCAAAGAGCTGGGCAGCACTTTAAATCAAACCTTTTTTCCTGAGACCGCTCCAAGCTTTCCAAACCCAGTTCTTGTTATTCCTTTCCTTTAACTTGATTTCTGACAGCCAATTCAATTAGGCTGGATATGTGTGGGTGTGAAATAAGGCAACATGACAAACTCCGAAGATGGATGGCAACCTTTGCTTCACCATTAAAATCACGATTGCGTCGTATTGAAGCTCAGTCCATTGGCGTATTACCAGCAGCAGCAAAATGAACACAGCCAGGACTGCAGCGCCAGACAGGGTCATAACTAATCACCTTCTGCTGTTCAGTTGTTCTCGAAAAGCGTCTGCATGCTGGATTTTCATTTTCAGCTGCCAGTGGCGGACGACCACATTTGGTATATCCAAAACTGTTAATCAAGAGTCTGTCTAGTAACAAAAATTGAGATAAAAATAAAGCAAAATGCGGACTGAGAATTATTTAATTCGGTAAGTGTTTTGTTTTCTGACGATAAGGCGCGGTGACTCATCAGCCACCTGACCTTAACGGCCGTCTGCAGGGACGTGTTGTCTGGCCGAGCCCCTGTCGGAGTCATCTGGCGCCAGGGAGGAGCTGACCTGTTGGTAGATGAAGGAGTAGAGGCTGACATCAGGGCGCCGACTGAGGCAGCTCTTGCACACTGAGCTGTAGTACTGCCCCAGGAGATCATACACCACCCCTGTAACGGAGACAAGGAGATTGTGTATGTTGTCTGGTCTCTACAGTGGACTGATATCACAGCAAGCAAAATATGGACTTCAGGATTAACAATCAAGAAGAAATCTTATTCTAAAAACAAGAAATATTAATCCACAACATAATTTATCAGGTTATTATTTCATGCATCACACAAAAAATGCTGGCTTACAGTTCACTGCTGCACGTAAGCAAGAAGCAGGCAGTGCAGTTGTTTTGACTTACCGACACTGATCTTCCTCTGAGTGAGGAAAGACTGCATGTTGTGGACATCTGTCATGAGCTGGCTGTCACCAAAGGTGAAATAAGCCACATCTCGGCCCGCCTCAGCAGCTGCCAGCATCTGGAGCAGAGCTGGAGAAAAAAGAAGCTGGTGGTGAATCTCAACAGAGAGAGTGGCTTCACTACAGTGCATTGAAACAGACGCAAATCAGATCAAATTCTCATCTTCTCGCTTGTAAAAAAATACAGCATTGTTTAAATAATCAAAGCTATGAGGAACTGATGCCATTAAAAAGTGTGCAGCAGCAGACTCTGTTGCAGGTACAGTAAAAGGTAAGTAATCGGGGGAATAGGTCCCCGCCCCCACTGAGAAGTCGGGATTAGTTACAGAGAGAGGCCAGGTCTGGCCCCGGAGAGCTGTGAATATTTTAAGAGACTGGAAATACGTCTGCTGATTAATGAAGGTTGGGACAGTGGTTACGTTAACGAGCAAAACTGAATCAACGCTTTCAGAAAAGGGGACTAAGCTGAATGTGTACACTTCAGCAGTTTCTCTCCTCTGCCCTGTTTTTTTTTAACTGCTTTGTTCAAATGATGATCTGACAATTAAAAAAAAAGAAGGTGAGGCCACAGAAGGTAAACCAAGGAGAACAGCATGTGAATAACGCAAGCCTTCCCATGAGGCATGCCATTAAGCAGACAGCAGGCACCTATGGAGAGCTGTTACTTATGATAGCTAATTAACAAATATTCATGGATGTATAGTTTGCGAGCACAGTGGCTCTTAAGTGAGAAAAGGAGGTACTACTGCAAACAGTCAGCATAAACTCTCCAGAAGCTCCCTGCTCAGTGACAGTGATACAAGGCTCAGACCAAAAGCTGTAACGGATTGATGGACTCGAGCTGGCGATCAATTTCACTATTAATGAAACATATTAACTTTGTCATTTGATCAATAGAAGGAAGGCGACGAATAGGCCTTAACTAAATGAACGCATTCCTGGAAGACAAATGGTTGCCCACACTGATGCGCTGGAGCCTTTCAATCTGAAATGTATTCTGTTACATCCAGATAAGAGAATCCGCTCAGACTGCCAAGAGCTCTGAGCAGATCTGAGTAAATTTCTTCTCGAGAGCTACTGACATGAAGCTTTACGTCAGTGCTTACCTTTCAGACGCGTGTCCCCCCCAAAAACACCACATCCCCAGTTTCCTGTGGCCACCGCTGCAAGGTTTTCTTTTTCTTCATCAGGGCGAGCAAAGCCACAGTATGCCTAAATGAGGGAGAGTAAAGGAAGGATGAGACGCAACATGGATTATCACTAACTACAAAACAAAACACTCGATACAGCTTTTGATACCAATATCATATTTTTACATTTTTCATATTTTTATTTAAATTAAAAAACCCTACACACAGTGCCTGTATAGAAAAAGTCAATTAATACACACCAACACGCTTGTGAAATTGTTCTTATCTGTGATTATCAGGGCAGTTAGGTAAAGTTTGAACAAAAAGTAAAAGGACATTAATTACCACAATTAAAGAAAGATTGTGGATGCCTTCACAATGAATCATGATCTGAAATTGTCAGATCGCTGGCTATACGTGCTGTCAACAGCAAAATTACGTATTTAGTGGGAAGGCTTAAATTTTGGACAGTCAAATAAAGGAACAGACGATAAATATAATGCACTAAGTAGCAAATATGAAGCGATTTCAGATAATGCCACTGCCTCAGAGTGAGCAATAAAAAAATTATGAATGGAGCAGCTTTTCTTGGGATGACATTACATCAAATCTTTAGCCATATGAGACTTGGCTGCTCATGTAAGTAACAGCGCTGTCGAGCCTCAGGTCCTGGGATCACCTTTACTGTTCCAGATCACTGGTATGTTTTCATAAGAACCTGGCGTACAGAACGTCTCCATCCTATCAAACATAAATGCGATATAGAAAAGCAACAAAGTAATTTCATTTCCCCGGAGGCCTGTGCTTGACACATCATTCAGTGCAAGAACACATAAAGGTTGGTTGGCCTGGCTGAGCATACATTTTGTTTGAACATTGTGTCATTTGGTAATATTGCGTCATTTCACATCACTTGCCTCAACTGAATTGCCACTGGTGTAAAACTGGTGTGGGACATTTTAATAACAGCACATTACAGACTAAACACATGCGCAGCAACAAGATATGACAACATGTCCGGTGGGCTGTACCTCACATGAGAAGTAATGAAAGTCCTGAATGAGCCCTGGGCGTCAATTTCCACATTATAAATTAGGTGAATAGTGAAAATGAATTGTGAGTGCCCATCCTCCCTCTGACCAGTCATAAATTCTTCCTTCGAAAAGGGCAGATGTGACAGTTAGCTGAACAATATTCGAAACGCGATTGATCTTCACGTTGGTGCATCCTTCACACCCTTGTCAGAGCTGTCAAACTCCTCCATGTTTTCTGACAGCAGACTTGACAACATCAACATCTTGATTCTCTATGTATGAACGGATATCTCTGTCTGAGAAGATTGCAGACATGCTCAAAATTCTATTTAAAATACCTGTGATGTAAATGTAACCATTTGGATTGATTATCCTGAGGTCATTTGTGTTCATTATAATTCATTCTGGGCCTAATGGACAGTGTAATAAGTAAGATTAAGCTTATTCTCAACAATTGTGACAATCTATCAGTCTGTATTACATACATGTGACACTATTATTCAAATAATTACCCTAAAAATAGTAAGTGAGAGTCAGTGTAATCTCAGCTGACATTTCTGATTATCAACCAATTAGACTGACACTAAAGTCATTAAATCTTTGTAAACCAGACATGAAGTGTAATGGCAATCAAGGTTAAAACGCAAAGATTACTGCAGTCATGAACCGTTGAAGAGATTATGGAAGATCAAAGCGTAACATCAAAGTGGGAGACCGCCGCCACATTTCCTCTGCAATAAATTATACAAGCTGTTCATTTGTCCACAAAACAAAAAAGTGCACGTACAGCAGCACTTAACAGTTACTAACACTGGTTTTCCAATAAGCTGACACCACAGTCGGATCTAAACCAGTGCCAAGCACAAGAGCAAAAGGCAAGACACTGTAAAGTTTGTTTTGTGATGTGTAGAAAACCAAACTTAACAGAAAGACACGAGAAAGAGACAAAAAATACTCAAAAGTAATAACAGATTAAGAAGTAAAAGATAACCTTGTTGAGCTCTCGGTTGATTTTCTCAGGGTGAAACTGTTCAAGAAAGTTCTTGAAGTGCAGCGCATCAATGGCCACAATCTCCGTGCATCTCCTCTGCCAGTCATCTCTGAAACAAATCAAAGATTGGTTTTGCACCATTTTAGATACAACATAGCAACTGGGCTTCGGTTCAGCAAGGCGATTATTTCGTACAGTTACAAACACATTGGAAACAAGAAGTTGAACAAAATAAAGTCAATAAACCCGAAAGAATTCATGCTTTGTGGCTGTTTTCTTTAAGACATCGAAAGACACAATTTAACATGATGATGGCGCTAGACGAATGGTCAGAAAATCACCACAGTTATTAGAGTTCAGCCTGAAGGAGACTGTCTGCACCAAATTCTATGGCAATCAATCCAACAGTTGTTTCACTGAACAGCTGAAAATGTGAACATGATGAGGGGCTACAGGAACCAAAAGCAGGATTTATGATGACCATGAATGTCTGTACCAATTCTAAAGGCAGTCTATCCAATAATGGTAGGGTATAGAGTAGTGATGCACTGATTTATTAGCCAAACATCAGAATAAGGTGTATTCCCTGTAAGCCTATAGGCACAAAAAACCTATTCGGTTCACCAGTAGCATGTTTGTCTATTGTGTTACATCAATTTTGTGTTGGCACATTCATGAGCAACTGCAATTATCACATCCCTGCTATCAGTTTGCAAGGCTGTGTAAATTCTTATCATTGACATAAAAAAAAACCTCATCAGAAATCAGTATTGGCATCAGTTATTGGCAGCTTCTTTCAAACATTAGTATTAGCGCATACCTACTGTTAAGATAGTTCAGTTTGGGCCAAGTAGGCATGCCAACCAGCCAACCAATATTGCCTTCCCATACGTTACTGTGGCTAAGAGGGTTTGACATTAAGGGGTGAAACACTGCATACAATTAATGTTTCAGATTATAAACTTACTATTTAATCTTAATCAAAGTCGAATAAATACCTTGGAGTTACGTCCTGGTGACTGCCAGTCCACTGATAGGTCCGAGCATACCCTGAGTATTCACTGTACTGCTGTGTACCTGTAATAAGAAACAGGGACTTTAGTCTCACACCACTGCAAAGCTGGAAATAAAGAATATTTCTAGAGTTGTTTAGGTGCTAAGGCACATAACATCCAGTGTAGACACTCAGAATGCAAAATGGAAAAAAATGGTTTAAGAAAAATAAAAAACGGGGTTTAAATTTTGGTACACAAAAGAAAGCAAAGTTTTGCTGAGGTGTCCAACAATACAAATTGCTGTAAAAATTCATTATAATAACAAAAGGTTTTCGGGGGGGTCTTTTCTGTGGCGATTCTGCCTGATGCGATCAAATGAAACAGGAACAGCTGTCTCCTGACAAGAGGAAGGTCAAGCTATTAGCCCCCTCCCCCTTGAAACAACGTGAGAGGCAGCGGCTGACCGCCAGCCCACAGGGGAACACTCACCGTGCGGTAAAACAGGGAGCGGAGGGTGGGGAGGCAACAGCACAGTCAAACAAATGAGGCCACAAATTAACTTCCCATTCATTAGCGCTCATTAGTACCTGACTGTTGAGAGCACTCGCTGAGATTCTTCATGCTGCAAAGTCACTAAACCAAGTGATTAGTAGTGGGGCCTTGTTCAGCAGGTATGAGGAGGTGAACACGGGGGAAGGGAATCTCGAGAGCGCTCTCCACTTGACAGATATTTTACTAATAACCAGCTTGCCTCACTTTCTTTTCTTTTTTTTAAGTAATAAGCAAATTGACTGTTTGAAAGCAGTGGAGTACCTAATCTATGTTACCAGCGTGCCATTAAAACAAAACTGATAAGCTAAAAGCAGAATGGGCTATGTAACAAATGACCAAAATTGATAACAGTGGTCAAAATCCAAGCAAGAAAGACAATATGAGAGGATATCGAGGGGCTGCGACATCTTTTTTTTTTTAAAACGCGGCTTGCACCAGCCCGGAAGCTAAATGTCAAATATTGTATCCACACTGAATTGGGAGCTTTAATACTACTAAAACAATATCTAGACAAAAAAAGAGGTAAAAGCTGTACAAAGTGATATAATCTGCTGGTTCATAAGATTTCTGGACAGCAGCATAAAGTCGAGAAATATCTTCTCTCTGATGGCATGAAAGTTTCACTGATGCATAACAGCAGCCAACTGGCAAACTAATCCCATCCTGTTTATTTGGAGAGCCTCTGATGAGATGTATGTACAGAGCAGCTTAGACAGCATATCATACTGATGATTACTGAAACAATTCAATTAACTCAGTGAGCAGCAACAAGAGAGAGTATATGTTGGTAACAACTGAATACAATAAGTTGCTTTGACAATATCTGTAAACATCCTTGTATCATTAGAAATTAGATATAGAAATGTACAGCACGTTTAGTAAGGAAAGGTTACATTTACTCGCGTATGTTTTTTTGAATAAATTGTAGGTCTGCTAATGCTCTGTTTTAATACTACAGCCATGCTTTCACATGACTAAAAGCAGGAAAAGTTATTTATTACTCAAGTACTTTTGTACTCTGTTCGAAGTCATTTTTGATGTATACTTTTACTTGCATAACTGATGTTTAACACTTCCGTCGTCAAACTAAATGGTTCAATGCAAACCATGCACACACCTGACCTTCACTGATCCACCAAAAATATCAAACTCTATGATCAACTATATTTACGTTTGAAAGGACCGACCTTCACGAACAATATTAATTATGATTGAGATTTTTCTAATCCAACCCTATCTTCTGTGGAAAGATCAATCTAGGCCAAGGGAAGATGTGTCTGGTTTTCAGAAATGATTTAAAAATAACAAATAGTAACAAATAGGTCACACAGAAATCAGCAGGTTTAATCACAATGTTTCGGAAGGTTGTTTCATTCATGTGTAAATACATCGAAACAAAGTGTCTCATATTTGTGGTGGGCTGGAGACTGCGAAATGTCAGGGGTGCATCTCATTGCCATGTCGAGGCAACTGACATCATCAAACATGGATAACACTGTTTCCACCATTACAAAAATCATAGTACTCTACAATAAGATTAACATTAAGAGGTTTCTTTTTTTATAAATCCATAAATTGGCCACCACTGGTTTCTTTGAAGACTATTTTCAACCATGTAAACCACCAGTCACACTGATGATTAATAAGACAGCAAGATTTTGTGCAGAGTCAAGAAAAATTTCCACGTGTCTCCTGCTTACGTCAAGCTGCAATGCATTGTCTTGGTCAGTGCTGTCATCAATGAGTCATATGACTTCTCCTTGATATGGTTTATACTTTTGACCACCCCAATGCCAGCCAGATATCTAGCAATCAAGGAAAATTCAATTAGGTCTGGGCACTTTTGCAAATTTCAGAGCAGAGGTAAGATCCATTAGCTTCCCTACTGTATGCCAAAAGGTATCACTGGGGAGAAAGATTTACAACATGGCCACAAAACAGCGAAGGCATGGACTTTCTTTTTTTCTTTTACAACGGGGGACAAGAGATACGGGCATGGGTTTAATAAAGATGATGGAATGGAAGAGTCCATTAGCGGAGCAGGTCTTGGGCAGGTCTTCCAGCTATAATTAATTCTGGGCCCCAGTAATAAAGTTAAGTGGTGTAAGTGGAAGCAAGGGATAGATGGCCGGGAAGAAGTCTGAAGGTGACTCTGCCAAAGCGAGAAGACCTGATGCAGCGGTATGACTGCTGATCAGGAGGGCGGAGGCTCTGTTGCCTCACTTCCTGTTCTAATCCAACACCCTTGTTATGCAATGCTGAGGCGATTTCGACAAGACATTTGTTTTCCTATCCTGGAATGTTTTTACTTCATTTTGCCAGAGGGGCTTGGGATTAAATGCATATCCATACATCTGTTTAATTCATGCAAGTTGTAATCGGAAAGTGCTCACAGGATTTATTTAAGCAGCAGTAGTGACTAAAATTATTCTATTGTTGCAGAATGGCACCTGGATTTGTGTAGACTTCCTTCAGCTCAGACTAGTGATGTCTATGTTACATAACATGAGTTTTCTAACCTCTTCATCAAATGCAATCAAACAGCATTAGTCCAGACAAACAGTGTCAGAAAGATAAATAAAAAAAAGAAGAAGAAAAGCACAGACAGGAACCATCAGCCTCCTGCTGAGACTCCTTCAGTCAAGCTCTTGTTACTGGGTCTACTGGCTTGCCCAAACATTGTTTGTTTCAACCACTCAATACTGAAGTCAATGGGAATTACTCAGCAGAGAGACCCAACAGAGCAATCAGTACAGCCCAATCTCCAACTCCAAACTGATGCAACTCTCCCTTTTGCAGCCAATCAAAAGGAAACATTTGACAAGGACAGATTTGGAAAACAGGGCAATTGCCAGGAAACATCCTTTTGCCTCTTGCTGAGCCAGGATGGGGTAAATTGGAGGTGTGAAATGTGCATTCCATGCTGTGTGTGACTAGAAAACACCCACCATGTCTCTTCTGTCAAATCGTAGGTCAAGCATGAGAAAAGTGAAGCCAGGACATTATTGATCTAATCTAGATCAACAGACTAAATTATGAATAATTGAATAGCAGGATTCCTTCAGAAAATATGTAAATTATTGTTACATAAACAAAGTGTGAGAGAGTTTTTGTACACTGACCTGTGATGATAAGACAGTCATTATGATCCAGGGCTTCAGTGAAGAGGCGAGAAACAATAAGCTCAGGATTGATCAGGAAGCGGATTTCCTCTTGAACTAGACCAGAACTGGTGACTCCTCCTCCAACAAACTTGTTGGCAAAATCCACCTGCAAATCAAAACAGATGACTGATGATGAAATAAATCACAGTGGAACATTCATGCCCCTGCAGTATCTACTGAACTGATAAATCACGTGCATGTACTGTTATGAAGCTGAACAGCAAAAATCTAGATCACCAATTTACGGAGCCAGCATACGACTGAGGGCTGCGCAGAAAAAAACATTAAACCTGTCGTGCATTTGTGCAGATAACTTTAACTTTCCCTTCAGGACCGAAAAAGTAAAAGTTATTCTATTTTTCCTCAAACGTCCTTTTCTGCTTTTAGGCTCAGACACACCAAACGAACATCAAAGGACTAGTGACGACAAAGGCTGAAATGTTGCCTCAAATCACCTGTATCTCAGCCAAAAAGCAGCACTTGAACCCACCTCACAGTCTACAGCCAACTAGCTTGTACATTCAGCGCCTGCATGAGAGGAAATACCTCTCCATACCACCAGGTAGCAGTAGTCTGTATTTGCCATTCAAAAGGGCAAAAAGGAAGACTCAGGACTGCAGATAAACAAATAATTGCCGTGATAAAGCAGCATTTTTCGACACCACTCTTGCTAATATAGATTCTTCTACCCAAAAATATGTCAGTTAAAAGAGGTTGAAATGGCCATACAGAGGAAGTGAAAAATGACAAAGGTCTTTGTTGCTTTCTCTTCTTGTGCAATGATGATCTTATCTGAACAGCCAAACAGAGTTATTGCTCTCAGAGAAGAGCTCAATCAGTTCAAAAGCTGCAGACAAGGGCCAACTAGTCCTGAAGATGTGGGACACACCAGAACAACTAGGGCCACAGTCGCTCATGGACAGGCCTGATGTAGACCGATGCTTGTTAATGCGCTTATACAGCGTCTATTCTGTAGTGGCTTTTCAATGTGAATTATATTCTATACTGCTGAGTCTTCCACCAAACGTGCCATCTTAAGCATTAGCACAAATGACAGAGTGGATGATTAAAATAACATGCCTTCATTTAATATCACATTAGGTGCTGCACAAAATGGGTTGCCATTGGTCAGTAGGCCGCACTTTGAGAAGAATTATCTAGATGAAAGTTACTGTACATATTTTGAACTGTGACATTATATTTTCCCAAACTTGGATGACAGGAGTAAAACACGTCATGAAAGGGTCTCAGCCCTTTCTCATTTGTGATAGAATCCCTGAAAACCTGACTGGGAAGGTGGCCTCAGGTGCTGGCATTACTCAGAAATCTGTCCCCTGTGCCAAAATGCTCGCCAGACGAGCAGCACTTAGGTAGGCTGCTGCCAGTGGCAAAAGATCAAAACGAGAGAGCAGTCCTGCAGTCTAAGTAAACATCTCCCTCCAGTCACAACATGCTGTGAAATTGACTGCTGACTGATGCCCCGGACATCCTTTGCTGCTTGTGTTCCTGCAGGTTCGTGGCCGGATCAATCGTGACACTGATTTACTTGTTTATTTCGGTCTGTTTATGATTCAAAAGAAAAATACGCGTCTCATTGCGCCAGCTCAGACATAGGCACGAAAACTCATTGTTTTAGTCGTGAAGCAGCCATGTGGAACATATATTCCAATTTCAAGACTGACAGTTGTTGCTCATTGGCCTGTAGACAGCCCAGACCAACCCCGTCACAACCCGAAGGAAGAAGCTGCAAAGGAGCAAGCTGCAGTCTGAGAGCAGATCTCCCCAAACTGGTCACTCAATTCTGGGACAGCAAGCCAACCTCCAAAGTCTGCTTTGACAGGCTGTCAACATCACCCCACCCCAGCAGAGCATCCATCAATCCAGGCCGCGGCGTGCCCCGGAGCTGGTCATGTGTGCACGTCAACTGTCAGCTTGTGGCAACTGGAGGCAAACAAAAGGTGAAAGGCAGAGCGGGCCATCCTGACAGTGCACAGGAAACATGGCCGACACGGAGAGCAGAGGAGGCTCAGAGGCCTCGACCCCAGTCCCAGCACACACTCCCCGCGACGTGTCTCAGGCTCCCTCAAAGGCCTTTTCAGCAGTAGTAAGCATTCTGGGTGAAAGACTACAGAATGCAGCGCCTCAGTGATTGACTACAACAGAGGGAAAAAGAGGATGGGCACCCAACACAATGAGGAATGCATTTCAAACTAAGAGTTCTTTCAAGCAAGCAACAGGATTTTGCAAGGTTTAAATCACACTCATCATGTTGTCTTTCTACAACTTAATATCTCCTCTTACCTGAAGCATTCCATAACCATCGTCCTCAATGGTCCCCTCACAAGTAATATGGAGGTTTGTAAGCAGAGTCTTTGAGCTGAAACACAAAGAACAAATTGTTTTCCAGTTATCGTTCGTATCGGTGGATCTTTTGATTTGTGGCAGAAGTAATTGACAAACTACACCCACTCATAGTGCTAATAATATTTTTTTCTTTGATTACAGTGTCAGTATATTACACCTTTTCCAATTCAGAGGTTTGTCCAATCTCTTTCGTGTGAATGTGACAAGTCCATTGGGTTCTGAAAAGCAAAAAAGAAGGAAGTAATAAATATCAATATTATATCAACATATTAGGGTAGCGTAAAAAGAAAAAAAATGTGGACACTTACTTTTCTCTGTGAAACCTTCGAAATAGCACATTAGGGTTTTCAGCTTTTCAGTCTTCTGTGAGGAAGAGCCTTCAAACAGCCTGAAAGCAAGAACAAATTATAAGATATCAGACTACACTACATGTTCCTCTTTTAAAACTGAAGCACACTGAAATCTAAAAGTCTGATCTTCAGGACTCTATTTCTGACAGCTACACCACTTTTGTTCAGTAGTTTAAACTAAAACAAAAAGGGAAAAAGTGTATTATAATAAAAATGAAGCAAACTTTTTTAAGCAAGCAGGTTATACGTTTGCACCAACACCTAAACTGCAGCCAAGAGACCAGGCAGGAAGAACGACTCAGTATAACCAGCGCCAAAGAGACACAAGACCTCCACTTTGGCCATGTGAGTTCAGTCATGCTTTAACTTTTGATATGAATTAGTTCATCTCTCACTCAGCCTCCCTTTCAGTCACTAGCCGATTATGTAGGAGTTCCTTCGTTGGTACGACAATGGAGTTGCCCCGGGCTTGCCATCACAGAATCACACTCATGTGCCACTTCACAGCACTCACACAAAAAAAGGGAAGAGAGGGAAACAGGGCTCTCTCCTTGGGGATACATTAAGAAGCCCTGTGTCCCTTTTAACAACTGAGTCCTGAGGAAGCAAAGAGGTCAATCCCCCTGAAATATAACACAAAAACCAAAACACACAACGCTGCTTGATGCACTTTAAGCCCGCCATCTCCCTCCCGAGCAAACTCTATAAAGTACCCGACAGCCTGCCTCACATGCCTAAAGAGAGAGAAATTTCATGCGAGTGAAATAACGACAAAAGCTTGATGCACTGAGAGCCCTTCAGGGGCCAGGAAACTCATTCATCGAAGTCAACTCCTGCATTTTTTTAAACAATCATGCGTTGTGTTGTCCTCGGGCCAAATGCCTTTGACATTGGCTAGCCACAAGTGAGAGCAGGCTTTTAGTAACAAATCTCAAAAGGGTCTTTGGGGAATAGAGAATTAATACACAATTATATAACATCAATACGCCCCCCACAGATGTGAAGAAAGCTATGATGTAACTCAAGAAAAGGGTATAAGTGACTACAGTATGTATACAGCAGGGTTTCTGCATCACCAGCGCAAAAAACAGGGAACTCCAGCTGGGAAACTCTGCATGAGCTGAAAGCACTTTATGGTAAAATAATAAATAAAATACAGTTTGCTGAAGAATAATTTGAATGACAGAGCCAATGCATTAATGGTCTGTTTTATCTACAGTGCAATCAAGAAGACTGCATTGAGATAAAAACAACATCTGCAGATAAAAAAAACTTTGCTTTTATTTTCTCTACCTAATCCAGAGAAACAAACATGCAGAGAAAGGGAGAGAAAAAGAGTTTGAATCCCTCAGATCTTTATAAAAAGTTATGGAAGAAAAATAAATGATTTAAATAAAACACATTTCAAAGCACTGAATATCTTTCTCGCAGGAGAATTTTCAACAGTAGACTAAAAAGATGACTCTGGCTTTCCTTTCAAATCGCAGTGAAACCTCTATGTGAATGAAATACTGATGCGATTGAACTCTGCGACAGCTTTCTGCAAAACAGCCAATGGCCTTCTCCATTGTCAAAAGCAGCCATCCGAGTCAATGTTAATCTAATTCCCTGTTCCATTTAGGTAATTACACTGTGATGCCAACAGAGATTCGGGGGGGGGACATGACTGAGCAGCGATCTCCAGACTAGTTTTTGCATTACACCACCCAGTCCATCTCTGCAGTGAAAGCTTGCAAGTCGTAAAAAAAAAAAAAGCCACCCCCTGCCCTGCTCTTTGTCATATTCCTATTTATTATTCTGACAAGTGCATTGTATAGTTCTGGTGTGTAGTGCGGCTAAAGCCAACATCTGAGCGTTTAGAAAAATCTCAAACCCGTGCATTTTTTGAAAGGTAAAAGCTCTAAGTCAGACTGACCACTGTCTCTGATCAATATATTCTTGTTATAAGACAATGTTTGCTCATGTGTAATTAAAAACAATGTAAATGTTGTATGGCTTAACACCCAGCCAGATGATAAAATGACTGGTGAGTAAAGCATATACAGTAGTGCCCCCTCATGGAAAGTCGTCACAGCAGCATCATTTACATCCTTTGATTCTGCAACTTTAAAAATCATGTATGACAAACACCACATCCCTCGATTACCTGAAAAAGTTGATGTCCGGGTAGTTCCAGTATTCGGTCCTTCTGGAGTTGCGTCGGGGAAAGGTGCAGAAGAAGGCGTTGGCGAGCAGACATGCCACCTGCTCCTGAGACATGGTGATGGAGTGGGTCGTGCCTCTCTTGAGGAGGGGTATCGGCTAGAGGAGGAACAGAGGTAAAGTCAAGGAAGGTCAGAATAATTTGTTTTGTCAATTTGCTAACTGAGACATTGAAGTATGTTGCACGAATGTACTAATTTGGCACCACTCTGTGCTTCTTGAATCAGCCATCATAATTACAATCAACGTCCATTTTTGCTCACAAGAGATCCATACTCCTAATAAAGACTATGATTTTATAAATTACCAGTGCATCTGTATAAGCAATTCCATAATGACAATACAGAGAGCTTGCTGCATTCAGACTATACACCGACAAGTAAAATGACTTGCTGCAGGTTTCAAGGGCTGAAATGTTTGAAAATGAAGGAATAACAGCAATAACGAAGGACATTTCTCATTTTTAAGTCCTCCAATATTTAGCAAGGTTTTAATGTTGTAGTAAAGCAATGTGCCAGCCCGTTCAGTTTCCCTCAGTATTAATCTCTCAGTCTCTACACCTCCAACACAAACCAGACATTTCAACAGAATCAATACAATTTTAGATTAGTAAAGCTAGAAAGTAAATGATTATAAAAATTATAATAGAAGACTGCAACACACATCGCAACTTAAACTACTCGTGTGTAGATTGATGCTTAACTTTGATATCAGCACAAGTCTCTAACTACTTTTTAGGATAGACTTGTATGCTTGGGTAACATTTTTAAATCAATCACACTAAGCAATACATTTAACACACAGATGTCAATGTGTTTTAATGTGACACACATTGCTCTTCATCATCCACACTCCAAAGAACCAAACGACCGAAAGGACAACAGAACATCGGACAAATGACCATCAATGGCTTCGTGCCTTGACCACACCATTTTTACTACCATTTGACCGGATTATTTGTCATGTTGTGACCTTTGGGATCAACCTGCTGTGGTGATCTACTGTGTCACAGACCAGTGAGTTCAGTGTCTGTTGGTTAGCGAGGGGTTGTTACCTTGGTGCAGAGCTCAGATGCTCTCAGTGCTAATTGCACCATGTCTGGCAGCAGGGAGCCAAACAGATGTTCGGCCGCATCAGGCTCCAGGACCTTGGGAGAGAGGAGCGAGAGATCTGTTTATGTTTGTTGTTTTCGCCACGGAACTCAGCTGTGACATTATTAGCTGTTTGGGATGATTAGTCTGACAGACAGATGACATTTACAGCGCTGAACCATATCAAATTTTTGTAGGCAACAAACAAATACTAATGAAATATAAGCAATAATGATCATCAAAGAGCAATACCAAAAAAACTGTAAAACTGTGTTATGTGGATACAATGGCTGATGTGGTTGAAGCAGGTAAAGACAAGTAGAAAAAGTGGAAATTTCCTGTAATGCAGCCAGCAACACTTCATCGCAAAACATAGTCTCATTTCAAGATAATGACGTAATATCGATATATTACTGAGCCTTAACCAGGACCAAATATTCAAGTAACAGACCAGCCAGCCATGACTTTCCCACACTGCCTAAGTGATCTAACATATCTTAGACAATATATACAACCCCTATTTACCCCCATATTGGCTTCAAAATGTCAGAATGATCAATCACAGAGCAGTTTCATCAAGGTTGCACGGCCATGCCAGCTGATTAAACAGTCTTGCTGGAAGAGATGCAAATAATCAGGCGTTTGAAATAGAAAGGACAGTGTGTTCCCAGGACAAGGAGCCTTGACTGGTGATTTAGCCGAGGACATTCATATTATGGCAAAGGAAACCTGACTAAACACTGTCATAAGTAATGACCTGGTTGACATCATAAACTGCTCCTATGGGCGTAATAAATGGAGGCGGTTGACAGGGCGAGGCGGTGGATATAGCTGAGGTAGTATAAGCCGAGCCCTTTAAATCAGCACAAGACAGTGCATCAAATCAACTGAACTTAATTCTTCGTATGACTTGATACAGGTCTGTACATCACATCAAACTGACAAAGTAATCAAGCAAGCTGCGAGAGAGGGTGTGGGGCGGTGAGAAACCCGAGCTACAGTTTTAACACAACACCTCCTGTTCCGATTCCCCACAGGTCTGAGGCAATAAACCAGTCTTCTTGACTGCGTCTTTGGACGTGTGAACATGTAAATATAAAACACTTGGGTGCTCATAACCATAAATACAGCCCTGGTTGGGCTGGAGAAAGAGGAATGAACAAAAACTGATGCTGTCCGTCAACAGCTTTTCCGTTATTCATAAGGTGTGCGTGCACAGATGAATATTCAATGAAGCTGGCTCGCCCGTCACTCTATGCCATTCATGTCTACTTTCCTCTGACACTCACAATCATCCTGCTACAGTTTCTCCAATCCGAGGCTCCAGGGCAAAAGCAAGTAAGTGAAAAATGGGGACCATTACGTAGCACTGTTTACCATTCCTTATTTACTTGCACTGTAAATATATTAAACATTAAGGATTCTCTGTGATTGTTTTTTTAAAACCAATGTATTATATGAGCTTGTTTCTATCAATATATTACAGATGCTTTACTGCAGCGTAATTGCTACCGTCTCTTTGGCATATTAGACCGTTAAAACACAGATTCATTATTCAGTCTATGAATAAATTCTGTAAGCAGCAGAAGCAATAAACAGTCTCCGTAAAGAGGAACTGTGTGTCAACTCTGCAATAATATAAAGCATAAATAAAATAAATTTACTATCTTTTACAGTCAAATATTCAAGTCTTAAAATGTTTACTAAACCAATCAACAGAGATACCAACATAACAGCATCACCTGAATCAAAACATGAATGTCTGATTTCATTGGTTATCATTTAAGCAGCACATCTCTTAATATCCAACTCTTTTATAATATATTTAATGGTAATGAACATTTTGTAGCTTGACAAATATCAAGTTTTGCCATTCCAAAACCCGATATATGGATATAGCCGCTCAACATGTTCAGATTTTATCTAATAAAATTCCCATTCTAAAATGATTTATGACATACATAGGGCACACAATTGATTTAACAGTATAAAGCTGGAGTAAGGCATTCTCTGCGATGTAGTGTCAGCCATTTCTGACAAGTTACTAAACGTGACCTTTTGGTAAAAGATTAAATTATTGCTCTAGACTCCCACTTTTCCTCTGAAGGACTGCAACATTCTCCTGTGTGAAATCCATTACTGTTCTTGTGCACACTGACAGAAACACATTTGACAGAACTGGCATTAAAAAAAAAGGGGGTTACATGTACTTTTTTCCTATGATGTGAGATATCATAAAAACATGTTTAGAAGCTGATGTTTTCCAGATGATGCCATGCAGCACAGAGTGATGAGTGCTTCCGTACTACGAGGAAAATAAAGCCTATTATGTGTCTTCTCCTACAGGTTCAGGGTTTCTTGTATCAAACACTCATGTCACAACACAGCGCATCTCTCAAAATGGATTATTCTCGTTCCCTTTCATGAGCCAGACAGTACAGCCCTCCCTGATTCTGTGAACAGGATGACGCAAAGCGCATCAAGACAACGGATGATGGATGGCCTCCAAACGAGGCTGGAGAAGACAACCAATGAAGCAACAGTGCTCTGGCCATCATGATGCAACTCAGGCCTATTTTATGTTTGGCCTGTAAAAAGAATGACTAAGCTGGGGACGTTAAAATATAAAACAAATAAATAAATGAATAAAAATCATATGAACATCGCCTTTAAAAAAAATAAATAAAAAATACCTTTATCACCTGACTGCAGCATATGGAGATAAAGTACATACAAATAGATCGCAATGTATTCACTGTGGGCAAGTGTCCACGGCTCTCCCTACTATTCTATTGATTAGGAGCAGCAGATAAATTACAGCTATAATGATTATGACTGGTTCCCAGACGACCTCTTTAGAACATTTTATAACTAAGCTTGTCGATGTTGATTATTTACTATCCACTTGAGCTTTTCCAAACTTTTGTACACAGTCACAGTAATATCATGGTCTAAAAAGATGTGAAGTGTCATATTTTCATTTGAAAAATGTAAAATATTGTCACCTAATCCTTCCACAAACCTGGGATCACACTGGTGTGCTGACTTTTATGTAATGTTACGAAAACCCAATGTGTTTATACACACGTCTGCAATGCTTGAGAAAGACTTTATATTCATACAGTTTAATACAGTTTTCACAAAGCCTATTAAAGCTTTATTCTCAACATCAGCCAGGTATTTGCTTTAACAAGAAGCATTTGGGTATCATTTCACCCTACATGACAGTCTCATTATAGTGTATGAACTCATCAGAGTTTTAAACGTGGGTAAGAAACAATCACAAGGAAGACAGATGCATGGTGAGTTATTTCTGCATGTAGAGGTATGAAGATTTTTGGTTTATTTATCGATAATGACTGCTAATACCACTTAAATACTCTTTATACCAATTATAATCTAATCTGGTGTCAAATGAGGCATCCGCATCACTGTAACTGAACATATTGTCATCACTAACTAATGAACCATCTGTTCTGTCATTGACCCGAGCACTGTGAGAGGAACCAGCACCAGTTCACGATGCCTTCTGTTGGTCAATCAAGTGTCATAATAATTTAATTCATTATTTAACATCCTCCACATGTGTTTCCATCTGTGTTTCCATGTCTGCATGCCAGTAATTAAATGATTATATAAAAAAAAAAAAGGGTCATTTTCAAAAACAACAGAGACTTCATGTATGACTTCTGGTTCCAGTGATTCATAAAAAGATCAGTATTCAGGTAGATTGTTTACCTTAGTGCAGTACAAATGAAGTGCTGTGAAGTCCCATCTCTTGGCATTTGACGCATTGTATTTCAATATTGCATTCTGTAACAAACAAGTTCAACAATCACATAAAATTAAGAGTCAAATTAATCTGTTTGGACATGTTTAAGACAGAAATACTACATGTGTTTTCAAAGGGTGACAGAAATTCTGGGAGACTGTGTGCCTTTCAGTTTTTGAGCTCATGACGCCATCTTATGGCATTATCTGGTAACAACAACTATTGTGCACTGTGCCCCTTGCTTTACCAACTCAACCACATTAGGTCTTACCAATAAATGAACACAAATGTGAAACTTGCCTTCAAGTCAGATTGATTTGTAAATTCCTTGTTTAAAGTTTCCTTGATCAACTCCCACCGACTCTTATTCTGACGTTCTCTTGTTTCCTGTGGGAAGAACACATTTGTTAGACCTCTCCAGGGTAATTTGATGGATGCCATCAGTGCAGCCTTGTTCTGGCCACTTCTTCCAATAAATTCATGAAAGCATTCAATGAGTATTGTGTCTTATGATTGCAGTACCATCTTTTGTCCCCATATGTGTTTTACACAAGAACATGCAGATTGACCGTTACCTCATCTTCAACAGGAAACAGGTTCGAACTGGAGCAGGGCATCTTGACATGGACATCATCCCAAGTATCTTTAAAAATAGCAGGATATGGCACAGGACGTTTACCACTCTGAAGAAGGTCTGTCTGTCAAAGGAGTAAATGAAAACAAACGGTATTACCAAATGTAAGTTTAACTCATGAGGGCCTGGTTAACATATGGTCACAATACGTTTGCAGTCAAAGTAATATCCCCACACTCTGCCCCAAAAAAGGACAAAACATTTCTGGTTAATAAATATTGAACAGAGCAATCACAAACTATTAACATAATGCACTATGTACCAATGAGCACTAATGCACAAAAAATGGTGAAGTGAAAAGCTAGAGCTAGAGTTATAACTGGCAGCAGTGTTGTAGAAATACAGCAAATACATTAGTGTTGCCCATTTGAATTAATACTGAATTATTAAACCACATGAAACACTTTGAGTTGTACCAACCCATCAATCACTAACGACTATTTATAGTATGTTACAAATGTTTTTCTCTAAGAGCTAAAAATAGTAGTGAGTCATTAGTTCTTCTCATGTATGTTAAGAAAAACTTGCAAAGCAGACAGATGCTCCTGTGCTTTGTTTGAAAAAGAAAAGAATTGCTCGAACCCTTATCATCACAGTGTGCTGGCCAGGAACATCCTTCAGCGGGGGAAGTGGTCTGCCACATTCAGGCATTCGCTTTAGCTCCCCGATTGGCGTCCCTAGCCATTTGACATCAGCAGAGGTAGTTTCCTTGTCTGCATCTTGTTTCTCTGGAAACTTATCCGGCCTGCCTCTTCTCACAGGTAAACCTGGTGACGGAGTCACTGAAAAGAAGTCTGTTATTCTGGTTTTCTGTTTGACGGATCCCTCTGAGCTTTCTGAGGAATTGTGAGGCCGTGTATCCATAAGCCCACTCCCTACAGCATCGTTGGAAGCTGGTGACACAGGATTCTCTTCATACAGGTCTCCTGGTGTCAAGGGTTGGGTTTCTTCATCAGAATCAGAGTCAGAGATAGGTGGTTTTTCTGCATTTCGGCAGTCCAGAGACTGCAGCAAGTTGCTTTGACAGCCACCATCTTCAGTCATTTCTAAATCCTCTTGAGTTTGGCACACTTCAGCTGTACTTGCTTTATTGGCAGGCGTAAGTAACCATCGTTTAAGAGTATTTTCAAACTTCTGCTGCTTTCTTGGGCGGACACTTTTCTTCTTTACACCATGCAAACCATCCGCCCCACTCTTTGGCCGTATGTCCATCTTTGTTCCTGTGTTGTTTTGCCTTCTTTCTTGATCTACTGTCTCATTGTCTCTGGTCTGCATACATGAAGATGGGACTGAGGAATCACAAAATATATTGTTTAAAAAGCGAAACACACTAAATTTAAGTAAATAGCTTGTTTGACTTTAGCAGACAAATGTCATCTCATCAAGTTACCTTTGAGAGGAGATGAAGGGGACGTTGTGGCACTGATTTCAACCCTGAGTCTCTTTGCTAAAGGTTCAAAGTCTGTCAGGGCAGTCATTCTATAAAAAGAAAACGGAACAGATGTCTATATTATTTGTAAACGACAGTGCTTACTGGAAGTTACACATCGGAATACACGTAATGTACTGTCAAACATAACTCACAATACAACTTGAGCTGACACCACGAATGAGGTGATATTTGGTTTTGTCCAGACTTTATTGGGCAATCCTTTCTTCATGAGGTGAGCACATCTTAAAACGTGGTATGCCGCCATACATGACACAATCTATTTCAACACAGCACACAGATATGCTTCCGTCAAAGACATATTTGTCCCGTGTTGCATTGTGACTGACTGACAAGTAAAATTTTCTCACCAATAAAGACTGGCTAAATATCTAAAATGTTGTCTTGTATGTGTATATTATTCACACTTTTGCCTCATGTCTAAGTTTTTGTCCGACAGCTTGAGGGACTGTCATGAAACAACTGCCAGCCACACATAGTTTATTAGCTAACGTTAGCTTACATGCTAACTAGCTCTGGACTACACTAGGTTGTCAAAACAATAGCCTGACAGCCGTCAAGCACTTTAAGCGGGTATTATGAAGAGTGACGGCTTTATATTACAAATACCTTCAAAGTACACCATAGGAGTTGAGAACATATGTTAGTCTTTGATTAAAGTTAAAACGCACCCCGGCATTTGTCAGTATTTTTCAATATTGCTGCATTTCAACGGTGCCGCTTCCGAATTCCAAAACACTTCCGCGAGTGACTGACGTATGCGCCACCGAAACAACGCGAGATCTCCAGCGCTGAACCTGTTCTCAAAGTTTAAATTACGGCAAATCTTATGCCTAGGACTCTAGTTATGTCGAAATAACCTCGAAACAAAGCTCTTTTTTTTAAAATGGTGACTTACTGTGTCTTCATATTAACAACACCGATGAACTAAGGAGTGAATGAGGACAGAAATTCACCCACGTGAAACAATTAATTAACGCAGGTAAGGTTAGTAAAGTTTGATTAAGCGTCAATTAGCATAACACTTGCAATAATTAGCTAGCTACACCATAACCTCTAGTGACGTTTCATTGTCTGGTATTTACTTGTGCAAATATTGACTGCCTTGCCACTCCTCAAATTCAGTTATTTAGGCTCTCCTGCTCACTAGTAACTTAGCCACACCCACCATGACGCACCTGAGCAGCAGCAGTAGAAGGAAGCAGGCACGGATCGTGAATTCATTAATGTCAGATATACACTAATCTTAATGGGGGAAGTAATCCAGGCACTATAACCAGGACCATGCTCAGAATATACATCCTTGTCGCTGTTTTCTTGCTGTGTTACGTTTCTGGGATTGACAACCAAGGTGAGGCACGGCTGATCCGGTTCCCTGTCGTGTAGTCTGTCTGTCGATGGAGTAGGAAAAATCAGCTTGTTTTTGTGTTATTTATTATTTGACATCCTGAGAGGTTGTGGTTTCAACCATCAAGTCTGCATTTGGTCTTTGACTGTTTGTTTTAGAGGGAGTTTGTGGGATCAGTTACCCCCAGAATACCTTAACAATACTTTCCCTGTGTATTCACTTGTCTTCCAGACGTTTCCCATGGACTTTCATTTAAACTCTCCAAGTACTCCATTGTAAATCCTCAAGTGGTTCACAGATGGACAAGGAGTACAGACAGACAGTCAGAGGAGGTAGGTAAACCCCTAATTAAGTGATCTTTTTTTCATATGACAACATTTAAAGATACTTTCTTGTTTAATTCAGAACCATGGAGATGAGGAGTCAATATCCTATGCCCTCAACATAAACAACACAAAGCACGTCCTTCATCTACAAAAGAACAGGTACCCACAGAGATATAAATGCAAGTCCTTTTTAAATCCTTAAGATGAATTATAACATGTATTTTTTTCTCTTTTATTTCAGAGATTTTTTACACCCAAACTTTGTTCAGTATTCACGTGATGCCACTGGAAACTACAAGTCATCATACCCAAAACCACATGTACGAAAGCCGACACTCAGACATTCTGGTTAGTTAGGATGGTTTCAACCTCAACCCTTGAGCCTTGTTTTTACTTTTCTTTTGCCAGGTCCATTGCTATTACCACGGAGAGGTGGAGGGTTATGAGGATTCACTGGTAGCGCTCAGCACATGCTCTGGCCTCAGGTTTGGGGATCTCTTTTGTTTTTCCCGCTTCCTCCTTTCAGTTAAAAGTTGAACTTTAAGTGGAACCACGTGTGGTCACAGTTTTGCCATAGAGGAAGTCGCTTTTCATCATGTTCACAGGAAAAAACTGTCACGATCGTCAGTTGATTGTAACGATTATTACGTAATGATTATTTTTATATTTGAGTATTCCAATTTTGAAAGTGATAAAATAGATTTCCCCTAAACACCAATATATGTGTATAGCAATTAAGGCCCTCAATGTTGTGATTTGCCTTATTGTTATATAACCATATATCAGTATGTGACACTGAATGTCAGCCTTATCTAAAACACAATTGAAGTCACAAATTAAAGCAATATTCTTTCCCCTTAAACATATTTTACCCCAATTAATATGGAAAATGTGTTGCATTTACGCTTGATCCGTGTACTTCTCTTCCTCAGTAAGTGCATCTGCGTTTCATTTTCATTTGTGCCTGGATTCAGTATTGACTGGACGAATTTCTCTAATCATGTAGCTGCCATGCATTCTTCTGCAGGGGTGTGATCGTCCTCGGAAATGAGACCTACGGGCTTGATCCTGTGCCACAGTCTTCCACCAACGAGCACCTTCTGTACCTATTAAAGGACATCCCATCCGACCCTGTCACCTGTGGGGTCGTCGATGAGGCTGCATCATCAACGCAAAGCCATGAACCCTTTGAGCCTCGCCAGTCGCTCACTTCCCTGCTGCGGGTCAGGATGATCACTGCTTTTGCCTGGATTTGTGTTTGTAGTGTGAACAGGTTTTAAAATGCATGGCTGCTGTCATTCTAAATGATTGCTCTCCCTCCTTTTACTGTTTGTTATTTCAACAGAGGAAGCGTAATTTACCTCAAACCAGATATGTGGAGTTGGTGCTGGTAGTGGACAAGCTCAGGGTGAGTCAGTTCATCTGTTTACGAATTCAGTTCATGTAAGTGAGGGCGAATCCACAGCAACAGGTCGCATTTTTTTTAGGCAAGATGAGCACTTTCATCAAACTCATTGTATGGAATAGTAAGTAAGGAATGTGCTGTTTCTTTCCAGTGCTGCTGTGCTGTTTATTATGATGTACCATATGTTTTTAAGAAGTAATGTTTGATTATTGTGTCAATTGTTATTTACAGTATGATTTTAGGTCACAAAATGAGACGGCGATACGAGAGGAAATGGTGGATATGGCTAATCTACTGGACGGGGTAAGATTTTCAGTTTTTGGTAGAAGAACTGATGCCTGGTTTTAATTAATTCCAGTGTTTTGTCCTCAGGCTATGCTTCATAATCTTGTGTTTTTTATTTTCTGTTCTATTCCAGTATTACAAGCAGCTTAATGTCCGCATAGTGCTGACGGGCCTGGAGATTTTTAAGGATGGTAATCCCTTTAGTGTGGAGGGCAATGCAGGAGACGTGTTGGGGAGATTCGTTAAGTGGAGGAAGGAGACTCTGTTACCAAGACACAGGCATGACGTTGGTCAGCTTATTGTGTAAGTGATGTGTGTTCTTCATCTGATTAGAGTGAACCGAACTTTTTGGAAATGTAGAGTCAAATCGATAACATTTCTCTTGGTGCACTTCTTTCTCAGGGGTCGGTCAGGGGCATACGATGGTGGTGTGTTAGGTATGGCCTTTGTCGGAACGGTCTGCTCCACGACAACCTCTGGAGGAATCAACGTGGTCAGTTCAACTCCTCTTTAACTTCTAACACCAGCTGACACCATTGGGGCTTTGGCAGCTTGAGCTTTTGTTCAGGATCTGATACTGTCTGCATTATTCATGGAGGGTTCTATAAATGCAGCTCATTCTCAGAGGCTATGAATAACGCAGTAGTTCAACAGGTTTTACTTGAACACAGTTTTAAAAAGCTGCATGACAAGGCAGCTTTGTTTGACTTATTAGATTCCTGACATTCGTTTTCATTGTGATTGTTATATGGTTTTTCTTTAAAGTCATTGAAAAGAAAACATCTTTTTGAATGTCACGAATGAACCTTTTTGACTTCCTGATGAACTGAAAATATTACCTCTGGGTACTGAATCCCATCAGATAGTATGGTATAATTGAACTGCCCCTCTTCTTTATACAAGTCATATACAAATAGCCTCACTTGAATGATCCTTGCATGCCAGATCTCTGTCGATTAAATGTAACTTTTTTTGATAATATTGATCGATAACATTTATTTTTAATTAAGGATAATAAATTAAAGTACATAAATCATTGAGAATGTAAGAACTGAATGTTCTGGGTGTGTTTTGACAGTTCAGTGGCACCGGCGTGGGTTATATCTCCACTATAGTGGCCCATGAGATGGGCCACAACATGGGCATGAATCACGACGATGCGCGCTGCAATTGTGACGGAAAAAGCTGCATCATGGGAGGAGCTGCTACGTAATACATCTTCCTCAAAATATTTCTCAACCCTTTGACATGAAAGAATGAAATTGAATATATATTATAATATGCTGTGTGTGGTGTATTCTGTGCCTTAGTTTAGCTTTAGTTTCTTACACATGCTGTTTTCCTTCTCTGAAATTAAGAATATTCTTTGTTACATTAAAACCAGAAAATAGCACTTTTGTTGTTTTCATGTTTTTCCATTCCCCAGTATATATATGTTTTATATATTATTATTTTTTTGAATAATAATTAACGTTATTTCAACAACCAAACAATGTCACGTCCAAATAGATATTACCATTAATGGTTTATCCTGTCACCCTTTAGTGGTTCCACTACTTTCAGCCGCTGCAGTGCAAGTGACTTTGAGAACCTTATCATCCGTGGAGGAGGCATGTGTCTGAATAACCAGCCCTCTGCATCAGATGCGATTGGCAAAGCTGAATGTGGCAACGGCCGACTGGACAAGGGAGAGCAGTGTGATTGCGGCAAACCAGAGGTGGAGTAAAACTTAAAAAAAGATAGAGAACCAAACACTTCCCATTGACATGCATTGGAGAAGTATTTATTTGAAATACATAATTTACCATAATGTAACTGATGTCAGTACAGACAGAAATAATAAAGAGGTTGAGTTAAAGAGGAAAAGACGGAAGAGGAAGAGGACACGGAAGAGGAAGAGGACAGACGGTGCAATACGAAAACAGACATTTGCAAAATTGATTATCATAATGGTTACAATCCGTGTTTCTTTGTAAATCAAGACAAACTTTTTGATGTACCACAAATGTGTACAGACAGATTTTGCTATCAGCTTTACAGGCCGAAGTGCACACACATCATATCACAACCCTTATCTATCTAAGAATCAAAATATTCTGGTAATATTTATTCTTTGACGTGTTCTGTCTTTATAGAGTGTTGGTAATGTTTTTTTTCTTTTTTTTTCTCTGTTTCCCTTTCATGTAGGAATGCGATAATAACTGCTGTGAACCAACCACCTGCAGATTCAAAAGCGGGGCCTCCTGTGCTCAGGGGGACTGCTGCAGAAACTGTCAGGTTAGCGTTATGTTGAGCTTAAGGCTGCAATTATGATGCTTATGACTGCACTAAATTGAGGAGAAAAATTTGACTCTAGTGTTCTGTCTTTTGTCTTAGATCTTAGTTTCTGGAACGCCATGCAGACAGTCTGTCGACACCTGCGATCTTCCTGAGTTCTGCGACGGCAAGAGTGCCACCTGTCCCAATGACTTCTACATCATGGACGGCCTGCCCTGTGAAGGCGCCTACTGCTTTGAGGGCCGATGCCAGACGTATGATTACCAGTGCAGACATCTATTTGCACCAGGTACATTCAATAAGGCGTGATAAAAAGACGTCTGCAGCTAATTAAAAACCTAGAAGCAATTTATTTCAATCCATTTGCGTAACGCTTATGCTGAATAATCAAGGCAATAAGATAGTACATCAGTTCTATCAGTCTACCAGGAGGCTGCGGTCACCTGGCTCAATATGAATTCACGTCTCTTGTCATTAATATTTAAACTTGGATATTATGTCTCTTTGGCAGATCCAGCAACAAAGGCAGATGATATTTGTTTTGAGACTGCTAATACAAGGGGAAACTTATTCGGTAACTGTGGAAGAAACGGAGCAGGATTTATCAAATGTACTGTAGCGTAAGTACTCTTTTCTTTGTATTTATTTTTTTCACTCATTGACTGGGTTGGGTTGGATTACTTTGAAATGTAATCAGTTACTGAATACAAACTGAATTACAATTCGTGAAATAAGTAATGTTATTGATTGGATTATAAAAACAACAAACATGTAATCTAGTCTGAATATTTTTGTATCACATTAAGAATATTGCACCTTTTACCAAGGATGCAGCCACTCAAAACAAATAGGGGGAAGCATATCACCAGAGTAATCGCTAACTGCTGCTAACTGTAGCTGCTGTCAGCTTGTTAGCTCAGTTAGCATTGCGGTTAGTGGTCACGCAAAAAACTGCGGCAGGATTGGAACTCCTAACTCATCAAACAGATCACTTATTAGATTTATTTGGGGTACATTTAGGATATTCTGTAGAACTGGGCTCAGTAAACCCATTGAGGGTACATCAATAAAAGGAACATTTCTTGATATAGATGATCCTCTAGGGGAAATTTGTTTTATCACAGTTGTAGAAAACCTTCCAATTCAATATTCTTTAGAAAAGTCATTTAAAACAAAATCATCTGATGCAACTTTTTTTTCCTCCAACACATCACTCATTACTTTACATTACATTACTCGTTAACAACTGTGGAAACTGACGGTGTTCTGTTGAACCTACACTGCAGGAACGCCAAGTGTGGAAAGGTGCAGTGTACCAACGTGGACCTCACCACCATCCCTAGTGGTGCGCAAGTCAGTGTCCAAATGATTCAAGGCTCGACTTGTGTTAATGCAGACTTTAACCTCGGCTCAGATGTGCTCGATCCTGCCTACGTTAACTCTGGAAGCCCCTGTGGTGAAGGAAAGGTAAGCAGACTTTACAGATAAGGAATCTAATATATGATGTAATATCATGTAACTTCTTCCCGGAAATAAGTGTGGAAATGGTGGCTCAGTTTGACTGCATCAATAAGTTAAAAATCTTTTCTCTCAGACGTGCCTGGACTTTCAGTGTGTAAATGCCACTGCACTGTTGCCCAAATTGGACTGTGATGCCAAGACCACCTGCACCAACCGAGGGGTAATGCATCAATTCCTTTACTGTATTTATCCATTTACCAGCCAACAATGACTCTGTCTGACTTTGCTGTTCTGTTTCTCTCAAGGTATGTAATGACCAAGGGCACTGCCACTGTGAGGATGGATGGGCCCCACCTAGATGTGACAAGGCAGGGCGGGGTGGCAGCATAGACAGCGGTCCTGCTCAGATAGGTGGGTTTGAATTGATTTTATAGGATAAAGTACAAAGAAAGTCAAATACTATGTCTTCTTCTTCTTCTTCTTCTTCTTCTTCTTCTTCTTCTTCTTCTTCTTCTTCTTCTTCTTCTTCTTCTTCTTCTTCTTCTTCTTCTTCTTCTTCTTCTTCTTCTTCTTCGATTTGTCCATGAGTGCCTGACAAAGGCAGCAAAACAAAACTGATAAGTCATACAATCAGCAGGTTTAGAACAGATTAAAGAACAAAACAGATAAAAACAGTAAAACAGATTAAAAAAGAACAAAACAAGAAAATCAATAAAAAGAACCACAAGTCAAGTCAAATCAGGAAGGGCTCTCTGATAAAACTATGTTTTAGGAAGAAATGCGTCACTAGATATGCGGTAATCTGATACCAGTTTCTGTGGCCCATGGTCGTCCTGCATCAGGCTTCATATTACTCATATATTAGTCATTCTGCCTGTGGTCTCAGTGCTTCCTTATTACTGTAAGCGAAGTGGGTGTCAAGGCAAGGAATAAATCAGTCCAACCACAAACAAGATCACAGCCACTACATAACAACAAGCTTAACTTTGTAATGTGTTTAAACCTGTGTTCACACAACTCTGTTTATGTATCACATTGTCACTCACACATTATATCTGCTGCCGAAGCATGCAAATGTAAATTTGGTCTTATAAATTTTACAAATAAAAATTTAGGTAATATAGAAAATATGTCAAAACTAAGCAAGCCCTGAGGGGCAAGTGAGGATGTTTTTTTTGTTGTTTTTTTCTCCTGGTGATCCATTTAAGTCTGACCCTAATCATTGTTTTTCTTGTGTAGATCATCTTTCTATGTGCCTTATACATTTTCATTCATCGGTAAAATTTGCCGGAGTAAAAACGTAATAATTTTTTCATGTGTGGAACCAAGTGAAAAAAAAAAGTTTCACCAAGAGAAAAAAAGAAATTCAGTTTCTTGAAGACCATCTTGAACAAGTTGCCCTAACTGCACTGAAACTCTGAGCTCGATGCAGCACTTAGATTCACTGATGTAATTGTGGGTAATCTGCTCTGAATCTGTCTGGAGTTAATCATACTCTAATGCTGCTTATTCAAACATGGCCTTTTCCACCTCAGACTACTCCCTCAGGAATGGCCTGTTGATCTTCTTCCTGTTAGTCGTACCTGTTCTTGTCCTTGTCATACTGGTGCTGCTCTACATCTTCCGGAGAGACACACTGGACCCGTGCCTGAAAGGAAGCCTCACCAAACAACTCAAGTAAACATCACCTCAGATTTATAGTCTACTGATGGATATGTCAGAGGCTCCAGTTAAAATGTTTTATGAATCTTGATGAAAAGATTATTGCATTTTATTAAATTTCTTTGCATTGACAGGTCGCGTAATGCTCCAAATGCAAATGGACAGTCAAACAGCAATGCTCAGACCACAACCCAGCTGCCAGCGCAGGCTACCCCTGATATGGTACATATTTTAGATTATAGATTTTGTAGATTTTGCATCAGGAAAAGTTTTCATTGCCTGAAAATGCAGTTACACAAAAATAAAGACAGAAATCAGTCAGAAGAGAAATATAACTTGTTTTTCTTCTCCTAATTCCCAGGCTGGATATCCACCAGCTACCTCAGTTCCAATCTCTGGGTATGAACAAATGTTTTAAATTTCAATCATTAGCATACATATCGCCCTCAAACGAAGATAGAAATTGGGGCGTTCGATGTACGAGCTAACCTGTATAACTGGTTTAACTGGATGTCTGTCTGTTAGCTTTAGGTATGGGGAACTGGATTACTGGAATGAGGAAGCACCAGGCGCCGCCGCCGTCGCCGCCCCTGCACCATCACCAGCTCCGAGGCAGGGCCCCGGGGTACCTAGACCAATCCTGCCCAGGCAGCCACCAGCCTGATTCTCCTTTTTTACCAAATATGCTTAATTGTATTGTGAATGTATCGAGTTTACTAAAGGTCAGCACTGTATGAAGAGAATATTTTAAAACACTGTGATAATAATGGACTTACTGTTACTTGTTGCCAGCACCTTTTCACAGTCGATTGAGGCGACATGGTGGTGGATGAGGCTGGTGGACGCGTGAATATTTTTGGGGAGAATGTGTTTTTATTAGATGCCTGTTTATTACTCATTGGATATACATGCACATATGATACTTTGAAAATCAACGAATCTTTTATATTTTATACTGCTGTGTGTTATTTTTCAAGTATTTAAAAAAACAAACTTTGATTGAATGAATTGTAATAAAAACATGTATCAGGTGATGGATATCAAGCTCTTTTTATTGTAACATAGTTTCTTAAAACAGCAGTGAGACTTCAGTACTATCAGCACTTATCGTTGTTTGACACTTGTAATCAGAAGACATTAGAAGCACAAACCGGGCCTATGTAGATGTCAGAAATTAAAAAAAAAGCAACATTCGTGGTAGTGTGTTTGCTTGTTTGCTTTGTCATTGCTATTAAGTAAAATGTCCTTTTTTGAAAGTTTAGACTCTAAATGAAGAATGAATTCTATTAACCACCATTCATAGAAACAAAATACAAAACCCTAGATTTGACAGTCCTTAAACCAGTTTTTCCGAATACTTTTGGACCCTTTAAAATAAATTGTTGCCTACTTATTAGCCCTCATGACAGCCTCAGTCTAGTACAGCTGAGGCCTGAACATCAAGCTCTTTTGACCAGAACTTCCCTGAAGAAGACAAATTTACCTACTTCTCCCTTCACTCTGTGGGCTTTTATTTTGAAATAATTGCAACCGGGAGTCACGTGTTCTCCTTCTGTTGTGACGAGGCATAATGCGGAAGTTCAGCTGTCACCTGCAAACACCCATGGATACAAGACAAGTAAATATGTGAGTTTTGAAGCGGCTCTCTGGTAGCTCATGGCAGCAGGGGAGGGCGGAACTCTGGGCCGTGTCCAAGCCTGCCTGTGCGTCCTCTGCGGGATACCTGCTGCGGGAAAGTCCACGCTGTCCGCAGAGATCCTCGGCACTGCTGCACAGCACGGATGGAGAGCCACTGTAGTGCCGTATGATGACCTGATCCCCGAACAGGCTTTTCAGACCAGAGGGGTGGAGGACGGTGCTAAAATGGAAGAAATGGTGAACAGTTGAGCTAAATTGTTAGATTTTTACATGGAGTTCAGGATGTAGATTGGTCAGACAGGGCCCCTGTCCAAAAAGTGTTATCTGATGACACTGTATCCAAAACTGATAGAGTAATACATGGTAAATTATTTCAAGTGAACTGTGACTATAACTATCAATAGATTTATGGGGAATTAGAATAATTGTATTGTGAGAAATTACAATGTTTTGTATCAATATAATGTTATTTTTAAAGATATCAAAAATGAAATGATGCAGCAGGAGAGGAATAGGAAAGCTTCCGAGACTTGGCTGAAGCTAGTCATTAAATTAATCATGTTATTATTTTAGGGAAACTTCCAAATATTCGCTGGTTGCAGCTTGTCATATGTGATTATTTGCTGGATTTCTTATTTTTTATAATATTTAACAGAATATATTTGGTGAGAAATAAACAAACCTATTTTAAATATGTCTTTTGTTCTGGGAACTTGAGAAGGAATTTTTCTTCTGTATTTTCTGGCAATTTATGGAGCAAAGACTAATAATATTTACTTTCCTCATCTGAGTTTCTGTTCTATGTGCTCCATTTAAACATACACCATAGTTTTGTGCCATAATCATGTGTTTTTTTTCTCTTTCTAGCACACTGAATGGAAATTGCACAGACAAGCAGTTTTGCACTGCATTGAACAGTTCTTGGGGAAACCTGAAGTTCAGCCCGAGCTGCCTTACAGCTGTCAGATCAACAGGGCTGCGTGGGAACGGTGCATTCGAGCTCTGCTGCAGCCTGAAGCTGGGGATCACTCTCAGGCTGACCAGGCTCCACTTGTCTTTCTGCTAGATGACAACTTCTACTATCCAAGCATGAGATATGAAGTGTACCAACTTGCAAGAAAGTGTAAGCAACGCATTGTTCATAAAGAATTATCCATTAGCCTGTAAGTACAAAGGCTGTATATATTTTCGATATCTGCTTAGAATATTGAGATATAAATATAAAGATCTGAACTTTCTGCAAGCACCTGAATGCACCAGCGGATATATTTACAACCATTGTCATGCAACATAACTCAAACGTAACTCAAATTAGAAACGTAATTAAATGTTTACAATAAAAAATATTTGTGGTAAGTCTCGGCAATCACATTTTAAGATCGTATACTCAAAAAGATCCTGGTGGCTGCTTGCATGAATATCACTCAAATGCTTTTCATATACTGTCCCTTTGGTTGAATTAATTTGTCTTTCGTCTGTTTAGATTCGCTGGGTTTCTGCCAGGTGTATCTGCAGTGTGATCTGGAGTCCTGCATCAGCAGAAACCAGAGCCGGCCTGAACCCATTCCCACTGAGGTGATACTGGAGATGGTGAAGCGTCTTGAGCCTCCAAACCCTCAGAAGAACTCGTGGGAGACGAACAGCATTTCACTCAACACCACGCGCAATCTGTCTGGATGTGACGTGTAAGACAGCTGAGTTAACAGGTTATAAACACTTACTACTACTAAAGTTCGCTTGCATTAAATCAGGTTTGTTTCTCTTCCTGTATGGCGCCTCCTCAGCCAGAAGGTGATGGAGTTGATCTCCTCAGCGCTGAGCAACCCGCTCAGCCCGATTGAGGACAACGCTGAACAAATGGTGAGTCAGCGTTGCTCCAGTTAAATCTGTCAAAAGTGGATTTGAAGTTTGCAGCTGCAAAATTGGTCAATTTATTTGGGTTGTGGTCTCTGTCACAGGAGGCAGACCGCCTGAAATGCGCCACTAGCGTTGTTCACCAGGCTGACCAGGCGTGTCGACGGCTCATCTCTGAAGCCATGAAAACAGCCAGAGGTCAGTCCCAAGCTTCATCAACACAACATTTCACCTTGTACTCATTTCTCATTTACAGCCCTGTGTAACAATCATTTTGTGGCTTTATCTTAAGATCAAGTTCCTCCTGAGCACATGAGGTGTTTGGCCACCGAGCTGAACAGATCCAAAGCAACATTTGTCCAGACCCTGCGGAGACAGCTGCTTCAGGAAGCGCCTTTCACTCGAGAAGAGGACGTCGACGTGGAACGCGTGGTGAAAAGAGCAGTGGACGTTTTTGATCGTGAGAGGAGGGACATCCTGCTGAGAATCATGAACGGAAATAAATGACTTGAATCTCCATGAAGTTTTACAAAGACAAATTTAATCGCATATGATGAACCACTTACTCTTCAGTTTGTGGACCGTTGTGGCAAGAAGTCAAACAAAGAAAATTAGTCACTTGAAATAAATATTTTTTTTTTCCTTAAAATGAATTTAAACTCAAGCTCCAGTGTTACACTAGTGGTCACCAACATGGTCTCTGCCTGCTTACTTTCTGTCCATAATAAAATGAAGAGATACAAACAGGTTAACCAACTGAAGAATTCACTTTAGACCACAATTTACAAAGATGTCAAAATCTGCTATGAGACAAAAAAGAAGTGGCTGTAGTGAAATAAGATGTGCTAAAAATTGGTACGTCCAGTACCACAAAACTATAAAGTTGCTTCAAAAGGTAATAAATTGGTAACAAAAAAAGGGAATAAACAAATTGGAATCTATCTAAAATATTACTGTTTGAAAGTCTACGGAGTGAGGCATAAATAAATATCAGAACTGCAAGCAGGATTATAATGAGTCTGGCTGGTGGACACAATTAAGCATCGAGTCTTTGAACATCCCATGTCAGCTTCAAGTGTGTTCAGCTGATTCATCGGAGATAGAAAAAATCATGGTATTTATAGACAAGCGATATGCAGACGGTGGACAGTTTAAACAAGCTCACGTTGTTCAGTGTTAAATACTGTTAATGGATATTTCACGGATGTTGTCACATATTTAGCTGCCCTTGATTAATAATTTACAGGAAGAGCTGAATGAAATCCTGATGAGTCACTGCAGAGTTATGAGGATGGTGGTCACAATGCCCCAACTAATACTGACACGTGAGCTTTAGTTTTTGTTTTTACAAGGGCTGTACCAAATGTCTTTTTTTTTAACATTCCAAGCTTACATTGTAGCTGAAAAACGTAAACATCCTCAAACAAAATCAGCCGATGGTGGCCGATCGCAGGTATGTCAGTTTTACTGTCCGATATGTGGCTATTTGTAAACTTATTTTTCCTTTTACAGAACATAATGCTCAAAAAGATTTTTGTGGTAATGTCAAATTCCCAGTGAAGTTTACTGGTTCCATGTGATTTTGGACAAATGAAGCAACATTATGTAGGGATTGGCATTTTGTGTAATTTATGTTTTGTTATGTCTTACCCAAGTAAACTGAACTAGATTTTTTGTTATCTTTGTTATGTAAATGTAAATTATGGGGCTGGTAGTTTGCCAAGAAGCCAAATTCAGTCACTGAGGAAAAAAAACAGCAGCGATCAATGCTGATTTACAATTCAAATGAAGCTCTGAACGAGTCAGTATAGCCGTATCTTTACTGTAGTGTGTGTGTGCTGATTTGCAAGATGTTCCTGTTTCGTCCAACCCTTTGAACGCGTGTTTCGATCCAAAACTGGTATGAAAGGCTCAGCGTTGGGAGCCATGTAGAAGAGCAGTAAGGCAACATTATTTTGCAGTTAGTGAGTGTCAAATAAAAACTGTTCATAACAAAAGTATAAAACTCAAGTCACCATGTCACACATGAAAACACCATAGTCCACAGTCCATATTAGCACAGAATCACTTTTGATGTTGTCCGCGGGCAAAATGGCACGCAAAGTCATATCTGTCTACGCACAGATGACCACAGACGTTGCACTGGAATGGATGTTCATAGCCATGGCAGCCCATGTGAATGGTGTAGAGGATGTTATCCAAAAACTGAATGTCACAGTGCTGGCATTTATGTAAGAGGTGTTGGTCCGGTGCAGTCAGGGCCGGTGCCGGTGTGCTCGGCTGGCTGTTGCAGACACTCGCAGTCAGTGTGTTGTTCTCCAAGCCGAGGCTGGGAACAGGACTGCACGTCCTGTGGCCTGATAGGGGGGACTCTCTTCTATGTGGTGAAGTCTGCACTCCATTTGAACACACCGCAGCGTGTTCACTAGAGACCTGCTGGATGAGGATGGGCTTCTCGTCTGCGAAGGAGTCCCTGTCTGGGGATGCAGGGGTCTGAGACTGGGGGTGAAGGTCGGGGTGAAGGTCAGCCAGCTGGCCAGCAAGTGTGGACAGCTGGTCCAGCGGGTTGTTAAAAGTCAAACCATTAGCCCCTCTGTTGTGACCGCTGTTCTCATCTCTGTTCAAATGGTGGTGCATCTTGTGAGGGAAATCACTCAGATAATCCGGTTTTTGCGATCCCACAGAGGGAGGGTTGAGGTTGATGAGCAGCCGCCTGCCGTAGCCCAGCGAGCCCGTCCTCTTCTGCAGGGAGCCCAGCATCCTCTTGGCAGAGAACGGAGAGCGGACGACCCTCGTGGGCAGCAGCTTGTGGCGTCGGCGCCGGTGGTGCGACAGGTTGCTGCGGTCGCTGCAGCGGAAGGTGCAGAGGTCACACTTGTACGGCTTCTCTCCTGTGTGCGACCGCATGTGGGCTTCCAAGTGGCGCTCGTACGCCGAGGCGAACGGACAAAGCTGGCAGCGGTGAGGCTTTTCTCCTGGGGGATGATCAGGAAAGGACATAATTGCAGTTATGATGTTGATATTACTCAGCGTACTTTACTGTGAGAGAGTAAACAGAGGCGAAGCATGAGTGGAGTGGAATATTTTGATAACTGATTAATCGTTTCAGCCGTTTTTCAAGTAAATATGTCAAAGATTTTTAAATTCAAGGATCTGCTGCTTTTCTTTTCTCATTTATGACAGTAAATAAAGAGTCTTTGGGTTTTTGGACTGCTGACCGGACAAAAGAAGCAGTTCGAAGACGTCACCTTTTTGACTATTCATATAATTACCTATAGCCCTTAAATCAATCTGCAGAGTACTTGAGGATGAAAATAATTGTTAGCAGCAGACCTAGCAATAAGTACAATGTAGTGGGTGTGCTACTCAAGGCGATCACACAAAATAGGGCTAGACGATTAATATATACACAAAAACAGAGATGGCAAAAAGAAGCGCTCTTCCAATATGTGATTATTAATTGTCGAGTGAATGTAACTAAAACAGTCATTTTCAAAAGACATTCTCCAGCATTTCAAACCATTTTGACATAAATGTGACCAACCAATTACTTAATACACACTGAATGAAACTGAATAAACAAGCTTTTCACAGAAGAGAATAAGGTCACCAGAACCCTGTTTGGAGCTAGAAAGGTGGTATGGTAGGCCACATATAAACACACTCTACATGCGTTTTATTTTCAGGCATTCACAGGCAACTGCACTAATGAGGACCCACCTTGAGAGATACAGTCATTCAGCACTGTGTGTGGATTACATGCAGATGTTTCAGGCGTGATGTTGCATTAACGGATGGATGCAGTTGAATTACTGACCTGTGTGGATGCGGATGTGCTCTATTAAACGAGCCATGCCCTTGTTGGCATAGCTGCAGTAGCTGCACTTGTACTTTCCATCACAGGTCCTCTCCAGGCCGTCCATCTGTACATCCGACCCCTCCTCCACAGAGAGGCTCACCTCCACAGCCGGGGGGTCCAGACCATTCTGCTCACTCCTAGGGGCGTCTAAAACCAAACACACAGTCACTTTAACATTTCACCTGTTATTTATCAAATGTATGGAGTGTTTTTATTTACATTACTCCATTCCTACCGGTTTGAAACTGCTCCCCGGACTCCTTCTCTCCGCACACAGAGCCTGAGATCATGTTGACGTGCTGGGTTTGCTGTGTCAGGTATTCCTGAAATTCCCTCACAAAATCCACCGGCTCGGTCTTTATCTCCTCCATTTTCCCTCTTCTGTATTCCACCTGGATATATCCCGAAGAGAAATGAGTAGTTGAGTGAAATTTCCCCTCTTACACACAGCTGCAGAGAACCCACAGTAGCTTACGTAGCGCCCAAAACATCTTAATCGTTAGCTCATAGCTATACAACAAAGCTAAGGACGCCTAGCTAACACGACCGTTTCAGCCGTTATAATTGTTATTAACGCCGATTATTCAACGTCATTCTCAACAGAGATAGTATCTTACCTTTCAGCGGATTAGTAACGTTATACCTAAGCGGGAAGAAGTGTGAAAATTGGGCCTTGAGGGTAAATTAGCGGCTAGAATTGTTACCTAGTGAACGCTTCCGTTCTTTCCGATACATCTGTGTTCCGTGTCAACCACAAACGCAACTGCTGCCTTTGGGTGATGTCGGTAAAAAACAAATTGCTTAGCAGAACTCATTCTGCTCCTCAGCGAAGTCAAGATATTTGTTGCCAATGAACAGAAACAAAGTGCCTTTCTGTTACAGACAGAAAAGCACTCTCAATTTATTTTGCCTAAACATACCTATAAAAAGAATTATACCAGGCAGCTTGAATGTGATTTGCGTTCACTCCATAGTTTTAGCATTGCAGCTGATGAACAACCATAAATCTCATCTGTCCGACTCGTACAGGAGGCGCCTGAAGGCACCATCACATGTAAACATTTTGTAACAGATCATGGCTGCCCCGTTGGTCAGGATTTTCTCAAAGGTGAGTCTAAATTACAATTAAGTCTTAAATAATTACATTTGCTGGGCGTCTGCAATGGTTTTAATGTACTTCCCCACCGTATCGATTATTTATCCTTGAGTTGCGTAACCTGGTTGGCCCCTGCTAATGTGACGTTACCAGCTAACCGAGGGGCTAACCCTAGCTTGAGAGAACAAATGAGCTTCTTTCATCACAAACTCGACTGTTGCTGATCTCTAAAAGAACATTTATTAATTTAACATTAGTGGTGAAAGCCTAGCACTCCTATTCAAACATTGCTTTCACCCAACCGTGCACTTAAACACTGTCACTGCTGACTCTATTGCCCTCAGACCTGCAGACAGATCTCTCGACCATGGGGGACATGTCAGGCTGGATGGAGGAGCATGTCCAACAGACCTGCTCCAGACATGTCCTCAGACCAGGCAGCTGGGATGACCTCTTTTCCTCCCCTTCAAACGTACTCGGAGGAGGAGAGCATGATGAGGGAGGCAGGTGAGCTGGGGCTCTGGTAACATGTGCCCTGCTGCTGTGACAGCTGGAGGCCATTTGACAGTCTTCAATCACTAAACATCTGTCTCGTTGTTTGACAGTGAAGAAATATGCACAGGAGCGAATTGCACCGTTTGTGTCGAAGATGGATGAGAATTCCGCCATGGACGAGGAAGTGATCAAATCCCTCTTTGAACAGGGCGTATGTGATTCATTTAATTGTCACATTTACAATTATGTCAGGGTTTCTTTTCTATTTGCTGACTGTGATATTTCATTTTTCCAGCTCATGGGTATCGAGATTGACCCGGAGTACAACGGCACCGGCTCCACATTCTTCTCCTCCATCCTGGTCATTGAGGAGCTGGCGAAGGTGGACCCGTCCGTGGCCGTGCTCTGTGACATCCAGAACACGCTGATCAACACACTGTTTGCCCAACTGGGCACACCAGCTCAGAAAGAGCAGTATCTCAGCCGACTGTCAACAGACATGGTGAGCAATCTGACATTCTGTCACTTTGTTGTGGCATTGATTGATTTTTACTTTCTTGATTGTAAGCTGAAAAAATTGCTGATCTGAACATTTGTAATATTGAAGATCTCCTTGTCTGGCTGTGAATATTCTCCGCTGTGTTTGCTGTAATGTTTTTCCTGCGCTCCTGTCGCCCAGATTGGAAGCTTCTGCCTCTCTGAAGCAGAGTCGGGGAGTGATGCCTTTTCTCTGAAGACGCGTGCTGAAAAACACAAAGATTATTACATCATCAATGGGTCCAAGATGTGGATCAGCAACGCGGAGCATGCAGGGGTTTTCTTGGTGATGGCCAATGTGGACCCCTCTGCTGTGAGTAGCCAGTCATCTATCTAAATCTCAAAAAACCCAAACAAATTAGCATTGTTAACAGAAGTGTGTGCCTCTGTGATATAAGGACAAACTGACTTTTGATTGGCAGGGATACAGAGGCATCACCTGCTTCATCGTGGACCGAGACACCGAGGGTCTTGAGATTTGCAAAAAGGAGAACAAGCTCGGCCTGCGTGCGTCCTCCACCTGCCCGATCAACTTGGACAATGTCAAGGTACTCTTAAACATCTTGTACTGTGAAACGACAGCGTACTTTGACCCTTCCTAACTTTTCTGCTCTCTGTTTTAGGTACCGGAGAAGAACATTCTGGGACAGATCGGTCACGGGTACAAGTATGCCATCGGAATGTTGAACGAAGGCAGGATTGGAATCGCTGCTCAGGTGAATTTTAATTTAAATCATTTAAAACAAGCTATAGCTATACAAAAAAGCTATATTTTCAGTTGTACAAAAAGATACGAAAGTTGCATGTGCTAACTTTGGCTGTGCGTGTTTCAGATGCTTGGCCTGGCACAGGGTTGCTTTGACAACACCATTCCTTACACCAGACAGAGGGTGCAGTTTGGAAAACGAATCTTTGACTTCCAGGTAGAGAACTGAAATCCACTCCCTTCAGCTTACATGTTTGATTATTCACATTATTATTCTGGAGGCCAGCGTATTCATCAACGTTGTTATGGTTATGTTTTGTGTTCCAGGGCATGCAGCACCAAATAGCCCACGTAGCAACACAGATCGAAGCCGCTCGGCTGCTGACTTACAACGCCGCTCGTCTAAAGGAAGCTGGGAGACCTTTTATAAAAGAGGCCTGCATGGCTAAATACTTCACTGCAGAGGTGAGATTCTTCATTCGCTGACTACAGTTCAGGTTCAGGGTTTTTCTGGAAGAACTACTTTGTATGTTTCTACTGTATATTTGACGCTTAGGGCTACCTTATAATAAATGAAATGCATGTATTTTAAGGATTTTTTTCCTTTTAATCGTTGTTCTAGATTATTTCAGATTTTATTTGTGTTAAAACTTAATTTCTCTCTCTTCGTGATCCATCTAATTTATAGGTCTGTGTTAGATAGTTGACATTTTTTGTAAAATCTATTATCTATTCGCTGTAGTGCTGTAAAAATGATATTTTGAGTCTCAGTGAAGCCTCTTAGTGGTTGAATGAAAAGGTACATTATGTAACGATTGGCCACCTTGAGTTCACACTCCCAACAAATAAGGACAGCACATAACTAGAGCACCTGCTAACTGCTGCTGACTATTCAGTTTAAGCATCCGTGACTGTAGCTACCGTAAGCTCAGTTAGCCGTGCAGTCAGCAAGAGTGTTGGTGCTTAAACTTTTGGCATGCTGGTTGTTTCTATACATTCTGGTGATAATTAAAACTACAGTTCTCACACATTGCACCTTTTTTAAAGTCATTATAATATCTGTTCTGTTCTGTCTTCCTCAGCTTGCAACACTAACCACGTCCAAATGCATCGAATGGATGGGAGGAGTCGGCTTCACCAAGGACTACCCCATAGAGAAGTACTACAGAGACTGTAAAATTGGTGAGCATGACCTGGACAACCGGTGTTTTGCGCACTGTTTGGGAGATTGTTGCCGTGGAAAGGACACAACTCACGAGGGCTGAGGGAAGGTCAGGTGTAGCTGTTTCGCGATTGGACCAGAGCTGGGCGGAGAGAGCGGGTGGGTGAGGGGGGGGGGAACGATAGCAGCGGCTGTAATCGGACTCTGCAGGAATTCCCCCCCCCCATCAGAGTGCCATTATACCAACACACAGCCAAGGAAGCTGCCAGGGCAGAATGTCACTTTTCCTTTCATCACCAACATTTTGGTTCTCCGGTAGACTGAATAATGAGCCCTCTTGTCTCCCGAGATTCATGTCGGGGGGGGGGGAATTCGACAAAATTGACCTTGTTTTGTAGAGCAGGAATTCGTTCTAATGCTTTGTTTTGTCTCCGTGTGCAGGTACCATTTACGAGGGCACGACGAATGTGCAGCTGTCCACTATGGCCAAGTTCATAGATAAGGAGTACGACCACTGAGAGCGTCTGACCACCGGAGCCTGATAGGTTGCACTCTGCTGTGTTGTTACACTCCATTTTCTTTTCCTCAAAAGGACTTTGCTGTAGTTTTGCTTTTACGTTTCTAGAATTCTGGTGCAGTTTTTCAGTGTTTGTCCTCTGTTTCACCAACCTCTGCTGTTGTTAAAGGTGCAATACATAAAAAAAAATCGACATCCTGTTCAATGATTTCTCAAAACAAATGGGACAGCGTATCAACATGAGAGCGCCAACTGCTGGGGAATGTAGAAACAGTTAGCTGGTTAGCTCAGTTAGCCGTGCAGCTGGTGGTCAGGATTGTGAGCTGTGAACACGGAAGCAATTGTTGTTACTTATACTGCTAGCACATTCCGAACTGGACAGGCCAGGGCTAGCTGGTAAGCATGCTAACTTTGCAATGACATCAAACCGTTATTTCGTTGATGGTAGTGAGTTTTTGGATGTTTTCAACTAAAATTCTTGCATACTGAACCTTTAAGTAGTCCCCACTACTAATGTTACTGATGTGGTTACATTTCCCTGACTTTAGAGTCAAAGTTGATCGGGTGTATTATTGTTTTTTTTGTTTTTGTTTTCAGACCTCGTCAAAATCTAGGAATAAAAATGTCACGTAGAGCTCTTATCTCTCCTTCTGCAAAATGAGATATGGTGATGTATCATGTCAGAATAACATAAAAGATCCACATGTTGCAATTTAAACATATTGATTCTCTTTTAAATGTTTCAGTGCCTTCAGAAGGTCTACTTCTTTTTCTGGTGGGATACTCTATTACACTCATATAATCCACAAATACTGTACAGTTCCTTGTCTGGGAAATGAGGAAGTGATTTCACATGGTGTGAAGAAATTACCTGTAAAGAGCGATCTGTCAATAACTTTGGCAATATCAATAAATGTATGCTGTGGTGCAGTCAGCCCCATCTTTCTCGCTCATGTTTTTGGTTTAGTACCGGCTTCTGTCACTAGATGGCAGCATTCTCCAGAGGGACAGCAGCACCGAGCAGCAGTCAATTACTGTGTCTTTTAACAGCCTGTCACCTCTAATGATATTTTATATCAATTTAATTATGCCGGCGCTTCAGATGAGGAGAGGCGGCCTCGTGTAATTGACTCACTGATCATTTTTCAGGTGAGACTGATTACATTTCCCCAGCCTGCATGTGCTGTGTAAAATGAGCCCCATTGTTTTACACAACACAGGCAAGCTGTGTCCAAGTACACAGAGTCGTAATAGACATGGCCCCTCCTGTGTGCCGAAAGCCATTGATCACTGACAGTACTTAACCATTTGCATTTATTTTATTTGTTAAAAACCAGACGGGAAAGGTCAGAGTCATGACGGCTGTAATGACAGGATTTAAGTGAAGATATCTAGATGTTCAGCGTCCCGTGAAGTCAGTGAACAACAGTGTTTTCATACTCTAACCACACAAGATTATGTCATGTTTCACCACACTGACAAAAACTGTATTTTGACGGGAAAATAAAGCTCCATTTCTCTGTGGTTCTCCAAAAATCCAGTGTGTCTACCTGAGAGAAAAGCAAACTGGTTGATAAAATCAAAACAGACTATGTTATGACACAGTTTCTCTCCCTTTCACATTACTTTGATCATTCTCTCACTGAAAATAGAAAAATAAATGTCTTGATTTTATTAATTGATGAGTTTATGATGACTCTTCAGTGTCACCTGTTGACACCAGACAAGACATAAGCCTTATTTGGTATTTTTAAAAGATCTTCCCCACATCTGGAAGTAGATTTGTCTAAAGTCTGCCATCCTCATGATAATCTTGGGTTATTTGTGGAGCTGGGCAAGATGTCCTACAAATAATATAGCAAAATATTATATATATATATATATATATATATATGTATATATATCTGTTTTACAATCTCCTTCTTAAATGACACAATTACAAAAAAAATAAAAAATGTTTAATAGATATTCTACAGATCTGAGTCGGATTTTAAACCCACTTATTGGCAGCTTTCTGGCCATATATGCTTTGAATATTCTGATAAATAAATCATATATCAGATATTAGAACAAGTGCAGTCTGGCTCAGAGTCACAAGACAACAATCTTGTATGCCAAAGCACAATAAAATGATATCCAGTATCTAAAACAATACTGTCTCATATCAGGATAACAATGTAATAATGATTCATGGCCCGGGCCTCTTCATCTGTTTCTGAGTCTTTTCATCATCATATCCTGTAAAAGGAGCTTAATTATTTGTTCATCTGTTAAGGACGCAATATCAAAAGTTTGATTTAGGCTCGAGTCCGCTGGGCCCTGAACCAATAATCTGACATGTGTAGAGTGTATTATATGTGACGTAATTAGATAAAAGAACCAGGTCTTTAAAAACTTGCCCTGGATCTGATTAACCTCAGGCAGAACAAAATGTTTGAGCAGTAAGAACAGCTCAATGTTTGCAGACATTTTCCACCCAAAAAATCACTAAAAAGAAATTAAAAGAGGAGAACACAGGCCTGCGTTTGCATCACTGGTCGAGTGCACTCCGTCTCCCCCCCAATCCACTCTGACTTGTTCTTCTCATTGTGCCCCCCCACCCCCTGTTTAATGAGCATAATCTGATGAAAACACAGCTATCTGCCTTTCACTTTGCGTTGGCAAGCAGCAGCTCCACTGGCCTCTTCCTCCGCCCCCATCTTTAACACAGCTATGAGACCTCTAATTATGCAGGGTTTCAAGTAGCTTTTCACAAAACACAGTGTTGTCCTTTAGAGCTGGAGAGCGCTCCATGAGCTAAAAGGACAGGCTGCATGTTTGTAGGTTGAGCAAATTCAATTGATTGGATTAGTTCTCTGCATCTGCTGAGGGACCGGGTGGAATTACGATCATTAGATGTCTTCCATGTTGTGTTTTGGAGTTTTTTTGGTTTTGTTTTGTACACTATGTGTCATTTTTTTGACCGCATGAGTGTGAGCCAAACATTACCTTACAGATAAACACAAAAGCATCTACATCTAAAAGCTCTGTACAAAAAGCCTTTTTCCCTGCAGTGGCTCATGTTGTTGTCTGTGTTTGCTTTGGTATTTTTTTAAGTGAAATATATTTTGTCTTGGATTCAACATGAAAGCTGAAGCCTAGTTCCCTCAGTTTTGAGAGAAGAGCAGCATGAAGGCTTTGAAATGAAAACTCAAGCTCCCTCCTGTTCATTCTGTCTCTTTATCATCTAATATGATCACACGTGATCATATGAACGTCTCATTACGCACACAAATATAATTTGCTGCATCCGAGAACCGCTGTCATTGTAATCTGTGACAGACTTGTTGGGTCATCCTCCTGCATTAGATCACCTGCCGCCCCTGTGGGTTTGCAGGCTTTTGTACAAAGCTGATTTGAAAAGCCTTTATCACAATGGCAAGCATTCAATTTGATGTGCGCCTGTAGCGCTTCCTGACTAATAAAATTACCACCGATGTCAATGAGGAGAAATACACAGCGCGTGTCGCTTCCCTGTTGCGCACAGGTGGCGCGGAGAGGACGCGCGAGCGTGCGACACGACAGATGAATGGCAGGTCACAGTTCAGCAAACACCATATTGTATGTTTTCACGTCAAACTGTGCTCATTTCTATTATTATTGTATGTGTTTACTGTGGATTGCATCCGCGCGTAAACACGTGCGTAATTTGTGCCAAGGCCAGGCTGCTTGCGCCCTCATGTTGCATGTCGAGGTGCGATAATCTCCCCGGACCGTTTATTCAATTTACTGACAGGTGATTGAGGCTCGCGCACGCCCTTACCCCCCCCCAAAAAAAGAAAAAAAAATCCCGAGACATTTTTTCTCTTTAATCTAATTGGATGATAAGTGGGTGCGTACTGTTGAGCCCGATGGCAAAACGCTTGCGCGGCCTCTTTTTTCTTGGCAGTCTATTCTCGTCACAGCCCCCTCGCGGTTTCATCTCAAACCCCATTTGCTATTCTACCTGCCCAATAGCAGAAACCGAGCGCGTTTTAACTCGGATGGCATTTTTGATTTCATCATTACAATCCGGCGCAAGTTTGACGCAGTGATCCCTTGCGCTCTCGCTCTGATCATCCCCCGGGAGCCGCGTCGGACAACTTTCTTCCTTTCATCCTCTCTTTGCCCCTCTCTTTCGCCTGCCTTCACGATACAACAAGTCGGTCTTTTTTTTCCCCAGGTGTTTTTTTTTCCCTTTCTCTCGATAAGTTTTGATGGTGATCCACATCGGACAGTGAACGGTGATGGCAGACTCTGATGCGCAGGAGACTCGCCAACCCGCAAAGGAGTCGCCGTTCTCCATAAAGAACCTGCTGAATATTGAAGACAAACCCACGAAGCCGAAGAGCTTCCTCGGCTCGTCCAAAGGAGTGTTCGAAGGCAGCTTCTTCTCTCGGCTCGGGGACTTGTCTTTCCCCCGATTTGAGCTGCCCACACAGAGAATTGGACTATCAGCGCAGTATCTGGAGAGAGCGTCGACCTGGTGGTACCCGTACACGCTCGGGACCCATCTAAGGACCACAGGTGCACATTATTTATAACTTTAGAGATAAAGAAAATGTGGTGTTTAGATGTGTTGAATTTAGATTGGTTTAAGGCAAAGGGCCTTTAATTCGAACATAAAAGGATATCATCTGAGTAGGGATTTAAGATAAAGCCTGCATCTTGAATTATTTTCTATTACCGTAAATATATATTTTTTAACAAAAAGAAAAACGCGTAAATCCACCAATAAACGGAATGTCTAAGATTGCATTAAAATACAGGAGACTCCCCTTAAAGATCACATGTTTTACGGCCAAAAGGATCAAATTTGAAGACTGCATTTTTTTTTCCCCCTTGCAGGGTCTGAGAAGGCCAGCCTCAGGGAAGCATCCCCGGCTCCGGACAGGCGCTCTCCTGATCTACAAAAAAGCGACCAGGATGCCAAAGAGGAAAGCGCCGACGACGATATCGCGCTGGATGAGAGTGACTCCGAGGAGCCAAAGAAAGAAATAGACCAGGAGGACGACTGGAGGAGAAAAACGGACGAGCTGGACCCGGACAGGAAGCCCTGTCGGAAGAAGAAGACGCGCACGGTGTTTTCCAGGAGCCAGGTCTTCCAGCTGGAGTCCACCTTCGACATCAAGCGCTACCTGAGCAGCTCGGAGAGGGCAGGCCTGGCCGCGTCCCTGCACCTGACGGAGACGCAGGTGAAGATCTGGTTTCAGAACCGGAGGAATAAGTGGAAAAGGCAGCTGGCCGCGGAGCTGGAGGCGGCCAACCTGAGCCATGCGGCGGCGCAGAGGATTGTGCGGGTTCCCATACTTTACCACGAGAACGGAGGCTCGGACACGGCCGGGGGCTCCGCGGCAAACTCAACGGGGAGCCAGTCGCTGCTGGCTTTCCCCCACCACATGTACTATTCCCACCCGGTGCCACTGCTGAGGCCTGTTTAACACCGACCGAGTCACGATGGGCTGTACATAATGTTTTTAAATGACAGTGAACAAAAAATTAAATACAATTTTGTATATTTTGTAGATTCAACGGACACAATGCTAGATTATTATTATTATTATTATTATTATTATTATTATTATTATTATTATTATTATATGTAACCATCCTTTATCCTGCTGAAGCGCACTTGAACAATATGTCCCTTTTACTGATATAATTGGTGTTACAAAAGGGACAATCTAAAACCATTATTATTATTACTACTATTTTGTTATTATTAATATTATTATAATTATTATGATTGAAATGGTGGGTTTAAAGAATACAATCTAAAAAAAAAGAACTGGTTTTAAACAGGGTTTGACTGTCCATATGTATTTTACAGAGATTTGTGTCTGTGTTTGTAGCAAAAAAAAAGAAGAACAAAAAAGAAAAGTGGAATTTAATATTTTGATACTTTCCAATATTGTGCAATATTGTGTGCTTCACATTATTGGGCTACCAGCCTTTGTCACCTACAGTTCACTTTTCCAGAAACAAAACAAACAAAAAAAAACAACAACGATGCTTTTTTCTCTTTGTAACAGTGAGGACAATCATGTGATCCTTTACAGAAAAAAAAATATCCCCCCCCCCCCCCCCCCCCACAAACTGCAGGTTATAGGATATTGTTTTTATGATGACGCAAATGTTTTTTGCCGGTGATTTTAAAGCCATGAAAAAGCCAAAAATAGCCTCTGTTTTTTGTGTATGTTTCTTTTTCTCTCTCTGGTATTGTTATTGAAATTCTGTATATTATATGGTCTTACACTCAGTAAAGATTTCGTTCCAAAACAAAAAAAAAAGACATGTATCTACTCTTTATATAACTGTGATGCACGTGGGGGGGGAAAATCATTTGATGATGGCATCTAGTAAAGATGTTGGGTTTGAATCATCTGGGGATCGAGATTGAAAATATAATTCATAAAGAAGCATTCAGAAACAACTGGGATCTGCAGGGATTATGGTGCCTTCCAAAATGAAATACCTTAATTCGATCAATAACTGTTAATTAATGCTATTCTATTTTCTGGTCTGATGATCTGCGTGAGGAAATTTGAGCGATGGCTGCCTGATTTTACATCTGAGAACTCTTATTTGGGGGGGATTTTATTCTGGATTAGATTATTTTGACAAGGACATAACATTCTTTCTTGAATATTCGATAATTATGCAGATAACAATAGGCTATCTCATCACTATTCGAAGGCAAATTAAGGTATTCAATTGTGTAGGAGTCAATACTTATTAAATGCTCATTTTTAACACATTTAAAGGATATGATGAAGGCTGAGTTATTTTTCTTTTTTTCCTGGTGTCTGAGAAGAGGTCTAAAATAGCCAGTGACCTACAAAAGATGGGTATTAAATCAGATTGCACCCATTTCGACAAAGTTATCCTCAAACAAAAAAAAAGAACATAAAGGAAACTTACATAAATATTTATAGGAGGGTTTTATTAAACAGTAAATTAACAATAGCCTAAAACAGTGTGAGGCTTTATCCTTGCGCAAATCAAACTAACTCGGGCAGTCTCGATTATCCTCTTCAATACGCCAACACACTCTTAGACTAATTTACTGTTTTACTGTGGTGCATTATAGTGTTTTTATGACATTTGCACTGTATCTTTTTTTTAATGATAGACATATAATTACTCCCAATCATAAAATACATCCTTTATGGCAGCGAGAGGTGGAGAAGGAGAGAAAAGGGAGAAGTCTGGAGCAGTCCTGGGTCATGTGACCTGCGCTGAGACAACGGAAGTACTCGATGAGATTGAATCAACCAATCGCATTGCAGGCGGGAATTTGAACATTCACCTCGACCAATCAGCACCCTCTGGACCAGCGGTTGCTCTCACAACGGAGTAAGCTAGCTGCACGCAGTCACATTGCTGTACAGCACTTTCCGCGTTAGCGTTGGATGTTTTATATTATATTCCTAGCCGAGGTATAATTTTATTTATTCCAGTTGAAAAGAAGAATCAGTCGCGTCTGACTCGCACGAAACCGCAGCGGTAAGTAAAGTGAAACGGCTTCCACCGGGGCTTGTAGCTTACTTTAGCTCCACAAGCTAGCGCTAAAGTTAGCAAACACCGGTGGTAGCAGACGTGGGCTTGGTGTAATTGCTGGATGTTGCTGAAAATGTCGTGTTAACTGACTGACATAAGAACACAAGCGGTTGAAAAACCTTGGAATAAAAGTATTGTTCCGCCAGCTTTCGCATAAAAACGTTTGCTTAGATTGAATGCCAGCAAGCTAAACACTCGGTGGGGCTAATTGGCTAAATCCAAAACTGTCATTGAATCAGGCTAACAACAAGCATGTTTAGCGATCGATCCAGCAGTACGCCGATGTGTTTCTGTAAAATTAAATTCTAGAGACGTTTTTCAGACGAACTACAGGATATAACACACTTATAGCGTTTCTTGATTTGGGTATATGAAAAGATTGATCCAACCTAATTCAATTAGGTGATTAGATTTAATGTAAGTTAAGGTTTTGGAAAATAAGAGCCTCTTGAAGCCCCCTGCTATGATTCAAAACATAACGACAGGCCTCTGCTTAAAGCAAATTTTTGTATTCATAAATGTATGTAATGGTCTAACCTTCATTGAATGTGTTGTTTTGTCAGTGACAGTAGTGATATTATTTTGTATAAATTGTATGAATTGACACGAATAAAATAGGGTATGAACACAATTACACTACCTGTAACGTTAAGTATTTAATAGTGTGTCTGTAACAATCTGAAGCATATTATGTAAATACATTTTGTGTTTCAACCATGTCAGAGGGGTACTGACTAAACTCTGGAAACCTCTAGTTTGTGATGTTGTTGAGGTAGACTGCACAATATGATAAAGTATTTTATGCTGCTGCATCTGCCCCTATGTATTGTTAAATTCAAAGGTGTCATCTAAGCATTACTTAGCGCTCATGAAAGTCATATTTGGGCTTTGCTCAGTCTGAATTTCACACTGTGATGTTTATTTTTTGCAGATGACAGGCTCAAATGAGTACAAGCTGAACCAGGGACCAGAGGACAGCATCTCTGCTGTCAAGTTCAGCCCCAGCACAACGCAGTTCCTGCTGGTTTCCTCCTGGGACTGCACTGTCCGTCTCTTCGATGTAGTAACCAACACCATGCGGATGAAGTACCAGCACTCTGCTCCAGTTCTCGACTGTGCTTTTTATGTAGGTCACATATTTGTACATTTTTGTTTAGGTTCCTCATTGCCATGTCAAAGACTAAAAGTCTGGCACACACACTGGTAACCTTCAACTTTTACTTGCAGGATCCGACACATTCTTGGAGTGGCGGGTTGGATGCACAATTGAAAACTCATGATTTGAACACAGACCAAGGTATGTCACAAACCTGCCAAGTACAAGTTAAAGTCCTCAGACATTATCGCTTAAACCAGTGGCAGATGTTCATAACTGTCCAATTATCTTACTAGATGTGTTTATTTGTGGTATGCTAACATTATCCTCAAACAGATACAATAGTTGGAACGCATGATGCCCCAATTCGTTGTGTGGAATACTGCCCAGAGGTAAATGTCATGGTAACGGGGAGCTGGGACAGATCAGTTCGTCTGTGGGACCCAAGGACACCCTGCAATGCTGGCACCTTTACTCAGCCTGAAAAGGTAAAGCAGAAGAGAATCACTATTGTATGCTATGACAAAAAGTATGAGTGCAGTAAATGTGAAAGATTTATTGAGAGACTAACTTGCACGAACATCCACAGGTTTAATTTCTAAACCTTAATGAGATGATGTAAAAGTTTCAGTGACTCATCTTTTTTAGAGTTTCCTGCTTTGTTAGGTTGGTGTATTTCTCAAAGAAACAAGATGTTCGGAAAAGACATATGTCGAATGAGAAATCACTGGTATAAACCAGTAGGATATTAGATAGAGAAAAGTTCCTTTTTTCCTTTTTATTATCTTATTTTTACAAACACTGAACCACTGGTATACAAAGAGGTAGCCCTTTAAGATTCACAGTGTTGGGCCTTTATGTATAATGAAATTAAGAACTTGTAATTTTGTTTATTTACTGTCAAATAGCTGTTTAGCACATTGGTGTACTAGGTGTAATTTCATCACAACTTATTCACTTTTGCACGTGTTTGCGTAGGTATCAAGTATAACTTTTGGCATTGCCAGTGTTGGGTCTCCATTCTGTCTCATACTTGTCGTCTCTGTGAAAGGTGTATACCCTCTCTGTGGCTGGAGACAGGCTTATCGTTGGCACAGCTGGGAGACGAGTCCTGGTGTGGGATTTGAGGAACATGGGCTACGTGCAGCAAAGAAGAGAGTCCAGTCTCAAGTATCAGACTCGCTGCATTAGAGCCTTCCCAAACAAACAGGTACACTTTGAATTAGAATCACACAGTTCTGATGGAAGATGCAGATAACGGTTAAAATTTGACAGATTTTTTTTTTTAATAGAGCATCGTATTACAAATACTCCTGTCTTGATGTGAGGAATTTGGTTGGTAACTTCATATTGTCTATCTTTGCTGCAGGGCTATGTCTTGAGTTCAATTGAGGGCCGTGTAGCTGTGGAGTACCTGGACCCAAGCCAGGAGGTTCAGAAGAAGAAGTATGCCTTCAAGTGCCACAGGCTGAAGGAAGAAGGAATTGAGAATGTTTACCCTGTCAATGCCATCTCATTTCACAGTGTTCATAACACCTTTGCCACAGGTATGTTTGTCTAGACAAAAGCATTTGTCTTTTCCTACATTTAGTTTCTCTAATCGGGCAATTTGTTTTAAAAAATCGCATTGTTTTCCTATGACCTTTTTTATCATTGAGCGGCCAAGGTTGCATGAGGAACACACAGTTATTACCGATCTGTATCTCAGCAGTCACACCGCCTAAACCTTTTGATGGTTGACCTTGAGTCTTTCCTTCTACCAGGTGGCTCAGACGGCTTTGTCAACATCTGGGACCCGTTCAACAAGAAGCGCCTGTGTCAGTTCCACAGGTACCCGACCAGCATCGCCTCCCTGGCCTTCAACAACGATGGCACCATGCTCGCAATCGCCTCCTCCTATATGCATGAGAAGGGAGACATCAGCCACCCAGAGGACGCCATTTTCATTCGCCAAGTCACAGATGCCGAGACCAAGCCCAAGTGAGTCTTGTGTCCTCAGTAAATCTGTGAGCAGCTGCATTTATTAGGAGCACGTCCAGCTGCAGCATATGCTGATCTGTATCTCTGCCGGTCCACTCTTCAATATCCGACAGTTGAAAGATGGACCGATTGAAAATGAGAAAATCCTACCCCTGTTTGTGTGTCCAAGCTGTTATAAATATACACTGAGTGAGCAGACAAAGAGAAACCCTGTGTAAATGGTTATACAATCAACAACAACATACATGTGACAAATTCTCCCTCTGCCAAATTAGACTTTTTTGTTGTTAAGGCAGTCACATGGTCATTTTTGAGACCGTTTGAGGTAGCTGCCTCATCTTTTTATTAAACTGGGATGTGTTTAAATACTTAAGTTCTACATTGAAGCTCTTCTCCCCATTTTTATTTTATTTTTTTTGGTTTACAGGTCAACCTAAGTCCTCCTTGGACTGGTTCCCTCTGCGTATGAAGCGTTCATCACATATCGGGTTTATCTGCTGGCATCCAGTGTACCATTACCATATTGTTACCTGTCATTTCTTTCTCCAGTGTTTGTTTAAAACTTTTCTTCACTCTTCTGACTATTGTTAAATATTTCCTTGTTCTGTGTATGTTCTGACATCCAACTATTGCTTTTTTGACTTAAACTGATTGATATACACCCTTTGTCATGTTTTCTTGGTCAAATGACTCAAACATTTTGTGATTGTTTTTGTACACTTACATTTAAAATGACACTCGAGCTGTTCGTGAACCAGTCTTCTTACACTTGCTGTATAATAAACATTTTTATGTAAAACTTTGATCAATGGCACAAAGTCAGTTCATACATTTAACTTTTATTGCATGCACTATTTGTGAAAAAAGAACCTGAGAAATGCTTGGAATGTGTCAGAGGTTGTTCTCTTGATGATGTGTTGAGGGAAAGCGATGATCAACTCATCTTGCCGAGGGCTCCACTTGCCCCCAGACAGTGACCTGTGCTGATAGACATCAGAGGTCTGTGGCCTAAACCAGATCCAGCTTTATTGTAGGAAGAAAATTTGGACAGAAACCACTAAACTGGATGACCCGGCTGCGTTTGGAAGTCTGTTGGTTTAAAAAGATAAAATAATATGATTGGAGTTGCAAAATTCTGGGAATATTCAAAGTGAAGATTTATGAGAATCCACACAAATACAATGGAAACAAAGGGGATATTTGCCATATGCTTAAATATGCAGATGGATACAAAGTTTTTACCATGCCAGTGATCTCAAATAGATCTTGAATAAGTTAATGAGGTTTGCAAAATTGTGGAAATATTCCATGGAAATGAACATTAAAAAAAAGAAAATATAGGGGTTATTTGCTGTTTTTACTGTCATATGCAGGCTGAAAAGTACGTTTTTCGCATATCGGCAGAAACAAAAAATACCTAAAGTAACAAAATCAGGTTTGTAAGATTTTGGAAATACTCAAGGTTGAAACTTTCCAAGGAATTCACAGGAATACATGGGCATTAACATGAAATATATGAGTTGTTTGCTCAGGCTGTATTTATTGTCATATACATGTGAACCTTTCTGAAATCACTCAAATATAATGATTAGTTTTGCAAAATTTCAGAAATATTGAAGGTCAAACTTGTGGTTTAAAGTGAACAACTAATACAACAAAGAACAAATAAAACTTGGTGAAAGTCCTTAATTAGCATGGCCAATCAAGCTACATCCCACATGGTAACAGCTAGCTCGCAAGTTTATCATGGTTGGAGCAAACCATAGGTGAGCGTGACCCTTTTTTATGATATCATCTTCACTTGGCTTTGTTTTTAACTCCATCCAGAACTGCACACAGAAAAAGAAAATCTTATTATGTAAGTACAACACATTGAAATACTTTTGAAGGATGCTAGCAGCAATGTTTTAGGTGGCTAATACTTTTTTGTTATCGCTGAATTTGTCTGCTGCGGTTTGCAAGTTGTGACACTGGTGACAGAGTCGGACGCAACGCAGACCTTTTGTAATGCTGCATTCAGCATCACATGAATGGGAACAGTGAACGTAGAGCTTTGCCCTGCAAAGGTCTAAGTGGTGTCTTTTTCCCTCAGTTCACATTTTCAATTGCAACTAATGCAATTTTCTGAAGCCCTTCAGCCAAAGCAGAAGCACAGAAGATATAGATGTCAATTATTCTATTTAAGAGCTCCAATTTTTTCTAATGGCTCTATCTGCTTCTGCGGTATCCTGGAAATGATTAGTCCGAGTTGGTTAAATGATGTAACTAATTCCCATGATTGTCGATAATGAGTCCATCTTTGACGTCGGATTATGACTGCAGCTTAATATGAAATGGCATTCATTTTGGGACATAATTACTGCCCATGAAGCAGACGGAGAATGGCCAGGGGGTTTTGTTGTTGGGGCTACAGTAAATTACCTTGTTTCCTGTCATCTTTGGCTTCCGCTAAATTGGAAAATTGAGTTCTTTGAGTGCGCATTAAAACTGTGAAGGTTTTTCTTGCCTGTGTTGGATAGCTGTTTTATCGAGAAAAAAAACAAAGTAATTTAGCAGCAAATTTGTCAGGAGTATTAAAGCAATTAAGTGTTTTTTGCAACTGTAACAAAGACTTACTTCGAAGGATTTGTGAAGGTCTGTAATTTAACAAAATTGCAGCAGATAAATCTGTTGCATTATCTATCAGCATCTTCCTCCGCAGAGCTATCTCCTGTTCTTTTTCCTGTTCCTTCAGCAAAAGGCCCAGTTAACCACGTCTGTGGTCGTGTGGCCGGGCTCTGGTTTCCAACCGCTGAAGTGTTGCAGACACTTTGGCTCTACATGAAACCGTTACATGACAATTAAAATGGGTGATTGTGCTCCAACGGCCTGTCATGTGCATTTAACCCGACCACAAAAGGCTCTTATGTTCACTCAAGGGGGCACGGATGACCTTCAGCCAGACACCTTATCTCTCAGGACTGGTTTCTAATATTATATCAGGCTGATGATACCACTCTTCATGAAATGGGGAAATCACATGATGCATCAGGAAAATATTGACAGCAGTCTGTGTTATGGTTTGTCTTCTGTTTCATTGCCACATAATGCACAACTGAGATGAAGATAGTGACACCATGCAATAATGCCGCATCTTCTTCCTGATTTCAAGTAATAAAGATATATCTATTCAGTATTTTTTAATAAAAACAGCGTTATTCACTCCATAACTACCCGTATTTACACAACACAATTAAAATGTTTCATTGCGAGGCTTTTTTCTCCATGCTGGGACTTGCTTCCCTGAAGATGGCGTTGAGAAAATGATATCCACCGATGGCTGCTGCTCTTTGTGATCATGATCTCTCCTCAGTGCGCAAGTATGTTTTTTTGTTAGGGAAGCTGTCGCATGGAGAGTGTCAACCCACAGGAACATGCACGAAGGGTTTAAGATTTGTGCATGTCATAAGTGGTTTATTTTGGGTTGCTAGGTTACACTTTAAAGCAGTAAACTCTGGTTTAACTGCTACAAATCCTCCTCCGGCATGTCTTGATTTGTCTTTGCAGCTTGCCTTTGAATTAAGCATCAGGAGCCCTTCAGTTAAATTCACCTTAAATCAGTTAACACATTTATTGGTAGTTTTTATACAGGGCAGACCGACCATATCATTTAAAATGTGGAGGCGGCAGCTCAGCTTCTATGCAAAAATACACAAGATCAAGGAATAGCTTGATATTTTGGAGAATCTGGTTATCATTTTAACTTTTTTTTTTATGATTCTTTACTCTCTTTTTTTGCCAGGAGTTAGCTTAGCACAACAATTGGAAACAGGAGCCAACAGCCAGTTCTCAGGAAGCAGGGTGCTGAGGAGGCTGCAGTACCCCCTAAAACCTTCACAAAAACCATCAAATGGACACACTGTTATTTTTTACACAAAGAAATAAAGAACTTATAACATTTGCCAAATTCACAAGAAGGCTCAAATAAGTAAGATTTTGTCCTTAACAGCATTCCACAAACTGATAGTCTCTCCTGACTCAACAACTCACAAAACTGAGCAATTTTATAAGGGAGTCTGGAGAATTTCTCCTCTTCTTCATCTCCCTGCTGTTGTTGACTGTGGTGAGGTGGCTGTAGCATGTTGGTATTCCAGTTTGCCATTTGCGGTATAGCAAAAAATTCTCAAATATATTCTAATCAGACTGGATCAAAGTGAAGACCCTGGTCCTGTCCTGTGAAGACTCGGCGTCCCATTGCCGGTACACCCCAGCTCGAGAATGAAACCTGAGCTTTTCACTTGGACGTGGCTGCGGCCTGCCACAGCGCCTAGCTCAGAGCTGCCCCTGCCCTGGGGAGGCTTTTAAAGAGCTTTGGTGGGCAAGACAACATCTCCTGGAGAGCATTGTAGTTACATTAGAGCCTAATTAGACGGTGAAGCTCAAGGCCATGTAACCGACTGCTAGGTTTCACACTCACAGCCATCCATCTCCTTACAGGCCGGGCAGGCAGGCGTGGCTGGCTGGTGGCGGGGACGCTCACCTGGGAGCTGGGTTACAGTAAATCAAACATCTCTGGGCGTGACAAAGGGTCACAGATTTTGGGGCTCGGGGTTCCTTTTTGGCTCTGAGGCTTTGTGCTGCAGATCAATCATCTGGTTGATTCAAATTTGGTCTTTTGGAGTCAGACATGGAAACATATGAGACTAGACTGAATTTATCACTGTTATTTGATGATGGATGTGAATGACAGATGTTATGGTAGTATGCTGAATTTACAATTGCCCATAACAAAAACATAAAATATCTAAGGAGATATCATATCATAGCAATGATGGTCAATGATGTGCCACCATGAGGTTTACTTTGTGATTTTAAGAGAAAGCTTCCAACACTTTGGTTAATGTCCAAACACCTGCAACCAATGATATTCCCATCAGCTTCAGTTGTACAATGTCTTAGCTCCTAATAAGCGAATGTTAGCATGCTAACATGCCAATTTAAAGGTCAGTCCCTCCTGAATTTTGCAGGATTGCGTTAGGAATGCTGCGGCCTAAAATGCCTGATTTTACAACAGCTTTTAAAAAAAATAATTAACTTGTTCTGATGTTTTTGCAAGAGAACTGTTGGAGCAACTTATGAATAAAAAGGTGTTGTTTTATCACATGCCCATTGATCTAACACACACACACACACACCAGTTTTTATTGACAAAGACACAACATATTTGCAAGCGTATTTGCAAATCAGAAAAAAGGATGTGAATTTTATAACATACGTTTATTGCGCAACGATTTGTACAGGGTCTGCCGTTTATCGGTGAGGCTCTCGGGAACCTATGATGAACAACGCAACTTCCTAGAGAGAACGATGGTGAACAAGGTAAACATACCTGCTCAACATCAGCATGTTTTCCATGTCAGTGTCTACATGTTGGCATGCCGTCGTTAGCGTTTAGCTCAACGAGCCTCAGTGAGCTGCTACAGTATCATGGTTGACTCCTATTGCTTCCACTCCTTCAACTTTGTGGCTCTCTTAGACCATTAAAGTTTTTTACTTTACTTTCAAGGCAAAAAATAAATCCTGGCTAACATTCGATTCAAAAGTTAAATTGTGGAAATTGGTGCAGAGAAGCAGCAGTCACATCAGCTGTCAAACTGATGAATGTATGTATAAAGAAGGCGGGGGCAGTCGGTGCATCGGGGTCATGTTTGAAAATGTATGGCCAGGGGGCTTCAGAGCTGCAGAGATTAAAGGTGAAAATACACAGAAAAGTGAACTCTTGTCACCAAGTCGCCCTTTCATGTATACTGACTGAGGGTTTTTGTAAGGTGTTGCCTAGTAAACACGCTTGACGGCCACCTATCCCATGTATAGGGTGTCATATTGTACCATTGCTGGTTCGTTAATGTCCTCCAGGGTTGACACCACAAGCACTTAAACCTCACTGATCCACATCCTATAGAGAGCCACCTGTCAGCCTCTGTGAGAACCATCCTGCGGATCACACAACGGATTCCACTTGAAAACATAAAACCTGTCGCATTGTACCGATGATTTGCGGTCAGCTTTGGAGTGACAGGCAGTTTTCTTTATGCCGTCGGGGGAAACAAAAAAATATGGCGAGGTCCCAGGGGGGACTTCGGAGAACAGTAACATGTTATCCCCGTTTAAACCAAAATCAGATTGCAGGCCCTTTCAGGCCAGCCTCTTTGTACTCTCTCCACGTCTATGAATCCCTCTGTGCTGTTTAATGGGTTCATGGCCACAGGGCAAGGGTTACAGTTTGTCCTTCCTGCAATTAGCATTCACGGTTAGCTTAGCAGAACTAATGCACCACATCTTTGAGGCTCAGGTTCCCTGTGTGCCTCCGAGTGACTGCGGGCGAGATTTAACCGACTCCTTGTATCCATTTCAAGCTGCTTTATTAGAGGGTATTGGCAAAATCCCCTGAAGAGTACCATTTCAAGCCAACTATTATCAGCCAGTTAAGTGTCTTAAAAACCAATAAGATGGGTTAACTTGCGCACTTAACGGCTCCATGTTATGTCGTTAAAGAATATCAGCACAAAGGTCTGAACAGTCGATGCAGGCAGTGTGAGCCACATCCGTTCCAGCGTCAATCTATATTTGTTTCTCTCATTTTTCTCACATTTCTGCGTCACAAAACAAAAATGCGGTCCATGCTTTGTCATTATTTTCTTGTCTGGTTTGGCCCTGTGACATTTAGGTCAAGACTCTGTGATCTCACAGAGGTTTTCAGCACACTGGAACATTCACACCAAGGCTATTGTCGGAGCAGTTGTGGGCCGTGGGGATCTCATGGGTCTTAAGTGACATCGCTGGTAAAGCGAAGCAGCTCGGAGCAGTTTTCTGCTATTAGCTTTCTCCGCGTTGTGTAATATTACATAGTTTATGTGTGAATCCACGGATGTTTATGTAGGTTGAACGCATCATTGTTTGAGAACTATAGCAAATATGTAGGTTGTGATGTGAATGCATGTTTTTGAAATATGGGTCCGACAGTTAATACTCTGACACAGTGATCCCAACTCAGTTAACAGAATAATGTTAGCAGTGTATGTTTCTGAAAACTATATGCTAGAACTTCACATTTCTTTATGTCGCATTGTAGCTGTCCAAGGTAAAAAAAAATATTATTTCATGTTGTGTTACAGCAGCGGTTATGGTTTGGTTAGGTTTAGGCACCAAAACTACTTGCTTAGGGTTAGGAGACCGTCATGTTTTGGCAACCTGGTTTTGTTGCTATCAACATGGCACACATCTTGCCAAAAAAAAAGATTTTATTGCGACAAACGTAGCTATAAATATGTCCCCATGTCTTCTTCAAAAATATCCAAATTAGTTTTCGCCTTTATGACTGCAAAAATTCAGGATGTGTCATCAATAATATGCAGAGACAAGGCTGGTAAAGCTCCTGCTGTCTTGTCTGGAAGATCTGGTTTTGTTGCCACTAAAATAGCAATGAAAAATCAGACATGCCTTTTTGATGTTTCGGCAAAATTGCGGTAACACAGCTGGAAAACATCCCGATGTCTCATCAAAATATGGGGTTTGTTGCCACTAATTAGGTTGGACAATCTCAACATCTCATCTAAAAATATCCGGTTTTGATTGCACAAACGCGGCTGGGAAATGTCCCCTTCAAATATATCCAACGTTATCACCCTTTCAAATGTTGAAACACTGTCTCCAACAGTGGTCTCTGGCTTGTCGGCCACCTCACCTAGGTGTGTAACTACCTTACCCTCCACAGTCCAACATGTAAGTCAGCTCATAAACGCTTGACATGTATTATGCAGTCGATGTGACACATATTGTAAGAAAAGCTGATGAGGTACATAGGACATGTACAGATATCTTGCCGTATGAGTGGTTTGCAGAAACGTGAAATGCCGACTTTACTCTGACAACTGGGATGATTACGGACGGGTGTGCACGCGGTTAACTTAACGACAAAACACTTCTCAGATAAACAGATTACTTTAGAAAAAGACATCAAACAAGGAAATGCATACATCTGAGCAAAATTAAAGACAGGTAAAACATTTCTTTTATAAATTGGAGTATGAATGCAGTCAACACAGTTTGGGAAGCAGATTTTTTCAAAGGTCAACATCAGGGTGAAATGACTCAACTCCCGGGTTCTATGAACTCCTTCCTAGAGAGTTCAATGGGAAAAGTGCAAGCGACCGTTCCATGTAAATATTAGTCTGTACTTTATTATGGACGTGGAAATCTAATGTTGTGCCCGTGTGTTTAAATTCCAACCTGTGGCTAAGCAGGGAAAAATCCATGTTATTGAATATAAAATACATTTGTCATTTCCTAAGTGCATTCTGTCTGAGTGATCAGACACCACGGTGCATTATAGAGTCAAATCAATGGGGGAAAAAAAAAAAGACAAGCTCTCATAAACAGCTTTTGATTATTGGACATAATTAACTCTTTTGAATTCGGTGAAGTGAAAGCGTGTTGTCCCATCGACTCGAATGCAGATTAAGCAAACTAATGTGAACGCGGGGATCGATTGCATTCATCTGGTGATGTTTGTGCGCGTAGAGTGGCAATGCATCGAGGAGTCTGGCTCTAACTCATCGTCGTTCCACACATTATATTATTATTGATGACTCTTGCCCCGGGCCAGTCCATTTGTTTTTTTCAGACTTGTGACAGGCGGCAGAATGCTGGATGGAGGGTTTATTCTGCAGCCCGTGCCAGCAGCGCCGCTCACAGCTCTCTCTTACTACTCTATTGATCATCATACCTCCCAATAATCTGGCGCCTGACACATTTGACAACATTATGTGGAGCAGGTCAAAGGACGGCTCTAATGAAACTGAATGATGGATGTCGTTATCCGGAGCGGTAACCTTGCTGATAGTTGTGACGGGCAGCGCGTTTACCCACATGTGCTGTAGCTGTGAGCTCGCGAAAACAGCTGAGCGTTCATTGAGGTGGTCTAGGGGCACATATACGGGGAAAAAGAAATGCAATAAAACATCACACAGGAGAATAATCAGCAGGTCAAAATATGCCTAGGTTTGATTGGTTGCATATAATAATTGTCCTAACAAGATCTGAATGATCATGTTTGACTGTGAAGTAGATCGCTCTCACAAAATTGCTAAAAATGGGAACGCACCGATAGCCAACATGCCGATATTTTTCAAACCACTTTTTCAAGCCGATACTGAAATATGCACACATTATTTTCCACCTGATTGCAGAGAACATTCAGAGTCTCCCGAAGTGGCATTAACATATCATTTCGCCTAATCTTTGGTGTCGTGTGTATAATTAAGGCATTGTCGGTGGATGACATTTCATTTAAAAACCTATATTATGTGCCTACGTTATCGAGCAAACATATACTTTTCTGTGAAATTTCAGCAATTTCAATTCAGACTTTACGATGTCTTTCGAGCAATTTCATGCCGACTGCGAGGGAATTATCTTTGAAAATCATCTTGATAAAGGGTAAAAAAACAGCTTGTGTGGGGGATGAGAAGAGAGGCAAGGCTGATCACGGACTTAAGTTCATTCTAGCCCTAGTAAATAGTCAACAAAGTAGATTTAAAATAGCTATAATGACAAATTTAAGACCACGCATAGGTTAATTTGAACTCTATTAGGCCTAAATAGTCAACAAATATGGCTGCATAATGAGAATTTAGACCACACATGAATTTCGCGATGACATTTCATCCGATCAAGGTAACAGATATTTTACAATTTCTGGATTTCTGTCAAAGTCTTAGAAAGGAGGTAGAAAACGACATTATTAAAAAAAAAAAAAACACACATTCTGTAACGAGCGCCGTGAGTGAAGTCATAAGAGAGGTCCTGTAACACCAGGCGTGAAGTGAGCTGTATGACTGCCAACGCTCCGCTCTGCTCCTCTCCACTCCATCCATCCATCCATCTATCCACCCATCCCGCCCGACTAATGTATCCCTCTCAATAGCCGGGGACAAGGGGGAGAAAAGACTGCTTGTGTGAAGCACAAAAAGCCCCACCGCGGCCACGTTCACAGCAGTAATTGGCAAGGAAGCTTCATTTCATTCACTCCCGTATGTCTTTTGTTGTGCTGTGGGGTTTTTACAAGTGTGGTGCTTTTGAGAGTTGTTTAAAAAAAAAAAAAAAAAGAAGAAGAAGAAAAAAAAATCTGCAGCCCCCTACCCATTGTTACCCATTTATTTATTTTTTATCATACATGCAACTGATAGATTTTTCCCTTTACTTTGGACACGGACCTGTATTAATAACTAAACCTTTAATAGTGTCCTGATGATACTTTCGGAGAACCCTACTTAATTTTGAGCATCTGCAAGAGGTGGAAAAACATTTAATCTCTTACGAATCCTGCTGCTTTCACACTCCTGAAAGCTTTGATGCCTTTCAGTAAAGCAGCGGTCACAGAATAGAGGTTGGTGGGCATTAGAGGGACAGCCCGTCTCCTTTCATCATCACATTGTAGTAGCTGTATAAAAGCTCCTGCAAAATGTAGCTTGTAGTCATGTTTTCACCACAATTACACTTTATCCTGTCGTAAAATGCATTAAAAAGATTTTCACTGTGTTACATTGGAGCATTTTTTTTCTCCCTCTCCCATAAGCACTCTTAACCTTCTGCTACATCAGCTTTATATGAATACCGCGGTGAAGAAAGGTCTCGGTGAAATATGCGCTGCACTCTTTTTCAGGTGTAATTCAGTTACTGTATGTATTTTTCATGGGTCTTGTATTATATGCTCACAGCAGTTAAATTCAGCTGTTACTATACAGTGTACCAGTGGTTGCTTTCTTGCTTGTGTCCCCTTAAAAAAAAGCCATCTGTAGTTGTGGACCTGCGTCACAGGTTGCGTATACTGTATATATGATTTGTGAGCGTTAAGGATTTATTTCCACCTCTCGGTTTGTTTCATTTGAAAAATGAAAAAAAGGCATGCTATGCAGGATTTTTTGGTTGCTGTTATTAAACAAACCATTTAAAAGGCGATTGCTGAGTTGGTGGCTCGCTGTGGTGGTCTTGGCAGTAAATTGTTTACAGGCCAGCCCAACCGACAAAAATATTTAAACAAAAAACATGAAAATCTAGGGGAAATGCCCAATAAATCAATCCGTCAAAGCATAATTACGAAGAAAGAGACACTTTTAAGATTTACTGTAGTTTCGTTTTCGGGTTAAACTCATTTTCATTGGGAGCGCTACGGGCGATCTAGCGATAGCATCAAAATCGCTATTTTTAAAACACTAAGAAGGCTCGACACAACGTGAAACTTTGCTCGTAGTATCACCAGGGTCTCTATACATTAACATGAGCATTGAGAACATTGTTTGTGTACACAGAGTTTACTCAAAAGAAAGTTTTTAAACAACTCACCTTAGCAGTTGCTTGTTCCGCTAGCCGCCATCCTGCCAGTGAGAAGTATCGATCTCCGAATGAGCTGTAACTTGGAGGAGAGTTAAGGTGAAACACTATTGTCTTCCAGCAACAACGCAACGTGATATCTCACGTGACTTTTCTGGCTTTTTATTTTTTTAGTATTGTTTCTTATATGAGGCTCCTTTTTCAACTGCAATGTCAATATTGTTTTTTACTAATGACAAAACAATGAATTATCTGTGCATTTATATGCTACTAAGCTTTAGGAGCCGTCCACCTTAACTCTCATCCATGTTAAGTCGCATTCAGAAATTGACACTTCTCCAGTGGCAGGACGGTGGCTAGCGGAACAATTATCTGTGAGTGAGTCATTGCAAAACTTTCTTTTTGGTAAACTCTGTGTACACAATGTTCTCAATGCTCGCGTTCATGTGTAGAGACCCTGCTGACACAACGAGCAAAGTTTCATGTTGTGTCGAGCCTTCTTAGTGTTTTAAAAATTGTGATTTTGATGCTATCGCTAAAGTGCCCGTAGCACTCCCATTGAAAATGAGTTTGACCCGAAAACGAAAATACGGTAAATCTTAAAAGTGCCTCTTTCGTCGTACTTATGCTTTTACACAAATGTTTGACTCGGGTACATTCACAGCTTCTGGCTCACAGTCCATGAGGAATGAGGTTTGCAATGGGCCAGGGATAGGGACAGATTCATACTTAGAAAAAGGGTGTTTTGCACCATGATTGGCTGGGAGGGAAATGCCCCAAGCTGCTTCCACTCCTCAATCAGGAGTCAGTCTCCCCACCTTGTGCACAGGTGATCTGAATTCCCTGCAATCAGTCATGAGGGAAAATCAGCACAAACAAAGAAAAATAGCAAGTCACAAACAATTGGACTGCTACATCACTTATTCATCCTGTTTTTAACTCGTTCTGTTTTTTTATCTTCACCGACAGCTACCAGACAAAATTCTGTTGTATGACCACGGTGACAAATAAAGTGTCTTATGTCTTGACAACAAGGGAAAGAGACTCAATAATCAACTATCTTTCACTGGATCTGTTGACGTCCAAGTACAAAAACACAAGCAGAGGGTAGCTCTCAACCCAACACACTTCTAGTGTCGACAATTGAGCTGGATTTTTTCTGTATGAGTCTATGCATTATTACCTCACCATTGTTCTATTCTGCCCTTCCTTCAAGAAGCCTGAATAGTTTCAACTACAGTATTTTGTGAAAAAATGGAAAAGGTTGGGAACCAGCACTGGTGTTTAGTCTCAAAGTTAAGTAAATTGTCTGTAGTATTTACTAGCACCAAGTCTTAAATATCAAAGAGGTCATATTAGGCTAAATTTCAGGTTCATAGTTATATTTGGGGGTTCTAGTAGAATAGGTTTACATTCTTTAATCGTTTTTCGCATATGGTGAATTGCTGCAGCATCTCTTTTGCACATGTGCATTACTTAACGAGCAGGATTTAGCCAATCAGAGGGTTGTGTCATGCCGAGCAAGGTAGTGTGATCTAAAATAATGCAGCTATAGAAGTAACAACTGTATGTCCAACGACTGACAGGAGTGTATATATTTTACAATAAATATATAAAATACATATTTATAGAACGCATGTTACATATTGACTTGACAAGTATAAGTTACTTAAAATAAAGGTTCGACTCCAAACCAGGCATTTCAGGCAGTGCAGGAGCAGTGTTTTCTGTAGCCAAACTCCCTTTGGTGTTGACTTTTGGCTTTTTCACTTTGCAGACCTTTTACATGCACAAATATGCTTCATAACACAATAAAGGAAAGGCAGAAACTAAAAAGTATAATATGACCTCTTTAAGTGGTTTAAAGGAAAAGGACTGACAGCCGAGTTTTCGGATCCATCCAGAATAACCTGCGACACTGTTTCTGGAAAGTTTATAGCCATGCTATCAATGTCGGGGTGTCTACCATAGACTGATATATCTCAATAATTATGGTCATCCCTGACTTTTCTTCAAGTGTCCCCACAAGGTTGATACTTGTAGTTTGTGACAGGGACGTCCTGACAGCCACTGAGTGGACGTGCAAAACTAATGACATGAGCCTCAGTGGTCATTTGTGTTAATGCTGATTCACTAATGTTAGCAGCCTCATTTGCTAAACGTATTTGGTAAGCATACCGCCATTTGCATATCGCAAGATCCACCTGTGCCTCAATACAAAAGAGCTGCTAAGCATGGCTGTTGGTTTTTATTCTTGTTTAAATGAACTGTATTTTATCATTTCTATAAAAATCTATTCACCTCCATTCAAGTGAGGCAATGAATCTCAAAGGTGGATCTCAGAAACCAGCACAGATGAGCCCATATATATCTGCATTGCTAGATAGCAGGGTTCAGTAGAAAATTAGTCTCTGTTTAGGAAACATGCTTATGTAAAACTGAAGGATTACAGAGATGCCAGTTAAAATGCAAAACTGTTAACTGCTGAATATTAATGTGCCAAGAGTTTCTGGCGATCATGTTATGCTCATGTGGGGGCGCAATCACAGCCAAGAGTCATTCCCCACTCACAGTAAACACAGCTTTCCCTGGGGTTAGACTCTCAGTGCAACACAATCTAATCTCTAGGGCCCTTTACAGACGAAACAGGCTGCATCTCAGAAAATATTACAGTTAAAAAGAGTGTGTTGACCCCCGCCTTGTCAGAACCTTTGAGCCCGTCACGCCGAAGCAGCAGAATCACAAAAGATGTGGGGGGTGCACCTAACTGTTTGTCGAGTTTGTTCGATGTGGAAATTCGGCTGTCAGGCTGCATCAGGCAGGTGAATGTCCTCGAGTGCTGACCCTTATGAATACAGCTCTGTGGTGCAGGATTTCCAACTGAAAAGCTGCAGCTGAGACAGCTACAGTTCCAAGTCCTGGACAAAGGAAAGGTCACACCAGTCGCCTGACCTGAGAACCTGAGGGCTGAGGTCAATGTTGGACCCATGGTCGTCTCACTGAAGGATCAAGTCTTTCAGTCCCTCACCTCCCGTAGGACCGGGTCATCATGACTTCCTACACGTCAAAACATGTAACTCACAGATGGTTGTCTGACGCACATGTTTACCACAAAGGAAAACTACATATTTAGAGCTGATTCTATTGTGCTATAGATTCGCCATAACTCGATATCCGGGAGGACTACCATTTTAACAGAACCCTCATTGATTCAGTTTCCAGAGGAATTGCAGCCTGGATCAGTTTACCTTGTTACCTTGTCACACTATGTTCTGGTCTGATCTCCATGTCCATTTCCGCTCGGCTTCCCCTCCCTCTCGCCACCAGGCCGCCCAACAGAGCTCGCATTGTCCCCGTGGCCAGTCATCCATTCCTAATATCCAGTCTTCTACCGCGCTGGAGACGTGCTGCATGCTTTCAAAGGGCAGAGTGAGCCGTTGATGGATGCCCTCCGTCACCCAAAACGAAGCTTTGAGGAAACCTTGTGACCCAGTGGTGACAAACGACTTTGAATATTATAGATTAGTTGCACCATGCAGATCTGGAGGACGCGAGCAGAAGAAAGACACCCCAGAGAGGCCATATTAATCCCAAACTGTAGAAATCGTGACATGAAGTCATCAGATCGTTTTATTAAGAGACCAGAGAATAGAAATACATGTGAACATAAAAACACTCAATGACACCATAACTAGAAAAAACACACTGATGAATAAAACAACCATGCTTAAGTCAATGCACAAACTAAAGACCATGCTTAAAGGGACAGTTCACCCCAGAATCAAAATACATATTTTTCCTTTTACCAGTGGAGCTGTAAACCGCTTAGATTGTTTTGGTAGTTGCCGAGTTCTGGAGATATTGCACGTAAGAGATGCCAGCCTTCTTTCAACTATAATGGAAATAGATGGTACTCAGCTTGTAGTGCTCAAAGCACCAAAGAAACACATCTGACAATCCAGAAATCGTGTTGTGTGTGGTTCCATGTCGGAACTATTTACCTATGTACCTTCAACTGTGTCATGGCATGGAAAGAAGCGTGCATCCACTCATGGACAAGAGGCTCGCTGACATTAAAGCTCAGCTGAGGACGCCATTAATGTTTACGTCCCTCGCTGTAATGGGGCTCTCGTCCATGAGTAGATGCTCACGTCCTTCTGAGTTGTGATATTCTTGGCAGGTGTGGTTCTGTAGTGAGAAAACCCTAGTTACTGTTGCATTATATTCGAGAGAAGAGACAGATCTCTAGGGCCAGTCTCTCCACAACATGGCAACTCACACCCAAACAATCCAGATGGATAAATAGCACTACATGTAAGAGGAGAAATATGTATTGTTGATTTTGGGGTCAACTGTCCCTTTAACAATCACGCTTCCTTAGTTGGCTTGATGCTGAAAGTGCTTGAGGTTTAATAAAAAATTAAAAATAAAACAAATACTGATATTAAGGTTTAATGAAAACTACAGTAAAACCTGCATGCACCCTTCAGTTACCAGAATTACATTACATTAAATTACATTCGTAATTTCCCTTTAATCCCAGATCATCTCATATCGTCAATATTGTTTGTCAAGTGTTGTGGAGGAGAACAGTTCCTGAGGACATGCTATAAGTTTAAAAATGCAAAGATAATAAAGTCATCAAAACACTATGAGATTCAAGCAATGATGACCAAGATCAGACAACCCAGGATAAAACGTTGGTATTTTACATTCCTGCAAACCACAGATATGTTAAAGGGGCTCTATGTTAAAAATATGTAACAAATTACTTTTATTCATCACCATTTTATTGGTCATATGTGAGCAGATTGTAACGTGATGTGACAACTGTGACCTTCCCAGTCTTTTCCGGTCCCCCCGTCTTTCTCGGTTGCCTGTGAACGATTTAAGTTGTTAAATCCTGCTGGACTGTGGATTTCACTGTGATGGACTCATGTGACTTTATGCACCTTCTTGAGTGACTCGTCTCAGTACCTCTGTCCACCAACAAAGGGCAAAAGTAGCTAAAGGTAGTTTAGAAATGGTTTCTACCTACAACACAGAAGTTGCATCAGAGCCCCTTTAAATTTTAACATTTCATATCAACATTTTATACGACAAAACTGGGTATTTTAGACCAAAACGTGATCTTTTCCAAACCCTAAACAAGTCATTTCTATGCCTAAATCAAACCAGATCTTAAAATCTGAACACCGAAATGTAAAGAAATATACAATACCAACATTTATTCCGCAGATGAGGGTTGTCTGAAACTAGCAGAGTCTAAAAAATGTGCGCCTATAAATGTAAACAGCCACCAAATGATCTGACCCTCAGGTAAAACAGACATTTAAAAAAAAGTGAGGAGCTTGAGTACAGTGTAATGATGTTTCAGGTAGAAAGATGCCATGCAAAGAGATACCATCGACACAGAGAGAGCTCCTTCTATTGCATTAGCTAAAGGCACTGATATCTTGATGGAAATAACTTCATTTCGGCCACTACCAGGCACAGTAAATACGATTGCTAGCTGTTAGCGCAGCTGTGTCAGCCTGGTAACTGATGGAAAGTGACTTGAGACACAGTTATGAATGGCGCTGGTGGCCGCGCCTGGGCAGCTCTTGAATATGTTATCATCCCCTCTGTGGCGGGTGGAGCATATTAATAAAGCACCTTACAGTCACACCATCCAAACAGACCGTATATCACCGCCCATTAAACCCCGCGGAGGAAGTAACGCGCTCGGCCCCCTTCATCTCGCTGGAGGCCGGCAGCTTTTTAAACCCGCCACAATTAACACATTAAACACTTCAAGGCTGAACTGACGTGACACAATCGCTAGCGTAACGATTAATTAATGGGCGAGCGTAAAGTGCGGGCCAGCCCTAGAAATTCAAAACAAGAGAAAGATAATCAGGCTAATTGTCTGAAACCACCTTCATTAACATAATATTGCCTCCGAGGAGCAGAGAATCAGGGAAATCGGCATCTGGGCCTTCTCTTTCTTTCCTTTCATATGAAATGCTCGCTTGAAGACATTTACAACTTGTGTGGATACAACATAACAAAATACAAACACTGCATAGTAAAAGGCACTCGGTGAAAATGTACTTAGGTTCGAGACAAATCAGGAGTTTTCTTTCATCTGCATACTTGTAATCAAGATGCTTGTCGCGATGGCTTTCCCGTCACATGCTGAGTGTGATGCTGCGAATGGTGTTTGCTGGGATCTTGGCGTCCGTTTCCTCCCCGCTGATCCTGAACATCACAGAGGTGTTGGAGGGGACGGTGGCGGTGGCGTTCAGGGATTTGCCCAGCCAGCCCTGAGACCCACGCTTGTACATTTTAACAGTGACCTGCAGAGAGAAATAAAACAGGAAATACACACAATCGAGGTTACAAAGTGAGAGTGTCTTTATGTGGCTCAAAACATGGCGCTGTTCTTGGATACTGTTGGGGTCATGACCCTGACCGAGACCTCCTTGACCTCCGACTGGAGATAAGCGGACATTCATGACTTTCACTTTTGACCTCTACATGTACAAGCTGTTACTCAGTCTGTGGGCTTGTCGACTGAAGAACAAGAATAAACCTATTGATTGTGGCTCGATGGAAGAGGAAGCAGGTTTGATAATGAGTAAAATAAACATTTATGTCAAACTTGACAGAGAAAGTATAGATTTGATGACATTGTTCACATCTGGTTACCAATGATTCTTGCCATATTTCTATTTGCTAAAGCAGAGTCGAGGTTCTTTACTACAACACTTGTATTAAAGAACAACCTTTTTGTTAGACCATCACTTTTTGTGGCTTACACAAAGAGAAAGACTTGACAAATATTTCTATTTATAGCCTGAATTTCACACTGAATTGTCGACCTTGAAGGAACTCGGCGAAAACATCCATTATTCACACGTAAGTAAGACTGGGTCAAAAAATTGTGATACCGATACCTTGACATTGAAACCAGTTCCTGAACAATACTTTTTTCAATCCAAATTTTATGAAATCTGTATTAACAAGAGGTTACATTAAACATACACATGGGGAGCCCAGTCTATAGGCGTAACCTAGTTGTCCTGCATGCCTCGAAACTGCCAATCACCAGCACTATATTAAGGAAGTAATTAGACTTAAAATAAGGTATCGAATGACAAGACATTTTTCAATATGCGACGGTACCGAGGCAATCCTGTAGGTGCATCTGTTTTACCCGCAATTCACCAAATTACATGATTTATAGCAGCAACAAACATTATTTTCATGACGGGTTTATTCTTGATGAACAGATTAGTTGTTTTACTCTGTTCCCTCTCTGTTCAACTCAGACCATGAAGAGAACAGTTGCTGGTTCATTTTCTGATTGTTTGATCAACTAACTCTTTCACCAACGCGCACATGAGGGTCCACTCCAGTTCTCTGCATGGTGAAACGAATCAGTTGCAGGAAGCAATTAGTCATCCACTGAAATTCCAGAAAAAAATACTGTGGCACTCTTTGGGCGCAGTGATCCAAACGGCAGTCTGTAACAGAATAAATATTAAATTAACCTTGTTTTCACCGCAAGCTCTTTTAATTCCCCTCCACATCTTGAATGGAGTCATACCTCTCTTGATTTTATGTAGGTTGTAGGGCATAATACGCTTTAACACTACATCAAAACTGCCTGTTATGTTTGAGCCCGACAATGGAAGCCTTAACTAGATTTAGACATGCAGGTAATTGAACCACATCCATTTCAAAAAGAAATGCCTGGCTGCATCTCTTGTTTGGCTGCATTTACAGGGGATAACAGAATATTACAGTGCCTTTTCACAGTTCCATTTTCTTTCACTTTAGCATTAGGCAATTTTTCAATTATTATTTTTTTTCCCCGTGTTCTTTCATCCCTGGCTCTCCATAATGTCTGGGCCTTTTAGTTAATGGTAGCGACAGTCAGAGCCCAGTATATCGGCCCTTGTCCATTTTGCAGGTCATTGTGGGAGCCCAATAGGCCTTTTATTACGCCGACATCAAAAGGCAGATAAGCATTAGAGGTGGGGAAAATACCCTGCACTAGATATGTTCCCTCTTTCCTTTGTCTGCTATTGAAAGTGATCATTTTAATAGTGAAGAGGTTGGTGAGCTTTGGGGCTGATGGGAAGTGCGACACCCCTGACAGCCTACGAATATGAGCAAGTCGATAACACAACACGGGCCGCGCAGCACACCCTCAACACCTGCACGCTCTTGCCGCTAACCTAATTATCTGCAACAAAGGCCCCCGCGATTTCAGACACGCATCTTTTCCACCATTTACTTACTTATTACTGTGCATTAAAACAGGGAGAAAGAGAGGGGGGGGGAAAAAAAAACCCTGCAACAATTGTGTCTTATATTGCAGCCTTGGCCGAATGCCACATGGCTTGTATTACAATAGCATCAGACACTTCAGAACGAGTGAGTGTCTATTAATTTGGGATGCATGAAAAAGTAGCTTCATGACAGCTGGTGGCAGAGAGGCAAAATAAAACCAACACAAAAGACATCCAGAGAGGAATTATTCTAACAAATCACAGCCAAATGTAATTGCTGGTAATCAGCAATTAACTCATTTGACGCAACTAAAGTTAAATTTTCCATCTTTGTAGAGCGGCAGAGGCACAGACACAATACTGGAGGACAGGAGTGGAAAAACTATTCACTTAGACCACGATAGGCTGTGAAACACACATACTGCCTCTGAGGGAAAGCTTCCCAAGAGCATTTAACTCCATCAAGGTTGCAAATTGCACTAAATGTTATTCTAATGACAGAAAACATACATAAATCTGCATCTTAATCCAGATTAGGGGTGCTACTTATGATTATTTTCATAATTGATTACATATGCAGATTATTTTAGGAAATTTGAACTACTTGGTTAGGTTTAGGAAAGTTTCATGGTTTGCATTAATAGACGACCCTGCTGATTGGTTAATAGTTTATTTCGAGAATACCAAAAACTGTGACGTTATTGTTTGTGGTTAAATTGTGCAAAATTTGATTCATAGCCATCAAATATCATCCAAAAATCAAGATGCAATCAAATTCTGCAGGATTATTTTGACTCGATATGAGCATATGACATCTATTTTGGTTGCAATTGTACCACTTGCTCTGTATTTTATGAGTTACAGTCTGCACAAATGTGGAAACCAGGCTTCCAAAAATGTAACTTGTAGGAGGATTTGTGGCCGACGCTTCAAGATGGCAGAGGATTTGTTTTCTACGCCATCTTCCTGCCTTCTGTGTTTCAGAACCCCAAAAAATGCTTCATGCCATTTACAGAAAAACAGACTTGAAAATAAAACCATCAACATTAACGAACCGGAAAAGCTATAGTGGAACACTGAATAATTTGAAATCAGAACCAACAAAAACATTGTATTAACTGCTACATTGCCCCGTAGGAAGGAAGTACGCCGCCACCTCTGGCACGAACTCAAAGAGGGGAGTTCTGTGTGGTCTAGACAACCTGCCTGCCAGGTGTTGTTCAGCAAAGGTGATGTGTCAGATACAGGAACTGTCACTGCATGTTACCTTCTGTTCTCAGCCACTTGAGGCAAGTGTCTGAGGCTTAAGAAGATACTGTATCTGCATTACAGTAGCAGAACGAATTGTAAACGAGCTGCTGACATTAAAAAAAAAACGTCTATCAAAGTGCAATCTGCATCCTACACATGGGATGAAATGCAGGGTGACTGCAGATGAACAGCTTCATGAGGTACTAAAGATAACAGATAATAACACTTTTTGACTGTTAATTGTCCAAAAGTGTGCGAGAATCGTTACTATTCAAGCACAGACAGGCTTGAATATGTGTGTGCAGGACAGGACCCCTTGGGGCTAAGGTTGGGTGTCACACAAAGGGCTGAGAGCTCACCTAACGGTGTCTACCCCTGTTCCGCCTCTCACTTTCCGTGTCGAGGGCAGTCCTGTGAATGACATCAGTCCTCACATTTCAACGAGACAAACTCCCTCTTGTTATTTACTGTCTGCCTAATAGTCATAAATCCTTCCTCTGGTTCACTGTTCACCTTTTAACCTCTTTAAACTCAAGACGACAGCTCGCTCTCCAAATAGCTGGTGGCGATCTCGCTGGTTTCCTGAACTTCTACCTGTTGGGATGTTTGTGGCACAGATTCTCAGCCAGTTTCGTGAAGCTACCATTCAGAAATCTAAAATGACTTAAAAAACTATTAAACTTTGCATTTTGACTGTAGATCATCTCATTGTTTCAGTCTAAAAGTGATTATCTGGTTAAAGGTTCTGACAGCTCTGCCAAACATGACTAATGTGAGGAGGTGTGTAATTGGGTAGGGACGTGTCACCACCTGCATGTATTGCCATTCACAAAGTTCAGATTCTTCTCCCCGATAAAGTCAAAGAATCCCAGTGGGGTATCAGTCAGCCGGGGCTGTTACCTGGAGCGGTGGGTGCAGTGTTTCAGGTGAACTCTGAGTGAGCGTAACGCCACACCAGCTTCAGACGACGGGCTCTTTGTTCCGCGCCGTGTCTCACCAGACACAGATGAGGCGAAACACTGAGTAACACACCTCTGGCGCACCAAACGTCTTTGTCGACGAGCCAAACACGATGGAATCGGACCAAAAGTGGTTCGCTGTCATCGCGGCTGGGTTTTTAACAAGGCAATTAGGAAAAACGCTGTGTGGTTTGGCGCACCGGGTGAATAAATTAACGACGTGCTGAGTCTGGGTGTGAATCACTGGATTATCAAACGATTCAATTGTGATAGATCCGTCTGTCATAGATTTTCGCTGATGCAATTCAACACAGATTATAGCTTTTCTTTTACCTTTCCATAGGATTAATAGAGCGGCAACAATTTATCGATTATCAACCATTGAGTTAAACACCTATTTTACGATAATCACACTATTTTGATGATTGATTAGTTGGTTTGTGCAATCTTTCAAAGAAAAAACAGTCAAAATTCACTGATTCCACCTCCTTAAATATGAATATTTCCAGGTTTCTTTACGCCTCTATGAGAGTTAATATCTTGGGTTGTGGACAAACCCAAGATATTTGTGAATGTCATCTTTGGGTTTGGGAAACACTGCTTTACATTTTTCCCCATTTTCTGACAATGTATAGAACCAAACAATCAACCAATCAATCAATCAATCAATCAAGAATGATGATGTTAATGAATAATGACTAGCTATGAAAACATGCGTGTGTGTATAGTCATTAGATAAATATGCAATAAAGTGACTATCCTTACATGTTAACCAAGAACTATGTTTGAGAAGATTCTCAAAAAGGTTAAAAAGTCAGGTTTCATGCTTTTGAATGTGACACTAAAATTAATTTACATTAAATAGGGTTGTCAGACTTCTTAAACAGGCATTAGAGTACAACAACCACCTTTGAAAACACTGCCCACTGGTAAATACATGTAACAATGTAACAAGTAACATGAATATGAGTACAGTATCTAGCGCTGTCTTTTTTCGACATTGTGTCCAATGTGGCAATAATTTCCGTGTCAAAAAAGTAATCCAGGTACAACGCATGGCGGCATATTTCTACCTGACTGCCAACAGTGAAATAAACCTTTGAAAAACCGAACGCGTGTTAAACGTTTATTTGTCCGAGCAGTTCACTTTGCAGTCGTAATGACTTTTGTGAAAGAAGCAGCAGTAGTTCCACTAGTGTTGACTTCTGACATTCATTATTGCTGAAACCAGAAACATGTTGTGTGATTTTCTAATTTTAGCAGATTAAAGTGTTGAATGTGCTTCATTTATGCACAGCTACCTGCTGAAATGCGCGGATGTTGTTTTATGATCGAATAATCTATATCCTGTGGATTCTTTTTTGTTATTTAGCTGATTGATGTTTGAGTGAAATGGATGATGTTAATGTAAAAACCATGATGTTTCAACTGCACTTATACACATCACTGTCAAAGACTGTGGGATGATGAACTGCATCTTCTGCCTGTTAAGGTGGAACAAATCATGGTTGAATGAAATGATTTATTTGATTATTTATTGATTAATTGTTTAGCCAAGAAAATGTTACAAAATAGTTAAAAACCCAGACACAGAGGCCTTGGTGATATTCATAATCATCATTGTTTCGACGGACCAAGAGCTCTAAACCAACAGGTTTTTTCATTTACAGTGGTATATGACATAGTAAAAGAGGGAATCCTCATGTTTGACAATGTGGAACCAGTAAACTTTTCCATGATTAAAGGCTTCCTTCATTAATCAAAACTGTTTTCAAATTATTTTTATGTTGATCAACGAGTCCTCAGAATGGCGTCAGTCCAGCAGCATCACAATTAAAACATCGTAACTCAGCTGCTCCAGATGTGAACCGTCCATTAAGATGCCGAAACTCTGGTTTGGTGACATCACGGTCTGCGCCAGTAACTACATTTATCTAAAGTCTCGCATGCGAAAGACAACTGGTCAAGTTCAGAATAGCTGCATCTCTGCCTCGGCCTAACAGGAAGCCATTAGACTCTCGGCAATAACCATTTACATCCATTCACCCAGCTCTGACTTTATTTCTATCCACATAAGTGCATTTTCTGCGCAAGGCTCGAATATGAACCCCCCCCTCCTTTTTTTCTCCTCAATGGGTCTGGTCGTCTGGCCGACTTGAGAGGGCACAATCTATGACTGATTTAATTTGCTCTTTACAAACATCTCTAACAGCATTACCCCCCAGAGCATACACTGACCGCCCCCATCTGACTCCATTAACTCCCAAATCAGGTTTAAAGACCATATTGATGCCGTCTGTTATTAAGGGTGATTATCAAAACAACAGACAATGGGCCAAAGTGTCTGTTAACTAGTTTATCCATAATTTCACGTAACTGTAACAGATGGCAGGGCTGTCAATTATGCGCTGGATCCGCTGCACACAGTGGCCCCACACACTGTCTGGATATGCAGCGTATTAGGCTTCACATTAAAAGAACGATAGTCTGCTCACAGGTGGTCGGAGGAAATGGACGGAGAGCACAGAAAACAAACCACGATAATAACGCCAAACACAGACGTGCATCAAAATCGAGAAAACAGTGAGGACTTGCAAATCGCCAGCTGTTTTTTAAGCAGCAGTTGAGGGTTTTTCTTTTGCTTTATAATAATTAAAAAAGAGAAAGTCACAGATTAAAAATTCGAATGTTGGCGTTCAGTCCTCTCCACCACCTTTATTCTCCTCAATTAAGGAGAATGGCTTTTGAAACTGTAATTAAGTGTCTCCGCTCCACTCGGCCTCTTCATTATTCATGAGTCCCCATTGATCATATCTTGCTACCTTTATGCTGCGGGGATCACTGTAATATCCTGAATCCCCCAAAACAAATAGCTGACCTCACCGAGATAAAAAATAACAATCTTGGCCATTGACCAAAGAAAAAGTTTCTGTTTGATACTAAATCCAGCGTTTGATACCAAACTGGATGATGTCAGAGACTCATTGATAGGAAAGATGCAAAAAAAAGTCTGGATATGATTCAATAATATCATTTATTGAGTTTCACCGGAGCCGCGACAATGTGATCATATCATTAGTCCTGCAACTGATGATTATTTCATTTACTGATTAATCTGACCATTATATTTTTAATTATGTCAGAAGAATAGAAAAAAAAAAATCGTAGTTTCCCAGAGACGAAAGTGATCAAAAATGATTCATTGATTTTACTCTAATATGTGACAAAGAAGAGGAGTTATCTTTATTTTTTCATAATAACATAATTAGAAATGGTGAATTTAGAGTAAATTAAACTCTACTTAATAGTTATCTAAGTTGGAGGCAGAGGTTTTTTTGAAAAATGATTCCTGATATATCTGCTGGCTGATATTATCAGCCTATTACAGATCAGTATTGGCGTATATGTTGCCCAATAGGCGCTAATGTGAAAACATTCCTTTGAAGGACAATAATTCAGAAAAAGATCTTTGGGATTATGAATAATTATCAAATTCCCAGTGATGTTTCCTGTTTCACTGCATTGATGTCATATATCCATGATGTATCTTTGCCACAGGTGTTTAATTACCACCTTTCTGGGATCATTGCAAAAAATGTGTGTATATTGGACGCTATAATGATATCGGCTCCAAACATCAAGTATCGTTGGACTCGTTGAATCTTTGGATTCAATTCCTGTTAACTGACTTACGTTTGGATCGTTTCAGTTAAACATATATTGTTATATATAACCAAAATTCTGTAATAAAAATTGACTAGAAAAAAATAAAAAAGTTACTTAGACACATTTTATCTGTTTTGTGTGATGTGAAGCTTCAGAACTAAACATAATTTATATCAAAAAAACAATTTACACATGATTTTTTCCTATATAATTGTGATATCTTAATATACAGTTGGTTGACATGAAAATATTCTTATTAAACATCATGATATAAGCTATTTAGTGTGTGTTGATATAATGCAGGCAGTATACTATGAACACACGAGGGCTTCAATACATGGTTACGGTGGCCAAACAAATTCACAAAAAAGAGATATCATAGTGAAACTTGAAATTTAAAAAACTTTGTTTAATGTGTTTTGTCTCTTTTCCTGGCAAACACTCAATATAAGAGTGTAAGTAGTCTGAGAGAGTGTGTAACTAACATTTGGCTTGATGAATAGTTAAAAGATAAACTACTAAACAAAAGATACACAAGACCGAACATCTGCGCTGGATTGTCAACATCATATTATCATATGTGTATAATTAACACAATGTCAATATCAAATTTTTTACATCATGTTTTCGTCATGATCAGTACATTGCGACACCCTTGAAACATACGATATCTATGCTCAGTATCTCAGTTAGTATCACCTACTGTCTGTCTTGCTCAGTGGGCTCATCCCACCTTCAAATAAATTATTTCCTAATGAATATTAATGGCTCAGAGTTTTTTTTTTTTTTCATTTTAAACAAGTATTCAAATTTACTGAAACTCAATCTCCACCTGTGTTAAGTAGGACTGTGTAAAACATGAACCCTACCGGTTGATGTTTAACTAAATTAACAAAAGAGCGCCTGAAGAGCCCTTTAGAATGACTGGTACTGCATGCTGGGTGATGAATTTGGAGGAAGCACATTGAGTCATCTTCAAACTGACAGATGCAGAATCTCTCCACCGGACTCTTCACGGTGGCTTAGTGCTCGAGTGAAAAAATAGATTTTTTTCTTTTTTACCAAGTTTAATCACGCGCTATTACAAGGCAGCTTTTATCATCGCCTTCCACTGTGTAAGTGCTGGTGTCTTCACTAGTTCATTACAGACACTTGTGATTCCGTAGCACTCTGCTCATGCATAATTGCATGGTTAGCTTTCCTCTGTAGCTTCCTACACATACACACTCAGGCGCAAATTATTTCCAATTCCGGTTTCCTTTTTTCGAGAGCGATGCTGCAATTACAGAAAATCTGAACATCCTGGTAATTTTCCCTCACAATTTTCATTTCTGTTGGAAAAAACGCTGTGCAGCTAATAGGTCTTTTTCTTTCCTGGGAAATTCCTCAGGAAACTTTTGTACAGAAATCATTCTTCGAACAAGTTTGGTTGGGTGCTTTCCATGAAACAACAACAAGTAACCTGTTTGCGTCTGGTAACTGAAAGTACACACTTCTGTTGATTTATGGAGCGGCAAACACCTTCTATTCACAAGCCATGGACTACCCCTAGGGCTGTGATTATTTTCATTATCGATTAATCTGACTCTTACTCTCATGACTAAAGCCATCCGAAAACGTCAGCATTTGACACATTTGGAATGAGACCGAAAAAACAAACTAACTGTACCAACAGGAGCTTCAATCTAGTCTATAAAATGTCCCCCAAAAAATCCCTGAGCCTAAAGTGACATCTTCAAATCACCAAGAGTCTTGGTCAAAGAAAAACAGCAAATTCTCACATTTTAAAAGCTCAAACTAACATATGTTTGACATTTTTGCAATCGGTTAAACAAGTTACTGTTGCAGCTCCTGATCATCACCATGGTTTCCAAATCCTCTCAGAGAACATTACGTTTTCGTGCACGGATGATTTGTCCAAAATTTAATTCACAGCGATTTAAATTGATCCTACTTCTGCAGCTTTATCCTAAAATCAGCATGCAATCACATTTTCTTTGAATTCTTATGAGCAGGAGATTTCATTTGGCTGCGATTAATCAAAATCTTTTGATCTACACGAACTGCAAATGAAATGTTTCACATCATACATAAGGTTACAATTATAGATGATTTATAATAGTGTTGGCCACTGTTAATATTTTCTTTAAATGGCTGAAGCCTTTTTGTCTCTACATAAAAAAAGGGACCAAAAAGCCACGGCGGCTGCCAATATCATCTATTTAGACAGCGGAGTTTGCGGGCTTTGTAAATGGCCAGCTCCTGGCCTTTTGTGCGCCTCCATTCATTATCACCACAAAGCGCTTGATGTCTCCCCTCTCCGTCTTTTCTGTGCTAAGCACCAGGCGCACCAGCCTGTCCATTACGGGCCTGTGACGCGTGCAGCCTGGGAGATGGCCAAACAGAGAGGAATGTCAGCGTGGAGTTGAATTAACAAGCTGCATCTGTGCGGAATCCAGTCGGAGAGAGGCGAAGACGATGTAACTCCGGCAACCGAGGTCCGATTATTTGTCAGCCGGGGATGCTGTCGGCGAATCAGCGGCTTCTTGCCTTGGTGGCTTTGCTTGTATTAATCAGCTGACGGGCTGGTGGTAGTCAAGTTACGGTCGGAGGAACTCAATTGTTCTTTCTCAGCTATGCAATTAGCAGACACTCTATATGCTGAATGTGAGTAAGGAGACTCCATTTTCTGCTCCTCCTGAATAATCTTCATTATATAAACCGGTACGAAGACCCGGTGAAACAGTCACATTTCAGAATAGGAGACGACATGAAGATGAACAACATAAGTAACCTGCACTTGAAATCATGACATGAATAGATCTTTGGCTCTTTCTCCCTCTCCCCAATACACGCACACGCGCACACACACACACGCGCACACACACACACACACACACACACACACACACACACACACACACACACACACTGTAATTACCTCTCAATCCATACAAATTGAATGAAGCCAGAACCGTGGTCTAAGAATATAGACCATAATTAATAAATTACAGCCACTCCACTCAATCATTCTCCACTTTGGGGACATGCAGACATCCCATTCTGCGCAGAGTAATTGAGCGAGCCCACAGAAAAACACACCTAGTTGCTTCCACGGTGGCTTTTGTGGACGCATCTGGTGCCACCTCTCGCGACCAGACAGATGCCTGGAAGAGCGAGGCCGCGGCTCACTTCGCACACATCTTCTGCCCTCTGTGTGTTTACAAGTAACAAATCAAGCGCATGCATTATTTCTGGGCTCTGAAAATACGCCTGGGGGAGCTATCAAGTTTCCGTGCCGCACCCCCCCCCCACCCCTCGAGCTTCCCCTCGCAGCTGCTGCACACGAGCAAAGATCTTTGTCATGGAGTCCAAAAGAGCTAAAATCTTAAAAATTCTCAATCACAAAATCTTTCCATCTTGGCGTTTTTCGCACCCGAACACTTGCAATCTGATATCGGAAAACATATACAGGCTTGTCTTTTCTATATGAACCCCAACAGAATATTTACCATGTATTTCTTTGTGAAACACGGAGGAGGAGGTTTCGCCTCACACCCGGCCCTCCATTTACAAATATTTCTTTGAAAAAGATATATTTTGTTGTCGCCGTGTGTGTCCCCTCGGGCCAGAAAAGGGCCCGCTGGAGACTCTCTAATGATTGTTGGGTCATGTATCAAATACACAGCAGCTGGAGGCGAGAGGAGAGAGCACATACAGTCTGGATGTTGGGGGGGTTGGGGGAGGTGGGTGTGGGTGAAGTAAAGCCTGAGTGGGGACTGTAAGGAAAGCCCAGAGTGTTTGGGTGTGAAACCTGTAATGGATGCTGACCGCGGGTCGCACTCGCTGGACCTTAAGAGCTCTGACCTTTGTCCGTCTAACATTCACATTTACAAATTCGGGTTGAAATGTCAACAAAAACAACTTTATTGGTTGTAAATAAGAGATTCACTTCCATGCCACCCAAAGAGAAGACATTTAACTAATTGGCCAAATCCATTTATTACATATTGGAATAAAAATAAACAATTATAATCTAAAACATCGACCAATTTGAAAACGTGAATAAGCTCAAATGAGGCTTTTTCTGACCGTGCAATTGCCCTGATTTAATCGAGTGAGCTCACGAGCACCTCACAGCCAGACATAATTACTTACCTCGATGATAAAATGAAGAGTTAAGGCAGTAATTAACACTAGGGGTGTTCATGGAAATGATCCGGGAGAGCACATTAGAGTGTCGGTAGCCTCGCAGGTTTAAAAATAAGCCCATGGTGCTTTTTCTACATGACAGTAAAAGTATAATTATTTAATTCCTAACTAAATAAAATCAGTATTTAGTTTCCCTTAGCTAAATAATTCAAACTAACTCTTTTCTTGTGGCGATAAACACTAAAACGTGGCATTTTCTTCAACTGAATGCCAAAATTGTTCTGTAATCACTTGATCTGATGGCTGTACAGTGATATCCTGACATTTATGCCCTAAAAAAATGTCCCTAATTGTTTTGGAGTAGCTGTACAATTGCTGTCATGCTCTGCAGTCATTCTAAACCAAACCTGTGTTTTTCCAGCTCCCAGAACAAGAGGGGAAGGACTGTAAACTGAGTGATACAGTTATACAGTACTACTGCCACCTGCTGGTCTGCTGGTTCACTCACCCCTCGTTTACAGACAGAACCTCTCATCCCCGCGGCTCATCACACTGACCTGAGGAGCGTGACCCAGCAGGGCCCACAGCGAATCGGTTGACAGGGCCTTGACCCTGGAGAACTCGAGCGTGTCCGTCTCCTGTCGGTTCAGGGCGATGTACTGGCAGCCCCGGTAGTCTCCTTTCAGCTGCTCGCCGCAGTGCAGTCGCAGCAGATCCCACGTTCCCACCCTCCTCAGGACCTCCCGCACCGACTCCATCTGCTTGTAGGACAGATGACCTGCAGGAGAAGAAAACTTCCTGCTCAATTTGATCATAGCTTATGGTGGAATTCATTTTAAGTCCCGTTGAGTCTTAAAAGTGAAAAAACCTTCAAGTTCAATAAGATTATCAGTTCTTGAGCTTTTATCTCTTTACTAGAAGTTAAAACACTTAGTAAACTCCGAATAACTGCTTTTTGCTAGTAAGTAAGGCAGATGTTGTTCATGAATTATGATCTCCATATTCTGTGCTCATTGTGGGAGTACCACCAGAATAGTCATCACTGCCCACGGCATCATTTGACCATCCAACCTGATCAGCCAGACCGGAGGAGAGTCGGGATATGAGTCATGCTAATCCATTTTGGATTTAAGGTTGGTCCAGGATAATTTTCAGCCGCAGGGAAATGAAATAGATGAAATAGGACAGGAGATGTTGTGTTCTGAGACTTCACAGTCTTGTCATGAAACCCTGTGTCGTATAATGACAATTAAAACACCTGGACCCTTGATAAACATGGTCTGTCATTACGTTACAACACACATAATTACTCGTGTTTAAAGTGTCCAAACAACTATTTCTAACTCAGAATAGGTTTCCCATTCACTGAGGTCCAGCTCATAACTAATTCACAAGTAGTTGGACACCTTTTAACCCAACTGGAGGGGGGACAATGTGGGCACGACATCGCCACATGTTCCAGAGCAAGATAAAAAGCAATTCATCCAAAAAACGAGAATTGAAACCATTTCAAATATCAAGAATCTCAACAGTATAGTATAATAGTTTGTTACAAACCATCTCAACAAGCACATTTCTTCACGTTTAGGGACTCAGTAATCGACAATAGTAGATTCTTCCTCTGTGTTTGAACATCAACTGAAACCCTCAAACGCTGATGTACATATTTAAAAGGTCCCCCTCACCAGAGAGCCAGGAGGGAGTCAGGGCGTCCGACATCCAGGCCACGTAGCCCTCCCTGAAAGATCGGAGGAAGGCGTCTATCTGGCTGTGGGAGACCAGCTCCCTCCTCTTCCTCAGCTCCTCGTCCAGCTCGCAGTCCGGGGAGAGGAAGACGACCCTGGGGAAGAAGAGGCTTTGGCGCACGGACACCCCGCTCCTCTTCAGGTGGCCACACAAGTTAGCCGTCTTGGTCTAGAGGAGAAGAATGAAGGGAAGCAGGCAAATGTGAGGATTCAGTTAAAATGGCCAGTGCTGGGTATCAATCTCTACTACAGCTGCTATTGAATGTCTGCTTGGATTTGTTCACTCTATCGTTAATGAGACACTCTCTGATTTAAGTGCTGCTTTTTGCCATTTGTCATGTCAACATGGCGTTTGAGAAGTTTTGATTCTTGCCAATATGGAGCCGGTTTTGCTGACAAGACGTTTGTATTATTTGAAGAAAAACACAAAGAAATAAAGTAATGTTTGAATTAGCTTGTTTTTGTCCAGCCAGCCCACAGGAAAGCGCGACTTTCAATGACCTAACAAAGAGAAAAGACGCAACCGATTAACTGATATTGTTCATTAATGTCCTTTTGATAGACAAATCATTCATTGATTAATTGATTCAGCATTAGTCTAATCGAGCCTGAGAGTGTATTTACTCAGAAAAAGAGACATTTCACACAGGATGCCTGAGTGTCCAGTGTTTCAGTGAACAAAAGGAGCCATTTTAAGAAATTATACAACTCTTAATTGGCACAGTCGGTCGAACAGCGTCTTCATTGTGTAGATTAATGAAGTTAATAGGTCCAATTCAAGCAGAACTATTCAAATAGCGCAGTGTGTGTTTACCATCTCTTCTGTCGAGCTCCCAGCTCCAACGTCTATAGAGATGGAAATGAATGACTCGGGACGGACCCCGGCACATAAGGTGACAGCTGTGTTTAGGCACCTGCCTGCTTTCAACACCTCCCCCCGCCCCTGCCTCCCCATGTGAGCATAATTATGGCCTTTCAAATGAAGAGCCAGCACTTGGGAAGTTTAGGAAGCCCCCGCTGTAGTGTTTGAAATTTCCATATAAATTGTTTTGGTGACTCAGAATCTCTTAACCCCGCCTGCCGTTTTGGATGAAAACAATGGGCCGGACAATTGATTAGACCTTGGACAGGAGTGTGCCACACAGTTTGACATTTAGGTTTCCATGATGGCATTTTCAACATTGCAGCTAACTGTGTCTTTTTTTCTTTTTTACCGTGATAGCTTTGAGGGGATCTTCAGTCTGCTCGATGCAGGTGTTGGTAAAGTTTTGGTCCTCTTCTTTCACCTGCACGTGCCAGTTTTGGTTTTGAGCGGACACTGCGCCTCTCCAGGGCTTCACGTCCATGCAGAAGATCCCCTGGCCTGAGTATAAAAGAGAGAACTCCACAGTAAATAATAAGATTAAAGGGTAACTCCACCAATTTTACACATCAAAGTTTGTTTAAAGGTCTCTGGGAGTAAATCTGCATATGTGAAAGAAGTTGCATGAAGCCTTGTGTGTCTCCAGAAGAAGCTGATTGTAATCTGATAAATTGCCTCCACTGATGTCACTCAGTGGCTAAGGTTTGCATGCATGCAAAAAACTGTGAGAACCAACCTGTGAGGATAACGATGTTGATGTCATCTTTTAAGGTCTTACGCTGGTCGGGGACACGCAGATTGCAGTAGATGTCGTCCTTTCTCAAACCGGTGAGTTTCCTACAATGAAAGCACACGGACAAAAAATAAATATTAGGTTAGATTTTCTACATCAGAATACTTCATGCATAACAACTAAAAGTTAAATCTGCATTCATTTGCAACCCGCATTTTAAAAAGGTTGGGTCGCCGCATAAAGCATTAATAAAACAGAATAATTGATCATTTGCGAGGCGAGTTTGGCCACTTTGTTGAACACATAACTGTATCATGACTACATGCTCATGGAACGCATCTCCTTTGCAAATGCCTCCATTCTGTTATTACATTTTTCAAGGCGTCCCAACTTTTTTGGAATTGGGGCTGTATTTTGTCCACTTGGGGGCAATGGAACCAGTTGCAAACACAGCATTGACATCTGGAGATATGTAGGGGTGACATGTTTTTGTAGGCTAACCAGGAAGTTAGCATTGCCCTGGTTCCCACGACGAAAGATGAGCGGCACCTAAACTACAGCAAATGTTAGGCGAAACAGACTACATTGTCACACTAAATGTCTTACGACACAATTACTACACACGTTTTCTGTAAACTGACCAATCTACAAGTTGTAAAGTCGGCCTGTAAAGACAAACTTGTGAGTAGATGAGTCTCTGTGTTCGGCCTGATGATGTTAAATGTCTGTGACAACTTCTGTAGTCCCGTTTAGCCACTTGTTAGCAACTGCTGTACATACGTGCTTTAAATTGTGTAACGTTTAATGATGTATTTTATGTTGTGAAACAAAACGTGTAAATATCTTAAGCCTGTGGTAACCACTGACCCTTTTTCAGGCAGTATAGAAAAAAAATATATACATATTTGAAAAATGGACGTACTTTGAGACCAGATGTGCAAAACACAAAAACAAAACAAAGAATTCCAGGTTTTAGGACTACAAATTAATCCATTCTATTATTTTATTATAAGGTTGTTACGGTGAATGTGTTAGCTAACACTCAATTTACACTCTCCTTTTAGCTCCATTTTAGTCTCCACCAACCCCTGAGGGAAATATCTGGCTCCTAGCTGCTAAAGCTGCCTTTGGTGCTGGGTAGCTAGCGTACAGCAGGTAGGATTGCTGCCGTAAAATCAAAACAATGCGCTAAAAGACCCCAAAACTCTGCACCTAGATCTATTAGGCACTGCAGACTTTTGCGAGAATGTTCTGTGGGTTCATTATAAAAAGAATTTGGATAACTGCGGTTTTAAACTTTACACAAAACCTACCTGACATGTTGTACAAACTCAGGGAGTGTCGGTGTCTGAGGCGCGCTCTGGCCTGGAGCACTTTCTGAGGGTTTGGAGCTGAAGTTAAACTGGGTGAGAAGGCTTCCAAGCTGAGGCATTCTAGTTTTAATCTGAAAAGGAAAATTAAAAAATGATAAACGACTAAGGCACTTTGGTAAAAGAGAAAACATACACAGTAAAAATAATGAAGCTGGAGATCATTTGTCCAGAAACTAGCTCCCAGTGTTTGTTTTTCCTCTTTTACTATCAAACTGATGTGAGAGAAAGTGTTTGAACTACAACTCCATTTAAAAACACTCATTGCATCTCTTCAGTGTGGCTGTTTTGGCTCTGAAGGCATCCAGAGAGCACGTTCACCGCCACACTCTGGCTTTACAGGTTTGTTGACGCCACTTGAACGCTTGAACCTGAACTCTTGAGGAGCCTGTGAAGGGAACAAAGAGCAAACACAACAGCTGCAGCTGGACCAGCAGCACCAGGACTAAAAACCAAAACAATACGTACTGTGGAGGTCTGACGCTGTTCAAAGAGCCCTTCAGGAGGAGAAATGAGGGGGTTCAGCGTGACATTTTCCCCGCGGCAGTGTCAAGTCTGCGCGTCTCTTCAAATGCTGAGCAATGAAACTCTATCCAGGAACACTGTTTCACAACCTCCCCCCTCCTCCTCCTCCTCCTCTCCCCTCCACGGCTCCTCCAACGTTCCTGGAAGAAGTAAACAACAGACCACGTGCACCTCCCGCAGCATCGTGTTTCACCCACGGGAGGCGTGACGTCGGCACGCGTCACGTGGTCAGGCAACGTTTGTTTTTCATGATGCGTTCAGGAAACTATTCCTGTTATTTCCATGTGATGCTGCTTTGGACTGAGAAGCTGCCATACAGGCTGTGTGGTACAAGGCAGTAGAAGTGCACAGACAGTGAAAGGATGTAACGTATATTTACTCAATTACTGTAGTACTTGTACTTTACTTGACTATTTCAAAAGTTTTGCTACTTTTACTTCTTTTGTATTTTATGCATTTTGGAAGCAAATATCCTTTTTTTCCCCCTTTTTTTTTAACTAATTCATTGCCCCCCCCCCGAATTAAAAATACTTTTGATACTTACATTTAACATAGTTCCAGACTCTTACTCAAGTACTTTTACATTTAGCAAAGTAAAATTTGAACACATTATCTTTACTTTTACTTTTGTATAGATTTCCACACTGAAACATGTTTTTAAGTAAATAAAAACGCGTAATAGCAGTATAATTTACTTACGTATCAAAAGTACTCAGTGGAGTTTAGTCCTGCTGTTTGTTGAAAACCTTGTATATCCAGCTGAGGACAGAAGCTTCTGATCCTATAAGATGATCTTCTTCAGCATTGCAGCTACAACAACTGTGCATGGTCAAGAATATGTGAACCTCAGCATGTGTCAGCAGGATTTACAGTTGGCCACATAAATACAAGTTAAGCCAGGGCTGTATTTATAATGTATTTTGATGGGGGCACAACCCCAAACAGTCAAAAACACGACTCTAATTAAATTAAAAAGTTGATTTCATGTGTTATTTAATTTATTCGAAGTATTTTAGAGTGGCAGGAAATTAATTTTCATGTTTTGTTAATGATTTTTTTCAGACCACCCAGTTGATGCAGACTCTACGACTACAATGCTATGTTAAGCATTAATCTAAAAAAGTGACTTAGCAGTCCGAATAATGGAATCAAAATTACAAAACTACATACATGAAGTGTAAATGTCCCAAAATGTCAACATATTCTCTGGAGTAAATGCAGGCTGTACCAGCAAGCAAGTGGAATTCATTGTGATCCAACACATTCTAGCAAGAATTAGCTCCTCTGTTCAGATTCAGAGATAATGGAGACGGCCCCTTTCGGATTTCTGTTTGATACAAATTGTCGTTGAACGTAAAATATTTCCCCAAATCTTCTAAAAATGCTGCAGTCTTTGATAATGGACTACTGTATTCTCAGTCCTGTGTCAAGACCTCTATGCTGTATCTGATCAATACACAATCAACCAGGACTGGAACGATAACTAGATAACTAATGGTATTTGGCCTGACGAGATAAATATGGCATAATTCAGAGAGCTATATAATTGGTTCATCATTGAGTTATAGTTATATATATGTATATATATATATATATAAATATATATATATATATATATATATATAAATATATATATATATATATATATAAAAGATGTGATCTATTGTATTAATGTTAGGATATACGTAGCTGCAAGATGAAGTTAAATGAAGGGATAGAATTATTATTCATAATTAGAGGTGACCCCTGAATAAAAGAGAGCGACTTTATCACCACAGTGTAAGAGGTTTATCCAACAGTTGGCTGAAAATAATACAATTTTACATTTCATAGTCTATGGAAGAGGCACTGATTTAATATATATTGTGTTCTTTTCCCCCCCCGAACTTGTAGATAGTCTGCTAAGAATTCAACAGGATTCTCACATCCTGCATGAGCCTACGGAGAGGATATTACAAAAGTGATGAAGAATATTTAATTCAGCAGTAAATACACAGTGAATATCTCAATGTGGTGATAAACAATATCCGGACAGCCCAAAATACTGTGAAAGAACTTAATATCAAGGACAGATAGCCAAATCAGCTCATATGGGCTCAATGGAAGCCAATAAACAGAGGCACTCTGCCTCTCCTGACCTTCACTTCTGGTTCAGATCGGGGCGATAAAGCAGGCGCAACCTCAATAAAACCCATACAATGGAGTAAAATAAATAGATATTAAATTAAAGCAGAGGCAATACTCGCTGAACTGCCGCAGGAATTCGAGTACAAAAGCGTCTTTGTGGAGTTTAATATTGTCTACAATCACCGCCTCCTGATACATTTCCAATCATTTCCATCTCTTGCCTTGACGTATCAACACATATAATCATCTTGTATTGGAACTTGCAAATGACTCGTGTGTGTGCGCAGACACGTTTTATATATTAAATGTGCTTCGTGCTCCTAGTTTGGCCTTTTCGGTCGGAGTTAATATCACATTCATAATCTGTCTCATCTCCGACAGTCCACCGAGGAGGAGTTTGTGGGGTCACGAGTGCATGTTTGTCTGTCATGAAACTTTATCCTGACTGTATTTGATGTTCTTTTAGGCATTAGGCTCACTATATACCCAGAAAATAAGTATTTTGCAGTCAACTATACATTTGTTAAGGCTCAGATATTTTATTTCTCTCTTGTGACAACGCTTTGCTTCTGCTCTGTTTAGGTTTAGGCACAAAACCCACTTGGTTATGGTTTGGAAAACATCATGCTATGGCTTACAACGCCTGGTTTTGTTTGCAACAAACACGGCTGTAGATAGCCTAAGTTTCCGTTAAAAATATACAGTTTTGTGACCACAAACATGGCTGGAAATGTTTTTTTTAATTTATGGATTCCAACTTTCGAAACAAAAAACGACAAAGATACAATGAATTACAAACCCATCCCGTCCCACCCACCAAGGCTCAAACAACAAAACAGACAAATGGAGACAAACAAACAAACAAACAGAGGTAGGTACACAAAATATAGTTACACGGCAGAGACTGTTTTGAGGTCTCCCCAAAAGCACCCTGTTTTGTCACCTCAAACATGGCTTTAGATGATATAGCTTCCTGTGAAAAATATCCTTTTCTGCGTTTTGGTCTGCAAAACACAAGAAATGTCCCCATTTCTTCTTAAAAAACACCTGATTTTGTCACCACAGTCACAGCTGGAAATGTCTTGAGATCTTCTTCAAAACACTCACTTTTGGCACCACAAATGCGGCTGAAGATAGCCTGACCTCCCATTAAAGATATCCAGTTTGGAAAAGTCCCCACTTCTTCTTAAAATCACCCTGTTTTGTCACCTCAGACAGGGCTGGAAATTGCTCCCCTCCAACACATTCAGTAGTTTCACAGCAACAAATGCTGAAAAAGCAGACTTGAACTACAGCCGCCCATATGGCAGCAACACTACCAACATCCCTTCCATCTCATAATGTGAAAGTCGGGTAATAAACATGTAGGCCTAATGTGAACATGAAATAGCATGATAAATACCCTATGCCATAAACAAACTTGGACGTATTTTTGGTTTGCAGAGTCTGGTCTCTATCTCGGCCAGTGTTTACAGAGGAATTAGCAAACGGCTTATTTTGGCATCATTATACATATGGTTTCTGTAAGACCCATGTTGTTGTCTTCAGCCCTTTTGTCATGGACTGATGTACAGGCCCTCTTCAGGTCCACTGCCCGCTTTAAGTGTCTCTTGAAGCTTTGCCGCCATTGTCGGTGTTAATGTCATTTTCACCTAATGCACCTGAAGAGCTCCAGGAGGAGTTGCTGAGAGCTAAAATGAGAGCTAAAATGTAGTTAGGCTTCAGAGTTCATTACGGGGGCCTTAGCTGTCATTGTATAGACGGCTAAGTGACCTCAGCAGAAAGAAACAAGCATAATCTGGAGGATGATAGCGGGACGAATTTCACGTATTGGTCAGAATCAAGCAAATGATATTCAGTTTCTAGTGCTGTAGAAAAAAAAGATCATACATTTTCACGCTGACGATATTTCCATTTTCAATCTCTCAAATCAGATATCTCATTTGCAGAAGTAATGGCTACGTGACACCGCTGACGCGCCGCTCACTAATTTTTGCTCGTTTCCTCTGAATTATTAATGCGAGAGATTCTCCATATGCTCTCAGAGTATTCTTGTCCATTCGTCTCGGAAAAGGGAGAATTACCATTTTACAGTGAAGAGTATAAAGAGCTTAACTGCCCCAATCAAACCAGGTGATTTAAATCCTGTCTAATCAAGATGTTTAATAGGGGTTGCAGCTGGATGACCTGAAGTAAATGGCCTGAAAATGTTCCTGGGTCTCAATCACCTGTATAATTAGGATCATTACAACTGAAAAAAAGCACTGGTGCTAAAGAGATGTTCCAAAATAAGACTGTAAAACGAGGTGAAATAACCCTTTTGGGGCTGTTTTCTGCTTAATTGCTGATTGCGAAATCACTAACGTAAACAGATGACTAATAACCCGTCTGATATAATAAACCCAGTTAAACCTGAGCTCAAACACGAAGCGTGAAAGTGTGAAAAAACAGTTTTGGTGTCGACCCTGGAAAGCCTTCTTTGTCACCGGCCTGCCTCTGTAATTAGCTATGCCATATGAAGGGGTAATTTGTACGCTAAAGTTTAATTGTTCAATTATCACTGGATGTGTGAGAGGAGGCCTTGATGCCATTTCATCATGTCGGAAAATAGTGTTGAACCCCTCGTGCCACATATTCTAATAGTTGGCAATTACAGAGAGAGCCCTCTGACTAAGTTGATTGATGCAGGCTGGCGGCACTGAGAAGCCCCTGCTACCTGCCCGCTGCAGTCGCCGGCGGTGAAGAGTTGGTCCGTTTAGCCCGCAGAGCTGAACCCCACCGGGCTCTTGAAGCTGCTGACAGACGGCGTAAACAGCAACTGTACAAGTACTGAGGAGGACAAACATGTTAAAACAACATTATGACAAAGTAAACAAGGGAAGACTGGGTGAACATTCAGGAACTCCCTCACGTTTCCTCTCACTATGAACAGAAGGAGGTGATGAACACTGATCATCAGGATCTTTCTTGCTGTGCTGGAACATTTGAGACAATGTTTGAGGTCATAAAGCAATGAAGCAAAGTTAACTGTATCTAAATGTGTTCAAAATCACCATGAACTGTTACCTGCTGTGCAGTAATTAATGTTGACGCTCTTCATAAATGTTGCAAATGGATTCTGGTTTCCATCATGGTAAAAGACATTTTCACACCATGAGTTAAGTCATCCCAACAGATAGTGAGTCTCCAACTGTATAAATGAAATTATATCTTTAAGTTAAAGAAAAAACCCGGTGCAATAAAATACATTTTCATTTATATGTCTTCTATGTGAATATGTGTAGTTTGTAGGTTACTCATACAAATATGTAAATAATTATTTATGTGACATATGTGCCGAAATATGTACATATGTCACATACATATTTGTATGAACTGGACATATATGTCAGTAATATGAAATTGTTTCGCGTTGCTATTAGGTTCCATACGTTATTTATATACATATATGTAAATACATTTCATACATGGGAATTCCATCTGTATACATGTGTTACATTGTGTATGGGAAGCATTACTACTTAATTGAATTTTTTGGGAGAAAGGGATTTTTCCTTGTTTGAAATATTTCCTCAATGATTTAAATGCTCCATAACAATTGCTTTTTTTTCAAATTTGATTTAATACAACTATAGAAAATGGATATGAAGAGGGACGATAATGATAAACAATGAAGGCAGCGCATATCAAAACAGTTACAGGGACGCAAGATGTTTATATGGCAATATGAAATACATTCAGTTAATTAACCAATTGTCATAAAAGTTTATTTCATTCTATTTAATGTAATTTAATTTTCGATTTGTTTTGTTCTATTTTATTTTATTCATGTTATCATTATTGTACCTGAAAGTTCCATTGAGTCCCACTAAAAGTAGCTTACACTTTTTGCTTTAATCTACACAGTATGTGTGATGTAAAAAGACTCTACAGGAAGAAAATGAATGCGTCTCTGACCATGAGCTGAGTGTTGGAGGTATGTAACAACAACATTTATCATGGAATTACAGCTCAGCATTCATGTTACTGAAGATCTAAGGTTGAGGATGGTCCATTTAATGCTGTTTCAGGGACCCAGATGGGAATAGAGACAAAAAGGAGACTCTTCAGCCTCACACAGCAGCCTTTTCAAGATTCTCATTGGCGCTCTAAATTGGACTGTGTGTGTGCAATTTGTAATTAATTTTGACAGACAGAGAAAAGGTGGACAGAGGATGTTTTTTTATATAAAGACAAGGACAGAACTGTGAACTGTGCTCATGCTATATTTTATCTCAACATAGAAGACAAAGAAGAAGATATCAAAAATGCCTGGCCCATAGAAATATTAAGTTAATTTGATGTTCTGGGTCAACATGTTTTTCTTTATTATCAACAGATAAAAGCATGTTTCGTACATGTTGCCTCGATGAACATGATTGTTTTTTCTAGTTCACCGACTGCTTTTAGGACTGCGAGTCACATAACGCTGTTTCATCGTCATCTGGGTGGTGAAACCCTGCGAACATCCCCCTTCACTTGAACAACATGTGGCAGCCCCTTTGATGAGTGATTTGTAAAACTTGAGGTACAACAACAAGTATCTTCAGCTCTTTCTTCCCAAAACGCAAAATGCCTCCTTTCATGTTCCTCCAACTTGGTGCTCGCAATCTGAAACAAGGGTGCAATTGTGGTTGTCACCAAACAATGACATTTTTTCTTTCTTTCACTCTCTAAATTCCCCATATCATCTCTACACAGATGAGCAATTTGTCTGTCATGAGGTCCGGGGGCATCGGCCCACTCCGGGGCCTATTTCACTGACAACACCGTTATTAGCGGTAAGCCGAGCCAGTGGCAAATGAATCTGCCTACTGTTCGGGAGGCCAGGGCTCTTTTCAGCGATTAATTTGATAAATATATTAATTATGAATCTGGATGACAGTACAATCAGATTGTCAGGCTTCCAGACTTGGCCTTTGTGATAAGTCGGCTTTGAGATTGGGGGGCTCCTCGGGTTTCGGGAGCTGTCATCCCCGGGGCTCAGCCTCTTATCAGCGCCTGACCCATTCACTCGGTAATTTCCTGTGTGTTGTAATTAAATGGAGGCTTTCTGATTGCAAGTGACTCTCTTTAAGAGGCGCTTCTTGGGTTTCAGGTGAAAAGGGAGGTGTTCAATGGACTGGCTGTCTCCCCCTGCCCTCTGCAGGACTCAATACGCACCGAGTGTCCTATTTATACAGCAGTTCATGCACCTTTAATTCATCTGGGTTCAATGTGAAGATCCTTTTCTTTTTCCAATCTCCGCCAGAGCTGCAGCTCTTGATTGTTTTCATTATTTATTGATCTGACGACTATTTTTTTTAGGTAATCAATCAATCATTTAGTCCATAAGATGTCATTAAATGCTGAAAAAATTAAGTTTGAACTTTATTGCCATACTATAAATTTGAACTGAATTGAATCGAAGTGTTAATTCTTTTGAGAAACGTACATGTATTTCAGCATTTATCAGTATTTGCTTTAATCACAGCGTGTACTGGAGCTGGCATGGACTCCACAATGCTTAGAAAGGCCCTCTTTGCATAGAGTAACCCTTCGACTTATATGTACGTTCATTTTCTCTGGGTTTCTGGGTTAATGTGACAACATGAGGGATTTTTCATTGTGGTGTCAGACTTTTGGACCTCACTGTAAATCAGACAAAGCAGGGAATCTCCCCATGAAAAAAAAACATTTTCTGCCATTTTCTTTTTCAATAATAATCGATTTTTTGAACAGTTGGGTAGTTTCATTTTGATCCCCTAATAGATTAGTCAACTAATAGTTGCAGCCCTAGTCACCTGTAATAGGTTATACCTCAGCTCAGGTCAGACAACCTGACTCCGAAGTGTGTATGCATGTATTACCAGGTGTCATGTGGTTTATGATGATATTCAAACACACGGATGAGTAATGTACAAGCTGGTTTGTGTCATCACCAAATAACCAAGAGAAGGACAATCAACAGTAATTAATCACCAAGAATTTGGACAAACAAATGTGTTTATTGGCCCTCAGTTTAACTCACGTCACGACAGCCACAAGAAGGGAAACAAATCAGCGATATAAAATTAATCTTTGCCCTTTGAAAGAGTTCCTGAATGATGGTCTGTCTGTTGGTTCTCTTGGCAGCTCCCTCGAAAGTTTAAGAAATCCTGTGCCGGCTGCTGACAGTTGATTATGGACATTTACTGTAGGTGCTGACTCTGCCCGTCCATCTCTGTCTGGATACTGTTACAGAACTGGCAGAGGGACATCCTGGGCCTGGCGAGGGGCCTGCAGCTGTAGTCCTCTGTCAAGGTGTAGTCAGATAAATGGCAACAAGGCAGTGGAAGTTAAAAAGTAAAGAGGTCAGAGGTGCCTCAGTAGCAAATACAGAGAAGTCTGGACTTTATAAAAAAAATATACAATTCTTGTTGCTGCTAGAAATAAATAAAATGTGTATCGTGAAAGGTGGCAAACAACTTTTCATTTAACGTTTCTGTTTCAAAGATGCACTGTGAACTCTTGCCAACGTTGGATCAATAAATTGTTCGTCACTGCTTTTCGCAACCTGCAGAGAACAGCGACGTTAATTGATGGTTCTGCAATATAGGGAGCGATGATGGAGGTAAAACTCTGATATTGCCAGAGCTAACTTTAAACTCTGTTTCACCTTTATAAAGAGCGAAAAACAAAAAAAATAGTAATCTACAGTGGCCCTGAAGGTCAAAACACAATGGCAATTCATAAAACAAAACATTTCACAAACACTGCAAACAACACAATGGAATTTCAAATTTCGGAAAAGGTGGCACAGTGTTTTTGTTGGCATGGATCTAACAATACTGGATACAGTATTTGTGAAATGTTCTGTTTTGACCTTCAGGGCCTCCGTATAATTCTCACAGAATCCATGAATTTCCTGCCAGATTGACATTTTTTGAGAATTTGTTAATCCGTATCTTATCTCTGATACACTCCAACACTTTTGATGGATGACTAAAATTTACACACATTACCTTCTTTTTATAATTTCCTATTCTAACTCACCAGGACTGAAACCCTTCTCCTCTCGGGCGGAAATCCAATGAGAGCTTGAATTAACTCGGCTGCGCTTGCCTCCGAAGGCACAAAAGGTTTCCCCTGCCGCCCTCTTTCACCTCCCCTCTCCGGTATCACCGAGGCCTATAATTAAAATCACGTTTTTTTTCATAATGGCCGGTGAGCGCCATTAATTCAGAGAGTGGGGCCATTATGGAGGTTGCTGGCTCCCAGGGTAGCACTGGGGAAGAGGTGGGGCAGTGGCTTTTCAACATTAATGGCCCCCGTGTGTGCCGGCTATTAATCTCAACGAGGAGTGAAGTGGCTTCATCCCAGCTGCAGGAGCAGGACGACGCCTGCCCCAAAAAACGCTGCAGGGATTAAGTGGAGTTTTGTCTTGGGCTTTTCACTTTGACCTGTGACATTTGGACAGGTTCTAACAGTGGACTCACTTTTACTTTCCAGCACTTTGTCCATAGAAATCAGTAATATTGTTCCATTTGAATCCCTTTTTTAGCATGAGCAGCTTTTTCATTTGTTGATCTAATAAAGGAACCAGTGAATTTGTGCAAGACAGATAATAATAATAATGAATAGCTTGTCAAACTGTCCAATTCGTAGATTACGCCTTGCTTATGCTCAGAGGTGTCACATAATTCGCATATCTGTGACACGCAATTTACAAACGTCACTCAACATGACGAGGACTATAAATAACATGGAAAGTGACAACCTAGATAAAAGCAGCACTGACCTTGCTTTGCCACAAGGAGGAACCACTGATTAAATTTAGCTGCAGTCACACTTCATGGCTCAGCAGAGGCTGTGAGTCCGTTTGTGATGCTGCAGCGTTTCACTAGGTGGCAGGAGAAGCATGATTTAACGGCTGAGCTTGTGTCACCAGGGCAAGTGAACCTCCAAGACAATCTCTTTTGTGAGCCAACCACCTGAACAAACAGGAGAGCCGCTGCTTTTTTTTTTTTTTTTTTTGCTTCTCAGTCGTTGCTAAGCCGAGGAGCAGGTTTCTACATGAGGCGTGATTTATAACTGGGGGTTATTGAAAGTCATATTGTTTGGTGATAAATCCTCAAATGTTTGTGTAACGCTACCAAGCTCCGTCAAGTTCCCTTCCTCGGGTTTTGCATCTGCGGGGGCCTCCACTGGAAGAAAAAACCCGAGTGATGTATTAATGGTTACGTCACCGCGTGAGGGCTGCATGCTGGGGAGCTGAGGGGACGCTGGAGGTTAATTGCAGCCTCCTCCTGGCTACACAGAGCGTCTCCATGCAAACAGGGGGAAGAAGAAACTAAAAAAAACAAAACAAATTACACTCTCACATTCATGTAATCATGCTGATATGAAATTAATTTCCTACAGCCCGAAATCTGCTGTCATCCCCCTTGTTGCGTCCCCATTCATGCTGGCTACGTTAAGCCGGAAATAAAAGAATAATTACGCATTAGTGTTTCTAATTAAGGTTTGCCCTCAAAGGTGAATGGAACTCTGATGATTTTTTTTTTTCTTTAAGGATTTATTAAATAAGTGTGAAATCAAATTAGGGGGGGGGGGGCAAATTAATCCTCGCAGTGAATTAGATCAGCGAATGAGAAAATTGACTTTTCAACACAAAGCAGGGGGTTTGAGAAGGTGGGACTGGTACAAAGCACAGGGAAACACGGGGTGCAGGTTGATGGATGGCGAGCGGGAAATGTCCGCATGCGCCGCTTTCACATGTAGGCGAGAGCTGAGCATCGATAAAAAGATTCCAGAGGAGTGATTCTCAGCGTCATCATCGTGACTCCTCAGTCCACATTGTGTTTATTTCCTAGATGCTCCGGCACCTGATTTATCCTCGCAGTGACAAACTGTCCCACGATGCCGCTGCCTCCCATCACTCTATTTTCCAGGAGTTCCCACAATGCACTCTGATTATCTTTGTAGTTTGAGTCGAGCAGTGGTGCCCAGTTGTGTGGCACCCCCAAAAAACATCACATTTTCCTGAGTGCGCCTGCTGTTTAACTTAACTTTACAGGCGCACAAACACACACAGACACGATTACCTCGCGGCACACTTCCTACTAGGTCCACACTCTGACCCAGCGGAGGCCCCTTTAGCTGCCCTCCGTGCCTGTGTGAGCTTCACTCATTCATATCATAAACTCCTATCATTAACCATTACAGTAAAACATTAAAAGATGCAGATGATCACATATATCCAAATAATAAAAGAAAAGAATAATAAAAGAATATGAAATTACAATAGGGGGTGTCCATCAATATGCAAAACGTTATTGTGGGTCCCACACATCAAAGAGTGGCAATATTCACTCCGTATATTCATGAAACTGAAACTATTTGAGAATACTAATGATAAAGACAGAGATTTGCTTTAAGGCAAATACTGCACTAGTTACTGAGCTTGATGCAAACAAGGACGTTGGTTCTCAAACGGGGTTCAGGACCTCCCAGCAGGTCATGAGTTAAATTTAAGGGGTCTCATGGGTTGGAAAACAAAATAAAAAAAAACAAAATTGTTTTGGACTGGGGATTTTATCGGCAATCGGATAAAAAATAAATGTAAATACATTTTTTATTTTATTTCTGGCTATCAATATCGAATCTGATAACTGGGCAGGAAAATACAAATAGACAAAAAAAAGTTTAAAGCACTTTTTTTAAACATTTGTTTTACGTTTTAATTATTCTTTTTTTTTTTAAATTCATATGAAATATTCTGTTTATATTTCTTAGAATTGATTTAATGTAACTCCACCACCTGGGTATGACATATATATGCTTAAAGTCCGTGTAAACCAAAATCAGCCATTTTCTTCTAAACACATTAAACGGGTCATAAATGTGTTTACTTAAAACATGTAAAAGCCATTCGGCCATGTAGAATTTAATTTTGGAGCTAGGCTCACAAACAGTTTTTCAACATTTCTGTGTTCAGGATTTAATGGGCGGGTCAGAAATCATGCAAATCATGGCCGCGTTACGTAACGCGGCCATATGATTTGCATAAACCCCGCCCTGCTGCGGAAGTGGTATAAATACGTTCAGCGCATCGGCTTCAGCGGTTCTCCCACTCACTCTCCAGTTTCGGATTGCATTGCTTACAATAGTTTGCAGCTAGCTAACCAGCCAACCAGTCAGCTAACCAGCCATGTCTCCTCCACATCGCTCTGTATCTTTCCTGGATGCCACAGTGTGCAGGGTGACTGCGCTGTTATCTTATTTAAGTTTCCTTCGGATGAAACGTAAGGAAACGGGGGAGTCCATTGACGCTGGTCAACTCCGTCCCGGCTTGCATCCTCTCCTCCGCCACGAGGAGATGTGACCGATGCTGACCGCCGCTGACACTCTCCGTCCTGCTGACGGCGGGTCCCACCGGCATGATGTGGCCGCGCCGTCCCGCTAACGGCGGGTCCCACCGGCATGATGTGGCCGCCGCGCCGCAGCATGCCCTCCGTCCCGCTGACGGCGGGTCCCACCGGCATGATGTGGCCGCGCCACAGCCGGCCCTCTCTGTCCCGCTGACGGCGGGTCCCACCGGCATGATGTGGCCGCGCCGCAGCCGACCCTCTCCGTCCGGCTGACGGCGGGTCCCACCGGCGGTATGTGGCGGTAGTATCAGGGCCGCATTATTGGTGAGCCCTCCCAGTGTGAACGGATAATCTGGAGGCGCGGAGCGAGGGCGTGTCGGTCTGACAGTCTAACTGCACAGGTCCTTCACTCAACTAAATACAGAGAAATGTCCCACAAAGCAACGTTACATGACCGAACAAAAGTAACGTAGTAACTGTAACTGTCTTTAGCAACTTATGAGGAAAACAAATCCCACAGCTGTATGTGGAGAAGCGTCTGTCCTCCTGTCCGTCCCCTCCCTGTCCTCCCGACTCTTCCTCACATTTCTGCTCACAAAACAGCGTCTGTCACGCTTGTCACAAGAGTGTTTAACTCACCGAGTGTTTGACGAAAATAAATCACCGCGACCGCCAGCCCTCCTGACCGAGACTTCAGGAAACTGTCCCCCAGAAAACAGCCTCCGTCCCCGCGAGTGACAGAGTCAGACAGCGTCCTGTTTACTGATGGTGATTATGTATATATATGTAATTTAGCGCGAAAAACTTCACTCCGTCACTTTCCAGGATGTTTAGTGGGTCAGGATCTCAATCAATACACGTTATAACAGCATCTATATGATTATAAACTGTCCGCGGGTTTAGATAGACAAGGGGAACACCTGGGGAACACCTGGGGAGACACCGACGTCATTAACATGACGTGTAGCCCCCGCCGCATGGGCGTGGTTCCAGCGCCTCTAACTGACACGCCCCCAGCGTTTCACAGCAGAAAGAAGTGCTTGTTTTTCCATGATTTAGAGACCTAATTTTATATACTTAACAATTTTTTTAATCTTTCAAATTTGGCTCAGTGGTCAATGAGACAAACTCATAACACAATTTTTTTGCCGCTTTACACGGACTTTAATTTACTTTGACTTGTACTTTTATCACTTAACATACATTTACTATCAAATGCTTTGCGACTTTTACTCAAGTTATATCATCACCTATTACTCTGTATTAATTATCTATCCTTCTGAGTATCTATATTGTTCTGTGTTACGAGGCCTGTGTGTGCGGTGTGTTGTTGCTGTGTTATGACTGAACCGATTACATGGAGTTCACTGCATGACTTTCTGCTTAGTCAGTATTATTGTAAAGTGCTCTTCTCTGTCCACAAGAACCGAGCAGAGCATTTGTATTTAGGTTGCTTCCTTCCTGTGGTTTTTGTATTTAGTTTGTTGTTTTTTTTTGTGACCAGGCCGCCCGTGAAAAAGACATTTTAATCTCAAGGGTACTTCTTGTTAAATAAAAGTTCAGTAAGATAAAATAAAACATAAAAAAATGGTAAAATCTCCTTGTGCGGTCTCACAGAGATGCCCTTACCCGTCTGTATGCCTGCAGGACGTTGCCCCGTTACAGCAATACTTTTATGGATTTTTTGGACGCCTGCCTAAAGTGTCTATGAAGCAGGTTTCAGTTTATTGGTTCCTCGCTTTAGGGGGGTCAAACGGTTCACATTGGCAAATATTGATCACACTTCCGGGGTCACAAAAATAATTTACTCTTCAAGGTGGAATTCAAGCAATTACTGATAATGTTACTGATCTACAAAGGAAGGTAGAAAGAGGGTCAAAGATTAAGTCCACTGCTTTAGGCTTGATATCTTAATGGCTCTCAAACTTGACTGACTATTTGTCAGATCTGCTCTCTGACGCCTTCACAAGCGCTGGATTGTGCCGACTGACATCGATCACCTGATGTCAGACGGCAGACACAACAGGTCTATTATAAAAACAGGATTGCTTTTCCATTCGGATTAAAGCAACGTGATGTGTCTGAATCACAAATTGACTGAACTTGTGTCAAAAAGAAAAGATTTGAATTCACACCCCAGCGTGGAGCGATGCAATCAAATTTGCAGCAGCATTAGAAAAGATACAGTTTCTGCATTTCAATGTCAAAATAAAACCCCTGCCGTGTCTTTATCTGGATGTTACCGAAGCGTTTGGATTCAAGCGAGTCTGACACTTGGAGCTTTTGCTGGAGAACTGCTAACAAGAGGATCAATACATTGCAAATTGTTTGCCTCGGCGTCTGATGGAGCACCGGCTTCAAAGAACAGCTGATAATGACACTGTGAACTCATCTGTGAAATAAAGAGATGAGAGACGGACGGTCTCAAATTTTTGGGCTGCCACACACGACCCGAATTGACACCTTCTAGGGGTGAATGTGCAACAACATCCGTCGCTTATTTTTGTAATGTGGCGGAAAAAAAAAAATTCCTGTTGGTGTCAACCTCGCTGGCCGTTTCTCGAGGGCGTTAATGCAGCTCATTTCAGCACTATATCACAGGGTTCAACAGCTTCACGTAATTATACTATTAATCAGACTCCATCTACTAGAAGCTGGACGGTAAATATTTGCAGAAAACTGTCCAGCTGCAGATAATAATTGCAGGCAGCTCAATGTTATATGGCCCAAGTGTTAACATGGAGGCTGAGGGCGATTTGTCAGTGAAGCAGTATAACCGCGTAACATTCAGTGCGTTTACATGACACTAAAGAAAACCAAATTACTGTGTTAGTCCGACTATGATTGGAGCTCTAAGATGCATGTATACACCTTAGTCTGACTAAGATTGGACCGGATCGGATTTCTATAGTCGAATTAAGACAGCTAGATTATTCGATTGATAGTCGCATTACCCGTGCATGTATACGTTACATCAGATCGGATCGGATTTTGCATTCTGCGCAGGCTCGAGATTTTTTACCCGGTGCCGTGAGCCGGAAGTAGAAGGAGACAATGTAGTCGTGTTGTTGCCGGAAATAGCATTCGGCGGCGGCGTCTTTCCTCCGAAATCACCGCAAGCGAGAGCGCCATTGTGCATCTAGTTTGTGTAATTATCACGTACACCATATACGAAGTGTGCAAAGATGTAGCTTCGTCTCGCTCTTCGTACGCCATCTTTCTTGAATGCCGAGGCAGCTGGTGACGTAAAGAGGTCAGCCGGAGGTGTTTCTGTTACCACTAGTTGAAATGGGCACAGCGCCACCTAGCGTACTGGGGTGTGACATGCTCTGGCCCAATAATTTGATTTTCTCACCGGCATCTATACTTGGACAATTGCAGTTATCCGATTGAGTAGCATAGTCGAACTATCGCTGTAATCTGACTAAGCTGTGCATGTAAACGCACTGACTACTAAAATCCATCTGCACCTGTGACAGTTTGCTTTTTGCAGCTTTGAGCGTGTCGCCACACTGCCGACACCTTCCCAGATTCCTTAATGACAATAAGCTTGTACCCTGTAGTCCAGCGCCTGTATCAACAGCGCTCTGATTATAAATTGCTGATGTTGTGCTCCCGCCCTCGGTGCTGGGTTTCCTCCACGTCAGCGCAGGCGATGCGAGAAGACAGGGGGCTTCGGATTGTTAGCGAGGGTTTGGGTGGAGCATGTGGAAGAAAAGCCTCTTATCAGGGAGGCTTCTCTGACACACACAGCACTCAGAGTGTCGTGTTATTACATTATTGGATTTTTGTCTCCGATCCATTAAGATAGTTTCAACGCTGAAGCCGGTCGAGGCGGAGTTCATTTCGAGTCCCTCTGGATTGTGGTGCATCGACCGTTATAGAATTATAATGTATAACATGTAACTACGGCTGTCATGTGTGTGCAGTGGAATAACACTTTATTTTGAAGTGAAAGTGGAAATACTAAATGCTGATACACACGTGTGCATGATATGACCTGTAACGTACGAGTGCGTCAGACACGTGTATCAAGCTTTTCACCTCTTGACATGACAATAAATGTATTTCAATCAGCGGGGAAGCAAGCGAATGATAAGTAAAGATAGTTTTTCATAATAGATAATATCTGATAACGGCGTCCAGACAGTGGTGGCGTTGGTGGTTGATGACTCTGCAGTGACTGGGCGGCGATGCGGAGGTGGAGGCCGCACGTAACAGCAGCGTTGTTGAACTGTTCGATGCAGCTCGAGCTCAGTTTTCTTTCACCCACGATATCAATAAAAGTGTTTTGATCTAATGCTGGTTTCACAAAATGATCCACCGATCCAGCGACTGTATCATTCTTTAACATATGTCCACGCTGTCATAACAAAGTCTGCTCGGCATCAGATGGGTGGACGTGGCGATGACTAAGCCGAGCGGTAACAGGAAGCTGGCATCTCAGCATTATTGTTAGCAGTGTCAACACCTCCTCGCTCGCTTCGCTCCCTCCACTCGCAGGTTGGCATTTCACTCTGTTTGTGTAAAGCTCCTCGCCTGAGTAAGTCTCCCTCTTGCCTTCACCTCTGAGACCTTCATGAGCCGCAAGTCTGCTGTCTTTTCCAGTCGGCTAATACAGTACGCCTAAGCTTTCCTGAGTTACATAACATGCGGCCTCAAGTCTCGACTTTTACGATTGTCAAATTCACACCCACCTCCACCCAACTTTGTTTTTCAGAAATGAGAAAGCAGAATCCAGCGTCACCAGCTGCGATGTGTTCAAAATTGCAAGTGACGGGTCTATATTCAAAAACGTGACTCTGCAAGACGTATGGAAGCTAAAACATGCATCAAGGTTTAGGATTTACTGCCAGCCTGCCAATCCGAGGGAAGTCAAGTGTGGAATTGGAACTGGCAGCGAATTCAAAAATCCACACTGTCACTGCAGAAAAGCAGGAGCGCTGCGGGCTCCGTCCCTCTCATCCCACCGTCTCTCGCAGTCGAGTCCTGCACTTGTTAAAACCTTCTGACAGGAGGAATTAACTTCAAAGTGCAGATCTGCAGACCTGAGATGTCTTGACTCGTCTCAGGCACAGTAAACACAAGGGAACCCCCCCCCCCCCCCCCCCCCCCATCCCCCCACCCCCCTATTTTTTTTTGCTTGTAAATAATGTTTATATCCTCGGCATAGACAACCTTTTGACTTCACCTCCTCCTAGTGTATCCCTATGGTATAACTGTTGGCGCTGTTTGCAAAGAAAGCATTGACAACATGGCTACCGCTAGCAGCCTGGCTACTGTCCAAAGCAAAATAACGACAGTACGAATCCGAATTTCACCAAGGAATTACAGTATGCGAACAGCCGGTTGCATTGATAAGCAGGCAGGTTATGTTAGTTACTGATCTAGTAGGAAGAATGCCAGTTTTTAACTGTCTTGACTCTTATTGGTAAGGGGAACCACATATGAGCGGGGGAACAGACTTTAAAACAACTCCCAAGTGCTCTCCATTGAGTGAATGCCCATCCATTGAGTGAATGCCCGTTCATTTGCCCATATTTTACCTCAGTCTTTGCCTTCTTTCCTCCTCCATCAACTGGTTCTTTTTTGTAGTGTAGAGTTTTCTACAATCATTCCAGATGTTCCACTGTTACCTGGGAATAGTGACCGGGGAAAACATTGCCTCTTCCTGTCCTTTGTGCCTTAATGCCACCTTCATTTTTGTGGGACAAATTCAGCCCGGTGGGCAGTCTGAATCGCATCGTGAAGGTGAGGTTCATAAGGAGCCAATCTACAGTGCATGAAAATGACTCTAACCTGCATTGGATTAATTAATGTCTACATCCTAAAAATATTCAGGCATCCTCAAAATGTTCTGTGCGTCTCTGTCTGCCATGATTAATCTGTGAGACATATCATACCACCATCAAAGGAGCTGCTGTGCTGCATTAATTCAAGGTGATATTACCTGGAGGCCAGGAGGCATCAGAGCCAACGTGTCCACTTCGGATCGGGGCCTCATTTACATGGATGTGCATTAATATAATGCTCTCAAATAAAGCCTCTTTCAGGTGGAATCAAAGAGGCTGTTTTCTTTTTTTGTAATTTTGAAAAACAGCATCAATATTATCTGAAGCTATTTCCATTCGCGTCTGGCGCTTGACGGGTCTGTGTTGCTTTGTTCAGAGGAGAAATCTTAGTCACTTTTTAAAGAACATTTGCCAGCTGCGACGACATCAAACCTCCATCCGTATCACTCAGCCCCTTCAAAGCTGTATTTTTAGAACAAGTTTTTCTCTTTTTCACAGGCATTATTGGTCGGCGCAGCTGGTATTTAATTATGAAAAGAATAATTAAAGCGGTGCCCACGAAGAGCCGCGTTTGTGCCTGAGATCAACTGGTGGCTCTGTGCTGATAAGGCCTCTGAACTGACAGGAGGGAGCTGCACAAGCAGCAGCATGACAGCGCCGGAGTGTGTGCCTTTCTCCGAAAAGGGTGATTGGTCCGTCACACAAAGGCGATTTTAGACTATTTTTAGGGGCTCTTTTCATCTCAGCACCCCTAAAATGTAAAAATAACCAGCCAATCATCCATTTTTATGTATTATATCCCCCTGGAAGAAACAGAATCTATCTATTCATGTTATTTACTTCATTAATGTGCACTCATTTCAGCACAGTGTGAGTCCTAACGGTGTTTTGTTTGTTATCTACTGTGGCACTAGTTTCTCTCCTCCTCTGTTTAGGTGACAGCTGACAGGATGTGGAGGTAGGTACGGCTATGCGAGACTCTCGCGGGTGGGTGACTGGACTGGAATCCGGGTAGAGACAGGTGAAGTTCAGATGACTACCACCCACGACGTTTACGTCCCGTCGCGTCTGTCTTTGTTTTGTTCTGTATGATGCGACATGAATATGATTATGGCTCCAAAGAAATTTCAGTCTTTTTTTTCTCCATAGATGGATATAGGCTACGATGTTTAGTCTGCAAACCAGCCAGGTTCAGGTGAGAGTTAGGTTTTGATCTTAACTGACTGCATTGCCCAGGAGGATAGACAGAGAGGGAGCACAGTGGACATTTTACATGAATAAGCAGTGTATTAATACACAGTTATCACAAGTGGAGCCTCCTCTTCCATTTAGTTATGTCCCACATACTGTGTTTGCTGTGATATTATCATCAGATCATATACCATCTTCTAGCTGCATGCAGTATGTTTGTGTTGTGATTGTCAGTGCGACGAGGAGAAAGACGAAGGTGGAGAGTAGAAAATAGCCGGATGAGAAAATGGACAGATAGTGTAGATCATGGTGGCAAAAACAAGTATAAGCGCTTAGCTGAGGGGGGAAAAAGCATTGAATTCAGAGATTTTTAACTGTATGGCAGCTGAGCACCCCTGAAGGTCTGAGCCTAGATTCGCCCCCACGCCATCACATGTGAGAGTACGGTGCCGGAGATGCATCCATCACTTGGCGAAGCCTCACTGGAGCAGCATTTCAGCTTAATAACACCCAGCAGCTGGCAGGGCTGTCTGCCTCTCCCCCTACAGCCGCCTTCTCTTTGCATCAGACGTTTACTTCCCTCCTCTCCTTACCACCAAGGAGAGAAAGGGGAGATCAGTGGCCCCTCCGCTGTCAGACATAACGTTTGCATGTGTGTTGCAGGAACTCTTTTCCCACCCACTCACACGCTCTCACTCTGACCCAACTCCCTCCCCCCTCACTGCAACCAGCACCTCACCCTGCTCCGGCGCCTTCAGTGGCTCACGTGCCACGGCACACTCAGATGAGTCCCACGCTTCAGAGGAAAAAAAAAGATTCTCCGCGCTCGAGTCCAGAGGGGCAGCAGAGTGCGGGGGCGTCATCCGGCTTCCGGGGGGAATGGAAGACGTTGTTACTTATCAATCTGATGGAGCGGACGTAATTCGTACAGATATTTGAGGGGGAGGGATGCTGCTGGAATGCACTGATGGTTGAAACCACTGAAGCCAGACTTGGACCACCTCAATATGATTTAAAGGTGCACTGTGTAGTTTTGGGAAAGAGATTTTAATCAGATGAAGAGAAAGTTCTTTGCTGACTGATGTTTTTAAACAAAGCAAATAAACTCTCTACATTTTTGCAACTGAATAAACAAACTGACTTTAAAGGACAATTTCACACTGTTTTACTTTGTTTATATGTGGCGGACCCTGCCACCTTTCCAGCTTCAGTGTTCTGGGGACCTTACTTTCCTCTGAGAACAACTTGTTTATTCAGGTATGGGGAAAAAACTCATTAATATTGATTATGAGTTTGAAATTCTTCTTCAGAACTACAAAGTGCCCCTTTAATCAACAAGAGTGAACAAAAGACCACTTTTTGCACCTTTTTGGGGGGCTTTTTGATGATTCCAATATGAATGTTTCATCAGGATGCTGTTTAAGCTCATTTATGCAGTTTCTTTACCTGAATGTGTTGTCTGATTTGCATTTCCTGTCATGACACAGCTTCCTTCTTCTTCCCTAGAAATAAAATCTACATGAGAAGAAAAGAAATCACAAAATGACATCTTCATGTTGGCCCACTGTTTTGACAATTATTTGCAAAACAAACAAAAAATTGGTGTTCCATGCCATACACAGAGAGAAAAATGCATTTTACGCACTGAAATAATACGACTGGATTTTTATGAGAAAGGATTGGAGCTCTCTGGGGAATCCGTGCAGTTAATTTATCCGGAAGGATTCCCCTCTTCACTCTTATCAGTGCTCTTTACTGTTTCTCAGAGCAAAAAGAAAGGGGGGGGGGGGGGGGCTAGAGATCAAGCAGAGCCCACACACTGTGCGGTGTGTGCGGAGGGGGGATGCCTCGAGAGCGCATCACTGGACGACAAAACCCCACCGCAAGACGCAGTGCCAGACTAGAGCAGCTTTGGCACGGGAGCTCCTCCGTGTAGTTCTACAGAGGGAAGAGGGGAGATCGTCCTTCAGCCGGAATCCTCCTGATCGTCCTAGCTGTTTCAGTGAAGGTGTAGTGGAGAGGAAGAGGGGACTCCGCCGGTGGAGAGATCTTGGGATGCATGCACACGGTTATGGGTGATTTATGCCATTTTGCAGCTGGATATGCGCACAAAAAGTGAGGATAAGTGAGTTATCCACAGGATGGACACTGCGGAGGTGATTCTCTCTGTGTTGGTGGTCGTGATTATCATAGTGTCGTTGCTGTCCAACGTCCTGGTGCTGATCTGCTTTCTGTACAACCCGGAGATCCGCAAGCAGGTCCCAGGTCTGTTCAACCTCAACCTCACCTTCTGCAACTTGTTGCTGACCGTGTCCAACATGCCGCTCACTCTGGTGGGACTCGTCAGCAAGGCTCAGCCGGGAGGGGACGGCTTCTGTCAGATCGTGGGCTTCCTGGAGACCTTCCTGTCCACCAACTCGATGCTGAGCATGGCAGCGCTGAGCATCGACAGGTGGATCGCGGTGGTGTTCCCCCTGAGGTACCACTCCAAGATGCGCCACAAGGACGCGGCGTTCGTGCTCGGCTACACGTGGGCGCACTCCATGTCCTTCTCCACGGTGGCCACCAGCCTCTCCTGGGTGGGATACCACCGGCTTTACGCGTCCTGCACCCTCTCCAACCCCAGGGCGAGCAGTCGGACGCAGTTTGTCATCTTCACCGTGTTTTTCCACTCCTTCACCTTCCTCCTGTCTTTTATAGTGCTGTGTGTCACATACCTCAAAGTGCTTAAAGTGGCGAGGTTTCACTGTAAGAGGATCGACGTTATCACAATGCAAACTTTGGTGCTGCTGGTGGACATACACCCCAGGTGAGCCCCGTTAACTGACGATCCCTGCTCGTCTTACTCCTGCATCAGACACCTTTTTTACTACTCTAGAGCAAGCTGCAATGTAGATTCACAACTGGAGAGCAAAAAAAGAGAGAATATCAAGATGTTTAAGTGAGAAGAGAGTATTTAGAGAAAAAGAACAAACTGTACAAATCAACCCTCCAACCAAGAGGGGGGTAAAACTCCCTGGGTGCAGATTGCGTCGTTGGTGCCGTCCTCCCTGTTCATAGTGATGTTGAAGATGACACAGTTGTGTGTGCAGCTAATGATGCTTTGCCATCCTCACGCTGACATTTGAATTGTGTCTTAAGTATTCGGGGCGGTGGGGGCGAGGGGATGCAAAAATCAGAGTCTATTGAAATGTCATCCAGAGTGATGCTTTGCTTTGCCCCACACAGTACAGCTCAAAACCAATATATAATCTGTGTGTGTGTGTCTGTGTGTGTGTGTATGTGTTTGTTTGCCTGTCCTAACTCACACTGATGAACTCCATTTAAAAAAAAACAGTTTCGGGGGTGGGGGCAGCATGTCATCATGTCATCGTGACATCACGGACGCAGAAAGTGTTGAAACTGTAATTTTAGAAGTGAGGGGTCCTCAAGGACAGGATTATTTTACACCAGCTCAGCTTCTGCTAGCTCCTCTTTTTCGTTTAAAGGGGTAGTTCTCCTCCCAAAAACACACGTTTTTCTTTTATCCATCTACGCTGTTATGGTTGGAGTTGCAGAGATTTGGAGATATCGTCCGTTATCTGGAATATAATGGAACTAAATGGGGGTGGTCTCTAGTAGGAAGTATTTTCTATCAAGCGATCTACACCGGCCAATCCAACGCTACCGCTCAGCCCAGGATTATGCCATTGATGTTTACGCTACGAACTTCTCTGGACCAGCTTTCTTCTGGGGGTTGAAAGAAAGTAGTTCCTACATGAAATTGCTCACAACCAGAAATCCACAGCTCACGACCTGGTTAGTCACGATAATCGGCAGACCTTGATGTGAGCAGTTTCACGTAGGAACTGTTTTCTTTTTACTCTATCACGGCAGAGAAGGAAGGCTGAATTGGCTAAGCGATGAACGGGTTCTGCATAACGTGAAGGCGATCAGTGGCGTCCTCCTGTAAGCATTAGCTCGGATCAGTAGCTCACTTAGCTAGCCTCTCGCCCGTGAGCGGATGCACACTTCCTTCTGCGCAGTGAAGAAAATAGTCCAGACATGAAACTGCTCTCAACAAGGTCTGTGGATTATCTTGAGTAATCGGGTCATGATTTCTGTTAAGGTGCATCGCTGTTGAGCTTTCCATACGTATATTTGGCTATTTTGAGCACCACAAGCCGAGTGCCATCTTGCTTTATCATATCAGAAAGAAGGCAGACATCTCTGTCGCAGATATCTTCGCAAATTGGCAACTAACACCAAAACAAATCTAGTTGTATAAATAGCACTACAGTTAAGAAGAAAAATATGTAGTGTCGATTTTTGGGTGAACTCGCCCTTTAAGCCCTTAACCTACTAATACGTCACATTGCCCAACACATTTAACAACTATGTGTTTAATAATTCAGTTTTTATTATTTCCAACCAGATTCAAGCTGCTGACACAGCATTATTTAATCTCATCGCTAGCAGCCACTCTTTACTGTTCGCATCAGAAATAAACAGTGGTATGTCCACTCCTTGCTGTGTTGTCGGGGGATTTTATAGACACTTTGTGGTCTTCCCTTAGTGTGTCCCACTGACTGTAACCCTGCTGCACTCTCTGTGTCTCCAGTGTTCGCCAGCGTTGCCTGGAGGAGCAGAAGAGGAGACGACAAAGAGCGACGCGGAAGATCAGCACCTTCATCGGCACCTTCATGCTCTGCTTCGCTCCCTATGTGATCACGAGGTGAGCGTTGTAGAAGGTGGGAGAGGGAGGGAAATTGTACGCGGCCCTTTTTTGTTTCGCCGGTATCCCCCAAACCTCCCCCCCCCCCCCCCCCCCCCACTGCTGTCAGCTCCCCCCCTCCACCACTACCACCTCTCTGCTTCCTCTCTGCCCCAGCCGGAGTTGGAAGATGAGATTGGCTGACCTTGTGATAAGTAATATGCCTCTGCTCTGCTGTTGCTGCTGCATTAGCACTTTTTCTTCTCAAGTTCGTCGGGTGCATCAGTTACTCAGGTAGAAACCGGCGACACCAATCACTGGACAAAGGGATGATGTCACACACGGCCTGGTGTGATGGATAGTGGACATGAAGAGGAGGTTACGCGAGACATGAGAGTATAAAAACAGTAGAGAAAAAAAAAATGGCTAAGTCACCATTTGCAACTTGAGGATAAACAATTACTTTCTAAAGCATTGCATTTACATTTAAATAACTATGAGATAAAGTTGAATTAGCTCATGATATGTGTGCCAATTTTTGCTTCCATTGGAGCAAATAAAAAAAAAGAGGCTTCAAGATAATGCGACACTTTAAGCTGTGGAAGAAAACAAGGCTCTGCTATAAAACACCTACATTTCGAATGGAGTTTGGTTTAACGGTCTGTCCACTTGAAAACCACCGGAGCAGAAGGTGTTGCAACGTCAAAAGAGACCTTCTAAGTTTTTCCTTTTTCCTTTCCTTCAGTGTTATATATATTTTAGGTTCTTGTGCATGTAAAAGATCTTGAAAGTTAAAAGGATGAAGTCTGAACCAGCCGAAGCTCCTCTCTCCTACAGAAAACACTGCCCCTGAAACACCTCGTCAGTAGTCGCAACCTTAATTCTGTGACTCTGTGACATCACACTATGTCACCATGTCACACATTTGCGTTATTAATGCCTAGCGGCTAGTTTGGTGCATAAGAATTGATTTAGCACAGCTGCTCTGTTGTTGTTAGCAGTGCTGGCTCAGTCATGTGTGAGCTGACCAATCAGAGGAGACTTGGTATTCAGGAAGGGGGGTTACCACATCTTAAATACAAAGAAGTTGGACTTTTTCATTTTTCAAGATGTTTTAATGCCTCCAGTCAACCAGCGCTGACAGTTTGTTGTGTTATCACTTTAACAGTCCACAGCAGCACTGCACACGCTCTCATACTTAAAATGGCAGTTTACTAATTGCTATCTGAATATATAATGCTAAAATCTCCTCCACTGCCTCCTCTGATGCTCATTTGTTGTCGTGGTCATCGTTTGTATAGTAAAAAGCCTTGCCGCACCACGTGGCAGCTGATTTAACCCCCCGTTCACTCCGGTGACGGGGAGTGTGTGGGCAAGTGCCAACGATGGCTACTGGCCCATGTGAAGCTGGTGTTAATGTGCTGACAGAGCTTGATTGTGGACAGAGTAATCACACAGAGTGCAAGTAGTAGAGGGTCAGCAACTTTTTCTTTAATACCTTTTATGACACCACGTACGGTGAAATATTTGTACACTTTACAAAAATGAGTGTGAAGACACCAATTTTCTGTCTTTATGAGTATAACTGACATCAGCTGCTTTGAGGTGTAGACAAGACTGTAAAGATTGTTAGGAGCCCCTTTAAATATACAGTATTTTAAATATAGAAGAGTATTTTATTTTCACAGACTGCTCAAAGAACTTATTGTATTTTATCCATAGTGTAATACTGTTTGTAGGCAAGGCAGTACAGGTGAATATCGTAGAGTTTTGAGCCAATAGATCAACGTGAAACTTCCCCTGCTGAGTGTTTTTACAGAGGGATTTTTGGAGATCTCTTTTTATCACTCCATAAATATGAAAGATATGAAAGATCAACATGTTCTCACTCCCAACTTGTCAAATTCTGCAGCTTGGTCAGCAGCCATAGCTTCAAATTATGACGCTCTACCTACCCGAAGGGCTCAGTGGTCAAGCAAGCAATGATACGGAATGTCTGGTTAGACTTTCAAAATAAAGCTAGTGCATCAACAATTAATTTATTATGACATATCATGAATATCTGACTTTTGGTAACATTGTGAAAATGGTTGCAATTTGGTTATGTTTAGGCAACAAAACTACTTGGTTAGGTTTAGGAAAAGATCCTACTTTTGGTTAAATCAACTACATTCAGTCCTGCAGCTTATGTTAGGCCATTTATGGACATTAACTTACTTTCGTAACATAACTCTTCACAAACAGGACGGGACCCCAGTCTTGAAGGTCAAATCGCACGAACGACCTGTCCAATCACCCCAACCCACCCCCTCTGACTTGGACTTTTGTTGATCTTTACACGACTAGAGGGGCGCTTCAATAAGTGACGCTAGAGGGGTCAGAAGCATAAGGCCACTGAGCAGGCTGCTGTATTTGATGCTTTCAGGAATAGAGCTGAACAATTTTGTGTATTTATATGCTAATGAATTGGAGATTTCTGGCATTTAGACGAGACTCGTACTGTAAATATCCCCATGAAACTTTTCCAACCGATCAGTTACATTACAGAATATTTTTTGTATTACAAATGTTCTGATATTTTATGTTCAACTATGTAAATGATGCTTTATTAATTAGATATGGAATCATTTTGCATAAATATTCAGCACATTTAAATGTTCATTCTGGTTACCCTCTGTCCACCAGACTGAAAGAAGACATGTTATAGAAGCAAAATAACTAAACCTCAAAACTGAGTGCATGAAAAGACGTTTTAGCCTGTAGCGTCTGGCGTTAAATAACAATCACGCAGTTATTTGGGTTGTTTCCAGACGTCCATTACTGCTTAGACAGGTGTGTTTTATGCTCCTCCGGTCGCTCTGCCTCTTTGACATGAAACACTGCTGTATGCAAATGAGAGATGAGATGAAAAGTGGCTTCACACTGTTTAATCCACATACAACAAAACATCCATGAGACAGAAAAGGACAGAGCTCCACCCACAGCTACCCAAATTTTATCTTGTGGCTGATTTTAAACAACTCCTTAAAGACAGAATAAATACTCTACAGAAGGATCGTGGTCTTTAACAAAATTACAGTAGTAAAGACGCCTTTTATCTCCAATTATAAATACACATATCATGGACAACAGTGTCTTTCAGTTCTATTTTTATTTCTGCATTATAAGCTTAGGGCATGCATGTTGGCTTCCCTTTCCACTGCTCTCTCTCTCCGTCTCTCTCACCACCCTCTCTTTGTGCTTGCCTGCAGGATCGTGGAGTTATTTCCAGCGGTGCCTATCAACCCCCACTGGGGGATTGTCTCCAAGTGCTTAACTTACAGCAAAGCAGCCTGTGACCCCTTTGTGTACTCCCTGCTCCGACACCAGTACAGGAAGACGTGCACCGACATCATCAACAGGCTGCTGAAGCGTAGCTCCTTGAACGCGTCCGGGCCCAGGCAGGTGAACCAGGTCAACAGCATACCGACGGTGGAGTGACAGGAAGCGGACTGATGGGGGACACGGTCCGAGGGGTCCGACCCCGGCAAACTGTCAGGGAAAATGTGAAGCTGATTTATTGTCGATGAAGAAGAGAACAAATATTGGGTTTGTTTCCTGTCCACGTCTGCTTGAATTTGGTCTGACATGCCCAAAAAAAAAAAAGAAAAGAAAAACAGTCAGTACAGACAAGGGCAAATCCCTGCACAGTAATACCACTGTGCTTGCATACTGAGCGCCCAGAACAGCAGATCAGCGCAGTGAACTTGATGTGAGGACAATAAGCAACGGCAGATTTCACATCCACCTGGAGAGACAGATGTGCTCGCCCAAGAAGAACGGCCAGTCCATAGCCTCATTTTAACTAGGGTAGCTTTCAGTCTGAAGATATATAACAATTTTGCAGAGTATCTGTTAGTTTTGACATTATTGTCATATATATATATATATATATATATATATATATATATATATATATATATATATATATATATATATTCATATTATAAGGATAAGGAATGTCTGTTTTAGTATGTGCAAAGTGACAAGTTGATATGTTTAAAACTGTATGTAGCACTGAAAACTAGCCTAACCAAAACCTGATACAAACCGTGTCCCATATTACAGATGAGAACATACAAGTCAAGCCAGTTTTATCTAAAAAGCCCAGAATCAAAAGAATCACAACTTGCCTGAAGAAGCTTTACAATCTGCCCGTCCTCAACAAAGATGACCCCGGTCGTTTTTAAACACGGAAACAGACGACAGTGTTTCCAAGCGGTCTTATTGTTGGTGCCGCTGTTGCAAAGACAACCTGGTCGCTTCTGTTTCCTCAGCGTACGACAACGTGGGATTAAGAGTGAGTTTATTCATGCATTTAGTCAACAACGGAGATGTGAAGGCAGATAGAAACGGTGCCAGGCCAGGACATTTTGTGCAATTTTTATGTTGTTGATTGTGTCATTAATATATGGTCATTTCATTGTGCAATCAACGTTTACTTTTAGCAAAAATCCTGTCGATTGCCAGTTTGAGAAGGTTAAAATGACCCATATACCCTCTTATACTAGTGGCGACCTCTAGTGGCCATAGTGATTACAAAAGAAGCAAATGAGTAACTCAGGTGATTTAGTGTAAAGAGCTAGAAAAGGCAGCATGGGGGGGAGGGGAGGATGCATGGGTCAAACAAGAAGACCACTGTTCATGTCCCGTGTGAAAAAGTCAACATCAACCCATTTTAACCTGGGTATGAAAGTTAACTTACGTAACCCACTTAATTTAGGTCATGTGGATAACGTAACTATCATAACAACAGTCATAACACAACAAAACATTATGTAATTTAATTTGGCGCAATGTAAAGTAATGTAATGTTACACAGCTCAACATGACATTACACAGCGTAACATCATGCTACGTAACGCAACATTGCGATACCTAACGCGACGTGTCGTGACGCCTAACCAACTTTTGTTGGTAAAACCTAACAATCTGCTACCTAATGTCATTAACTTATGTTACATTGTTTTGGTCGCTGTCATATATGTTGTTTTGGAAGCCGCTGGCACACAACGTTATTTAGGTATGAGGACATGTTGGCATACACCAGCCTCTGTCCTTAGACCCTTAATTCAGATAAAGAAAAAGTCCCCAAAAAACATATTGCTCGATGGAGGAGCAACAGGGAAGGTATCCCCTCAGCAAACTACAAATACATACAGATAAATGTAGACTGTAAAATATAAGTAAAGTCAACACAGATAAAACACAGATTAAATTACATTTTCTCATCCTTGTTGTGGCAACTCCCAATTATACAATTTTACTTTGTAGTACACTGCCTTGTAGTGTAGGAGGAAAAGAAAGATGATGTGTTTTCTTGTGTATCATGTGCTCTCAGCAGCTATTTTGAAGGACTAACCGACTCGGCCAAGCAGAGTTATAATGGGAAAAAATTGGTCTGCCTTTGCTCTCATGACTGACATGCGCCCCTCAGGTTGTTTAGTCAAGTGGAGAGTGATTGACTGTACTTTCCCGGGTTGGCGCTCACGGAGAGGAGTAACCCACAGAGGCTGCTCCGAGCTTTCTCACACATTTAGATGCACACGAAAAGAAAAATGTTTGTCACGTCTTTATTGTGATTTATATTTATTTCTGTCTGTATTTATTAGCAAAGACGCCCGCAGCTCTGAAATCAGAAATGCTATTTTAGCTTAAGTGACTGGTTGAAGATGCTCATACTAATTATAATGCAATTTAGACACAATGACAGCGATCATCATGCTTGTAACTGAGATAAATTGCTTGCTTTTGGGCCTGCATATATGATGATTGCAATTTTTTTATTCTCTAGGCTAGGGTTAGATTTGATTACTGTGAATGTGGCTAGATCTTGAGTGAACAATGTTGGGTGCACAGACTTAATTGCATATTATTAACCATCTGATCTGATCTCCAGGTTTGATTTTTTTCATAGTTGCGATTACAAAAAACAGGGTACACATTTTGAGTTTTTGGCTGAGTCCAGTTGGAGGGCACAGCTTCTTTCGAAACAAGACAACATTTCCCATAAAAATAAAAACTATTTCACTTTTTCCTGGTAAACCGAAGTGGGGAGAGGCTAAAGCAGGTTCTTGCTGGAGTAATTCCTAGGCGTGAACCGACTAAATATTTTCATTATTGAAAAATCAGATGATTATCGTCTTGATCAAAGACACTGTTGTTGATATTATAATATAGGACCAGCAAAACCATGAAGTTTTGACACTTAAAAAGGGAGATCCACTAAAAAAATGTACTTAAACAAACAACCAAAAAAAGAAGAAAACAACTGAATTCTGTTAAATCTGTTTAAAGACCAATTGTTTTAGCCCTTAGCGAAACATTAATTAGAAAGTCTACAAGCAACGATGAATAATGATAATGCTTAATGGACTAGAACGGACACAATGTTGTTTCAGTTTAATTATCTTGTTTCCAGACCAACTTTTGCTTCCCAGACACATTTTGTATGACTAAAATCTCCATCTTCAAAGTTCAATATCTCCATGGAAATCAAAATGACATTCATCGCGTTTCTGAGAAAGACCAGTATGCATTTTTCAATGCGTCGGACAGCTATGAAGGAAGGCGGTACAACCTTTTCGACCTCAGATTGAAAAGATACATATTCTGTATACTTGTTAGTCCCATTACTTGTCCAGTATTGTAGTTTTCTCGGATTTTCTTGAAGACAGGCCTAAGCCCGAGAGCCCTCTTGACTTACAGAGTGTTATCCGACCTGCCACATGTTGTACCTATTATATCAGTTTTATTCTGTATCAGAAGACAGGCAGCTCTGTATCAGAGGGCTTTTGACTGGGCTGCACTTGTTATAGAGTCGACTTACTGTAGTTAGAGGTGCTCCGACGCCTTACTTCAGCAAAACAGAGGACACAGAATTACACGAAGGTTTCCTTGAAGGACATCTGATCTTTAGTTGACGCTGTTCACTCTGTGATTTGTGACGGATTTGGATTCACAGTGTTTGAGTTAGTGCCAAAATCATCAACGATGCCCAGTGAGCCAAATATGAGTAGCTGCAGTTCACTCTCTGAAAAGATCAGAGCAATTATGTAATTACTAAGTGGTATATCTTTACTTTCTTATTTTGTTGTCATGCTTAAAGGTTACATATTTTTTCTCTGACCTTATATCCATCTAGATTCACAGTTTTGGAGATGTCGCCCATAGAGTTGTCGGCCTGTAGTGGAACAAGACGTTACTCGACTTGTGGTGCTCAAAAGTTTAAATTGGAAATGAATGGCAATGTCCCTTTTCCAGAAAACATCACCCATCCACTCCAAATAATCCACACTGATCTGTTATTAGATGCTCGCTTCCTTCTTAATGGGATGCTGGAAGTCAATTGTGCTAATTTGTGTGTAAAAATGTTAATCTGACAGGCCAGGATAGCTTTATCTCTAAGAGATATTAACAGCGATTTGAAAATATTTTACATTACAGTTGATAGGAAATGCGTACGCTAACATACTATCAAAGGAACACTTCAATGCATCACACTTTTTTTTTCTTCTTATCAAAAAATGGGTTTGATAATGCCTCACTTAAGGGGGCGCTGCAGCCCCCTCAGCACCTCAGTACTTCCTGTGTCCATAGTCCTCACGTGAATCTGCTCACAACGAGGTCTGTGGATTCCTTTGAGTAACCAATTCATGATTTCTGGGGTTTGTCAAATGAATTGTTTTTTGCCGCTTTGAGCACCACGAGCCGAGTGCCATCTAGTTCCAGCATGTTTGAGAGGAGGCAACGATCTCTATGGGCGGTATTTTTCACAATCTATATGGTAAAACTGCGCCGCAGGTGAGAGGAAAAAAAACGCGTATTTTTCACTTTTGTTTCTTTAAACATGTGAGGATTACCCAGAGGAAAAACGGTTGTCTTGAATATACGACGCATCGTGTAGTACAGTGCAACACTCCGAGACGACTTATGCCTTAAATTCTGTAAGATAGAGTGGTTTAGAGTTGCTCCGGTCACATCTTGAGTAGAATCATTGCCTTATTCACTGCTGTCCACTAACACACACACATGCTCATCTGGAATCTGCCTCTGTATCTCTGCACCCTAAATCTGCTTTCCATGGTTACTTCTCGCCGATGTTTTGCACTGATGTAGAGTAGTTACTTTTTCTCCTAAATGACGACTACTGTATTTGGTTATTGGTGTAAAGCTGAACATGAAAACAATATGTGTTTGACGGATTTAGATAAATGACGAACTTGAAAAGTATTTTTGTGTCTTTTTGATATGCGTACGTGTAATTTATGACGACACGGCATTTGTTGGAAGTGTTACAGAATGTGCTGCTTTTAAATGCAAATTGAGTTTTCAAACTGGTGTTGATAGCTGACAGTGAGTTGAGTGTAACATACCTCATCATTACGTCACGTATACCTCCTAATTTATTGAAACCGTCGGCTCGATGCTGCTGCTGCTGCTGCTAAAGATGGCGATGAAAGGTTGACGATGATAACTGCTGTTTCCATCTGTTGTTAATTAGGTGACAATATTGTTTTTTTGTTTGGTTTTTAAAAAAAAATGGTGATTGTAATTGTAATGTCGGTGAAAATGAGGAAGATGACTGTGTCGGATTTTGACCATGATGATTAAAGTAAATTGTAGAGTTTACCAAAGCAAGTCTTTCACTGTTGTGACTTATTCTCCAGGGGGGGAGGGCCTGTGTTCTCAGACTCGGTATTTAAAGCTCTGTTGAGTACGAGGCAGAGAAAACTCCAAAAACAGCCCCTCAGAGACGCGGCTCCCACACTTTCAAAGCTAGACTCTGTTTTCCTACCATCTATTATTAGATTTGTGTCTGAAACAAAAAGCTGGAACTTATTCCGGAAGATTTTTTTGCCCCTCTGGAAGCTAAAAGGGGCTGGAGGTCCTCTCAGGTCTCCTCGGGTCTTGGCTGCTCGGATAAAATGATGGCAGTTGACATTCTTTCAAACCACTGATACATCTAAGTGTCACCATAATTCCATTTCTTCTAAACGTTTCATATCAGATGTTTATGACCTGACTTTCACACAGGGAGGTGGTGGGGATTGTGGTGGAGTCGCATTCAAGATAGGCTGCTTAACCAGTGACATGACACCACTGGATACTTTCAAGGAGACCTCGGGATAATTTTCCATCCATGTCTGTGGTGACGTATTAACTGTATTTTTTTAACAAGACCTGGGGACGTGTCCAGCTGTGTGTCCAGCCAAGACACAACCTTTTCCTAACCCTTACCTAAGTGGTTTATGTGCCTTCACTTAAACCAGAGAGTGAAACGGAAAACTGAACCTGTTTGTGGTACACAGAAAAGTACATTACCGAAATGTATTCTGGCGACTGGGCTGAAATTGAAAGAACCATATTGTAAATTTGTCTGTGTTAAAACAGCATTATTGATCACGAGGAGGCAGGAGAGCTCTCAGCAGAGTAACCATTCAGTTACAGTTGAGGCTACGTAGTACGGCAGTGTGTTACTGACGTGCCATAAAAAGAAAGTCTGGTCGGTATCGCATTATAATGGTTTCAATGTAGGCAAATGTCTCTGAGATGCCTTGGAAATGCTAGTGTGGGCGCATTTTTTTTAAATTAAAAGAATTTAGATCATAATCGTGATGTTGACATAATCTTAAAGTTACGTAACATAACGTAATGTCATTTGACTTGACACCTTGTCCTTTTAACAATAGTAAAACAATAAATAATAAATCGAAAAATACAAATTCACCAAAATTTAATACCAAAATGTTATAATCAATGTGAGTTTTCCTTTTTCTCTTTCAATGTTCCTAAAATTGCGTATGTCTAAAAATAAAGTGCACAGGTGACAGTATGTCAAAAGTAGTTAAGTAATAAATACAATATATGTCTTTGGCACAGACTTATAAGCTACATCAGGCTGACACAGACACTTGTTAGTGGGATAAATCTGTTGCGGATTTCGTCTCTTCAGGAGGTGACCAGAAATAACAGGACATTTTGACAAGAGTGATAGAACTTCTGTATGCGAAGCCATTCTGACTGTTTCCACCCGCGATCAGTCGGAGCCAGAGGGAAGGCGATGTTTTCTGTTCACGCCGCGGCGCAGGTGGTAATGAAACAACATCAGCGGCTCGCTCGAGATGGCCTCGGCTATAAATGACCGAGATCCCGCTCGCTGATTCACTCCCCGGGAGCCGGTGATTATCTTCAGGTGGGCGGCACTGACCGTAAAACGCGGCTTAATCATGGCTGGCCTCAACCCGCTCGGTCAACTGACCCCCCTGAGTGAGCAATAAACCGCAACTCGGAGTGAAAAGTGGATTCTTCTTTCTGCAAAAACAAAAGGAGTGTTTGGTGTTCGTCTCTTCATAACCTTTTGACTCGGACCAGGAATCCAAAGAGATTAACTTCAGACCTACGAAAGTCAAAATCTCCAGCCCCTGAAAGGAACTTGGAAAAACAGTTGGTTTGAGAAGTGATAGCAGAGAATAAATGTTGAGTTTCTGCGAACCACAAAAATATCCAATTGCTAACAAGGCTGGAGTGATCACCGTGAATGCTGCTTTGTGTTTCCAAACCTCACCTCGGCTTCTGCCTGCACATCTGATTTTGCGAAAATTGTGACAAAGAATCCGACATCTGTTTCATATATGAATAAACAAAAAAACATGTGGGGCTCATTGTTCCACTTTTGCTCTTTGGCTCTCTCCCATATGTCACCATACGCTTATTGTTTTACTCTGTATATTAGAAAAATGTCTCATGCACATTGGTACTGTGGAAGTTACGACATATGTGTGGCTGCTGCTCCGGAGTGTCATTTATGTGCCCGTTTGTTGTTGTATTTTCTAGGGCGTCTAAGTCAACAACATGTTTTTTTCATGAAATGAAAGGAGTACAAGTTAGTTTCTGGTGCACATCTGGTGTTTAGTGGCATCATGTGTTCAGCAAGGTTGCCACACACTGGTGTTTTCAAATATTTTGGCCTGTAAGACCTCTGCTGTTCCGCGCTTGGAGGTGAATTTTGATATGAATTTCGCCTCCAACAGATGATGGTCGACATGTGTGGCTGTACCCTTATTTTTCTTTTTGGCTGCGTTTTGGGTTTTAGCAACATCTTCCAACTTTTATATATTTACGTGGACAATATTCCTCCAGTCCAATCAAGGTCATTCCAATCGGAAATTTCAGGTCAACTGTGCAATCACGAATTTAATGGGGACAGCAGTGTTACATGCGCAAAAGTCATGATACCTCATGCATTCCTTTTCCTCGTTGGGTATTTTATCTCTTTTGGCGTGTGTTGGATCAGCTCCCTGTCCCGAAGATGCATACTTCTTAGACTTCATCGTCTATGTTATTTTAAATTACGAGTTTATATTACAAGCTCTGCAAAGCTGACCAGTTTGCCTTGGAAGCTGCCATCTCGTGCAAGTGGGGAGATGTTGGGGAAAAGATAGTGGGCACACGCAGAAAGAACACAGCTGGAAAATAATCAGGTGATATCGTTTATACAGGTCAGTGTTAAATTTGATGGGTTTATTCAAATTTTAAAACTACTCCTCTGTAAACGATTGAAATCTTGTTCAGTTTGTGTCTGTTTATTTTGACTGAGGTGTTTATACGGAGCATTTCTAGCAGTGGCGTGCGCAGACTTTTTGAAGGGCAGGGGTGAAAAGGAGGGCACTTTAGCGTGCGTTTTGGCTACCAAGAGGGCGCTTTAGCACGCGTTTTGGCTCCCAAGAGGGCGCTTTAGCACGCGTTTTGGCTCCCAAGAGGGCACTTTAGCGCGTGTTTTGGCTCCCAAGAGGGCAGTTTATCATGTTTTAACCACCCAAGGGGGCAGTTTAGTGTGTTTTGCCAACCAAGAGGGCACTTCAGCATGCTTTTTGGGCTCTCAGGAGGGGACTTTAGCACGCGTTTTGGCTCCCAAGAGGATGCTTTAGTGCGCGTTTTGGCTCCCAAGAGGGCGCTTTAGCCCCCCTTTTGGCTCCCAAGAGGGCACTTTAGCGTGTGTTTTGGCTCCCAAGAGGGCAGTTTATCATGTTTTAACCAGCCAAGGGGGCAGTTTAGTGTGTTTTGCCAACCAAGAGGGTACTTCAGCATGCTTTTTGGGCTCTCAGGAGGGCACTTTAGCGCGCGTTTTGGCTCTCAGGAGGGCACTTTAGCGTGCGTTTTTCAACAATTGGGCCACGAGGGGGGGCGACTGCCCCCCCTGCCCCCCCCTTGTGCACATCACTGATTTCTAGTATTCAGTTTGTGTCTGTTTATTTTGACTGAGGTGTTTATACGGAGCATTTCTAGCAGTGGCGTGCGCAGACTTTTTGAAGGGCAGGGGTGAAAAGGAGGGCACTTTAGCGTGCGTTTTGGCTACCAAGAGGGCGCTTTAGCACGCGTTTTGGCTCCCAAGAGGGCGCTTTAGCACGCGTTTTGGCTCCCAAGAGGGCACTTTAGCGCGTGTTTTGGCTCCCAAGAGGGCAGTTTATCATGTTTTAACCACCCAAGGGGGCAGTTTAGTGTGTTTTGCCAACCAAGAGGGCACTTCAGCATGCTTTTTGGGCTCTCAGGAGGGGACTTTAGCACGCGTTTTGGCTCCCAAGAGGATGCTTTAGTGCGCGTTTTGGCTCCCAAGAGGGCGCTTTAGCACGCGTTTTGGCTCCCAAGAGGGCGCTTTAGCACGCGTTTTGGCTCCCAAGAGGGCACTTTAGCGCGTGTTTTGGCTCCCAAGAGGGCAGTTTATCATGTTTTAACCACCCAAGGGGGCAGTTTAGTGTGTTTTGCCAACCAAGAGGGCACTTCAGCATGCTTTTTGGGCTCTCAGGAGGGGACTTTAGCACGCGTTTTGGCTCCCAAGAGGATGCTTTAGTGCGCGTTTTGGCTCCCAAGAGGGCGCTTTAGCCCCCCTTTTGGCTCCCAAGAGGGCACTTTAGCGTGTGTTTTGGCTCCCAAGAGGGCAGTTTATCATGTTTTAACCAGCCAAGGGGGCAGTTTAGTGTGTTTTGCCAACCAAGAGGGTACTTCAGCATGCTTTTTGGGCTCTCAGGAGGGCACTTTAGCGCGCGTTTTGGCTCTCAGGAGGGCACTTTAGCGTGCGTTTTTCAACAATTGGGCCACGAGGGGGGGCGACTGCCCCCCCTGCCCCCCCCTTGTGCACATCACTGATTTCTAGTATTCAGTTTGTGTCTGTTTATTTTGACTGAGGTGTTTATACGGAGCATTTCTAGCAGTGGCGTGCGCAGACTTTTTGAAGGGCAGGGGTGAAAAGGAGGGCACTTTAGCGTGCGTTTTGGCTACCAAGAGGGCGCTTTAGCACGCGTTTTGGCTCCCAAGAGGGCGCTTTAGCACGCGTTTTGGCTCCCAAGAGGGCACTTTAGCGCGTGTTTTGGCTCCCAAGAGGGCAGTTTATCATGTTTTAACCACCCAAGGGGGCAGTTTAGTGTGTTTTGCCAACCAAGAGGGCACTTCAGCATGCTTTTTGGGCTCTCAGGAGGGGACTTTAGCACGCGTTTTGGCTCCCAAGAGGATGCTTTAGTGCGCGTTTTGGCTCCCAAGAGGGCGCTTTAGCCCCCCTTTTGGCTCCCAAGAGGGCACTTTAGCGTGTGTTTTGGCTCCCAAGAGGGCAGTTTATCATGTTTTAACCAGCCAAGGGGGCAGTTTAGTGTGTTTTGCCAACCAAGAGGGTACTTCAGCATGCTTTTTGGGCTCTCAGGAGGGCACTTTAGCGCGCGTTTTGGCTCTCAGGAGGGCACTTTAGCGTGCGTTTTTCAACAATTGGGCCACGAGGGGGGGCGACTGCCCCCCCTGCCCCCCCCTTGTGCACATCACTGATTTCTAGTATTCTGTTTGAGCTTTTAGGATGATTATAATCGGAATATTAGGCTCCACATATACGCAACTGCTGGATTAATGTCACAGAAATACCAAAATTACCTCTACTCTGTGCAGAAGTCTGATTAGAGACAGTGACTCAGAACACAAGTGTACTTGAAGCGAAATTAGTTTTATCAGTATCCATATTCATCAGTGCAGACCATTCCATTTGGCCATTTTTTGCGTTTTCATCTCTTCCAGCAAAAGTTCTAAGGCCCTACTCATCTCAGGTACACACCCACAGGTGTTTTCACTGCCCTGCCTGATGAGGCCTCTTCCCAGGCAGCCCAGGTGTCACAACAGTCTTCCCCAGCAGCAAGTGTTTTAGCTGCCTCACCCTAATAGCTGTTTATTTTTCAGAAACTACAGACTGTACTTTACTGACATCTTACTGTTAGTCTTGCGGCACCTCCGGCATAGCTGCGCAAACTGAACCTGAGCAGAGGGCTATAGAGAGGTTTTTCTATATTCATTACCACATACTGTGCAGCATAAAAAAGAATTATACAAACTGTGAGAAAACCCGAACAATTTGATGATAAAATAACAAATTGGGAGGATTTCGAAGCGTTACGCTCTCTGTGTGTTTTCCAGTTGCATTTATAATTAATCGTGGTGTGCAGATAAGCCCTCACTTCTCACTAACTAGATATCATCTGCTAAACCTCCTGTGTGGCGGCACTATCGCACGCAATCCTGTTCCAGCCTTCCAGTTGTGTGCGACGACTCCACCCACAGTGTGTAGACCTGTGTGCTCTGTGCTTCTCTGCTGCAGGTGGGTGGAGTCGGTTTCCTTCTTTAACCAAACCGGTAACATCTGCGCCGGGGCTGCTGCAGATTGAAAGGTATACTGGCTCGCTGGGCAGTCACCTCTTGACTTTGCGGCAGCCTCCCACACAAACAACACCAAAGTTTTTTGCCCATCTGTACTCCTCATGGTTTGCATTTGGTGCTAGTTAAGTCTCTTTCATTCTAATTCTGCACGTAAGCTCCCTTTTTTGTAGCTTAAGCCAGGAGATAACAGTGGATGAATCATGTTTTTCATGATTAATGAGGATTTGTTGTTTTCAGATTTACAAAGCAAGCCAATATTGATCTTGAGACATTCATATCTCATCAATCGCTGCATAGATTTGCAGTGAAAGTTTTGATTAAATTGACTGAATCTGCAAACTTGTCAGCCGCCATCCCTCTCTTTGCTGATCTGCCTGTCGTCTTTGATGTCCATCGAGCCAGCAGAGAGTTTAATCCGTCTCCGAGGCTCCGGAGCGGCAGAGGGTTAAGAGCCGGTTTACCATCGCTGCATGGCGACCCGCTCCCGTGATATCCAGGCCGCCGCTCTTGCACTTCAAAGGCTGGAGCGACTTCTGAAGAAGCGCTGGCCTTTCAACTGCTGGCAAGGTCAGCCTGCGCCTATGTCTTCCCACACATCTGCACAGTATCACAGCTGCAGGCCACAGCGGCTACAGTGCAAAGCACCACTCCCCCGGCCACACCTCGCCCTCCTTACTCACAGGGACAGTCTGCAGCCCATCTGGGAGTAGTTTGGACCTCAATTTGTCTTACAAGTCCTAATTATGAGCATCACCACTGATAAATGGTGACAACTGCCATTTTGGCCCAAAAGTAGCAAGTTTCTGTGCTAACAAACGTTCAACTAAGATGCAAAGCAGTTGTTGTATACCCATGGGACAGATAAGAAACCTGGATAGCTGTGTGTTAGCGACATAAGCTAGCAGCTCTAGGGATGGATTGCAATGACATTTTGTACAGACATTCATGGTGCCAGCGCACGAATCCTAACGACTTCACTGATCCGCCGACTTCATCTCTTGCGTCAGCAGCAGATTGACATTTGAGGCCCTGTATGAAATGTTTCAACGGCTACTGGAGGATCAGGATGAACTCTAATAACTACGGTGATCCCCCTGACTTTGTCTCAACTTTGGCTGATGACGAGTGTAAACCTACCGTGACGTCACAGAGTGGCTTGTAGACGTTTGGAGGCTCAAGTTTGGCATCATGTCAGTGCCCATCTTGGTTTTTGCCACCAAAAGTGACCATATTTGGTTGAGAGAGGGGAGACAGGAAGGATATCCTGATTGGATCCGACTGAGAACCTGGGGACACACAGTGGTAGTGACTAGTCAACGTCTGCTTTATTGTCTGTGACCATGATTTAAAAAATGAACATCAGGCTTGAAACCCGCAGTTGAGACCATAAACTCGGTAAAAAAATCAAGTAAAGAGCAGGGTCATTTTATCATAAGCTTAAATACAATACCAGACTTGCTGGAGGAATAAACACCTGGAGTCACTTTGGATTCTGCTGATTGGAGCCGTTTACCGACGGGAGGAGAGCTCAGAGATTTAGGTATTAAACTTATGGAGTTTCCTTGGTTTGAACATAGTTTCTGGTATAATGCAAATACACAAAGCAACAACATGTGTATCAATGGTCTAGTTGTTTTTAAATAATCAAATGCAGAATCCTACATATTATTTCTTTAAAAACATCCAACAGTTCTTTCATTCTGTCTCACCTAGCTAGTTTGCCAATTTATTCATGACTTAAAATCTTAAAATTTGGATGTAAGGCATACAAATGTAATGGTGGTCACTCTGGTGGTCTTTAACCTGAGAACATACTTCTATATTTGGTTAAATGCAAAGCCAATTTGGCATGTAAGACTTCACTCGAATGCACCACCAAGAGCACTGTGATCTGTAAGATATAAAGATTTATTTTACTTTCAGTTGAAGCCAGGTGCTGCTAAAATCCTTGTACATAACACCCTCACCATGTGCATGACTTGCAAGTACATTCCTTCAGCTGCACATTCAGACGTCAGACTATGGTATGGAGCCGCAGAGAGCACGGTAAAATTAACAAGCTCTGATATGTCTTCTACTCTCCAGTGCACTGAGAGGATGACAGGTGGGTGAGCCTCTGTTCAATAACCTTTGGAGGAGGAGATAAGAGGTTGAGGTCTTCCTCTAATTGCATGTTGGCCAGAGAGGAGGAAGGCTGCTGGTGTTGTCAGGAGAAGGCAGCGATCTGTGAAAAAAAAAGCCCCGGCAGAGCGCTGATAATTAGAGCCTTTCCTCCCCGGCACTCCCGAAGATTCGATCTCACAAGTGCAGAAATCGAATGAGATGATGCTTAAAATTAACCACAGTGATTACAACCAAGTTGTGGGAATGAGATGAAGTTTATTTCCCATTAGGGATGTTCAATCAACGAAGGAGTGAGTGAGTGGATTCGGAGTTGATTTTAATCGTTCAAATAAACAGCAGCATCTCAGTAAATCACTTTCTACTTTTATACGCTTTTAATATGCTACAGACAAGTTCCAGTGACTGGAAGTCGTGTTTAATGTGAAGGAGAGAGCAGAAAGATTGATTTCTGAAAGATTAATTATATTCTAACAGCCCATATCTGTATGTTTATACATGTTTCTTTCGTATATCAATTTACTTTATTTTGCTTTTATACTTTTTGGTCATGATTATTTTACCATTCTTTTTATCAGTCTTATTAGTTTGGCCTCTGATACGATTTGGTACAACTTTATTTTAGGGGTATTTAGTTTCTAATGGGCTGGTAATTTTCTCAGAAAGAAACATTGTAATCTTTTATTTTATTTTTATGGAATAATTTCCCGGTAGTGCTTCATTTTATGGGTTGATGATTTTCTGAAAATGGTTTCGTAACAATAACCAAAAACTTTTCCTCCTATATTTTAAACTTGCCTGTTGACAAACAATAACAATTATAACCTCTTTTGATTAAACTTTTTTGCAAGCTGATTAGCTGCTGTGCTGAGCACTGTTTAAAAGCCCACTGTACTTTTTAAAAGTTGAAAAGTCAGGGAAAATTACTTGTGAATTTAAGTTGTACAAGCTAACAAGTTCTAACAACTTAACAAAGTATCAGTCCACTTTAATTGGTAATATTGAGGTAATCGGTTTCGTCCGTTTATTTCAAGTAAAGTCACTATGTCAGGTTTTACAGTGTATGTTACCCAATTAATTGAGTTAAAGTTAACAAACTGAACTATGTTTTTCTCTTCATTTGGTACCAAATAACATCATTAATGGAAAGGAAACTCTTTTTTAAATGTCTGGAGAATTATGGAACCATATAAGAAAGTGCAATGATGAAATTGAATTGTGAGGAAGTTACTCGTACTCACAGAATAAAGTATGACTTTATTAATTTCCAGAGATGTCAACACTGTCAATTCATAAACTTGACTTTACTTTGACAATGTCAGGAAACTGATACCAAAGAATTACCATGTAAAGTAGACTATTAAATGTAAATTTCACAAGCTAAAAAGTTCTAACAAATCAAAATGATCAGTCTACTTTTCTTCCCCTACTACCCTCGATTTCTTAAAGTAAAGTCACTTTGTCAGATTTTACAGTAAACATGAATTAAACCCACACAATTTCGATTTGTGCAAACAGTCTTTATTTAATAAATTGCCAAAAGCAAAGTGTATAAAAAACAGTCAGTGACGCACAAAAGGTCGACTGAATCTAAAAGGACCAAAACTTGTACAGGTGCAGGTAATGAAGCTTTTGTAATGGTTTACATAACTGTGTTACATAAGTTAATAAGTATGTACATAAAGACAGTCTCACAGTGGTTAACATTAATTGCCTTGTCTGTAACTTATATATTCAATTTTCTTTTATTTAAAAAAATAACTTCTAACGTGATTATATTCGGTTATCTGCAATGATGTCACAAGGAATGATGGGGTGGATTATAAATTGGAAAAAAAACACGGGTCATGAACACAAACTCTGACAGAATGAAATATTTAAAGGTTTACGCTGGATATCGAGAAAAGAGATGAGTTGACAACGGTGAACACAGAGGGAGCTTATGCCTGGGGGATGAAACAAAACCAAAAAAAACAAAGGCATCCCGTTTAAATTAATCCACATTTTTCCATCTTCAAACACTAATTCGGCTGACAGCACTCTGGAGGAATCTGACACGGGTCCAAACCCCGGGCTTGGAGTTCACCCCAGTCTGATCAGAGCAGATGTTTATTTTTATTTTATTCTTCCTCGCTCCTTCCTCGTACAGTCATTATGTTCCCAGACGTCTCGCTCTGGACCTGCGAGCTTGGAGCTGCCTGACGGGCAATCTGATGGGCTGCTTGTTGAATTTTTCCATTATCTCTTTGATGCGCGACAGGTTGGTGCGTCCGATGACAAAGTCGCACCTAGTGGCGCCCATCTCGTAGCCCACCTCACACTTCTTGATGGCGAAGCTGTAGCCCTCTGCCCTGGCCGTTACCCTGTACTCCCCGGGGTTCAGCAGGCGCCAGTAATCGCCATCAGCAGCTGGAAACACACACAAAATAAACATTTTTGTGTCGAGGTGTTGCTTGCTTACCTGTGAAAATTGTGACTAATTGCAACAGTGATTTTTTTTCATTTGGTCCAGCACCGAGTGAGACTGCCGGCTGACTACGAGCTCGTTTCCCCCTCCTTCGCTTCTCTCCCGATATTTTCAAATCCAACACGTGACTTGTTTATTACGACCAAATCAGGGTTAGTGATTGTTGGAACAGTGCAAAGACAAATGAAGATGGTTTTCATGAGTTTTATTTGTTTTTTTTTGTAAATAGAGTCTTGTGGCTTTGGCAAGTCTGATAGCGGCTGTTTGTGGTTAAACTAAAAGGATAGAAAGGTCTATCTCCGTAGGGATCCTTTCCATTATCCCACCAGATGTTCATACAGATGTCTTTTTTCGATACTTGTCGATCAGTACTTTAATTTCACTGATGACCAATCAGCTCCTGGACAGTAGTAAAGGCACACTTCCAGTAAAATCTGAAATATAAGGAAAGTAGCTTCACTTAAGCTAATTTTACAGTATTAAAGGAGAACTTCGGTCGAATTAAACATGCAGCTTCATTGCTCAAGCTACCCTTGATTTTCCAGTACCGAAGACGCGAACAAATTTGGTCCAGCCATTACAGAGCTCCGTGAACGGAGACTTAGCATTGAACGCTAACAGCATGGGGTCAGAAATTTACACTGTGTTTTAAGCGTCTTAACATGCTCCACATCTCACACCAAAAGTTATGCAACATCAGCAGACACCTTAGCACACAGCACTGTAGCGTGTATGACTCAAAATGAATAAAAAAGTAGTTAAAACAGTGTGTTTGTGCAAGGAGCTACTTACCTGTTTGTTGACATCCGTGTGCTCCGGTAGCTAGACCAAACTAGCGTATCCATCGAGTGTGCACTTAACAGGCTTAACAGGCTATTGTAAGGCTCATGGCTCATGACAGGCTGTAACATGGACATGTACATTATGAACATAAGCACGAAAATGCTGGAATACGTTTCCGTCTCCGCCAGTGAGGGAGTAAGTGCACGCTCGACGGATTGACTAGTTTGGTCTAGCTACCGGAAGACACGGATGTCAACAAACAGGTAAGTAGCTCCTTGCACAAACACACTGTTTTAACTACTTTTTTATTCAGTTTGAGTCATACACGCTACCGTGCTGTGTGCTAAGGTGTCTAATGATGTTGCATAACTTTTGGTGTGAGATGTGGAGCATGTTAAGACGCTCAAAACACAGTGTAAATTTCTGACCCCATGCTGTTAGCGTTCAATGCTACATCTCCGTTCACGGAGCTCTGTAATGGCTGAACCAAATTTGTTCGCGTCTTCGGTACTGGCAAGTCAAGGGTAGCTTGAGCAATGAAGCTGCATGTTTAAATCGACCGAAGTTCTCCTTTAAGTTTCAAAAGTGGCTCATGTATCTAATCAGTTCCATCTACCATAGAGAATAATAATTAAGCATGACATTTGCAATAAGTTTGTCTGTTTCAGTTTGGTGGTGCGTATAATTTATAGTATCGGTATTTTGAAAAACAAAAAAAAACTCTTGATCAGAAAGCAGCTTTCTTACAGAGTGGACCCTTTAATGACCACAGAAAGTAATAAATTATATATGTTTATGTCAGTTTTTTACTTTGTCAACCCCATCATGGCAAGCCAACTGGCTTACATTATACAACTTTTTTAACGAGCTGAGCAGTAGTCTCTGTCTGCATTTTTTATTCTAGGATGGCGAACTCAAGTAGTGAATAGTCACTTGGTGTGATACGTTTATCCACTTATAGGAAACGAACAGTCTTGGTATGAAACCTAAGGGAAGTTAGGGATGGCGTTAAAGAGTCTGAGTCAGCAATGTTGATTGGATGAACAACTGGTACTTGACTGCGCCATCCTAAGGGAAAATAATCCCCTCCATATGAATAGTAAACAAATTTGATCCTTTAAATCTGATTGTAGACAAATAGATCTATACTGACCTACTAAGCAATCAAAACGTTTCTCTCAGGTAAGACACTTTACTATGGATGTCTTATCCTGAAGGGTTTTACCAATAAGAGACTATGTAAGCATTACATTTAAAGGTTAACTCCACATTAAGGTCTGTTTACAGGTCCTCAGGAGTTCTACCGCATATGTGGAAAAAAGTGCTATAAAGCCTTTGGTGGCTCCAGAGGAAGCTGCATGTAATCGGGCAAACTGCCTCCACTGATGTCACTCAATGACTAAGTTGCATTGTGGGTAATGTGGGCGGCAGGTTTTGATAAAAAGGAAGAACATTACGAGGAACAAAAAAGGTGATATGTTGTCCAACAGTACAAAAGGAGCGCGATACCAGACCAGTGGACTGCTTCTGAAAACCTGGCGCCTACATTACCTACAATGCAAACTGACCATTGATTGCATGCAGCTTTGTCTGGAACCACAAAAAGCTTTATTCTACTTTTTCCACGTATGCAGCTGTGCACCCCAAGACCTGTAGACACGCTTTAATGTGTAAAATTGGTAGATTTACCCTTTTAAGCTAAATGACAACAATCCTAATAGTCACAGATTACTTGTGCAACAGCAGCAATATGCAAATCCTGTCCTAGAAAGCTGAATTCAAACGGCCCTCTAAGCAGTGGCAAAAGCCTTCATCTATAAAGCTCCTAAAGTAAAAGTTAGGGAGTTCTTTGTGTTCTACTTTCGAGAAGCGAGGTGTTCTGTATCCCTATTCAGAGTCTTAAAAATAGCTCTGCTTTGTCATGAAAGATTTTCTTGGTCTCTCCCTGATGAGCGCTGCCTTTACAGTATGCGACCCGAGAACACGAGGGCGCTTGTGTTGTATTTTCAGCCTTTGACTCCCTGACAAAACCAAAAAAAAAAAAGCACAAAAAAATGTCGCTTCCTTCCTTCCTTCCACTCCTCTACACACACCAACCTGACACGCTCGAGCGACCGCCGAGACAAATGAAACACGACGGCAGGTCTGCCTCTGCTGCCGATCTATAGCTGATCCCAAAAGCTACACGTGGACGTCTGTGCTCCACATTCAGATCGGCGGGAGGGAATCTAATTGTTTCCTGAAACGCCTTGATATAAAATGCTAACTGAGCTAATGAATTCTCGGTCCAGACTGTCTTCTCTGTGTGCCTTCTCAGTGACTAGGGTTGATTCATCCTGATGGCAGAACTACTCCTTTTGCAAATATCTCTTTTAAAATTCAGCTCCAAAGCAAAATGCAAAGCAGCTGAAAGAGGTACAATTTTCAAAAATAAATACCCCCAAAATCCTTCTTGACTGCAGCTGAGAGTAGCGAGGATTCTAGGAGGAAGCGGTGACTTATGCTTAGTTCCAGGAATAATAATGGCTAATGTCCTTTTGGACATTCGATTTCACGCTCTAAGTACAAAACTACTTTGGCTTTTGAAGGCTGCATTTTTTAGGCATCAGCAGAGATTGCCTCCGGGGCGCACAATCAATAGTCAGATCCAGAGGAGACACTGGCTATGACTGTGAATCGAGGCAGACTCCGACCTGCGGCAGTGCTGGAATACATCAGCTGCTTTTTGTTTTCTGCTCCTTATTCAGTCTCACAACTTACTGTAAGGGTGATTCATGCCTGAGACAGTCAGGGGGGGGGGGGGTCGCCTCCGCTGCTTTGATAGCAAAATCAGAGCTTACTCACATAAGATTTTAGAGATGAAGGGGGAAAAAAATATATATATATCCACACGCTGCAAAATAGCCAGACGCTGAATAAATGTTAGGAGTGAGTGTGTTTGTTTCGCACCGGCTGCTTGCTCATACGAACCGTTAACGTACAATGTTCAGGTGAAATGCTGGTATTGTACCTGTGCGGATGTCGTGGCCGATGCCCTCCACGGAGATGATCGCATTCGCTATCCCGCGGCCTTGCAGGTCCCTCACCACGCCTCTGATCCCACGATGCACCTGCGCATACAAAAAAAAAAGCACGACCCATGCAATCATGTGTGAATCCTGTCCCAAATTTACCCCCGTCAACATCCTCTTTATAATTCATTGTTATTGTTAAATGCGCGATGTGATGATGCGATGTATTATTTACGAGCTTCAGTTTAACAGCTAAACACGCTCATCTTCCCTTTTTAAATACGAGCTGCGTCCTCTGAAGTCCACATCACTGGAGAGGCTAGGACACAAAAAGGCCGATAAGCTCGTCGCATTTCAAAGAGAATGTCGACTCGTTTTGTCTGAATTTGGAGAGTGAGCCCTTTGGAACACTTAATATCTTATCATGTACTGGGGGATCGGTAATTTAAAGGGATAGTTCAGCTTGCTAGCTTCCCTACACTGGTCCTCCTGCTCATTTTCCAAACTGGGGACACGCTGACCACCATCTACTGAAGGTAACACACTGACTAAGTTCATCATACCAAACCCACTTCAGAAAATCTAACTATTCCTTTAATGAAATTTTCAAGCCTGGAATCCATTTTTGGTGTTACATTTTTGGTAGACACACTCACACATACTGACATTGTTCAGGAAAAAGGATTTGATCAGATTTTATGGCACCTTGAAGTAAAAGCTTCAGTGGGAGGCGTAAATACAACAAATATGGACCACCGTGTTCCCAAAATATCTCCAAAATATGAAAAAGAGTGTGTTTTTTTTTATGTGGCTTGCTTGCGTGCGACTGGGTTTCCTTGTGTGCATGTGTGAGTTGCGGGGGCTGCTTTGCCTCTGTACCTGCTCCATGAAGACGAGAAGAGACTCGCGATTGTTCTCCCACTCCTCCGGCAGCTCGCTCTCATGAGGGAATTTGTCACAGCCCACGTACATCGACAACTCAAAGCAGTTGGTGTGCAAATAGCTGAAATCATTCATACCTGCCAGGAAAGAGAAACACGTCTGAGCACCTGGAATCAACTTCGGTCAGCGTTTTGGTCAACTTATTGGTTTTTGGCGTTGATTAAGAGTGAAATCATTCTCAATTTTGTTTTCTCTTTATTTGTCTGCCTTCGAAATTCTTACGTGATGCTCGGGGCTAAAACCTAGAAGGCTTTGAAACATGAAAAGAGGGGTTTCAGTTCTGAATATGCAGATGCGCTCATGGGTGCTAAACAAAGCTACGGCTCAAGGGCTCAGAGCTGAGCAGAGAAATCCTGCAGAACACTGTGTCAGGATCAGTTAGAAAACACCCCGGTAGCTATGGACACTAACTGCCGGCCGCGGTGTGCCAGGAGGCTCCGTTGATGGTGCCGTCCTCCTTGGCGAACGCCTCTGTGTGGCAGACCCTTTGGCTGGCGTCAGTCATCAGGCGGTGGGTGGAGGCGTAGGAGAAGGCTAGCCAGCGGAAGACGTGGTCATCCGGGGTGGGGGTTGGCTCCCTGCTCACCCCTTGGGTGCGGGTTTTGTCGTACGGGAAGGTCACCACCAGCTCCCCGCCCTGGAGGTTGCCGCCCAGCACAAAGGGCATCTTCTCCATCCACGCTATCAGAGCCCTGGTCTCCACGGCAACCTGCAGCGGGGACAAAGGAGGGGCGAGGATAATGCAATTTGAGCAATCATCTCAGCACTGTGTGGTTTGCTAAATTAACTCCCTCATGCTGAAAACAATTTCACCGCAATGTGCTCTCAAGAGGGAGCGATGAAGCTATGGAAAAAAAAAAGGCTATTCGCACACTCTCCCATGCTGGAAACTATTCCCACTAATATTTATTCAGGAAAGTGAACACATTCTCATCGAGAGGCTGCTAGCATCCTGCCGCTTGTATTTGCACATTATAATGAGGATTCTGATAAATGTGCCCCCCCCACTTCCCGGGCTAATATAACTGAACCAGCCTCTCTGATCTCTAAGCACCGGTTGGTTCGGTCAGCGAGGCGAGCGGGGACAGTTTTCACAGCTCCCTGAGCACAGATGGGGATCCCGGCTCCGCAGCTGCAGCAGCTATTTCGGAGGCTCTGTGTGACTCACTTGTGGTTCTCGGTAACGTCAAAACACTCGTGAGGATGAGCTTTAAATAGACCATCGGGTGTATTTTAGCTCACAGCCTCTGTCGTCACAAACGCTTCTCCCAAAATAGACGCCGCTGTCAGGCCCACGTGGCTGCTGTAGCCTTTTCAAGAATAGGATGCCTTTCACTGCAGGGGGGGGGGGGTGTTTGTTATACTGGAGAAGGTGCAATGGAGTCATAAATGTCACCTGTAAGTGACGTCACGGGAAACTGAATGGCAATCACATGAAAGATCAAATGTCATTTTATATTGGAATCAGTAAAAACGGACTTTTAAGTAAACTAAAGCACAAAATCCCAAGATGACAATGAAATGCAAGGCTTTGAATCTGTCAAAATCTGCTGCCCGGAGATTTCAAGCAGATTTTCTATCAGCCCACATGAGAAAATTGCACACATTTACATATAATGGGTGTTACACATGAAATGACTTGGAATTACAAGAGTTTAGTAAAGGACTCGGGTTGTTTGAGGGGGACTGGGGTAATCAGACTCACTGAAGCATTTTTGGAAAGGTACCACTCCGGGATGGGCACATGGTGGTTGAACATTTTGCGAGGGATCCACTTCTTGGCCTCGGCTTCCCACAGTATGGAGTCAAGATCGGGGAAGTTATGGTGGATGTCTATTCCGTCATTGCTCCACCGACCCAGAGACCAGCCGCTGAGTTCTGAACCCTGGGAAAAATGAGAAACCGGACGTTATTAACTGCTCTGTGATTGCAGGTGGTCTGTAAAGAAAGATTCTGATGGCTTGATGGTATGTGTGACAATGTCTTGCTCCTTTAAGAGAACCAGCAGTTGTAACAGGTCAATGAAAGGTGCAAAGTGGACAGTGATGTCATCATATAACACCGCTGACCTCATACTTATCAACCAGCAGTCCATGCACAAAGCTGGTCAATAAAGGAGGTCATCACTGGCAGCCAAAAAGAAATTGAAGCCGCATTAATTCATTTTTAATCAGTCGAGGTAGAAAAACTCCAAAACAAACACACACAGAGACAGCCTGGATATATTTTTTGGCTAATCAAGTTGTTATGGCTAACATTTAGAAAAACATTGCTAACCTACACACTCATCAGGCTCGGAAGATCCAAGTTTTTAGCAGGTCAGAGCCAGCCGCCATTTACCTTGAGTCTTTTCCATTTGGTACTAGTGAGGTAGTGTCCACTCTGAGATTGGCTGGCAATGATTTCATATACATAATCTTAAAGGTCCCATATTGCTGGAAGTGAGTGTCCATGTCTTATATGACTATAAAGCAGGGCTAGGTGCTGTATAAAACCAATAAAATCTCAATCCATGGAGAACTGCCTATGTTCAGATTCTGTGCAAATAACAAGACTTTAATAATTTTTGTAATGGTGTGATGTCACTGTGCCTGCTCAGGCTTGTGAGGCCTGACCAATCAGGGCAGAGGGGGCTAAAACAGGGTGTTAAGACATATGGTGAATAGAGGCGCTTCAGCAGATAGCAGTATGAGAAAAATAAAGGGTATTTTGAACATTAAAGCATAAAAGCCTTCTCAATAGACACCGAAAACAAAAGTCTGTACCTGAAAATGAATTTTACACGGGACCTTTAAAGTCTATGTGCAGCTAGACAGCCAAAACAATCAGCCAAAAGAGGCTAAAATTTGCAAAAGTGTGAAGAGATGCAGCATACAGTGCATCATTATTCATGATTACCCAAACATTATGGCCTAATGAAGCTTCAATATTTGCACCAGCCATGATAATAATGTGATTATTCCAGCTGCCCATTCAAGACTGGGTTGAATAGCTTAATCTCCTTTAAGTGTGCGTGTACATGCAAATTCAGTACGAGCTGACATGGAAATGAGTCATTAGGCATAGGATTAGCATATGTGAAACAGAGCGTTACAGTATGAACACTGCACTCACACATCAGGTCACCAAATAACATGATGTCACTGAGTGTACAGAAGCCCAGCCACTGTCAGACCCGCTGTCATAACTTCCCTCACTTGTCTATTTTTTGTTTGACTAATCTAGTGCCTTTAATCTAGCAGGCCTGCTTCTGATTACAGACCACACCCGACAACATGTGTTTCGCTGACATCCTACAGCTGTCCAGGCCACCTTCATTTTTCACTCATACAACACATACGTTCATTGTATGTATTCGCAACAGATCTTTCAAACCAATTGTCTGGCATGCACCTGCACCACATGTGCCTTTTATCAGACGAAGACCTGCCAAGCAGATACGGTGCTGTTCCTTTCTCACCAGAGGGCCAGCGAGTGGTTATGAGGTCACTAATGGCCGTCTCGCAGACCTACCACTTCAAAGGCTTTCTCGTACCCATCAGGGTTGACAGATGGCAAGAGATGGATTCTGGTCTCTTCCACCAGGTGACGTATCCGCGGGTTGCCAGACAGATACTCCTGACACATGAACTGCATCAGCAGGAGGAGCAGCTCTCGTCCCAGCACCTCGTTACCATGGGCACCCGCCGTGTAACGAAACTCCGGTTCACCTGGTCAATTGGTTCATACGAGGGGGGAGATGAGGGGGAAAGATAGAGGGAGGTTTAAAAAAATGCAATCGCTGTGACTGTACGGCCATTCTGAGAAAAGCACTCCGAGGAACACAGTGTGATGCCTCTGCTGCTGTTATTATCATCGTGCATTACACCGAACAATAACGTTCTGTTGCATTAAATATACTCACCAGCTTCGTGCTCTCCCGGGTTGTCGGAAATTTCAATGGCATACAGCTTGAGGCCACTGTGGCTCTTCCCTATGTTATAGATCCGGGTGATGTTGGGGCACATTTCGTTGACCACCTTCATAAGCTGTGGAAAGTAAATAAGTCGTCAGCTCTCATATTTCTAAATTTGTCTAATTTGACCTATATAATAACTGAAGTGAGTCTCCTGCAAGATTAACACAGTCAGTAGGGTTAAACATGTTTTGTCAGGATAATCTTTAGAAGAATTATATGATTATTATTTTAAAGAATATATTTGACCTCCCTACATGTTCGACAGTTTCTATCTACTTTCCACAACAGACAGTGTTCATTAAACCCATTCGAGCTTCACTTGCTCTGTTCCGTGGCTTTCTACTATATTTCACTGTCTCCCTCACTGGTCACAATAAGGGCAAGAAGACATAATGGTGCTCAGAATAACATAAAGTTTGATCATTACATTGCATAACAAAAGAGCAAACTCCATCCTCTGAAAGCTGAATTGAGATATTTTTGTTCCTGCTGTGTCAAATACACAATAAATGAGTAAAACAAATTAGCCGCCCCTGAATCAGCTGAAAGGTAGAAATGCAGGTTTGTCAAAAGTGTAGTGATTATACTTTCACCGTGTGAAATGGTCATGAGTGCTCTTATTCTTTAACCTTTAAAGGTCCTGCAAATCTATCTCCTTAGCTTCTCACTATGGCCAATGTGCTCCAATGAACCATTCAAACATTTTTGGTTATTCCACCAGAGATTTCCTGTGTTTTGTGAGTCTGAAGTGTAAAGGACTAACATGGAAAAACAGTGATCACAGATCTCTTTGCATGTGATAACTGCAGAGCTCCCGAAGGGCCCGACTGGAAGTTTCTTTTGCGTTATCTCGTTTTGTTTTCGTGCTCCACGGAGAGAGTCTGAGTTGCATTATGATATGGCATTATACGTTTTGCTGGCTGGGTACTTGTGGGCTCAAAATAGTACAAAAAAAATCATCTTCATGTTATTGGAAATTTGGAAAACAATATCACCAGTGCTGTGTCACAGTCCTTATTTAATAACTCTCCAGCCAGTGAGGGAGAGGAGGAGGAGGTGTGAAAAGCAGTCAGGGTAATTATGAAGACAGGCTTGCAGAGGAGCTGATTAAAATAGCACAACTATCATTTACACATACAGGCAGAAGAGTGGAAGAGGAAGTGCAGCAGGAAGAGGACTAACAAGCAGTCAAGTGAAGCACCTGCATTGATGCCATTAACCAGTCAGGAGAGATGAGGTTTTAATTAAGTCTCTGTTGCATCTTGACTATCCAAGAAAACCATTAAACAAACATCTGTATTTGTTCATACGACGGAGGATTGCAAATTGGCCACGGAAATCTTGGTCACGATTTAATAAAGCGCAGCATTCCCTTGATAAATATACCTGGACTGTATTGGAATAGATCAGCGCAGATCCCGCCTCCCTCCAACTTTCTGAGAAACATGAAGTTACCCCGCCTCAAACAAAATTATTCTCTCAATAAATTCTGTAACTCTAATGTTACAGAGGCCGACTCAAATTTAGAAAATACACACTTAAACAAAACGCTTTTGGAAGATCTGTGTCTTCAGGGCACCTGCTATTGGACTGTAGCTAGTTGACATCTTGCACTTTGTAATCGTAGGTTAATTAATGTTACTAAGTAAATGCCATGGGTGCCTCCTGTGCCTGTAGATCATAGAATAAGAAAAGAGTCGTCATGATCGTGGTTTTACAGGTTTTATGGCCCGACTATAAAACATCCACTTTTAGAATGGAATTTGGTCCAAACAGTCTAAACTATTTTGATGGATTTTGGTAAAAAAAGTAATACGTACAAACGGCTTCATACAGTATGCCACTGTCACCGCCCCTAAGTTATACTGGGATCTGCACAATGACATGCTACCGAGTGGCACCGACTGTGGAATGCAGAAGGTTTCCGCCCATGGTGTCTTTGACATGTCCATTGCCCTACATTCAGTTGTTATGTACGAAAAGGAGAGACCTAAAGGAATTTCAGAGATATCTCATTGGGAATATACTTAAATTCACAAGACACACTGGACTGTTTCCTCTTTGAGGTTTTTGTACAGAAAGCAACAATATGTAGATATTCCATGAGATTTGGCGCCCCCCGCAGTTTCTGAGTGCAAACCTGCGTCATAAATACAAATCCCAGGTCTGTAACAATTTGTAGGTGCCAATTACAAGCAAAAACCATTACGTCATAATAATGTTATGTGTTGAAAACTAGTTTCTTGAAGTAAACATGAATGTAATGTTGTGATCCTGAAGTCACATAGTGCAGTAACAAGTGATGGGGGGCGGAGTGGCTGAGACAGAGACACCATTCACCCTATTACAACACTTCACCATCAACGTGATTTTGAAGCTGTTATTTTGAGGTTAAAAAAAAGTTACATAATGTTGCTTTAAAGAAACTAAATGGTACCGATTATGGAAAGCAGAAAAATTCCCACCCATGGTGACTTTGCAATGTCCACTGCCCTACATTCGGTTGTTTTGAAAGAAAAGCGGAGTCCTTTTAAGCAATGTAAGAAATATCTCATGGGGCATGTACTTTTCCTGAAAAGCCTCAAAGGACTGTTTTCCCTTTGAGGTTCTGACACAGCACTATTTAAACTTCTGTGGAAGAGGGGGGCCCATTGTACCAGGTACTTGCATGGAGAAAAGAAATGTCAAGAGTGAAAAAGCTTTAGAAGCTGAGTCTTAAAAATAGTCATTTCTTCTTTTGTGAAGGGCCTATTGAGGCTGGACACCCTGCATGACACACATTATCCTGAAAGCCACGGATAGAAAGGCCATTTTATTATGGTTTTATGGGTGTTTCCAGGTCCTTTTATAATGCACCATACGTTTAGAGCATTAATTGTACGAAGTGTCATTGTGGGGTAGTAACAGCAGCTGAGGACACCTGTGGTCGACCGTTTGGCGCAGGGGAGCCGCTACATGACGGAAGATTATGATTCACAGCACTTGTACCTTCACAAGTACTCAGTCACAGTGTAAGTAGTGACAAGTACAGCTGTCCTCCTCCGCAGTACAAACAGGCTACTGTTCGTGACAACTATATGAATAAGTAATGACACAACCCAGGAGATGCTTAATGCATTTTCATGTGGCTGGCAGCGCTCGGTTCATTTGTTACCGTTGCACACTTTGTTCTTTGCAAAGGACACAATGTGTCGGGTACTGGCTCGCAGTCGCACAAGACGTCTCACTGCTCCACGCTCCGGTGTCTTTGCTGAATGAGAAACAAGAGCTGTGGCTGGAAGTTGTCTTTTCAGTTCACGGTGACTCACCTGCCTCATCTCTTTGTAGCTGTGGTGTCTGAAGTCCAGGTTGTCCGTTGTTATGACTTCATTGCGTCTGTGGTAATAATTATTCGGATCTGTTGGGAATAAAAGGAATTAGTTACTGATATTCTGGAATTAGAGGCGGTGGAGTAGTAAACTGCAGTGATATCAAAAGAAAGGAATGACCAGGTGATGTCAGTTCTGTCGAGACTTAAAAATGCTGCACACCTGCTCTCTTTCCTCTAGTTTAGTTTCAGCACTGCCAAATGACAAAGAAACCTGTTTTCTCTGGAATCTAGCCTTACAGAAAGTTTTGGTATTTTGTGCCAGAGTTTTGTGATATTTCTATCTTTAAGGTCTGCGCTGCCGCACCCTACACAAGTAAAATATAATTCAATTTGTTGTGCTCCAGGCACTCAACAATTGCACATTAATAACTCAGCAGCAACCTGTCCTGCCACAAACAACTGCGGATGATCTCACTGTGTGGATTTTCCATCAGGACTCTTTTTTTCTGTAGGAAATATTCCAGTGAAAATTGTCAGCAAATAGAACCAAGACTGTCAACATGACTGGATACCAAAAGAGGAGAGTGAGGTCTTTCTATCAGACCATCAAAAACAGACGATTTGTTATGCCCCTCTGCACATATTTATACCCTCCAGTGGCAGGATTTATTCATGTGTCTGCTTTGTCCATACAAACCCGTCACCTGGCATAGGACAGCCAAGGATCTCCACTCTCATGCAGATGTTGCCGCTGTTGAACCACGAGCGAGGGTTGACCCGAATGTAGCGGCCGATCACCGGCACTGGGAAGATGTTCCGGACCGGGATCTCTTTTTCTCTGTTGCCGCTGAAGATCTACTGAGGCAAACACATTCAACTCGATGGTGAATAAAGAACAGGATTCGATTATAAACTGAATCTGAGTTGATTTTTTCGCTTATTTATTCATCAGTGTGCCTTTGACAAACAATGCCTGTTAAACAACAGCTGTACAGCAAATGTGCCAAAAGCAGCCTAAAATGCTAAAAGTCATCCAATGTCCCTGATGTTAAAAGGCACCATAAAAATCTCATAAAATTACTAAATCGCCTCTCTTATAGGGCAGAACATGCAGTAAATGCTGAAGAAGCTTTTAGAAAAAGAATAACAGCCAAATAACCATGATTATAAATGTCGGTACTGTTCCTTTGTACGTTGCTAGTGTACATTGTACTTAAGTTGCTTTTCCTAAGCTGTGGTGTTGAACTAAGGCCAGAACATTTTTTTGCAAAATAGGATGTCACAATGAGGTTGACCTTTGACTTTTGGCAATAACATGTCATCACGTCATCATTTCCATTGATGAGACATTTGTGTAAAATATTATGGTCATCATTATCACATTAACTGTTGAGATATGGCCAACACAGTGACCTTGACCTTTGACCTTTGGACTATAAAATTCGAATCAGTTCATCCATGAGTCCAAGTGGACTCTTGCACCAAATTTGAAGATATTCCTTTGATGCATTCTTGAGATATCACCTTCACAAGAATGGACGGACAGCGGTGTTCATGCATAAAAAATACTCAGTTTCATGAGCACAAAAACGGCACAAAGATTTCTTGACATCGTGCTAGAAGTACCTGTTTTTTGGGCACAAACACAGCTTGAGATGTTCTGACTGTCGTTCAGATTACCCAGTTTTGTCAGTTGAAACGGGAGGTGAATGGTGGTCTCGAACAGCTTTTCTAGCTTTCTAGCTTTGCTGATTCAAACGGTGTCTTGTTTGGTAGCTTTCCCTGAGGAGGAAGGCCAGCTTGTGCACTGTATTCTACGTATTCTACTGTATTCTACATGTGAAATGTACAAATTGAATGTATCTGTGGTTAACTGCCAACACCGCCATCAGTATTCTGGAGAGAGGGCTAATGCATTCAGTTTTGTTTCCATGGTTCGGTCCACATCACCCTCCACGCGCACACACATTCACGCACCTGTAGAATGTCATTAAACCTCGATACTGCTGGGAGTTTATTGTAAATTCTAACACCCACGGTCAAACCTCTTCCCTGCACCTTTTGGCATTTTGAAAGACAAACAGTGCAGTTTGGCATTTGGCTTAAAAAAGGTGGGCGAGTGGGTGAGAGGGAAGCTTGTAGCGGGGACTAAATTGCCGCAGGGGGTATTATCTCCCACATGGATGACATCAGCAGCCGAGGGAGTGTACAGTTACACCAAAAATGTTATTAGCTGAGACGCGAACCACACCGGGGAGCGGCGAGGATATGATTTCACTCAAAAATATCACCTTAATCTGATCTGCATGTTCATTGATGATATTAATGTTGTTATCACTCCACGGCCACACACACCGGCGACAAGTTGCCGCTCTAGTTTGTTGTCAAGGTCCTCCTTGTATTTGGTTTCTGGCTATTCAATTACATGACGTGCCCGAGTAAGAAAAGAGAATGAAGACGAGCCAGGATGAGGTTCCCATCTGCTTGAATATCATCATTATTTACTGCTGCCGCTCAGCTCATTAAGCTTGGAAACGAGCGGAGATCTAAATCTTCTCCTGTAATTGCTATCAAGCAAGACTTCATTTTCCCATCTGGTTCCAGTAAACCAGGGGACACACAAAACAAGACTCTACATGAGGCTAGTTTACACGGAGCACACACAATAATGCTGGAGCTCAAACGCCTCACAATGCGATGATAATAACCTCCTTTGTAGAAACAGTGCGTGTTACGAGATACGAGTCTTAAATGTCACGTCTGTTACTCACCAAGTCCTCCGAGCCGTTCTTCAGTGTTATCCACGTGTGACTGTCATTGCTCACCATGACTTTGTACGAGGTCACCCAGTCACTCCTGTGGACGTCAGCAAGGGATGAAAAAGAAATATTAACTCAATGTGAATGGAGCGCCGAGGCGAATGTGAAGGCGAAGTCTTTTATCACTTTAAGTTTTGTGATGTGAAGTTTGCATGTGGAGTTTTTTTTCAATCAGAAATGTGGACGGTGATTCAGAGCTAATTCCATGCAGCGTTTTATTTGTGTGACAGATACTGTCATCTAGAATATAAATGTATACCTTTATTTAAGAATGGCAGTGACAGGGGTGCAACTAGGGGGTTGACCTGGGGTGGGACCATCCTTGAAATCTGATTGGCTATCTACCTGCAGGCTGGACCTTGGTTCAACACAAGATTTAAACTGTTTAAAATGTCACAGCCCATTTTTCAGATTTAAGAGAGAGATGTCTGTATTGTACGTTTGTTCAATGTCAACACACACAGGCCTGTCTATTTATCAATGAATACTGTTGTTAGTTTATACAGTAATTATATTTTTCAACATGTATTGTGATCTTTTATGTCTTTTGAGGGTTTGTTCTTTTTTTTTACTGAGATTGGTTGGTCTGTTTTTTCTATATATATCTCTCAGATAAAAAAAATAGAACACAAATGTAAGAAAGTGTAATTAAAGTAGGGTTAGATAAGAAAGCACCACTCTACGCCACAGTAAATATGAAATTAGCCAGAAGCTGATTAGCTTATCTTAGCACAACAAACTGAAGAAGGGGGGAACTGCTGTCTTGGCTGTGTCCAATAATAAAAAATATGCCTGTCAACACCTCTTAAGCTCACTAATTATCACATTACACTAAATATTCGATTACTATTACTGTTAATTCAGTTGTTGTGTAATAGTGGGTTTAATCAGTTTTCCATTAATTTCTATTCATCTCCATGCAGCACGGACTTCTATTAGTGCCCTCCTGAAGCTTGCTTGAGTTGTGTAATCCATCACAGTGACTATCAAATCTGCAGTCATTTTGTCATAGTGGTATGAGAAACACACAGGGCTGCCTTTGTTAAACAAAATATGAAAAATCCAAATACAGGACTTTTGTGACTTGGGACACAAAAAAGTACACAGTGCATTTGAAAATGGTCAACACAAATGAGAAAATAGACTGGAGAAGTGCAAACACACTGGTATTATCCTTCAGAAGTAGCTCCGCTCGTGCACAGAGAGGTGAAAACACCAGAATAACAGAGCGTTTGCTACGTCCGTTGGAAAAACACTGATGACTTAATGTCCCTTCGTGCCAGACAGAGCTCTACCCAGCGTGTGCCGTACGTAGGTTGGCAGTGACTTCCATGCTTCTGGATAAAGACATCAGTGCTGAGCTGATCCAGTCTGGTAAGAATTCCCAGTTCTGCTAATTAAAGCGCTGTTACAGACAGAAACCCCCCCAGTTTCTGCACCGCAGACAGTTACATGCCCTGCAGAGCTAATTGCAGAGATATTCTGTCTCAGGCATGGGTGTCTTCTGCGCCCTCAGAGCGCGCTGGCCTGCGAGGAAAATTACAAACACAGCCTGATGAAGAATCTCCCCCGTGCTCTCTAACTACACAGCAGTTTCCAGAAGCCTGTGCTACCCTCTCCAATTAAGAAGCACAAAGGCCAACAGTTGTCAGATATTATTACAGAGCAGAGTGGGCGGTAAGGAAAAAATCTCAACAGTAGTTGTGGGGCTCTCTTGGTGAAAAAAAAGGAGCATTTTGAAATGAAAAAGACGTCGCTCCTCTTCAGTCTTTCACTTCAGTGTTGCCGCAAATCATTTTACTGAAAGGCATATTAATACTAAGACTGATGCTACTCTCTAAGGAGCAGATTTAATTTGCCACGAATCGGAGGAAAGGCAGAAGATTACATTATTGACACTTTTTTTCAAATATAACTTTTGAGTACCTTCTTATAACGCTGCTTGTATTTCCATGAAAGTCGTGAATTTTGTCTGCTTGACACAAAAATAGAAGAAAATCATTCTATATGGTGACCATTGACTCTGTTATTGGTCATTGAATAAGTCCTTTATTGATGCCTTACAGATTAGTAATGATCAATCTTTAAGATAAACACTAAGGCAATTTGTTTGTTTCCTTTGTCTTTAAGCTTTTTGATTAATCAGGGGGACCCTGAGGTGAGTGTCGATGTCTTTAATCGTAACGTAAAACTGAACTTACTGAACTGAAGTGCTTTGATTTCTGAATGTTCAGCTTGTATTGTTTTTTATTATTATTATTTTATACATTTTATTGTTTTTTTGCATTTTGTGTCACTCTAAATCTATTTTTAATGCATTTTGGTGTTATATAGCTACATTTTTTATGTATGAGTGTGCAATTGTTTACCCGTTTATCTGACAAATATTACAGTCATTCTTTTGAGTTTGTCAATCACCTGTTAAGGCACCTTGAACCGCGCATGCGACACAAGTCTAACTGATCGATTGATTATAAAGCCTTTGACTTTCCAAGCAACTCATTTGATAATTGTTATGACCCACTGTCATGTCATTGTACTCTTAATAGCTCCTAATTTAATCACTTTAAGAAATATATTAACATGCAGTTATACTGGAATTAAAAAGCCATCAATTGCATGTGAATTAATGTTAGTGAGGGTTTTCTCACTTTGTAGAGCACAACCTTGCAACCCTAAAGTTGTTCTCCAGTTCTCCAGCACGATAAAGTGATTTAATGATCATGAATAAAGGCCATTAATTAGAAATACAAATTTTGGGCCCAAGCCTGTTCAGTGAGGACAAATTGTCTCTATTGTTCCCCAGTAAAATAAAATCTTAAAGTCGGGTCTGGCATTATGGAGAAACCAGTGTGTGGGCTGAACAATTCAAGGTGAAGTACTATGGCTACACGTACTGTAACTTTCTCCGAAACAAAACACGAGTAATATGGGGACGTGTAGGCGGGTTCTATATTTGAAAAAAGACGTCTTCATATTCTAGATAGACGCAGCAGACTATACTGTACTGATGAGCTGAGGCCGTGGGAGGTGAGATTACACCCGTCCCTTTGTGTTTTGTAGTTATGTACACAGGATACAACAAAGACTCGATGGCCCTGTAAGTCATATTTTAACAAGCTTCACAGACACCGTTAGCGGCACGCAGCTGGATGACTCATCCAAAAACTGTAGTCAGTAAACACTTACTGGAAAATATCATTAAAAGTAAAAACAATTTGCACGGCGCAAAGAATACTCTGTACTCGTTATATCCCTCTTCTTTTCCCATCGCCTGAGTGTGATGAACAAGCCTACAGTGCAGTTAAATCTCTCCTCTCCAGTGTTATTTTTATAATGTAGTGACCTTTTAAGGAGAGATGAAAGAATGAGGCCTGCGCTCCGATCGATCAAACTCATAAATCCTTAATCCCACAGCGATGGGATCTGAGGAGACTTGTGAAAAGGGGCCAAACACCAAATGAAGGATCGGCGCCATTTGGACGGGCTTGAAAAGCTTGTTTGTTTGTATTTGTGAAGTCATATTTTCCAGTCTGGGTTAGAGAAAAAATCAAGAGTTGTTTAGAGTTATGGAACAGTTACTGCTGTCTGTCTACTGCCCGTCATTTATTTGGAAACTCATATTCAATTAGGTATTTGGCAGTTTACTGTGTTCGGGTGATTAGCCATGCTAACTAACCCTGCTACTTGGTTGTTTGGATGGAAAAGCTGGACTAGAGGTCAATCCATCAATTTGATCTAGACTGACTTTATCTCAATGAATATTTGATGGAATGCCATGCAATGTTGTCCATTCATGGTCCCCAGAGGATGAATCTTATTGAAGAGTGATTCCATGATGTGTCCTTAAGCGCCACATTTAAGATCCACTTTTGTGGTTTTGGGTAAAATTTCTCAACATCTAGCATTACCTGCCCAAGCCCGTCTTGACAGCTATGTGATCCTACACTTCATGATGAATACAACCAAAAAGAAAAAAAAAATTGACGAAGGGAAGGTGAGAAAAATGACGGTGCTCAACTGATACGTATCTTCTCCGCATCGAAAAAACAAAATAAATCAGACAGATATTTTCAAGGCCTGGTTCGTCTTTTGAAAATATACGGATCGGGACGCCAATCAGCTCATTTGGTAGAGTGTGCATCCCATGTACAGAAGCACTGTCCTTGCTGCAGCAGCCCCAGGTTCGCCAACAAGGTTTTGTGCTTCATCCCCCCTCTATCTGACCTTGTTTCCTGTCACCTCTGAAGCTGACCTATCAATAAAGCGATAAAAAGGCCAAAAAGACTGGGGTGAGGACGGGGGAAGGTGAGGTAGCACATGTAATCTTCAAGATTTCTGTACATTGTAATGAATACATCTTTATATCTAAGTGTTTTAACTATTATCTTATTCCTTATTTGCTTTTAATTTGTTGATATACTATTTGCTGCTGAGACTATGTTAATGTTAATGTGTAATGTCATGTTTGCAAAAATATTGTTTAAAATGTGCTGGATTATCAAGTCAATGAATGTCCACTGGTTGTTTAAAACAGCCTTCAAACAGACATCACCAGAGATCACCAGGATTAAAGGCAACATAACACACACACACATTTATCCTTTCAAGCTTGGACAAGAAAATCCTCATCCTCGACCATCTGCAACTCTCCGTGTATGTCTGCAGGGTTTCCTACTCACGACCAGAGGGAGCTCCTGCCTTGTGTGATGACCCCCGTGAACTTTGTCAGCCTCCTGGCGTCCACCTCGAACCACTGCAGCGGGTCATCCCTCCCAGCGCACCAGGCCCCATCATAGAGGTCATCTTCATAAAGGCCAGCCTGCAGGCCAGGGAATAGGATTTTAATCCCAGATGTGGACACACAAATACACAAGCAGTGTACGGTTCAGCTGGTAATGCCGACAACCTCTGCCTTTTTCTAGTTTTTGTTACAAATTCAATAAAGATTTTGTATTGCAGTGTACGCAGTGGCGAGGGTGTAGAACCCAGGAGCCAACAAGGTTTAGATCTTAATCTTTGACAATCTAAAATATGCTCCCTAGATAAGAATGTGTGCTACCATGATACATACAGGTACAGGATACATCACTCAAAGTTGACTAGATCGTATGTGAAGGGAGCGGACAGAAGCAAAACAAAGCCAGGGAAGTTACGGGAATGAACGCGGGACACATCTGTCGGACAGAGCTTTCCATTTCCCCGCATTCCTCAACTTTCTGCACCAGTTTGAGCATTTCACCGACGTAACGCGAGGACACACATGTTCACGACACTCGCTCGGTTCATCGGATGAAGATGTTTAACTAATTATAATGCATGAAGTGATACTATCTTCACGAAAAGCCCAGGCCGGTTGACACCGTCGGCTCAGGGCGAGATGTGTGAACAGTCACATCCTACGCTGACAGACCACATCGTTCATCATCTTCATCCGAAATGTAAACATGGCGATGACACGCCGCGCTGTACACGCTGAGTGCAGAATTTGGCGACCTCTTCATCAGAACTGTCGACTCTCTTTGATGTACAGCGGGAAACAGTGTCGGGCAATATGTGGAGCAGCTAATTATTTCAAGATAAACATGGAATAACTTCACACCTGCGTTTCCATATTAAAGGTACGTACTGTGAATTTAGAGGGGAGACGTCATTATTAAGTGATGATCTATGAAATTTATGAATTACAGTTAAGTTTTATGAACAGTATGAGTGTCAACAGTCACGAAAATGACTTTTGACACTTAAATACTGAAGTACTTAAGTGTCATTTTCGTGGGTCAATGCAGGAAGGGATGAGGTGGAGCCAACACACACACACATCTCACAAATGACAACATTTGGTGTGGCTCTGTGTTTGAAACAAGCTGGCATTAAATCCACACATAGAGAAAATCGAAAAAATAATCCCTTATTAAAGGAGAAGTTCGTAAAACCCTCCGAGGGGCTGAGAAGAAATGCAGCGTGTACAAGTTGTGTGCGTCGATAATGTTAGACCTTGTAAAAGGCCAGAGACATAGTTTAGCGTAGTACTTGGCAACAATGCATCCCATAAACACCCACATGTATAATAAATCAACCATAGTCATTACACACACACACACACACTTAAGCTGATTGGTTGGTGTGTTCTTGTGTGTGTGTCCGAACGATCGTTCTCTAAACGATGCCCTCTTTCAATTACTCGCAGACGGGAGAGGCAGGTGTTCAGCGTCCATGAAACAAATACCTTAAACAAAAATCTACATCTAATTAAGTGTTGAATGATTTGTGTTATCGGAATATTATTCCGCTGAGGGGGGCCTGTTGAATATGAAACCTCTCGGAGGAGAGATCTGAATGGAATATGGATGAGGTTTGGCCGTGGAGCGAGAGATTTGTTTTTTTTTTCGTGCCGATCCAGGTGCAGACGTTTGAACGAAACAAATCTGGCACATCTATCCCGTAACTCGCGCAAATGACTGCGTGCGTTTTGCTGCAGCACACAGTATTTAATTCTTCTAAACACTTCTGGAGAGTTCGTGCCATTTCGTTCCTGTTTCCTGTTGTTGTGCGTCTCCTCGTATCAAAAGGAGAAGCTAAATCTGCCACGGAGCTGTTGGTGTCTGGAATCTAAACAAACTGCAGCAGCCGCAAAAGTGGAAAGAAACCCCCGAGTTCACTGGACACCGGCCTGATTCAACAGGTCGACATCTGCTTTCCATGTTTGTTCTCCCGATTTACAGATAATTGTTCTCTCGAGCGGACGCTATCTCGGTCCGTCAGTGATCCCCGACGCACGGTCGCACACGGAGGTGCACACACAACCCAAACAATAAGCCCTTTTGTTTTGTTGATTTCCTGAAACATAATGCCTCGCCACGGTCTTGACTGAATTAGGAGCATGTGTGCGTGCGTGTGTGTTTCATTAATTGTGCAGCGCGGAGCAGAAGACGAGGCTCGCTGCAGACCGTACGCATTCTAATACCCTCACAGCACAGCTTGCACTAACAGGAAATACCTCTTCTTCCCAGATGCCAATCCTTTTTATTAGGTTTGGGGATGTGCCTTTGGTTTGATGGCAACGCTATTACTTTCTCTGTTGAGTAAGCCCTGAGGTATTAGAACGCGCCAAGAGCTGAAGCAGAATTATAATGTCGTCCACGTTGAGCTGAAGCAAAAAGCCGACGATGAACTTGACCCTGGAATTAAAAAAAAACTATCTCTCAATTATATTTTTGGCTTTGTCTGGAAAAAAACGCCTCCAAGCTGTTATGCAAGCCCCAACATTTCCTAACAAGCGTGCCCACGCTACTCCGACACTTTACATTCTCGTCTTACCTGGATGTTAAGACGACCTCTGTGCGCGCCAAGGCCGTAGCGTTTCGTGGTCGAGGCGTGGAGCTGGAAATCATCAATCTTCAGCGTCTCCAGTCCCATAGGAGGGCATTCTGGGTATAACGAGAATGAAGAATTGGCCTGCGTCGGTCAGTGTTATGTTTCATGTGTATTGCATTGCCCCAGCAGCATTCTGCACAGCGTTCACAGCTTCCTGCGTTTGTTAATAGCCAGACTCGACAGTAATGAGCAAACGTGTGAAGCAAACAAGACAGCAGCCGCACTCCGTTTGTTACCAAGGAGATTCTGGTAAAAGGGAGCTCTGTACAGAACGCCTGAAGTAGTCAACACATAGAGGTTAGTGAACTGTTTCATTCTAATAATGTGAAATACACAAATAAGAGCTAATTGTTCTGGTGGCGGCCATTATCAGCGTTGATGCTTCTTCTTCCTGCCTGCCAAAAAAAAAACAACTTGAACAGCTTGAATGGCATCAAACATTCCATACTCCTACGTATAAACAAATCATAAAAAGGTGAGTCCATGCGAGTAAAATGGAGTTTAATAGCGCAGCAGAGGCTTTGATATCTAATCTGCTATGAATTTCAAATCAATCGTCATAGTTGATTAATGACCGTATACCATGAACGCGTCCTTATTGTAATTTGGCAATGCACACCTGTCACAGCCATCTGACTGCAGCCTGCATGCATGATTAAATTGTTGAAATGACTAAAGCAATATCACGAAAGAGTGGGGGAACGGGGAATGGGGAAACTTGCAGCTACAGCTGCAGACCTGGCAGGCATGTTTAAAGGTAAAAAGATGTATAATGTAATCAAAGGAATGTCAGAAAGGGTTAGTGAATTCAAATGTGGTTTTCAGACGTTGTGAATCCACAGGTTGTAGGATGAGAAAACATGGTTGAATCATCTCGCTGATGCACATTTACAAAAACAGACACACCAGTGTGATTTATATTTACTGGAGTGCACACAAAACCTGATTTATAGAATGTAATCAAAAGGGAGATACGTGCTTTTGCAAATAAACCCTTCATATACTTACGTGCATGCCGGCTGTATGCTGAAACAGTGGTATGTATGCTGGATGAGTCAACTCATGAAAAACTGCCGGATCCTTCATAACTTTTTGCAGAACATATCTCTAGTTCTCAGCCATGTCGGCAGAATTAAATGTTGGCATTTTACCAAGGATGCGTTAAATTTGTATGTCTCATCCTTATCCAGGCGGTTGTCCCTGGCAACACAACAAATCCAGCCACCTGGTCAGGAACCCCACGCTTCACAGTCGGATGCCATGGGTGACCCTCCAGCGCTACGGCAATATAAATGGTGGGAAAGTCCAGGTCAAGGTGTGGTTAGTCTGGTCATTCAGTAGATCGTCCCTCCAGAGACCAGGGCTTTGTATCCCGTCTGTGACCGAGAGTCAAGCATGATTTGCTAGCTATAATCAAGTATTGTCTTCAACCTAGACATAATCAAACTGCAACAGTTTAAAAATGCTAATACCATTCCATAAGTGATAATATGTCTTACTATGTGAACTGTTTGTCAGCATGCTTTATTTTGAAAGTAACCAGAAGTTTCATATAATGTATTAGCGACAACTCGACCACTCAGCCCTTCACTTGAAAAACGAATGCAAGAATTACAGGTAGTGCGTCACAGTTTGAAGCTTGGGGGCACTGACCGAGCTGCCAAATTTGAGTTGCTGGGAGTGAGAACGTGCTGCCCCATCATCACCTCTCGTCAACACCTCCTTGTTCAGATGACATGTATGAGGAGACTTTTATGTCAGGGTCGAGGAGGGGGGTGGCAGTAGGGTGACAGCTCGGCGCGATGGCTGCCCGAGTGAGAGACGTACGTCTTTCAATAACTGCGAGCAGCAAACCGCTGGACACTTTTAACGAGATGCAGAGCAATTTTCCAGCTCTGAGTGAAAGGAAACTGGATCTTTCGGATGCAACATCAGGACAGTTTCCAGCCCCCCAAAAATTATATTTGAACAAGGAGGAGTTGTCTTTGTGGCAACAGAACCATTTTGAACCTAAAATGTCATCTTTTCCTAAACCCAACGAGAGAATAAACACAGCGTTGTCACAGCATGACATTTGAATTGAACATGATAGATAGAAGATAATAATGCATATCCCATATTGCCTTTTTTGTCTGGTTGTCTATTGAAGTCTCTGAGATGAAATAATCCAGATGAAATCACTGTGAGCTCATCAGTTTTGTTTTCCTCAGACGGAGGCTGAATTCTCCCGAGGACGCTGATTGTGATGTCTTATCAGCGGAGACGTGGCTGCTGTGAGGCGTAGCGCTGCGCTGTACGTGATGCCGCGGAGTTTGTGACCTCGATGCCTCGCTGTAGGCACGTTGTACAGTACAGCTCCATGTTTAGTCATTAGACATCCTGCAATGTAAATGATACTCAACATAACCTTATAGTTGCTTTGCCAGAGGCATTTTTGAGGCATGAAATCCACATCAGCTCCTTTTCCAATGTAAATAACATTGCTTTGAATCCTTTATTTTACCTTATTCTATTTTGGAAGTCCATTTTAACCACATGTTCATTACTCTCAGTGATGATACTGCACGAGTTATCTTACTCTGCAGGTATCCTCCCATCCCAAACCAAGGGATCCGCGTGATCATATGGCGGAAATTAGCAATTGTCAACATGAGGAACCATCTTGTAATTAACTCCACTTGCATGCCACTTATCCATCACCACCTGCTGTTGCCACATCAGTGGTTTGGCAGGCACGCGGCAGTATTCAAGGCACTCAGACTTTACTCTGGAAAAAAAGAATGTGGTCTTTAAAAGAAAAAAAGCTGCATATCATTTAAACATGTTCTGCTTTGATGCCGGGGGGGGGGGGGGGGGGGTTTGCAGTTGATTTGAACTAATGCCTGTCTTTAAGTAATCGCAGAAACGGAGACGTGTGTTCGCTATAAAAAGGGGTCTTTGTGTGAGATTGGCTCATCTTTTACACTACAATGGATATCACCCTGTGAGGGCCAAATGGGCAAATCAAGGTTGACGTGTGAAATCCCCCTGTGCCCGACGGCTCTTTGGGTCAGATCAAGCTGTTTGCAGACTTCCCTGGATCAAAGTCATGGAATTTCAGAGCAAGAATTTCCGATTGGGCATCGGTCTGTTTGCACATGCAGCATATGCTGCACATGTCGCTGTCATAGAGCCAGGACTGCCTTCACAAATGAACACCCAGGAGTTTAACAGGCACAAAGGAATTCTCTTACTGGCGATCTGGGCTTTTCGCCCTTTTTTACGGCAAGTGAATTTGGATATATAGTTGTGCAGTAAAAAAAACAAAACAATTTGATCCATAACGGAAGCTGGCTTTGCATTGAATAACTGTTCCAGAAGCCTGATATGTATGAGACGCTGACGACCGTCAATCACGCGCGCAGGATTTTCAGAGAAGCCGGAGACAAAGACGATCAGCATCCAAAATCCACACATGCATGGCACAATTTATGTTTGGTGCATAAAGCAAACATAGCTCGAAGGGAAAACAATTCCTGCAGTAAAACTGAAGTGTAAAAGTTGTTTAACAAGCCGTAGGCGAGGAAGAGTTCGCGTAGTAACAGCAACTCTATACAGCAGTAAAACACGTGTCCATCTACTTGTGCCTATATTTAAAATCATCCCTGGAATCAGACACATACTGTAAGTCCTGCGGCTCTCTGAGTGCAGCGATCACAACATATTAGGGACAAGCCGGCCCCTCGAAGCAGCCCAAAAGGATAAAGGTTAGCGGGCCAAAGAAATGGATGGGTGCCTGCCATGTTGCGTAGCCCTAAATCACTATCACCATCTGCATGCAATGCTTCTCAGGAGGACCCACACTGGAGCACAGCATCTGGCTTCAACTGTGATGTGTAGTAGAAATGACAAAGCGGATGGTTCGATGGTGCTGTGTGTTGCTATTTAGGCCACGTGCCATGGGAGACACGCTGAGGCCAAAAAAACAATTTCCAGGATCAAAGTTCGGTCATGTGTCACAAGTTCAGATTTACACATCTGGAGGTACAGTACTGACATTCCTTGAAGTGTATGATTTATTCATATCATAATGCATATGGACAGTTAACTGCTCTCAAACAAAGAGCTCTCTTTTTAACAACATTACATCTTTGAGGAAACAAGCTTGAGGAGCAACAATCTAAACAGGAGTGGTGTCTAAATATAAGATATTAAAGAGAGGCCAAGTAACTTTGAGCAAATGTAGAATACTGGTACATTGGATTTTTAGTCTTGATTTCTAGTTTGGCTCATGTGCCAAGCCCCCAGGAAGAGTGCTGGGCTTGAAATCCATTTTGACATAGTGGCCAAACAGTGGAACAAAAGAACACTTTTTCCTGTGGGCTTCCATTGCTGTAACTCTGTGGACCCTTTTTTTGAGTGTCACTATCCTCACAAAGTGACTCGTTTCAACATCAGAATTGTATCGATTCGCTCAGATAACATTTGGAAAGTATAAAGCAGAGACACAATTAAATTGTTTTTTCCCCGTAAAAGTCAGCAGAGAGCTAAAGCTAGCTGCTAGCCACCTTTAATGGTAGCACATGCAGGAAATGACAGAAATGTCTGATGGTGATGTAAGGTGTGTTTTCGTCTTTCTTTATCTTTGTCATATCAAAATCTTTTGCTGTGATAATTTACAAAACAGTGTTAACAGTAACATCATTTAAATAAAATGACTTGGGATCAACCAATGACAACCCTCTGACATCATCAGTTAGTTGCTCCTACACTTCCTTAAAAGCGAACTTTTCCAATTCCAGTTCCAGTTCTTAGAATTGAACAGAATCGTCAGTAAAACTTAACAAAGAATTTAAAAATACTGAATGTCTTTAAGTATCGCATTGTCTATAGACATTGAACTAGAGTTTTAAAAACATTAGCTAACATAAGAGACTTGTTGTACCAGACTATAGGCTATACAAGGCAAATCTTTTTCTCCGTATGTAATTTAGCAACAAGACATGTTATTTTCAATAAAAATTCTCTCATCTTTTAATTTGTAAGAACTTGCATAGTGTCTCTTAAACAACATCTTGATGTGACTCATCCTCTGAGTCATCGTTGCACATCTTCAGCTGCACATCAACCTATGTTACAGTTTCTCCATTTCGACAGGCCAATCTGTCAAAAACTCCAATGTTTCACATTCGAATCAGCCTCTGCAGCTTGACTGTGCACATGTTACAAACTGTGATGTCTGCGCGGAAACATCTTGTTTACGGTCGCGTCTGATGGGAGCGATGAATGAGCTGTAAGAACATCCGCTGAATGGAGCTTTGTGGCTGGTCTCAGAGACCCTGTTTAATGAATTCCCCGTCGATTTGGTGTTTGTGGCTGTAGCAAGTCTCTGAGTTTCTGCACCTTCAACGATGGCTTGTTAATTAAAAAAAAAAGGGAGGCTAAACAGTTTCTAAATCTGAGTAATGAACTTGTTACATAGAAGGTGTGTGATTTTTGTGACCTGGATAAATCAGCTGCTACCAGGAGACGCTGAAACAAACTTGGAAAACAGATTTGGTATTGAGTCACAGTCGCAGCCGTGAAAACATGATTTTGGGAGCCCGAGCCTTCCAGACTTTGACTGTGTGGGTGTCTTTGTGCCAGGCGTGTCGGCATGTCGAGGTCCCATTTTCCAACATGCAAGAAAAATCCAACTTTCTGTTCCCGCGCCCGAGTGCCAAATTAAAAAATGGCAGCCTCTCCGTCTGTCTCAGTAGGTTTCCTCACAATAGTCTTAACATAAACACATCAATTCACAGTTGGCCACCACAGCCACTCTTTTTAACCTCCCCGCGTTATTAAATACAGCTTCCCTTTAAGCAAGAGCTTTCTGACACTGTAAATAAGTATAATAAGGGCGATATCGGAGCTGTGGAAAGTCTGAGGTCAAAAGCACACGGGCTCTGCCCCGAAATCACGATTTAAGTCGAGTAAGTTTAATCTGTCATCGACGTGACAGGAAGGCTACCGGGGCATCCTGGCTCCGGTTTAGCAAATATACTCTGATCCATGGAAACCAAACACAATGCTTCACAGGCAAAGAGGACATCAGTGCCTCTGTGGCTCTGCTCTGAATGGATCGTTTTTATCCTGCCAGACTTTTTTGCTCTCAGGGAGCAAAAAAAAAAAAAAAATCCTGCTTTCTGAAAACTCTTCTCCAAAAATATTTGTCATCTCGACTGCTCCCACGAAAGCGGAGAAACGATCGCTGCACCTCGGAGGGGAAGATGAATTTTATGAGGTCATGAATTTCCCATAACAAGTGAGAGCGACATCGATTGCTCACTCACCCTGTTTGAGCGCGCTGTAGTGTCCTTCTCCCTCCGAGATGCTGTTCGGGGTTTTCAGGGGGCTCTTCTTGGTCTTCTCTGCCTTTTTGTTGGCCGTTTTCACTGAGGGAAGGAAATGACATTAATGCAGGGATGGATATTACACTGGAAAAACTAATGAATGAATGCAAGGTGTTTCTTGCGTGTCATGAGTAAAATATCTGCAGTGGAACGAGTGAAAACTGTCTGAAACGAGACTTGTTTATGGGGTCTTTTACAGGTCGAATCACCTTCAAAACTGCTGACTCACTGTTGTCTACATAAGAGAGGGAAAACGAAAAATTGTTGACACAGGAAAAAAAATAAAAAATAAAAAAAGCTTTGGCTGGATTAAGTCCAACACATATGGATAGATTCAAGATCGGGGACTGAACCAAGAGACAATCTCTGGGCACTGAATTTGAAAACGTTTAACTCTTACATGCCGTTACAGTCAATGCCAATGCTGCTTTTTCAATTTGCGCCCCCTCATTTCTTTTAACAACAGTAATATATAAGTAAAGTGCCTCCAGGTTTTTCGAATCAGTCGTGGACATGTCGCTGGGTGGGTGCAGGGAGTCGCATTGCATAAGCTGAAGATGGACGAGAGCAATATGTGCGTGTGCTCTTTATCTGACTGAGTGTCAGGGCGGGATAGGCCCCCACATGATAACGATCCCTCCTCACATCTGAAAGTCTTTATCCGTGTCTCATTCTAGGAACAGGTTAAATCCTCATCAGCGCTCCGAGCCGCAGATGTGGTCGGGCGTTAACGGATAGAGGAGGTTTTGAGATATGATCATCTAGACGGTGGTGAGGTTGCAGGCGATACTCACGGCTATTTCAAGGTGGTCCAAAGTAGTAATAACTGAATAAAAACAACAAGTACATGCCCTGTTTTTTAAAAAATGCTAAACAAGTTAAACATGTTGAAGCAGCAACTTGCACTCAATAATGAAAAAGTTTCAGAGATTTAAGTCTTTAGGTGCTGTAACATGTTCGAGTTAATGTAAAAATACTAAATTTTAAAGGTTTTTCATGCTTTTTATGGTAAACAAAAGTCTACAAAATCGAGAGTGAATGTGTTTTTCACCATAAAATTACATGAAAACTAAAAAGGCACTCAGTAGAGTGCATACCTTTGCCAAGGCCCAACAGTCCCCTTTAATTCAACATTGTCTAATCCAATATTCAAATAAAACATAATAAACTAGATGCATGTTATAGATATATAGATTATAGATGGACAAAATCTCAAATCATTTAAGAACCATGACCTCAAAACTGCTCCTAAAATCACTGTACATTCATTCGTAGTTTCTTGTTTTTCAATCATCAGCTGGTGAATGTACATCCAATAATCGCTATTTTTTTAGCTCTGTTTTTGGTCTCCACCAACAACTGCCAGCTCCAACTGCTAAATGCTCACATATGTTCATCACCAGCTAGTTGCTAACTATGTCTGCGTGCTCCCTGGTACAGAGCAGGCAGCACTCAGTGGGTTTGTGGCAGTTATTTTCTGAAAAGGGAGATAAGATTGAACCAAAGTAGTAGATTAATGGAATGCAACACCAAAACAATGAGCTTAAAGGCGCTAAAATGACAGCAGGGCAGCGTGATAATTATCTTAGGATTTGTCACCATGATTGAGCGATTTAACATTGCACAGTTATTTGAGCCACTGTTGCTCAAAACATTTATGAGTCCAGTGCCTCCATTACATTTTTAGTAACTTCCTGCCTGTGATTAAGATTTTCCACTTTTTGTTCAAACGTCAACTGGCACGATTTTAAAAATAATTCGATAATGATGAATTTTAATATAAAAGTCCTTGCAGTTTATATTCACAGACCTGTAAAAATAACACTTCATCTTGTTAATAAGATGCAGTGTGGTGGAAGAAGCTCTGAGTGGCTGTTATCACTGTTATTCTTCCCCGTAGTCCCACCTGCAGCAGGTAACCCTGCCGAGACACGTGAGTCCGCGTGCCTGAAACATGAGGTCACCGTCGACGCAGCTGCTCTAAATTATCCGCCACCGACCAACCAGAGGCCCTCACGCCGGTTGCTGTCCTCCAATCACCCTGCAGGATCTCAAACATACCTACAAACCTGCTACTGCATGTGCTCGGAGTCCCACACACAGAGATCTATACATGCTCCATATGAGCGAAACGGAACCACCGCTGCGTCTAACTTAGAAAAACGTGGATTTCACGTGCTCTGGCTTCAACGCGTAACGCGGTCCTGACCTCGGCCGCGTGCGAGGCTGTCGATTCCACTGTTGTGCAGGAGATACATGGGAACATGGCTCTGATCTATGAGGGGGAATGAGGAAAGGGGGACTACCTGCGGAGGTCAATGTTGATGTTTTCACTCTGCAAATCCATCACCATGTGAATTGAATTCAGCTGCTCCTCTGAAGTCCCTGAAATGTTCTGTTTGAACTCACCATCATGCGGTGTGAGCTTGTGAGGGGAAAAAGCGGATCAGCAGTAACTTTCTAGGCACTAACCTTCGATGTCCAGCTTTCAGCTTTATGTTGTGTGACAAATTTTGCTTAGACAAGCGCCAGCTGACACAAAGAGCCCCACAAGCAGGTCTTATTTCTGTTGATTTTAGCCTTTTTACTGGTTAATGCCAAAGCAAGTCCTGTCATGTTTATTTTATTGAAACCTACCTAAACACATGTACTACTATCATTAAATCTGTGTGCATGCAACTATGCAAAAGAACAGTTATCTGTACGTCCCCTCAGATATATTAATAGTGAAGTCAAGAGCCCGTTTTGAAAAGTAAAGCAAGAAAGTACACATATTCCGATCTTAAGAAGTTGTTTAAAAAATTAATATTCACGTATAGCACAGATACCTGAAAAATCTACTCCCACCTCTGGATATCAGAAACCTCTGGATAGAAGAAAAAATACCCCTCAAAAAGGCAAATAAAGCAGGAACTGTTTATTTATTCAGTGCACTGTGGTGTCAGTTTCACAGAATTTGACAAATTGAATAAACCAATGTCTAAAAACAATGCACACAGCGTTAGCTAAGTGCCTCTTGAACACACACACACACACACACACACACTGTCTGCAGCTTGTCCACGTGTGCCATCATTCCAGTGTAAAATGGCCATAAACTGGCGAAAGCCCGAAACGGCAGAAAGCAGAACAGCTCTGGAGTCAAAATTCTTAAACAAAGGACGAGAATGTGCCTCAAATGGATTTTACATCACAACAAAAGTCAAGTTAGCGGAGGGGGATCTGCTCGGAGCGCCCGCATGTTTCGATAAAGTCGTCGATATTTGGCACCAGTGGTGACACGATACATCTCTTCCTCTTGCGATACGATATATTGCCCTATCGATAGTTTGTACCACCTGTGCTCGTGAGGTAACTTCAGAAGTTTCAGCACACGTTGCAGCTTAGAAACCCCTTCGGTCAGATTTTTAAAAATCATTATTGCTGATTGATTCCCCTGGCACTCAAGTAAGATTTCTCAAGTAAGAATAAAGTTTTACCACTGAGAGCTTCAGACTGAACACTTTCTCAAGAGATGAGAGCTCTTTTACCTGATTTTGTATCATCGGTGGTCTTATCCGTCTGCCTGCCCCCCTTTGCCACTTTCTTGCCAGGGTTCTGGCTGGGGTGCTCACGGCTCCTGTCAGGTATCGAGGCCACAGGCTTCTCCAGCATTTGGACCTGGTTGTACTGTTCTCTCGTCAGCAGCTCCTGCATGTAGTAATCCTCATCCTCACTGGCACGGCTGAGGTCTGCCAGCCCCGCGAGGAGCCCCAGCAGAGCCAGGGGGGTTAGGAGGCTGAGGCGCTGTCTTGTCATGACCCAGAGGGGGGATTATCTCCAGCTGTGAGCCGCGGTGCCGTCTCCAGAGGAGCCTGCTGCTGCTGCCGGACTGCGTCCCATCAACTGCTCCCCTTCCTCTCCCTTCCCACTCCGACACGGGGAGTTCACAAAGTTCTCAGAGCGCTCCAAGTCACTGACGAAAGCAGCGGAGCCAGAGGGTCCATGGACGCCTCAGCCTGGGAAAAATGCAGTGAGGGAGGGAGACACACAGAGGGAAGAGGCAGGGAGGACAGACAGTGCAGATCTCTTTCTTTATAGATGCTGGCAGGTGACTGAAAAAGAAAGCATTTTTTCTGTCTCCCTCTCAGATTCAAACCAGTCGAGGCTGCTGACACAATGCAGAGTCACTTTATTTGGTGTGGGCAGAAGCGAAATGGGGATAGACGTCTCTGCGGGTAACAACGTATTGACACATTTAGGATCTGCTTTCATCTCCATCTCCTCCCACTTTGTCTGGGGGGCAGGCGAGGCTCTCTGCAAGCAGAATAAAGTTTTGTTCTCGCCTGCAGGAAAAAATCAACACGGAAGCAGCTTTGAACCAGTTTGTGATTCTGTGTATCCAAAGGAGAAGCAGAGGGCGAGCTTCCTCACCCATGCAGGGGGTGTGTTCTGAAACCCCCAAAACTGGAACGCAAGCAATCTCGGATCTTGCCGTGCGTGCAGCTGCTGGTTAGTTAGTTAAAGCGCACTGTGGTATCTCCTCACCGGGAAGGATGATTAACTTGTTGCTCTTCCTCAAGCTGCCCTCATTTTGCAGAGCGAGGCTGTTCCCGCTCGCGGCCGAACCCTGTTTGGACTCGGCGGTAATTTACACATTACTAGAGCAAACTCTCGGCGGAGCGTCCAGGCATGTTCCAACGCAGGGATGGAGCGTTGCCCTGTGTGTCACAGCTCATCACGTCAACGCTGTCTGTTCCTCACGAAGCTCTTTCATCCCCTTTTGACTAACGACTGCTGCAGCCGATGGAGGCACACATTTGCGGGGGGGAAAAGACGATAACAGAGCCCCCCCCCCCCCCCCCAAAAAAAAAGCCAGCAGTCAAACTGACACCCTCCTGATTGAAACCGTATTCTGTCAGCTGCAGAAGATTAATCTTGGTAAAAGATGAAGGTTTCATCACGGAGAGCCCGACCGTTGTTTGGGATTCATTCGGACTCATTGCCAAGCAAAGAAAATGTCTGGCCTCGGGCTTAAAAGACTCGCTCATAGGGAGAAGTGGGATTTCGTGGAGCCATTCGCACGACTAATAAGTACAGCTTTTGACATTTCATCAACCTGAGGCAAGACAAACTAAAGCAAACATAACAATCCTTTAACAAGCGCCAGTGCCCCGCCTGGACTCTGCCCAATTTAAATACACTGGTTCATTACACATAACTGATGTGGAAAGACATCGCGCTCAGAAAAAGTCCAAAAAGGTTGTGCAGAGCTCCGACTTTACACCTGAGACCGAGCGGGCCTAAAGGACACTGAGGCTGCGGGCCAATCACGGGAAAAAGAACAGGATCCTGAGTGGGTGGACAGCTCGAGGCTCGGCTGGCACGGCCGCTCTCCCAGCGGACAGGCATCCGCCGCTCGCCCACTCTTCGTCCAGACTACACCCATCCTGATGCGTCTAAGGAGGGAGGGAACGGAAGGAGGGTTGAGGCAGCCGACAGAGCTGTGGCGTTTTGTTTTTTTTTTACCTCAAAGGCTTTGGAGACACAAAATAGCCCCTTACCGCCTCCCTGCACACCTCAAAACAAGCGTTACTCCCAGAGTGTCAGGTTTCTCTGAAGTGCACGACTACGCTGCGGCTGCGATGCCTCCAGAGACGGGTCTGCATTACAGGAGCGATTACTTTGTGGCGTGGTGAGGGATTTTTTTTGAGAAACAGTGGCTGAACACAAGCACCTCTGCGCCTGTTTTAAGACGCTGACAGATTTGTGTGTTTGCGGCCTGAGGACGGGGAACCCAGTGAGTTGCGATGCGGCTCGTTTTGAGGAAAGTTTCAGTTCGGCCGGGATCTTAACTCTCGGTCTCAAACAAGTTCTGTTGTCCAATACCCATTACTCTCTTTTATAAATGTACAAAAACACCAGAGCATTTTTTACTACTTCCTGCTCGGTCTCCTCTGACTCAGTTTATTCGGCCCTTGGTCGTAAATTTCTTTCCTGCCTTCAGTTTTAAAATTGCTGCACCGAGCAGAACCACATTGGCACATGTTCACTTGTTACCAGAGCAGATTTGCCTTCCCTTCCGCTGGTTGTTCCAACAAGACATTTTGGATGTTGTTCATTACCTTCTCAAAGGACCCATGTGACCGGTCAAAAGACGACATATTCAGCAATTTTCGTATCTGCCGCCTCTTTGGTTGAAGCCGCTACAAGGAACTTTCGTAATTTATTGATTCTGGTGGCTCCTTGTGAAAAAAGATGACAGTGATAAACAAAGTGAACTTACGTTGTCAGAGTGCCGTGCTGTACCACCAGATGAGCAGCCTCTTACAATCTTCTCGCGGATTCTCTTGTTTCTTGTTTGAAAATCACCCAAGATTCAAGTCCATACTGGATAACTTCACAATCGCAATTTATGTCCACTGCCCTCTTTCATAAGGCAGGAAGAAGTGTGCCATTTATGAAGCAATGTCAGTGCAGTCTTATTCTTCTCAGAGGGGGAACGTCTTTGATGTAATGACAAGAAGCTGTTTGTCAGAAAAACAAAGGTCTATGTGAGCACCGGACGAATGGTTAGTGCACCTTGAATCTCAGACTGTTTGGAAAAAGATGCAGTATTTCCTCCTTAACATCTTGTTTTTTGTTTGTCTGTGATCTCTGGCACCGAACATGGCTTTCACTGAATATACCAGAAGAAGAAGAAGAAGAAGAAGAAGGAGAAGTTACTGCGGCACGGTCAGCATTAAATAAAGATTTCCTACACTTGCTGTGTGAAAAACAGCCAGAACGTCCACGTTGAAATACCTGCTACGTTCTGAAACAGGCACATCAAACGGTCGCTTGTCATGCTGTGGAGCGGAGCAGCTTGAGGCGGCGATGTTGTGACAATAGCTGTCTTTCTCGGTGAAGAACACCCAAGGTGGGAGAGTGACGGCTCCTGCCTCTCTTCATAATCCCGTAAGGCGGCTGGCGGGGGGGAGGAGGGATCTCTGGCTGAATTCTCATTAATTGGACATCAGCGCCCAGAGTGACAGGTTAGATGCTCCCTGCTGCTCCTTTGGCAGCTCGTAATTGATGAAAAAATGGGACTGACTTGAGGTTGAGAATGTGAGGGGTGGAAGGAATAATACATAATGGTAGTGTACTGTTCAGCAAGGCTACATTTTTCCCCTCACCGACAACAGTAGTTAGTGACAATCTGGACTGCAATATCGCACGCTGACTCGACACGAACTTAAGTCGCTAATGGATCCAGAGGGGCCCGGAACATGTGGAGCTCCTTGCTGGTTTTTGCACGGGGGGGGGGGAAATCTGATTAACGCGTGCTATCTCACACGTTCTGCACACACGCTCGCGCGCACAGAGAACGGATGCGTGCACACACATTTTTGCCGGCATCCATCAAACACAACCTTCAGAGTGTCAAACTGGCCCGTGTCCAATATGTCTAATGAATTCTGATGGCAACGGTTCAGTGCGGACAAACAGGTTGACAGGGACGTACCCCGCCTCGTCTTATTTATTTATTTACGTATTTACCCGTCCAAGTTATTGTAATGTGACACATTTATGGATCGGAAACGTGGCACCCAACAACCTTGGATTTTTTTTTTTTTAGGCATGTGCATTTCATTACGGGTGAACATCAACTTTCTCAAATACAGGCCGAGGAACTGAATCTGCAAGCTGGATCTTGATTCACCTTGAAAACGCGTGCCTGGTTTCTCCACAAAGAATGACAGTCGCAGCTGTCAATGTTTGACTTTAATGCAAATTTAAGTGACATGGATGAGGGGTAATTAGAGCCAGCTGCACTTTTCCTTCCTAGATTCTCAGTGGAAGGCATGTCACATCACGTTATTTTTGCAATCTTCTTGTATAGAGTACATCTAATTTTCTGCATGATTCGAGTTGTATATACTTCCAAACTTGGCTTTCCGATCGCTGTATGATCAGCGAAGGAGCCAAAAAGGCTGGTGTTGGATCGTACCAATATTTCTCCCCGTGTCCATGGAAACTGTGAGACGTGGTGATGGTCAGTTTGCTCGGGGCCGACACACACACGCAGAGCAGTGTGTGCCGTGAGCCTTGAGCAACGTGTCAGTCGATGTTTTTCCTGGTGTCCTTGTTGGAACTCGGCAATCCCGCCTTTTTTTTTATTGGTGTGATAACAGTCAGCATATCCAGCGCTGATTGAAGTAGCTGGATCGCACCATGTAACAGTAAGATGGTGGCGAAAAGCTCCAGCTCAGAATTGAGATTCTTATTTTTTTGCGAATAAAAGGTCAAAATCAGATATTAAACAGCTCTTTGGTTTAATCTGAAGCAGGTTCGGTTCATCCACTTTCATTAGATTGTGTCTTTGCAGAGGTTTTACACCTGGAAGATGTTTTTCTTTCTTTAAGTTTTGTAATAGAAGACCAAATGAAAGCTTCAAATCTTAATATTTTGTTAAATCACAGCGCTGGAACTGAAACTCAACAGTACAGCCAATGATGAATCACTGTGAGATACTAAGAGAGTCTGAGAGACGTTGGAGTTACATGAAGTTGAACGGATATTCAACGAGCCCACCGGCCAGTTTTTATTATTCATATATATATTTTTAAAAAAAGCTGTTTTTATACCACGGTATGTGCAAAATGATGCATAACAGTGTAAGAATAGATGACTACGGGAGCAATTTGCCTTTTTAGAACTGGAACTTTTCCCTTCTTCCCAAACACACGACACATTAAATCTGCTACAATCAATATATCTACATTTTTTTCAAGTTTTTTTAGTCCAACAACACAAGGCAACATATTTCAGTAAATCAACGAAAACCAGGTCACAAAGACAGACAGCACTATAACGTGTAAATAAAATACCACATAACTTGAACAGAACGTGTCACAAGTTTTCGAAAGCAGTTGTTTTTCTTGCGTTGGGCTTCTTTCTTTATATGACTTATAAAATGAGAGGCAGACTTCATAAAACATCCCTAGGTAATAAAAAATCAAACGAGGCTGTGTCCGTCATTAACATCCAGCAAAAACAGGCCCTGTCTCACTCTGCCAGTGATGGAGAACAGTCCTTGAAGGACGCAGAAGCAAGAAAAGTGTTTTAAAGGCACAATATGTAAGAATTTTTGTTAAAAGCATTTATATACTAAAGAATAAATAGTGTACAGCTGAAGTTTTCCCTTCAGCTGTACAGGGTGTTTCTGTCTCTTTTTTGCTTATTTTTTTTGGTGTAACAGCTCACGTTACCAGGTTAGCAACTTGCTACCTGGTGAACATATTGGAGACATTTAAAGAGCCATATATCACCGTCAGGAGTTGATCGGACTCGCGTTCTCCAGGAGACTAGAAACACATCTCAAAATGAAATGCTAACGTGCTAAGTGTCTGCTATATGCATAAGTTTGCCCGTCAATGTCAAAGGTGATATAGCATGTCAGCATTGTTTGATTCTTGTGTCTGTTTTTTCTCCCAGTGGCCACGTAAAGATCACTGACCTAATGTCAAAGTCACTTGAACCAAATTTTTTAAACAAATGTTCCCACTGGTATGCAGATCATAACTTGTCTAAGTGCACCGTAAGCTGTTCACTCAGGCCAGCTGAGACAAAATGTGCCTAGGACATCTGTGTTTTACACTGGCTACAACCTTCTTTCATGGGTTTTTCCTTCTACTTTTATTATTCTATGATCCCTGCTGAAACTATTACATTTGTCAGAGCCATATAATTTTAGACGATTTACTGTTGTTTGTGGTCCGGAGAGGTAGCGGAGAATGTCTCTCCTTCAGAGACCCTCTGGGTGATGAAAAAGCTCTTTATCTCTTCATCACACACGTAGACCTCAAGTTGCTCGGTAACAATGACAGTTTTCCTACTCGGCGGCCTGGATCCTGATGCGTTTCAGCACAGCCGCCCTCAGCTTCCTCCCTGAAAGCGCTCCCTTCCTGAACACCTGTGTTTCTAATTCTTTGTCCACATTCGCGGCAGCTGGGACACGTTCCAGCTGGATGTGACCGAAAACAGGCCAGATGTTTGAATCTAATAACGGTGGCAGTTTGATTTGAATGTCAGGAGAATCCTGATGGAAGCATGGATTTGCATATGAGCGCAATCAAATGTAATTAAAGTTGATGCAACAACAGGCTGTTTCTTTATTGCCCAGTTGTTTTCAAATCATTCACGTATTTCGTGTGGTCTCGTAGAAGTCGTTACGGGGGGCTTTGTTGACCCACTCAAAGCAAAATGAAAACGTTATCCAACTCTAAAATACCTCATCATGGATCATCAAGGATTTGTAGATGCAGCTGCTGTACACTGCAAAAAGCTCTGTTTAAAATCTTAAATTCAGTGCAAGATTAATGAACATGTGTTTTATGCCTCAATTAATTAGGATATCCTAAAATTGAGTAATTCAGCACGCTACATTAGATTGAGTGAACCCACATGGCTACCACTCTTCTTATGTCTTTAGCAAAAACCCATAACACAGGTCGGAAAAACAAAAATACAAGGGTGAACTGAAGTGCTTCCATGTTAATTTCTTGCATTTCAAATGTCCTCTGCTGCAGTGTGTTCAGGATATTGACTGTAAAGCAGCGGTGCACGTTCTGCGACTTCCCCGGAAGGACATCTAGCTGCTCAACAGCTGCAGGTGTAAGCCGCATTAGAATTCTGTGCCGTCCCCCAGTTGAGGAATGTTTGGCTGGAGTCTGAGATCTCAGCTAATGCAGAGCAACGACCCCGCATCCACCGAACCTTGTTGAACAATGACAAGACTGCAAGAGGCACGACAGGCCTGGGACGACAGGAAAAACAAAACTAAAGGAGAGACATCTGGTTTAGCACATCCTCCACGGTTATGTATCTTTTTTTGTTTTTTTTCTGTCGTCCCAGGCGTCTTGTGCGTCTTGCAGTCGTATCATTTTGAGTTCGACGGATGCAGGGTCATTGCTCCGCGTCAGCTGTGATCTCAGCCGAGCATTTCTCAACAGGAGAAAATGCCTGAATTTTTCACTTTTGGTTGAATTGTTCCTTTAAAGGTTTCGCATGACAAAAAAGAAAAGCGGAATTGATCAATTCAGCCTTGTGGACATCTGCCGACGCTAATCAGAGCCATTAGCACAATAACTTTGCAGTCATGAATTCATTTAAAAGGATTGTTTCATTCCCAGAGATGTTGTCTTCCCATGACTTTGGAGGTAAAAGCTAACAAAAATGTGTTTCAAAGAGCCATGGGCAGTAATCTTTACTAGAGCGTGGAAAAATCACAATAGCGTCTTAGCTTAGCTTTGCAGACTGTGTGAAGAAAATAAGCAGGCCAATCAGTAATCACTAGCCCTGCCAGGGACCATTTCTGTCTCTGCAACATGTGTCCAAAAGAGATAAAAGTGCATAGCAGTGTATATCACAAACAGATGTTTTGGGCTGAACCCTGAATACCCCACGAACGTTAGCAGAGAGAGCTGAACGGGACCTTTTCTGGATCATTGTTGCAATATAAAAGAGAAAAATCACTGTGTTTTTTGATTTTTAAAAAAATTTTCTCTGACAAATCTCACCCAACGGAGATTACAGTCTTCATAAAGATCTGTTTGCTTCCCGCATTCCTCGCTCGCTCGCTCATCAGCGGTGGGCATGACTGGGCCTCACACGGCCTCCTCAAATATAACTGGCAGGCTATCAGAGCGCTCAATCAGCGTGATGGATTGCAAATGTTTGTTGCATAAACTTGTTTATCCAGATCCTTCTTTCTTGTTATCGCAAGAAAATCTTGCATTAATCACTGACGACACAGAGCCGCGACTCAGAAGAGGCTTCGGCTTTTTCGTTTTCGGCTAGTTTGGAAGGATCGTGGGAGAGTTACGAGCGGGGAGTGACGTAGCGATCGTCACTTTGTCGCCGTTGGTCTTAACGGCATTTTTCCTGTGATGTTCAAAAGGTCTTAACTTAAGAGACCGGGAAAAGACATTTCCTCACATTAAGAAGTTTCACACCACAAGGCAATTTCATTAAAGTACTGTCCGACAGAGAAGGAAGAGCAGAGGAGTTAACCTGATGAGGAGTGAAAACTGGGGAAGGTGCTGGAGAGAGAGGCCTCTCCTACTAAAGCCCTTCTTATCCAAACTGACAGAGGAGAATTGGACCCGCGGACAAAGTTCCTCGCAGACATGTCCAACATGCTGCTGTGAATCCGATAAATGTGACCTGAAATGTTACAGGTTCAGGGGGGGTTCATCGCTATGCTGCAGGCGTCTGCTGTTGGAGCTCGACAGATCCATACTGCAAGGACGCACAGAGCCAGCTCGTCCCATGTAGAACAGTGGCTGCAGTTTACAGCAGCTCTTTTAATGTTCATGGGAACGACTCATGAAGAAATGTGTAAGATCTTTCTGGAGAAGAATGGAGGTTAGTGTCGGACAGGAGAGAAAATTATAGATTATGTCCAGTGACTTTAAATAATCCATGATGAAAACTTTCATTGCACGGAAGAAAAAGGGACGTCAGTCTATGGCTACATAGGCAATTAGCAGAATTAGAATAATTGTTAGTTAATCAACCAATTAGGTGCAGGGTTCTCCCCAGAAATTTGTAGTATAGCGGCGCACCGTCAGTCGTGGGGGGGGGAACGCTCGATCGATCATCGCCGTCAACCGGGGGACGGACGGACGCTCGTCACCGTCAACCGCGGCAGCCCACAAACACCCGCTATAAAGCAGCTAACATTGTTGAGTATAGCGGCGCTGACCTAGCCGTATAGCGGCGCAGCGCCGTTGTTCCACCGTCTGGGGAGAACCCTGAGGTGCATTTGAGTAAATCCTTCAAATTAAAGCCAATAATCTAGAAGTGCTTGGTGACCAATCCTAGAAGCCATATTGTTTTGTTTTTATTGTTTTTTTAGTTGTTGTTTTTTTTTTTAAGGTACATATTTAAATATCCCTAATTATTAATGATATTTCAACTGGGTGGCAGTGTGAAACTTTGCCAGGGAAGTCAGGGAATTAAGGGAACTTACTTTGAATTAAGTGAAAATTACATTGTACCATTTTGCATTTAAGCAATAAAGTTAAATAGGTTCTTGCTTCTGACCCATATGGACCACCATTAAAAGTCAGTTTTTGTCCCTCTGTGGGAAAAAGTTTCACATGCTAAATAAATCTGCGCCGCCATCTCTTTCGTGTCCTCTTTTGCTAACTTTCCTCCAAACTGGCCGCCACACTCCCAAAACACCTCACAAGCTAGCTCGTCTGCTAACAGTCAGAACAGAGTATTTGTTGTTTCAAATAACGCTCAGGTGCTCCCTGCTGCTAATCAAGAGAACCTCCACAGGTGTCGGTGCTATCAGTAATCAAGCCTGCACCAAACTTCATTTAAAACTTGGACATTTTTTTTTCCCCATCCTGCAACCACGCTGACTCTATTCCCAGGGAATTTAATTCTGCCGAGATGCCCGACACAACACTGAGAATCACTTTACGACCCCAGCAGGGTGAGTTTGTGCTGCTAATGCTACTATAAATATATTTCTGGATGCCTCGGCTCTGTTTTTGGGGGTTTTTGCGCTTGGTTGACCACGCGGCCGCGAGCTACACTCCGAGCACATCTTCTCGCTGGCTGTTTATTCCTTCTTCTGCTGCTCCTCATTCCTCGTTTCTATGTCACTGACTTTCATCAGCTATTAACTGTGAATCACTCGGCCTGCATGTAGCGGCTGGACTGGTTTCTGTTGTTCCTGGCACCAGGAACGCGCACTGCAGTGTTTTGTTTTTTTTTCCAAGTGGTTTGTTTCGCGCTGATGAAGACACGGAGGGGGCCACTGTCAGCATCTATTTATTGAGCTATTTCAGTTTGATGCTGAATTAATGGGAAGCGCTAATTGAGGCGTAGGTAGTCACAGTGACATTTTATTCCACCCACTTCATCGGCATTACAGAAATATTTTCAATTAAAAAAACAAAAAGACTTTACTATTCATACCGTCATTTCGTCTGCTGAGCTGCTGTTTTCATGGGGTCGACACTCGACAAAGTTCAGCACCGAGCTAATTTGCGTGCGCTAACCGCCATTTGTTTCTGATAAAAAATTGGACTTATCGTTGAAATCCACAAGGCAGTTTACTCCCAGTGACTGTGCGGTGGGGGGGCTTTGATGGGGAACAGTGAAGCTAAAGGCCGGTGCCAAGTTTGCACACCGACGGCGCTCAAAAGACTTTTTTTCTCATAGTTAAAAGTCCCCTAGAGGATGTCCTTTGGCGCCCTTCTGCTGTCACTGCTTCAGCTTCTGCTGCTCATATAGCGTATCACAAGCTCCGCCAAGCTCTACTGTGCTGAGCTCGGAGTATCCTAGTGCCTATAGATGCCAAATGTTGACTCTTTAGTAGCGTCGTAAATCTGTTCCTCATGAGTCGGTCAACTGAATTACACCCTTATCCAACTGAGAGCTTCGAGTCTTGTCATTTTCCCATGACGAGAAGTTGTATATTTTTGGGATATACCGAGGCCAGGACTCATCACATGCTGAAATGCAAAGAAATACAAAACTGCGGGGTTCTCTCTCAGCGGCAGCGGTCGTCCAGTTTCCTGTCAGCGATTGTGCTCATGATACAGCGCAGACGAGGACGAGAGGCAATATTTGTACATTCCATGAAAATTGAGCTTGGTTGAGAGCTCTGATTGAAGCAGGCCCTGTTCAGCCATCCAACTCCAGACACAATATGCAAATGATTTGCAGTCCCTGTTTTTGTTTCCCCAAGTCAGATTGTCTTTGATTTCGGAGGCAGGAAGTCGTCGACAAAGCTTCTGGCGTTACCGACATTGTACAGTCAAAAGAGCTGCGTTCCCCTTTTGGAGAGCTCGACTGGAACAACGGGATCTCCTGTTGCTCAATAAATCTGTGTGATGGCAGGTTGTCATCTTAATTATGAAAGGAGGTTTTGCAGTGGTATTTGGGTCAGTTTGTCTTGATGTGACGCTGCCAGAAAACCGAGAGACACGACTACTGACAGGATGAGTTTTGTTCTCTCCTTGTTCTTGTTTCAACTGAGGCACATTTTTTGTGTTTTTAAAGCTTACTAAATAATCTGGATGTTGTCGACGCTCCAGTTGCTGCAACCCTAAGTGCCTCAAGTTGTAACTGTGCGGTATATTGGTTGGCTCCTTCTGCCCTCTGCTGTGGAGAAGTGGTATGTTCCAGACTTTATCAGTAATTTCAGTGTGTCAGTTTATCATATTCTCTTAATACGAATTGTTCAGCGGGGCTTGACGGGGTTTTAAAACACATGTAATTGCTGCTTTGTTCATTGTTATCTTTCACCCCTGGCTGGCTGCGCTTCTTTTTTTTTCTTCTTTTTTTTTTCTGTCGAACGAGCTCAGAAGCCTTTGTTTCAGTTGCCAAATTAATTTGCCGGATTTAACAGCCTCCGATCTAACAAGTGTTTTAATTTGGCTTTCCCCTTCTAATTGGTAATTATTCAGTGTTTGTGACAACCTTTCAACAGGAAGCAGAGGAAAATCATAATGACGGCCTGATCAGAGTAATTACACGGCTGCTTTTACAGCTGACTGACTGAAAATATTTGCATTCAGATTTCCTTTTAAACTCGTTTTAATATCAGATTACGGGACATCGCTGTCTGATGTTTGCATTTGAAGGCAGCAGTTATTCCATTTGATGTCTTTGGTCCATCACTGCTGGTATCAGGAGCATTACTGTTGGGTGAGGCCTGTTTCAAGACTGCAACTATACGTAGTGTCCAGTAGATGGCGGTGTAGTTTAACTAAACCCCAACGCTCTGATCGCAGACGACTCAATTCAGCCGTTTCTTCTAGCACTATAAAAACTCTAGATTATGATCAAGACAGGAGGTACGGTCCCCTTTTTTTATCTGTTTGGATATATTCCAGCAGTGTGGGACAAAAGAGGACGAAACTATTACAGTAGGTCTCATCCTCTCTGTTCCGACAGTCGGGGCTATCTTTTTAATTAAATCGAACCAACCTTTAAAAAAAAAAAAAAAAGAAAAAAAGACAGCACCAGACTTTTCTTTAACATCTTTGAATTCACTATTTTAATTTTGTACACCTGTACACACACACAAAGAAAAAAACAATCAAGACCTGCCGACATCTCTTTCTCTCATGTATTCACTCACGCTCTCTTTCTCAAACACACACACACACACCACAAAACCACCACACTCCCCTTGTGCTATTTTTCTATCTTTGATTCATCTCTGCTTTTATAACTTAAAAAATAATTTAGATTTAAAAAAAAAAAAAAAAAAAAGACATTGATTTCCATGGGCACTTGAGAGAGATGAAGCTCAAACGAAAGGAGCTGGCTGACGCATCAGTGGTTTCCTTTTTTTTTTTTTTTTTTTTTTCAACTGAAGTAAAAGGAGGAGGTGGGACGTTCAGAGTCTGGAGCTGTTCTCCCAGAGGAAGGAGTCATTCCGCAGCACTTTGGCCAGTTTCTCGTTAAACGGCGTGTAGAAATCCCGCAGGATCTCCTTAGTGATGGGCAGCATGGGCCCAAGGTTTTTGTCAGCCGGCCTCCTCGTGTTTGACGCCGGGCTCCTCGTGATCTCCGACTCTTTCTCTTTTGTCAGCGGCCCTGTAAAAAAAACACACACAAACACCCTTTTTAACATCCCCCTTCTTTCTGGGTCACTTCAGATTTTGCCGCAACACTAAATAAATGGAACAAAACATTAAAAAAAAGGGACTGAAATGAAATGTCAGTGTGTATCTGCAGCGCTCTGAGCAGAAGATTTGACTCTCTGGGAGGTAATCGCACCTCGGCTGATGGTGGCGGCTCTTTGAAGAGTCACGTCTGAGCTTTGGAGGCAATTAAACTGTAGGATGAACCGGTGAGACAGAAGCAAAGGGGGTTCAGGGACTATGGGGCAAAACTGTATTGAGTGTTGCACATAATAAACACTGGCCTGTTAGTAGACGAAATCTACTTTATATTGCAAGCGTAGGTCGGCATAAAGCGGTGAGGGTGTGAGGAGGTTCAGAACTATATCTCAAGGAAATTTCTTTTTCTAAGTGCACGATTTAGGCACTTTAAAGTCAAGAGAGTTTTCTATGCAAGTACATGAACCCCTCTTTGTTGAGAAGCAGAAAACCATCATCAGCTCTTGCTTTTTATTTTGAACTCTACATGAAGACCTTCACAGATTGAGGAGGGATGCGGATATATGGTGTCGTCGGTCGTACAGGCCAAGACAAGTAATAAAACAAGCGTTTTCTATCACCTGGAACTGTAACATTGGTTAAGGCAGATATAGCTTGTTTTAGAATCTAATTGTTTACATTTATAGTAGATGTTGTTCAGTATACTTTAAACCAAGCCATGTTTGCAGTTAAATGCATTTTACGTATGGTGCACTATGTAGGAATTCAGACTCAAGGTTATATTTACAATATTAAGGTAATATTAATACAAACTCAGAAATGTATTCATTTATTTAAATACATTTCCATAAGTGAATAAAAAAGCGGTTGTCAGAGGAGAATAAAGTCCCCAGGAAACAAATCGAAGCTCGGAAGTTGGCTGCTTAGAAAGGTGCCGGAAATATAATCAAGTTAAAAAAAGTGGATGAGACTTTGTCGTCCTGTGGGGACAGTTTGTTTACTCATTTTATTCAGTGATGAAAAATCAATCAATAAAGGGTTTTCTATGCTGATTAAAATACCTTTCCTCAAAACTAAATCATCATCAGGATACTCTACGGGAAAAAAATTATCGCAATCAACTTTTTCGCCATAGTGAAGAGCCCTGTGGGACCCGGTTCTGTCTTTCAGCTGTATATAGAAACTAAATAGAAACAGGATACAAAGCAGCTGCACACCTACCGAGCCTGTTTGTCAAATGGGAGTGAGATTGTTTGTGTATTGACTTTGGCCAACACAATGTTTTTGGCTGATCTGACTTTCTTTTTCAATGTCTCAAATCTGTCAATCAACCTGTCAGTTATTCTTTTGATTAATCAATATGTTGTTTGGCCAAAACAATGTCAGAAAATGTTGAAAAATGTTGATCGGTGTATCTCAAAGCGCAAGATGACGAAGAGATTTAGTTTATTGTCATAGAGGAGTGACGAAACTGGAAAATAATAACAGATGAATTTGCAAATTCAACCAAATTGGTTGCCGATTCGTTGAATAGTTGACAACTAATCCATTAATTGTTTCAGCTCTATTCAAATCTCTCACTGTGTGAAAAGGTTTACAACTAGACATCAGTTCTTGACAATAAGTCGAGCTCTTGGTACAGCATCAGCATCATACTCGCCATTTATTATCATGACAACAGCTGATATTGACTTGTTTTAATTGCGTCCTGCCATCCTCACTGCTAACAATCACAGCCAGTGACAAACATTTAACACTGCACATACTAATTGCCTTCAGCGATGTAGTTAGTATTGATCAGAGTCCCCGGTGGTGAGTGATTACAGACAAGGCCACGTTTAGGATGTGTTTCTTTTACTCACCCAGGTTGAGGAAATCAAAGACTTTGTGCATTGTGTATTTCCTGTTAGAGGCATGGTCTTCCAACCTCAGGACCAGAATCTGCTCCCTGCTGAAGACGGTCAGCCAGTCCATTAAGTACACAATGTACACGCCAACTTGCAATCTGACCTGGGGACACAAAGCGGGAGAATCAATGAGAGATAACTGAGCTATTGCCAAGAAATGTCCTCCCTCGGCGGAAGGACACGATACTGTATGCATGGTTAAACTTCTTTAAAGTAATGAACAAGGGGAAGGTGGGAGGGGAGGAGGGAGGGAATTCCACTTCCCTTCCCTTCATCTTCCCCTTGCATTCAGCCTGGGTAATGCTAGGCAAAATCAGGAGTGGATCTGAGAGACCTTCATCGCCACCTGCCACTGGATGAAACAGTCACTTCTACCCCTAAACAATGTTGTTACTTGGTTTCAACCCATTATTATGATCCATCAAAGTGGGGACTTTAAACTGATTGTTCACATGTTGGACTGTCAGACAAAGAAAGCTTTTTGAATATGTCATCCTGGGCTCTGGGATCTCGTAATGGCCATCTTTCTTTTCCCTCAAAAAAAGAAATCACTGACTGATCTTTTGTGAGATTTCACCAGAGCATTTTTGAGGAGGCATAATTGTTGATGAAATGGATTTTTTGATTCCCACGTGACAGTTCATCGCAGAACTGTGGGGCGTAAACAAAACGCCTTGTTACTGGGAGAGGAACTTTCTATGTGTCCCTTTGCCTCTTCAGCAAAAATGGAAGGCCATTCAGAATAAATGATTACAAGCCGGGCCAGCGACTCTTCCTTTGTTAAATCAATTTGGAGCACACGGCGAAGGCCAGTCGTGTTCTCATGCTGGTGTTTATTCGTCTTTTCTCCCTCGAGTCTAATCAGAGCTGTGAAACTTTTATCGAGGAGCCACAGGCATGAGGGACCGCTGTAAGGACAGCTGTAATGCTTTTCACATGGTCTAATAACTCTGACGAGATATTAGGGGACGGACAATTAGGCCAGCGGCACACAGTGTGCATGCTCCCACAGGGCCATAAAGCTTGTCCCTGGCAGTTGGAGTCGAGGACCTTTTGAATATAAGGCAGCCTGGAGGGGGAGCCAAAAGAGGACGGGCCACTCTCCTCCTCCCCCTGTCAGCCAGGCAGGCCCTAGGGCACTGTGGGAAAAGCTGGATTGGGGCCCAACACTGGGGCCCTGCACCGGCTGACACTAAGACTTGGTCTGTTTTGTGAGTAAGAAGGAAGTTCACACCACTGGTAAACTAGGTCTTCAAGTACAAAGAGGCTCTAGAGGCTGCCCTGCTTGGTGGTTCAACAGTCTTGCCAATCCCTTTCATTAAGTCCGTCCTGCACGCTATAGCATGTGCTAATGAAGTGTGGATTTCACTCCATCTGTTCTTTCTCACTCCTTTTCTCTTTCGGTCTTCCCACCAGTTAATTTACTGGTCGCTAAAGTCCGCTGATCCGCGGGGCTGTTCGAGACAAAAGCTCGACGGAGGGGTACACTCACTGGCATGGCGTTGTTGACAGTAGTGTTGTACACACAGGAGCGCATTGTGTACTCCGTAAGGCACCCCTCGAATAACTGCAGCGACTCCGACACCTTCTCGTGGAAATCCTCCGCAGACTTATTGGCAATACCGAAGTAAAGGTAGTCGGAGTAGAGCCTGAAAGACAAACAGAGAGGATCTATGAACAGATTTGAACAGGAGGTAAACACTGAAATTTCATTTTTGTATCAGGCGACATATGACAGGGTACAGATGCTCGGATTGTCACTCATATTTTGTCTCGCATTAAAATGATCTGTCGTGCAGCAACACAAGCACCAGTCACTGTGGTTTGTAGACAACAATTCGTGACTGTCAGATAACACTCAGCTTGTGGTTAACCAATAATCACATGTGCTTAGACTAACAGAGCAGGTACATGAAGTCTTATCAAGAAGAAGCAGAGAAAAATTTCCGATCTGGATTGATGTAACGATATAGAGCAATGTAGGGATGATTCAATCAAAAGCAGACATGAGGCCTGAGGGGACTGCCCATTGTTCCAACAGCCCGTCATTCCAACACCCAGGTAGTCCAAAAAATGTCCCATTGGACCACAAATTTGTCAAACAGTGTGTGATGCCTCAAAAACAAAAGCCTAATCCTCCCTAGGCCGGTTGTTCTGCAATGTTGTTCTCCAGTCTTCCTGGAGTTTTTTTGTCCTTCGTATCTTACTGTGTTACATCACATTAATGGATGATGTGAGGTGTCCTTAGCTGTATTGGTACAGTCAGTTGACCTTGAGGCGACCAGTTGAGGCATCATGATAACAACAAGCATGCGGTTGACATTGTGATATAGAAATGTGAAAGTTTGGGTATGTTTAGGCACCAGAACTACCTGATTAGGTTTTGGGAAGGGTCATGGTTTGACCATTGATATAAAAAGGTTAGTGTAAGGGTCAGAGAAAGGGCTGATGTATATTCAGAACAATGGGCTTTGACTGGCATTCGTTTTTGGACTAACAGGCAGTCAGACAAATTGGCTTTCGGTCCAAGAGGAAATTTTTTGGACGGCTAGGGTTTGGGAATACTAAACACCCACCCTCGGGGCTGTTTTACATATACAAACCTATGCCACCTCGACTTTATATACACTTTCTTGAAAGGACAGTAAGAGTTATTGTTCTCCTCTTCGTGGCCAGACAATTCAAAACTGAAAATACTGAGCCAGGCCACAACAGTGTACCTGAATGAATATCGAACTAAAAGAACTAATACAGCCAGACAGTCAGACATCCTTATCAAGAAAAAACAAACTACAAGCAATGTAGTCGAGGAGCTGTGTGTGTATGTGGGTAAGGCTGGAGGGATCGACGGGCAAAGCAAAAGTAATAATGGATAGAGAACTTTAATAAACAGAAATGAGTAGTCATCGTTGTTTGGAGGAGAGGATAGATATTGCAACAATATGGATGTTTACAGACTGGGATTTATGGATGAATTGAGAGACCGCGAGACTGAACGGTGACACCAATGTACATGTGGGATTGGGTGTTCTCCCTGGGATCACTTTCCATAAGCTGAGTGAACAATATTTGAAAAAGTAGATATTAAAAAATACAGCTTATGAGGCATTTGAACAGAATTCCGCATAATATTAAAGAATAGTTTAATAAGACTGCGAATATGGATGGAGTCACATAGGAAATACATTTCGGTGGAACATTTCAAATGTGTAGCAGCAGCAGTTACCCAGATTCAGACATTCTCTGAGGTGAAGTAAAGCATAAAGCACTCCCGCTTTAGCATTCAGCTGTCACACCTCTGATAAAGGTGTCATAATGAAACTTATTTGACAGCCAGACTGAGTAAAAAGTCAACACATCTCCCGTGACGACAGCTCCTTTGTTTCCTGTAAACAGGGAAAGTATCTGTCTGTGTGTGCGCAGTGTAAACAGCTATGATAGAGGCACAGAGGCGGTGGCGTGCGTGTCAGAACTGTATCTGCATCACCGCTGGCATTTTCAGTGCAGATATGCAGTGGGAGGCGATGAAAAAGAGATCCCTCCCACCTTTCTACCGGGTCCCTGAGCATGACGATGAAGCGGGCGTCGGGCTGCAGGGCGTGGACGAAGTCCTGGATGAGGAAGGGAGGCTCTCCCTCTGTGGTGTTGTCATAGAAATACACCCAGGCGTTGTTATCCCACATGGTGGACGCGCTGGCTTCTCCTGCAAAAAACACACCCACAGCGGTTTAAACCAAAAACATGCACACAGACCGCTGTACACATACAATTATGCAATCGGGCCGGGACAAAGCAAAACAGTTTTTTTCACTCTTTGGTGTCGCTTTTGGCGTGTGTGGTTGAATGAATGCAAGGGTCATTGTTTTTGGGGTTTTCAGGGAATTTCACCAGAGATATTTTCAAAGCCGCAGATTGGCTTTTACTACAACGGAAACAAAAAAGTCAAGACATTGATCAGGTGACCAAAATATCAAAATAGTTGGCAACTAATTTCATTTCAATCGATTTAATGAATTGATCGGCTGTTATCAATGTAAAGATAAATTCCCCGGTTAGGTTCCTCTGCAGACACGGCAAGTCATCGACAGGCTTCAGACAAACTAACAGACCCAGCATGCAACAAGTCAGCAAAATAAAAGCTTTCTGAAGCAAGTGCACAAACAAGAAGTAAAGATGACAGTAATTACTTCTCCAGCTGCGAGCAGAATTGTAGAATGACTGCAATCCACGCTGTGATAGCGCCTGTGCTCATAACAAGTCAGAGGATGTGGTTTCTCAAACAATTTGGCAGCTGAAACTTTATCAGGCGGAGCTGAGAAATGATATCCAGGATTCATTAGGCTGTCTGTGCCTTCATTATCTTATCTGAGGAGGGAAGCTGTGATGTATTTGGAGGGAACACAACATGGGCCTTATCTGCCTCCCTTCCTCCCGAGGAAAGGGATGATAGCCAGGACCTATTTTCCGTGGTGACAACGGTGAGGGTGAAACAGGATCGCTTGCTAATGCTGTTATGCCTAAAATGACACACACTGTGATCAAGTCTATTTAAGGGTGTCCGTGTCCATTAAAAGAGCTTATTTTGCTCTGTGGGGAGAGGCCGTAATAGGGCAAACAAATGGCGGAGCCAGATCGGCGTGCCTCTGGTGTTGGCCGGCGGTTGACGAGAGTCAGAAGACCGAGATCCTGGCCACAGGCCTGCACCTTGCTGGGCTCTCCCAGGGCATGGTGTGAATACTGAGAGGTTCTTTGGCACACTCGCCCCCTCTTACAAGGATTATTTATTTAAAGAGGGAAACAAAACAGGGCGGCATGCTAAGCTGCGCTCAATGCAGCAACTCAGTCCAGTGTGAAAAGGCTATTGTTGAAAACTTAAATCGGGTTTTTTTTTCCGTCACAGCTGAGCAGCTCTTTGAGATCCGTGTTTGGACGGCGGGAAAAGACAGAGACAGATGGGGGCAGAGGCACTGGGAGCAGGATATGCAGATAGAGGATGGAGGTTTGTAAGACTTCTCCACCCCACTGTGGATATTATCGCCGTCCTGCTTCTAAAAAAGAACAACGATCCCTTTCTCTGTGGCACTTCAGTGAAGTGGCTAAGTGAAGCAGAAGGAAGTCCAGTATTATTAAGCTGTTACAGACTCTCTTTAGGGCCGAGTCACAGGCTCTCTTAAAAAATCACAGTCACTCGCTGGAGAGAGAGCGGCTGCCTGGGAGGAGCTGCCTCGCTACCTGCTGAGTTGATAGCAGCTTTGTTACATTGGAGGCGAGATTGCAAGTGAAGTTTCAGGCAAGTGTCAAGTCACCCACAGCCAAGCGCTGTTGGCTTCAGCCTGATGGGGGCACACAGAGCGCTGTCAAACCAAATGTCCCACACACAGACCACAGCTCCGACCTGTGACAGGAGCAACTAATATGATGCAGCAGAGGCAGGAGGTGTCCCTTTGACATGATGTGACACTGACAGAACAGGAAGTGGAGATTACACCGGGCAGGAAATGTTTGTGCTGAAACTGAAACTGCCAGGAGATCTTATTAGAAGATGGCAATCATCATTTGTGTGAAGATCTCAGCCTCTCCCTTCCACATCATTCTTTAGATTTAGATCCTCTGTAATAGATGAGTAGTGATTTATTAGAATAGACATAGGCTGATGAGCAACTTCCTGTCACAGTGTGCCACTCAAAGGACTTTCACAATGTGCTCTGATTTGCTTGCACAATGTGAAAATGTGTGTTTGATATTTCACATCTGGGTTAGGCCTACAGTTAATTTTAATAATGGGGTTTATATTATAAATGGAATTAAAAACTGGCTCAGGGTTGGATTGGCGTTGGACAAAGGTCTGTGTTAGGCAGTGGTTGGTTTATAAAAAATGTAAAAGGGAGCTGATGGAGTCTCAGCTTGTCTTTATTACATTTCCCTCAGGCACTGGAGTAAAGATCTCCCATTTAAAGTGTTTTGTCCTTTTTAATATTGGGTGTCTACCACTTCTTGGTCCGACTTCAATCTTATATTCACCTAAATGTTAATTCAATATGTATCTGACACTTTGAACAGGTTCAGCTACTGAATCTGATGCAACTTATTTTACTTAATTCAAATTATTGATATGATTTAGGTGTCTATCTGTCTATCTTGTTGAACTACAGAGATACTTCGCCAAACCATGAGGAAGCAACTAGATGCGACAATGGTCAACTGTTTCACTTCCCCTGTGCCCTGGCTGAAATGGATGAAATCACGGGGCTTTCCCTTTTCATGCACAATCAGAGTGAGAGATTCAACATGCTTAGTTGGCCAAAAAGCCACTGACAAGGGCCGACTGGTGGCCAAAGTACAGCGGTGTAACAGGTGGCCTTCCTAAAGAATGCTGCAACAATAGTAGGCTTCAGTTGAAAAAATACGGTCGAAACAATGGATATTTAATCTGCTTTATTGAGCCAATATATCAGTCCATTAAATACGCCTCGGTTGCCAACACATTATAATAAATTCCTACCATATGAGTGCAACAAAAAGCAGCGTCACCACCATTTAAAGGCTGCGCACAGACAAACAACAAGCACGACTCCTCTGTTAACTTCCCAAGAACAAAGATATCACAACCTCCAAACAGTTTCATGTAAAAATATTAGTTATCAAAGGGACTAAATGTGTGTTTCGAGACAGTTCAGTGATACAGAAGGGGGGATTTTAATGTTCTTCTCAATTTCCCAGAGTCAGAAACTAATAATAAATGTCTGGGGACGGAACCTTTTTTTTTGGTGTAGGCTTGAGTAATTTCAAACAAGCATCCAAGAATTGAGCAGTAGTCGGCAAGTAAACCGAGGGGGATTGCGGAGACTCAGTCTCAGCCTTCAGTAAACCCCTAATAAACTACAGCTGAGATGGAAAGTGTCAAATTGGATAAGTGGTTCTTTTTCAAGACGGGGAATACGAGAGCCTTTAAAGACACCACGAATAGTGACGCGTTAAGTTTTTATCACCAGTTATTGCAGCTCACTATCGTAAATGTGGCTTGGACCAGTGCATGCCTTACTTTCGCTTGCCCTTAACATCTCGGATTTATGACTGATGAATTAGTTCCAAAGCGTTTACATTTTAACCTTACAGTGTTTACTGCCACTGCGAACTGACTTACCTATGATGATGTTCGGTTGGTTGGGGCTTCCACTGGCGTTTGCTGTGAGGTTGCCCTGGATCTGGTAAGCTGCCTGATCAAACAAGTCCAGGTAGTCTTCCACTGGGTATCGACTGTGGAAGCCCTCGCTCAGACGGATGATACCTGGTGAAGAGAGAAGACAGGGATTGTGATACAACTCTAGGGCATGTTGACTTGCAATTTGGTGGTAACAGCACCATCACAATGTTTGTTTATAAGTACCAAAAACTATTGAACAGATTTCCATTATTCCTTGGATGGCTCAGAGATTGTCAAAGATGCTAACACATGAAGACGGGCCATAAAACAAGCAAGGCCACCTGGTTTACCTCATAAGTTTACGTATATTTCTTTAAGGATTAAGGTTATGGCTGAAAGTGACAACATAAATAAGCTGGCGATGCAGATCAGCCTCTAGTCGTCTACCCAAAAGCGACAGTTGGTGTTGGTGCAATGTCACGGTGGCTCAGTCCATAGAGACAGGCTGTGTTTGTCTTTATGAGGCTTCACATTTTCAGATTATGGTTTGGGTGGGATGGGAATGTATCCATCAAACATGTTTGTGTTCCTGCCCGCCCTCTCCCCTCCATGTGTTTCTGTGATCACACTTATAAAGCAGGTCATTAGGGCTTCTGTGTTGCCCTGACTGAGGGGTGACCTAATAAAATCCGAGTTCAGGTCCAATCCAAATTCAGCAGGGAATACTGTCCCCCTGCTCATTTTCCAGGCTTTTCCAGTTCGGGGCCAATGTCGAGTTAATGCTTTTAAATGCAGCGCCAGCAAATGTGTTCTCCATCCGAGCTGCTGCGGTCTGCGGTGAAATTACAATTTACTCGGCAATTGTGGAGATTCAGGGGTAGGACTTAGGAGTATCCATGCTGCATGAGGATAATGAGGTAGCTCGGGCGTCTGTTCCTCTCAGTGATGCTTTGATGGTGTCGCAGTAAAAAACACCTCACTCTAGTTAGCGTGAAAACATGATTAGAAAAACTCTGGTTAAAGCCGCCAAACAAGCCAGCCGGCATCATTATTAATCCACAACGGTTACACTTGTATGAGGTGTGATGACGCTGGCCTTTGCCTGCTTTTCTTTCCAACCCTCTTGCTTTTTTGATATGAATGAAGCGTCACGCAATTTCCAAATAGTTTCACGATGGGTTTTTACTGTATTCTGCAGACGGCATCTGATAAAGATTCAAAACCGCCCTCCCTCTAAGAAAGTTATGTGGCGCGGATCGCATCAAATCACCTTTTTCAATGCGTCGGATGAGCGGAGCCTTGAGGGTGGGGGAAAGAAATGAATAAATACAAAACAAGACCATTTGAATTCAGAGTGTTCTCAAAGGATGTCTTAAGAGAAGGAAGGAAAAAATAGTGCTGATTACCAGAGCATGGCTTTAAGTGCAACACCAGAAGGGATGTGGAGAGAGAAAGTGGCAGCAAAAGATGAAAGGATGAGGAGTGAAGGGGGACAATAACCGAGAGGGGACCCTTTACAGATTGTCCTTGGGATACCGTCATGTTTTGCTGCTACGCAACATCGCAGGCTGTGGGAAAACACAAGCAGGAGGCAGGCAAATTAAGGGCCAAACAACTCATCCGCGTCCCCGCAGCTTTACGAGGTTCAAATAATTATCAACTCGAAGTGAACACAACACATTTAAAATAAGTATTGCATGCAGCCTGATCAATCCACCAGTTAGGTTTTGTGAGTCTTAGAGGGATTAGGGGCATAGTCAGCAACTGGATGAACTTCAAAAGGATCGCCTTGGCTGCCGCAGCTAAGCCTCCTTTGATATTTGTGGCGGGAATTTGGATGAAATTTTTCGAAAAAATCGCGGCCAATCCTGCAATGGAGCTCCCTCCACAAGTGCCAGAAACCCCGGGTGAAATTATTAAAATCGTTTTATTAAAGTTGTTTTTAGACGAGATCGCCCCGGGCAAAGCAAAAATGTATGAGGTCACTGCCGGAGCGGGAGAACGGCGCTCATCCACAGTGAGAAATCACTATTAGTAAAATTGAATCCTCAGGCTGCACTGATGAGATACCACAGCTTCTGTTCTTAAAGGGAGAATTATGAGATTATCCGCACGCCGTACGCAAGTGTCTTTCAACTAGAATCATTATCTAATCTGCTCTCGACTTCGTAATCGCGGCTGACTTTGAACAGATCGCTTGCCCCACAGTTTAACTGCTGCTCTTCACATTTAGTTTTTTTTTCCACCTCTATTTTCCCTCTCGAACGCAGAGACACTCACACTCCCGATGCCTGCCTCTCGAGCTGCTGAAGATTTCTCCATTATTCATGAGTCTTAATGGCTGTTTTCGCTCATAAGAAAACAAAAAAGGATGGGGATGATCTTTCAGGAGCAAAAAAACAAATGACAAATTTAGAATCGTAGCTTCTTTTAAAATGTTGCTGCTATCTTGGACGCTAATTACCATAAATGAATTTTGAAATATCAGAGAGGGAGAGTAAACTGAAGGAGCAAAGACACAAACCATAAAAAGTAAAGTGAGGGGTTTGATATGAGAGTTCAGCCAAATACAGATTTCACATTGGCGTTTAATCCCATCTGTGGTGGTGGTTCTCTTAACATCACAGATGCACACTGGGAACGGAAAAGACACGACGCCATCCACACATTTAGACGACAGAACCGCCATACGACCAGATGTCTGCTGTGAGGCGGCTCTTACCTCTCAGAGGTTTTTTTTTTTTATGTCTTTGTTTGAGGAAATGACATATTACCACCTGTTCAAACTCTATGACAACCAACGGTGTAAGCCAGGACTGTGCTTCTTTAAAAAGTGAACTGAAACAAGCTTGTGATTGTGTGGTTTGTCTCCACCATAAGCAAATCTCCCCCCCCCACCCCACCCCACCCCACCCCGAAACTAGAGTGAAATAACATCCTGAAATATGCCTTGAAGAGTTTGTAGAATATGCAGCAGCTTCCTCATAAAATTAAATGATTTGCGCTCTAATTAAATAAAAGTATGATTGCTCTGTTACTCTTTCAAATGAGGGCATAAAATCCACGGCGTGCACAGAGGAGAGGGGCCATGGAGCTGTAAAAATAAAAGCAAGAACAAGGAGCTGAAGGATGAAGCGGGTAGAGTACACGGTGGGGAGACGTGCTGTGAGATGGGAGTGCTACATTGCTGGGTTTTGCTAAACAAGTACAGGAAACGGTGCACCCACACACGTGGGTTCAAAGCGCTATGAGGCTGCTTCCACGTGTTCTTTTCAAGTGGTTTCCCACCACAAAGACAAATCTATGTCACAGATGATGGTGGAGTAGAATTCGTCTACATCCTCAAGTCCTAGTTGAGCCATTAATGAGCACCGTCGCCGCACGAGCCCGGCCATCAGTGCATCAAGAGAGGGGAAGTTGCAAGTGGCAAGAGGCTGACGGGAGGAGACGATTGGCATTCAGAATGTCGAGCGTCGAGGGCAATAGAGAAACTAAATACGCCATTAGAGCTGTAAATTTGGGGCTAACAACTCTCAGGTAGAAAATAAACAGTTTAGGTTAATTCGCATGCGTGGCACATGATGGGTCTTGAATATTCATTTCTCGGTTAATTGCATTGCGAGATTGAACTGCGTGTCGTCTGAGAAACTTAATTCATGTCACATTCGGGGCTCACATCCAGCTAGGTTTCACATGAAATAAATCAAACAATTGTTTGTGGTGTATTTGATGTAGATACAGTTTCACTTTTGACATGTGTATGTGTATATGATGACTGAAGATGTACGTAAAATGGTCCTAAAACGTAAATTCAAAGCTGTTGTTGTACCATTCGGAGTACAGTCCTGGTTTTGGGGCTCTTTCAAAAGCTGCGGTGCGTCTGGCATTAATCTTTCTCTCTGTCTAGGAGTTTGTACACATTTAAGCCTGCAGATGACCTGCAACTGCCCCTGTTAGCTGGAAAACCCAATTAGTCCACATCAAATAGTCTTACATGGTCCAAGTAAAAATTTTATAACAATATCACTGAAAACGGACACATAACACTTTTCTGAACAAATGTCCCGACGCCTGGCAAAAATGGCAATTTGTATCTTCAAATACACGTGCCTGAGAGTAACAGTGGCAAAAACAACATAAAGTTGAATAATTTGCCTTGAAAAAACTCTAATAAACTATCTATTACTGGCTTTCTACACGATGCGTCAGGCACCAGGAGGCTGTCGTGTAAGTAGCTCAGGAGAGAGGAGAAAGAAGAGAGAGTGGGTCACTTGTCTTCACAATCCCTCATTGGCTGTTTTAGGCTCTAGGCCGGGCTTAGGAGCACCTATCTGCTTGAGCGAGCTGTCAGTCAAATGGCTGCCATCCCACAATCTTCAGCATAGAGGTTATTATGATGTCTGCTGTGAAATGAGTGGAGTTTTTTGACAGATAAAAGCAGGAAAAAACATTTTCAATCGCAGTTTCTTTGTCACCATTTAATGTGTAAAGGATTTTCCCCCAATCAAGCGATGAAACGTTTAGGAATTATGGACTCCAGTTACCACAATCCACTCCTCTCGACAATAGGATGACAGTAAGAATACAGGACATTAATTTAATTATGCCCATGAAACAGACAGGCCTGCCTTAAAGGCTGAGACCCCTTCAAACGCCTGTCACTGAATGCGTCTCTGAAGCCTCCTGAGGTACGGTTCTGCCAAAATGATATACTGCAGAGAGTCACAATTTACACTTTTAATGCTCCCGGGCTCTCATTATTGTGTACCAGCCTGGAGGCCTCGACAACTGCAAATGACAGTTTTTCTTTACTCACCGAACCTCTTGCGGGTCCACCAGTGCGGCTCTTTAAAAGTAGTGAACTTGACATCGGGGTGCAGCCTCAGTCTGTCATACAGGTCCGTCGTGCCACACTTTGGTTGGCCAATGATGTAGAAATAAGGAAGGCATCGCATGCGGTAGAGCCTCCCGTCGCGGTGAAACAAGTGTTCTCGGAAAGTGTTCCTCAAGTGCTGAAACACCGTTCGGAAGCGCCTCGAGTAGCGTGCATACAAGTTTGTCCTGTACGGGTCCGAAGTGATATTCCCAGTGTATTCCTCGTACCAGCAGGGGTTCTTGACAGCGGGCAGGAATTTGCGGGGGACGACAGAAAACATCTGTAAAGGCAAAGAAAAGCAAAGCTGATATCATATCATATATACAAAAATCCTCCCGTGAAACCTTAAAATTGTCATATCTAAGGCTGCAAAATACATTCCAGTCATTTCACAAATCCATTAAAGCAAGATTAAAAACTTTTTCGGTGTGTGGGCCACTGTTTTGGCAGGTGTAGGAAAACACCATCTGTGTGGGATCCAACTGCAAACGTTCTCGACTAGAATGTGCAGGAGGATTCATTCTCGAAGGGGCGGACTTGCAGTAAATTGGCTCGAGATGCATAGACACACTGACACAAGAGAGTGCCCATATAAATGCAGACAGGATTTAGAAATAGATCTGTTTTGTCGTTGGCTCTGTGCTTCAAGGATTTGTTATTCGAGGTGGTTTACGTCCACTTTGGATGACAGTGTGGAAATTGTAGCCATTTTCACACACAGCCCTCTGGTATTTTTTTAAGGCAACAGGGAGTGTTTAGATAAGGTCGCAAAAATGTTTTGTATCAAATCTTTCTCATTCAGCGTCTGAAGGCTACATTTCGACAGAACTCGGCATACGCCCTCTGTGTTTTCCGCTGTTGCCGCTCTGTTTCCAACTCGGCCAGTCAAAAACATTTCCAGTGTTTGGCCATAAAGCCAAACAAACTTGGAACATTGTTTTGATGTGCTGACCTAGAGAGAGCTCTGAGCCTTTTACTGATCAGTAGAGCTGCAACTGAAGACAGTCCAATCCCCAAACACGCATCATTTACTATCATAAATGACAAAGAAAAGCTGCAAGTCCTGATGTTTAGGAAGCTGGGACAAGAGAATCCACTTTTGCTTGAAAAACGACCAAAACAATGAAGCAATTATCAAAACGGTCGTCATCTAATTATCCTCAGCTCGGCCAATCGATTAAAGGACTAATGGTTGCAGCTCTGCTGGTCACCCTGAATTGATGTGCGGCCTCCCCCAAAATGCAAACCTTATAGTTTCATTTGCTTATTAGAAAAAGACAGTATTCCAACTGAGCTGTTTATATCGCATATTTTGAATGAATAGTACACCAATATTCCTGTTTACATGCAGCCGTGCATACAACAATTAACGTAGTGCCGCACAACGTATTGGAGCACTATGGAGGAATTTACTTCCATTTCAACCTGCAGTCATGTTTCCCCCATTGTGTACCCTTCTGTGTCAGCTGTCGCCATATCCCATATAACCAGACCCTCTACCGCTACCCTCTTAATAGGGCCTTATTACAGATATCCAAGTGGAACATGTTGCTGGCATCACCTGTATCAAAGTCTGAATATTGTCATTCTTAATAATAATTTAAAAAGTTGTGTGCACGTAATCGTAGCAGTAAAAATACAAACTAAAAACGCACACGTGTCCCATTACTACGTGTTTGTTGGTGATCAAACACAAACCCGTGGCCTGTGTCGCTGCGACTCGCTCGCCGCCCGTGGGACACAGCTACTTTAAGGACAATTAATGCCGGATCCATCCGCAGATGCCGTATCGATTGTCCCGCGGCCACACTCCTCCTATTCATTAGCTGGTTCAATAAGAAATTAGTTATGTTGCAAATAGCCCCGGCACAAGCCATTATCATTAGGATTAACAATTAATTGAACCAGGCTTTGAGGTGAGACGGACAGCTCGAGGAAAGCCACGGGGGCCAATAATGTTGGAAGACTGTGGGATGACTTTGAGCTTTAAATCCCCTGCGAAAACAAAATTGGTAGAGACATATGCAATTATCTGCTGTGACATGAAGTGTTATACAAGGTTTTCAGAGCAGTTTTATCTCTTTATATATTAAATTACAAACTGCTTCCAGTGGGGAATTGCAACGGCGTAGCTGTATTGAACCCTGTGTAGTCTGCATGGAGGGAAGAATACTGATTGGAATCACCTTTTCACTTCGCATTTAATTAAGCTTCAAGACACACCTGTGATTGTCAATTAAATGAGAGATCAATATCAGGCTGGGCCACGGTTGTGACATGATTACAATAGAGGGATAACATTTACACTATAAAACACTGAGGGATTCAATACGGCAAACAACCTGATAGCAAAGTCTTATTTTTGATTATACAAATTAGGGGTGGGCGATTTGACTTTTTAAAAAAAAAATTTATTGTATTTGATCTTAAAGGTTTCCTTAAGCTTCTCTAACCTAACGACAGTAACTAAGATTCAATTCTATTGATTTGTACAGGTACAAACCAATAGAATCACGTAGCCAACTAAGATGGCGATGCTGATTGGACAAATTACTTCACGAATTACTTCACGAATTTCTTCACGTGGTTTTTGGTGACATATTGCAAATACAGCCAGCAACATGACTGAGGAGCTTGTGCCATAAAACTCTCTCTTTGTGTTTTTAAATGGGGGATATTGATGGGCTATTTCAGGTCATTAAAAATTCTGTGAATACTCACATGTGGCTCGCTGTTAACCAGCGCCTTGAGCTCCGGGAGCTGCCGACTGCTTCGAAACTCCACCTTGGACGTGATCGACTTGACCACCAGTTTGATATGTGCGTAGTCCTTGACTGATGAGAGGTTGAAGGCAAAAGGTCCCGGGCTGACCAGGCTGCTGAAGTGGTAGGGCGACGGTGTGAGGAGTAAGCCTTTCTTGTCTCCGGTCAGAATGTACGAAGCCATGATGAGGAACATCACGGCCAGGCCGAACAGGAAGGTGTAGAGCCGGATCTTGCGGAAGCAGCCCAGGGTGGACCAGCGCCTCGGCAGCTCCCGTTTCACCTCCAGAACGGCAAACAGGTTCATAGGCGTGTCGTCCACCTGCAGGAGCAGGGGCCTCTTGCGGTAGTCGTCCACTGTGGAGCCCAGCAGGCTGTATTTGTAGTCCATCTGCGTCATGGTGTCAACAGCTCAGACGCAGGGAGGCGTTATGGAGCAGGAGCCGGCCAGACGGGAGGTTTCAGGACGGGGGAATGGCCCACAGTTGATATCCATGATGAGTTGTGGAGAACAGCCCACATCATCCACTGACATGTGCCTAGCAAAGGGAAACAAGAAACAGAGTGACCAGCTGTCAACAGTGACTCACTGCTTTTATGCCTGGGCTGATGCAGCAACTTCCAATACCTCAGAAATATTTGACATAACCCTTTGTTACCACCTACACTTTGCTGTGTGTAGCTGAGTCACACTCACATCCTGTTCAAGTGCTGACTTTCATTTCTGTATCTGCCTCATTTGGGACCCAGGTTTCCTATCAAGGCCAGGCACTGATTGAATTTCTTTCCATTTTAGCTTCAACGTACATTCAATACCTTGAGAGAATGTCATCCGATCCTTTTGTCTCTCCCGATGATAAAATAATGCTGCTTTGTGGAAGCAATCAAAGGATTAACCTGCAGTTGTAGAAATATCACCTTATGGTAAACAAAAGAAAAAACTGAATTGATGGTAAAGAAATTATTTAATGAATCTATCCACTGAAGGAACTGACGAGACATCCTGTAAATGTCACACTTTCTTGGAAATGCTGACATAATTTTAAATTGTGACTAATCATTGAGCAATATTAACGAGACGCAGGGTTACGGTAATGTCTTTGTAACCCTGAGAACTCTTTCACTTCCCGTTTTAATCAAAGGGCACCGCATCATCCTCGCAGTCCAGCCTCCCTGAGCATCGGAGTCACAATATGGAGGGAGCGATAAGGACGGAGGGATGCATTCAGCCTAGCAACTATGGCTTTGCGTGTCAGACTCTCCTGGGGAGAGACAGGAATATCAGAGATACCCGGCCTGGACCGGAGAAGGGATTATATTATCAGAAAATGGTATTCCTCACTGTGAAGTCACATGGATCAACAGCCGCCCACAGATAAAAGGAGGGCCGATGTCTAAAGGGTGAAAGAATTGGGGATCTTTAATGATAATGCTCCCGCAGCAGCGATGTCTAGTTTTATCCTTGAGGGTTTCTTTGTGTCTGGAGCTGAGCCAACATGATGGCGGTGAATACAATACAGCATAATGACAAAAAGCCAACAGAGCCCAGGGTCTAGGACACTTTTCAAAGGATGAGTGGGGTGTTGGCGAATATGCCTGAAGCCTCTGGTAATGTTTCAGACCTTCACACTTGAAACCTCATGGATACAGCCACGAGGCTGACGCAAGTGTCGCTCCTGCTCACATACATCACAAGATAAGGGGCACTATGGAAGTGAGTCATCGCTCCTCCTCACGATATTGTCTGCCCCCCCGCCACCACCACCGACACCACCCATCGCCCACACCCTTTGCACAATCTCGGAGATGATAAGAGGGCGGCTGGCGAGCGCCTGCCTACCTGCTCAAGCAATGTCATTTACCCCCAGCTGGGCCCTCAGCACCGCGCCACAGCTACAGTCTCTACAGGGGGACAGGTGGAGAAATAATCACCCCGGCTCTGAAAGAAACCGATTTCCAACAACCCTGGAGAAGTTTTCACTGTGAGGAATAAAGGATTCACTGCAAGGAAGCTGAAGCCACAGTCGGATAATAATAATGTTTTCGCTTTGAAAATGAACTTTTGGAGCGGGATTATTTTTATCACCTCAAAAAAAGAAGTGAGAGTAGTGGATTTTAAATGACGATTGCTAGTTCAATTAAAGTTTGCCCACACATCGCAGATGGTGCATCAGTGCTTGTCTTGCATAATAGTTCACCAGAATAAGTAGTACTTCTCTCTACTTTAAATAGTCTGTAATGACGTGGGGTCCCATTTTAAAGACTGCCAAATTTCAAAACGATGAGCACTTCAAAAAAGACTAAGAGGTCTGCTCTTAATAGAAATGTAATTACCGCAGGTCAGATGTCCACCCCATCAAAGAGAAGGACGCCACAGTGTGTGATCAAAGCTGCTAAGAGCAGGATGGCATTTTCAGGATTGTACTCGTGACAGCGTTCGCTACTGATGAGCATACGTGCTCATCTGCAGTCGACATGCCATTAGCGCCTATCGATTGTCTCGTCCTCTGTCGAGGCTGAAGTCAACGGGCTCCTTGTGCTCAAGGTTACAAAAATAGGGGGGAAGCAAGAAAAGGACATCAGGTTGAAGATGGAGACAGGGGTATCAAGAGAGTGGAGAGATGAAGAGGGGAAAAAAAAGGTACTGTACGTCAAACCTCGAGGGAACCTCGCATCTAAATCAATCAGTCAGCTAACTGTAGCGGCGGGCGACTGGCAGCTTGACAGATCTGCTCTATTCATAAAGCGAATACGTTGCCCCCGTCCATCACAGATGATGAAATGGCTTAACTCAAACAGAAATATGGCTGGACAAAGAAGACTGGGGGGTTGCATCATCCAACTTTTTTCAACTGACAAACCTTCAAATAACAATACGAAGTGTGAATCTGAACATTTCCAGCAGGGAGAATGGATGTTGACTACTTTATGTCTGAACCTCCAACATGATTTAGTGCCTTCGACGCTGCTTGTATTAAAATGTGCACCTGTTCCTAATAACTATATTGTAAGTTATAGCGTCACTGGTAGGTGATAATACGTGTTAACAAGTTAATGATTTGGAATGCCAGGTTGTGAAAACCCCTTTTTGGCTGACGCACATCCACCTCCAACATGATGTGCTCGATTTTTACTTTTAATGACAACCATAACGTCAGTATTACTATTACATCTGAACTGATGCTGGATTTTCCCAGGAAGATATCGATATCTTCTGATGTGATATAAATATTCATTTTTGAAGGTATAATTTGGAATTCAGTTGTTGAAGTAATGTGAGCAAGCGGGATATTTTACAAGAGGAACTTGTCAATTATGAACTATTGTAAGTCTCTTAAGCGTCTGCTTAATGTAGAAAATGTAGTGTAGATGTAGCTCTAGACACAAGAAGGAAGCGAGAGGAGTCACTACATCATCTGCTCTGGAATAAACAACGCTTTCAACCACTTGTTGCTAGATTTACTGCCCCAACAAAGTATTTCACAATCCTTATTATTGAGCTCTTTCTATAAAGCCCTTAATAAATTATTTTCCAACAATAAATAACATCATTAGGTACAAATTGTTAAAGCATGCGGGGAAATCTCACTCAGGTTGTAAGTGTAAGAGTAAGAGTACATTTGGCGTCATCTGACTGGAAAGATCAAACCCATTAACCACATTGATAACTCAAATTCATAATGATTGTAATTAACTTCAAAGACGCTGGCATCAGTGGTAATGGCCTGCGTGCTGTGCTGATGGTTCCCCTCCCTGTGTGGTGCAAAATGGAATTGCCTCGGCCTTAATAACTCATCAGAAGGGAGACCTCTCTGTACTGTCTCTCGCCTGTCATTCGCAGACAGATCAGTGAAACAGGCAATCAGGCAGATTTGTTTTAGACTCTGCCGTCTAACTCCGCTCCCGGCTGTCCGTTCCCACTCTGGGGGGAAAAAGCCAACAAATCTCACAAACCAGCGGCTAATTGCTGTTCTGTCATGTGCCTTTTTTCTTCTTCGCTTTTTCCTTTCTTTGTGTTTAGTGCCGTCATTACAGGATGATTGCTTATTTGTGGTAAGATTATCTATTTTGCACAACAAGTGACATCTGTTTTTTTGTGTGTGTTTTGACCACTATGAAGCTGTCTGCCGTAGCAAACCAAATATCAAACTGCTATTTCTTGCGCTGTGAAGATTTGCTCTCTGTGGCGACAAAGACAGCGACACGGAACATCCTCGACTGGCGGCGTAGGAATATTGTCCTGCTTTTTCCCTTTACTGTCCGTGGATTGCGGTCATATTTCATAGCGCTGTGCACTCAGACAATAGGAATGACAAAAAACACTCCACAGCCCTATAATCACTCATTCCTCAAACCGCAGAGATGGACGATCATTATACCTGGCTGGAGAAGCAGCGGAGAGCACACTGTCCTACTTCCTCGGCTCTCTGGTATTTTCAAATGGTGGAAAATTAATTGCATGGCCTGCTGATGGGCCCCCCTGAAATGCCCTTTTTGTTTTGATTCAAAGCACACCGCCGGCTCCCTCTCTCTCTCTTTCTCTCTCTCTCAGACTACAGAGAACTCACTGCCCCATATCACAGAAAATTGTTAAAATAATCGTAGCCATCCTGAAAGACCTACTCAGACCTGCGCTGTTGTGCTCGTCTTGGATTCCTGGAGAAGATTAAGGGCCTTGTTTTCATTTTCTATCAGGCACAACGGCAGCTCATTCACAGAGGAACTTAATAGTTTCCTGCCAGTTTTCTCTTTGAAAGACGGTGCAGGGAAATCTCAATTTGTCTCGGCGTATTTGTCCGTCCTCTGAGGACCAGAGGACGGGAGGTCTGCTCATATGTCAGAGTATCTTTTGTTGTTCAGAGCTGTTTGCATAACAAGACAGCTTAAAACTTCACTTATTTGCCGGAGCAACAGGCAGATTAGAGGTTGTGTCGGCGGCTGGGACGCGGCGGAAGTGAGGCGACGAGCTCCAGCAAGCCTGATCCATATTATCAAGAAAGGTGGATGAGAAATGGTTAAAGTCTCAAAGACAGATTGCTCACTTCACATCCAACATATAATCATGACTAGAGATTCACCTTTTGCAATTTTCTTGGCCAATTCCGATTTTGCCTGGAAGTCTGACACAACTACAATTGACAGCATACACAAACATTTTTGCAGCTTTTTTTAATGGAACATTCAATGATATGTTCTTAATAAAACACTGATTATGAAATAAAATGACACATTTTAAGCTATTTGAATGTCTACAGGAATTTTAGCTCCCTTTTATTAGCACTTTAGCTGTGTGTGCTGACATATCCGGGACTCTTATTGTGAAAGGTCAAAAAAGAAGCGGTCTGTCTTGACGCTTGAGCTGGATGAAAAGTTCAGTCAGCGGAGCCTTATCCTCAGAGTGAACACATCGAAGAACGCTGTCTGTTCCACTCACAGAAAAAAAACCTTTTCATCCGGAAACTCTGATCACATCACCAGGGGTTCAGGCAGACCAGCCTGAGGACATTGGACAGAAAACCCATAAAAATGTTACCCAGAAAATATGATCCAATTCCATCCAAATCAGCGCATTCAAGTTATATCTTTGTGTTTTTGTACAGCAATCGTGAAGCCTGGTTGACAACATTTTGGATGGGTTTCACATGTCATCCCATAGACTAGCAGTACGTCAATGTGGTTTTACATTAACGTGGGTATTTACATGGGTTTCACATGTAATCCATAGGTTTCATATGTAATCCATAGGTTTCATATGTAATCCATAGGTTTCGCATGTCATCCTATAGTTTGCACATGAAAAGTTACATGGGATTCACATACTACATCATGATTTACACAACCACGTTTCACATAAGCAGGGTACATGTTTCACTTGTGTAAAATGACCTTACCACAGAAGGGTGCACATGTTTCGAGTAAATAGGTAGTTTCTTACTTTCAGTTCACCCTGAAAGTCCCATTGAGGGGACGAGCGGCATGTGTGTAAATGTGACCAGACTAGAATCTGATACCGGCCGGTCACCAGTCACGGCCGGCTGATCAGTGCATCTGTAATCATGAGTCAAATGAAAGATGTGGGGATGATGGAGGAGGAAATCATGACGCCACTGGACAAAGAGAGGGAACATATTCTCGCTACCGTGATGCAAATTATGCATCACAAACACTGAAGACGGCATTATGCAATGCTGACTGACAAACCAAGGTAAACAAATGATTATCTCTGATTCACTGTGCAGGTGCGCAAAGCAATGCACGCACCTTGACTGCCGATCTGCTCCCATCTTTACAGACACGACCATGGAATTTTCCTATAGACTCTGAGTTACTGTGACAGTAGTCAGAAAAACAGATTACCACAAGTGGAATGTGCACGGCATAATTAGGAATCTGCTGCTAGCTCTCCCTTCACAGCCACAGAGGGCAGAGAAAAAGGTACAAAAGCAAGCGAGCTCGGTGCTTTTTTGCTACAACCGAGGTGGGGAGGAATATAAAACATGAGCGCAAAATGACAGAGCGGACTGAAAACCCCCTGCGATGGAGACGCCTGGGAGACCTTGAGAATAGAACGGCACATTCTGTCCACAGAGTCCTTGTGTGCAGCTGCCCAGGAGTGCTCTCGACCTACTCTCAAAGACTGATTTCAACCATCCACTGTGGTACCAAAGGAGCAGCTTGTCATTCAGGGGAAACAAGCCTCATCCTCATAGCATTACCAAGCCATGTCACCCTTTAGCGCTACTTAGAGATCCTGCACGGCGAATTAGCAGAGAAAAAAACGGAAGAATAGAGTGAACAGCTAATGAGTTCAGACTGTAAGCAGAATGTCAGAACTGCCTGCAGACTCGGGGCAGTTTCCCGTTACGGCCTTTTTCCAAACAAACAGCCGATGAGCTGACAGTAAAGGCCGATCCTAGCTGAAGGGCTGTAAACACGCGCTTAATGTACTGTATTCTGAGAAGCCATCTGCTCATCCTCACTACAGCGACCCCTTGACATTTCCAGAAGACGGGAAGTGGATTTTGGTTAAAGTCCACCGAAAACACAGGAAGCGCTGCTGAAGGGGGTAAGAGTGTGACAGAGGCCGTCAGAAAGAGGAATAAAGGATGTGTCAGCGCTGTGTCAGCCGGGGGAAACATTTTTTTTTGTTTTCCACGAGGCCACTCTCAATAATTAAAGTTCAGCAGTTCAGGCCACTGCAAGGGTGGTTCACCCGTGGAGTGTCACCTCGTGATTGGCTGATGGGATGGTGATAAATAGCTGCTGATGACATGGACAAGACGTCCTCGTGTATCAAGGCTGTTTTAATTTGTCATGGAGCACCCTCTTGGAGAGGTGTCGCATTTAATATACATTTAGATGAAAAAGCACCCTGATTATTTAGGTTTTTTATTGTTTTAGAGCAGATATAAAGCTGTTTTTTTTTTGTTTTTTTTTAAAGATATCAGTCCTGTGCATTTTTTTTATACAACAGCGAACACACAGCTTGTGTGGTTCTGTTTACAGTCCGACCAAACACACTCGCATTGCTGTAACAAATGAATCGGTCAAAAATGCAACAGCGATCTGATTTCATGCGGTGCAGGACACTGTAAAGTAGCCGCAACTAACAATTATTTTCATTCGGACAATAATTTTTTCGATTAAACGGTCAGTCATCTGATCTATAAAATGTCAGAAAATTGTGAAACATTTCGACCGGTGTTTCTTGAAGCCCAAGGCGACATCCTCAAATGTCTTGTTCTGACTACAATCCAAAGATATTTAGATTACTGTCATGAAAGAGTACACTATATTCACATTTAAGAGGCTGGAGTCGTCGGAGAATTTTGAATTTGTATTCCTAGATTATAACTCAAATCGATTGATCTTTCATTTGAACAGCTGGCGATTAACTGAATAGTTGAAAACTCAATGATTAATTCATTACTCTTTTGCAGCTCTAATGTAAAGTTGGTTAAAAATGACTTTTCCTGTTTTTGTCAGTGCTAACTTCCTTGCACTTCCTATGGCTGCCTCACAATAAAAGCTGTTTTTGAACACTTTTCATGTAAAGCAGCTGCAGTAGGAAACGCTCGGCTTGCATAAGTCAGTGAACAGTGAACGGAGGCGTTATTAGAGAGATAAAAATTAAGATGGATTACATACATGCATCGTTTCCTGTGAATTCCTTGTGCGTGCGAAGGCAATCTGAATCGAATGTGGGAATCCTGCCACCACCAATAATTTAACTATATAGATTGCTGAATGTGAATACATTAAATGGCTACTGCATAGAAATACAGATGTTAATAAATATTCAATTTAATGTCTCCAACATACCCTAACATTGTTTCCTGCTCCAGGAACATATTGATGACTGTAGTTGACAGTAAATGAGGTCTGGTAAAATGCTTCACGTAATGAAACGGAAAGAGATAGAAGATAGAAAAAAAACACTGATGAGCAGTTGATTATGCAGCGTTATACGTACCGATACACACAGGAAACAGTGTCATGGTAACACACGTTATCTTTAAAACCACATTTTTGTAATTATTGATTTTTCTAATCCCATTTTAATCAACGCAAGTAAATCCTTATAATAAATACATGCTGAAAATTAAAATGATGACCCTTAACTGTGGAGTATCTATTTAAATAAATGAAATCAATTGGAAAACGCATAATTTGTTGGAGCAAATGAAGCGAGAACCAAAGCAAGCCACCGAGGCGTGAAATTAATCCTTACAATGGCTTGGGAGTACAAGAGAAAACATCTGGAAATAGGATTGCATCGAGCCGCGTCTCTGCAATGTAGCCGGCCGATAATGGAGCGAGAAGGAGCCCTATGACCTGTGAAATGTGTCACTTCCCTCTCCTGCCCCCCCGAGGGGCTGCAAGCCCAACACAATCATGTAAATCACGACCATATAACACAAGCAAGAAGGAGACGGTCTGTATTAACTTTAGCGCAGAGCGAGAGTCACTCGTCATATTACCCCGGGGAGGAGTCATCCGTCACATTCCCCCGGATCACACACGCTGTTGACCAGAGATCAGCATCTAATCTCCAGGAAGTCATGCAGCAGAGCCCCCCTCCAACCCCCAGGAGACCAGAGGACCTGACCGTGACCCGACCGATGGAGCCGCCGGGTCAAATTATCAACACAGCCTTTTGGACACTTTCACTGCCAAGACGGGCGCCGCCGAACATTGGCCTCTGCCCTGGATTCATAACTGCTGCTCAGCTGGGATCTCGGTCCCAGTTCAGCACTTTTTCTTCAGTCTTATGTTTTATTCATTATTTTAATTTCACTGGCAGCCTCCCACAGCCAGTGCTGCCTGTGAGGTGGATAAGTGCTTATGATGGTGCAATTTCGAAAAAAAAAAAAGTGCAGGAAAAACAACAGCTACCATTCAAATTATTGATTGCAGGTAATGGATATGTTTTTGATGAACACTGGGCGCTCTGGCGTCGACGCAGCGAGGCTGAACTGGGAATGAAAATAATAAATTCAGAGACAAGAGGAAGAAAGGTTGAAAGGTCACGCGTCTTATCCGTGACGACAGCCTGCCTGACATGGAATCACGAAATAAACAAACGAGGGAATTGTTTTTTTTTTATGTGAAGAGCCGCGTCTTTAACACAATAAACAATCAAGGATTTCGCGCGCGAATGGAAACGAGGAGCCTCAAGTTTGAGGGGCGTATGCAAATCAGTTCACACAGCAGCTTCCGATGAATAATGTATCAGGATGAACTTAGATGTGATGCGTCTGTAAGTTATTATCCAACTTTAGGATCCAAATTTATACTCCGATGAATTCCAATAATTCCGGAGACACCCTTGCATTTGTGTATTTTCCCGTGGCGCTCGGAGGTTTGTTATATAAGATCTTTTTTTTTCTAACAGCGATCTTGCAGTGGCTTTAATTCACTTCCTCTGTTTTATCTTCAGCTAGATTTCTGTCGGTGGTCAGATGTTCCTCTCCGTTTTTGATCGCGTTCGTGTTTGTGAAATATTAATCCGTCTCGGCGCCAGTTTTTCAGGATGTAGGTTAAAATAAAAGACGAAGAGAGGATGTGGTTAAAGCAGCAGTCTGACTGTCGGGGGCAAACTTATTGGAAGTACATTGTGTGGGGGGGGGGGCAAAGAGAAACGAGAAGTTGTGAAATATCTCTCCAATTCATAGACGCTCAGCGCTGCGTAGGAGGACTAAATGTTTTTGTGATTCGCGAATTATGTGCCAATCGGCTTCTCATCCCCTTAAGGTCCATCTCTCATGTTTTAAATCGCCAGTAACGTGGGTGGCGACTGGAGCCTGTAACATTTTTATATCGAGCACCATTAGCAAACTCGGCATCAGAAGGTAGATAAACAAAGAGGCCTCCCACCCAGCAATCCAACGAAAAAGTGAAAGTGTCAATCTTGGGATTACATTAATACATTTTACACACATAGGAAAATAAAAGCGTCGGCGATAGAATTCGGTCCCTGGACGACCGCTTCTTCATTTGTTCGACACTCTGCCGACGCCTGCTCCTGCTCACCTCCGGGCTCTCTTTATGAGAGCTGACAGGCCGGCTCTCTACATGTGGACCAAAGTTCAATCTACTGTTAATCTTCCTTTTTCCCTAGAAGCAGACGGGCCCGGGGAAAAGCAGTTGGTAATTAATCCAATGGGAATGTTTACTATTTCCAGTGGAATTCCTCTGAACCCACAGTGCAGCATAAATGGCTCCGATTGAAATTGGCTCACAGAGAAATTCGGGGGGGAAAACCGTAAGACTTGTATAAAAAGGAGGAAAATATGTCGTGGTGAGACTTTCTAGACTATATTTACATTTATAACAATATCGCTGTTTTAAGGGGTTTTTTTTCCGTCCACAAGTTATTGCCCGTTGACACCCTTGACATTTACAGGACACATCTGTAAACGCTTCATATTCTCTGGAATCGCGCTGCTCTTCAAGTTGGTGAACCGCAACTAAAATGTGCCTTCATGGCACATCTGTGTGATATATAAATACAGTATTTTGGTAAACACTCAATGGGACTATGATGAGAGCCAGTAAAGTCGAGACAAACCATAGATCTAAGAGCTCAGAATGTGTTCTGTTCCCTACAGGAGGCCATACCAGTGTACATAAAAGCTTACATGGACGAAAACATGCAACAAACATGGGAAGAAATGGAGAGACCAATTACATTTGGATGAAAAATCACTTACAGGTGACAATCCCTCATACATGGAGTATTTTAAGGACGATGGTTCCAAACTTTTGGGGTAAAACAAAGCTGTTTATTTAGGATATATTGTTTTAGGGTTGTTCCAATACTGGGTATTGACTACTGAGTACCCGACATGTCTCAAATACAGCCTAAAATGCTGGATCTGGTGTCGGTGAGTACACGAGTTTATGTCAACACCACGTCATTTATTAGCACCAAAACAGGACCCTGCTACTGTCCATGTAACTGTATGCAACACATAGTTTTTACTGCAAAAGTAGCCAATCAGCCGTAAGCAACGAGCAACTTGTGTCCCTTCAGGCGCTAGTCAGAAAACGTCCATTTAATTATGTGTATTCTTTTTTTTGGTTATGACTGACTGTCAAACATTTCTCTTTCATTTCTCTGACAGACCGTATAATGATGACATCACATCCATGCAGGGTTAGTATGGTTCTCTTCTGTCAAAGGGGTTCTGTGAAGCCTCGGTGACGTGCTGAAAGTTGTGCGTTACTTTATGTTAGCGGAGCTGAGAGAGGCACTGAGACGGGCCACTTGAGAACGTACATAAAGTCGCATCCTTTGTCGGGGAAAATTCAATCCAGCAGCGTTAAACAAGTGAAACAAATCATCCACAGGCTTGTATAGGCAACAGAAAGAGACGGGAAAGGTCCGCTTCATGTTACAATCCGTTCACATATGGCCAATAAAAAAGTCATATACATCTAAACTGCTACAAATCTTTATTAAGGGGCCTTTGGGTGATTTTGTGACCCAACAGATTGATTTAGGAGCCCAATGCAGGGCCTAACCCCGAGGTTGGGAACCACTGTTTTAGTCCGAAACAACTTGTCAACTTGGTCTTAACTTCAAGCACGTGCAGTTTTGAGTTTTCCTAACTCGTTTTTCAAAAGGTTCGAAAAGGCAACACTTACCTTTTTAACACTGCAATAAGCGCTTACATCAGGGCTTTTTACACGCAATAAACCTGCTAAAAGTATTTTTTGCTTTCTGTTTTGTCTTTTTCCCCTGTGTTGTTGCGGTTACTTGCCAACTGAATGATGATCAAACGCTACGTGAACGAGTACAGATGTAGTACAGGAGTAATTACCAACATTCTGAACTGGAATGCACATCATAGCGTTGTCCCGGAAAAGGGGCGACAATTAGCGTGTCCACCCGGGTGTCATGTGGACAAATCCCCATGACAACTGCAGTAGTCATCAGCCCAGGAATGAGTGCTTTCCTACTAAAAAACAAAAGCCAGATGTTGATGAGCTTTTCTTGTGAAAGGAGTAAGAAGAAATCACCTGACAGTGCTAAAATTATTCTCAATTGTGATTTATTTTTCGGTGGCCCCAGCTCGGGGACTTCAATTATATTATACTTTATTGTTATAAGTCCACCACACTTAAGCCTCATTAGCAAACACTTCACAGCTTGTTGGCAACGAACCGTGTGATTATGGAGAAAAAAAAAAATCCTGAATTAAAGTCACTACTACATGCAATACTTTGGTTAACACGTTTTTGTAATGTGTACAGCCGCTCCCTGACTTTCATTCATCACCGCATGGTGAAGGGGACACTCTGGACGTTTCACGCTGCTTTTAATTCATTGTTCTCAGCAGACGCATAAATGTATACTTTAAAACATCAGCAGTTTGCCCAGCAGACAGACGATGATGATTATTGTACCCTCGACTCGCTCAGTATATAAGTCGACGGGCCAAGAATGGAAACCGGGAGCTCGTTTGTCAAATCAAATGAGGCTTGAGAGAAGCCGTTTGTTCTCAACTTCCATCAAATAAACTTGTTTGCTGATCAGACTATAACTAAAGCTGAGGGAGAAACAACTTGAGTCGCCGCCAAAAAAACAAGCCACCATCTTTGTCAAATCCTGCAGATGTGAGGATTTCCAGGAGTAACTCCACGCAAGATACGACTTGGATGCCGTCGCCCACCCAGCAAGGCACCGTTCCCGCTCAGCGTGAAAAAGTCAGCCAAGTTATTAAAGACTACAGCTTTCCATCTGTGACTATGTGCGACGATGAAGAGAGGCACCACAGGCTGTGATGTTTCCCGAGCTGCTTCCTGCTCCGTCTATAAATCCCCGCTTTCTCAAGGTTTCTCCGGGAGACGTATAGTAATCCTTTGCTGTATCGCTTCACACCTAGTTAACAGTCAGAGGTTCATCTCTAACCGCGCTGAGCCTCCTGCCAGACAGGGATATGTGCGCTGATTGAGTGTTAGCCTACGACTGCAGAGGAAACGTGCGAATTAACAAAACGCCGGCTATTACCGAGTCGACCAGCCGACTGCTCTGCCGCTCGGGAGCAGGCCTGATGCAAACAGTTTTAGGGGGAGGCTACTCGAGGGCATCCCAGCGGATCCATAATATTAACTTGGCCTGTGGATTTTCAACTCCTAAGATGCTGCGCTTTATCTTCCCCCCGCTACATTATGCATGTGAGTCCACAATAATGAAGGCCGGGACAAATTCGCCAGGCTTAACAGGCAGGCAGGCAGGTTAATTCTCACAAATTAAGGGTGAGGACTCCTTTTAATATGGAGGATTAATTGCACGGTGTCTTAATTTTTAAGGGTTGCCAATATGTTCCAGCTCTCCTCGCTCACAGAGGGATCACTTGCACTGTAATTTGAGGGTGAGGTTTTAGCATAAATCAGAAGGAAAGATCTTTCCTGTTGCGGCATGCTCTGGAAGAAGATTGTTGCAGGGAAGGAAGAAAAAACAGTTCAATCATTTCTACCTGCTTGGAGGAGGAAGAGACGTTCAAAATACAACACATCCATCTTGAGAAAGTGTAAACATTTCTGTGGTTCGCCAAAGGTTCAGACTGGCAGCGGCTGCCTCGCGCAGATATGAAACTCCAAAATTATCTTGGCAGGGATAATCCCACAAAATGATAGCTGCAGCGATGAAAATAACATTTGTACAAATTCCTTTGCGACCCGGGCCAGGTCGGAGTGTGTGTGTCTCCTCGCTGCCAAGGAAGGCTGAAAAAATGCAACCAGCCCCACAGATCAGGTGCGTCTGACACTTCTGCAGGACATTTCGAGGCTGTCTGGTAAACGGAACTCGATGTTGACCTTTGAACTCCAGCAGAACCACAGCGAGGTGGCAAGTGCATGCAAGTTTTTTGTTTACCAGGCTAGTAAAGACTAAATGAGCCCCGGGGCTGCTGCTGCTGCTGCCGCTGCTGCTTGTACTCACAATCGTCACCTAAACCGTACGTTCAGCTACATTACTTGGAGTCAACAGAACACTCGACCTGATAACTGTGAGAAATGGTTCCTCATTTAAAGGAGTAGCCGGAGGTAATTGGAAAATGAACACACCTCTCCCCGGCGCTGTGCATTGTTGAAGTCCCCTAGGTCTGCATTGAGGCCCATTAGAGTGACATCTGGAAGACAGATAACTGTCTACACACACGCACGCACACACACACACACACACACACACACACACACACACACACACTCAAACACACACACACCACTAATACTAGGGCTTTCTGCTAACCTAGGGGATTCCATGGCAACACATGAAAGCATCCATGACCCAGCGGCTGCCTAAATATAGATTTTAAAAAGTGAAAACAGAATCATGAATACTTTTTACTCAATGTTATCTCTCTCTGGAAATGCATGTGTTTAATTAAAATGAAAAAAAGAAAAGGGAACAAGTGAAAATTGGATGATACAATTCATAATACAGGATTTGGGATGCAGAACGTCTCTGTAATTAAATTATTTCTTTTGATTCAAACTTAACTTTGGACAACTCTGGTGCGTATTTGACAGCTAAGTGGACTTTTCTCCCTAATTTTTCCCTCTCATTTATCAACTCTTTTTCATACCTGACATCAATATACGTCATCTTTCAAGTGTTTTCCAGAAGAAAAGATTCAAAAACGATTAAAGGAACAAGAAGAATTGGCCGCCTGTTGAATTCATACTCAAAGCAAACAGCATATCACCATCTTAACTGCTAACTTCTGTCAACTGTAGCTGCTGTTAGCTCAGTTAGCTGTGCAGCCAGCAGTCCAGACTGGGAGCTTGGAGCACCAGTGAAGTGTTGGTGATAACAGCCTGAGCACAGGAGCTTTGGACCAGGATGACGCTAGCTGGTTAGCATGCTAAACATGCTTTGCAAATACACTGAGTGCAGGAATTCTTGCAGCAGGAAACTGTGGAGTCCTTGAAAAATTTTAGGTCGTGTTGTCAAAATTGGTCATTTGGTCATCTTGCATCAGTCTGGGGGATAATCACGGTCTGCGTTTTGAAATGACAGTTCCCGTGAGGGGGAGACATAAACACAAAGTATAAAATAATAACTAGCTAATAAACGGCTATTCGAGCCTTTCATTAATCTATATTTGTTTACATTTTGACAAATAGGTTCCATCAAATGTATGCTGAATTAGCCACTGGAAGTTCCTGTTTGCAATGTAGCCGTGGATGTACAAACAGCTATCAGTGGGTTACTTTTGACACTGAAGTAAACTTAAAAATTGATAGATTTATGGACCTTAATTCGTGATGGGCCTCCGATATTTATATATATAAAACATACTGTGTGTGTTGAGATTTGACAGAGCTGTGACTTCCAGTGGGAGCTCAAACTTTGATGGGAATTGCTAAGAGTTATAAAGTGCCATAATTAAATTTTCACCTCATGCAGCTCGAAAAATTCGATGAAAGCCCAAAACAGCCTTGAGCCTTAACTTTTACAATATTTTTCAACCATTCAAATGCTGATAATGAAGAGATAAGACCAGTGGTGTATTTAGCAAACAGGGCCATTTGCATAATTGTAAACACACAGTTTTTTTTTTCTCTGCATATCCCCACAACACACAGTCCCATAAATCAAACCACTCCAAAAAAAAGGGGGGTCGCTCTCATTTGCCAGGCTCTCATCTATACAGCACAACTGGGTACAGATGGTAAGGGAAATAAAAGCCAGTTTAGTTTCCCATGCGTCATTAATACAAGCAATGACCCCCAACTTGGCAGCGGGCGCACAGCAACTCTGGGATGCCAGATTTACCTTCTTACTCAGCATTTTAAAGTCCCAGCACGATGGCCACACCTCACATGGTCTCTCATGTTGCTGCGGAAAAGTGTCCTACAGATATGTTAATAATGTACATGTGTGAGCATGTCGTGTTTTTATGTTTCTCTTATGTCTCCATTTCTTTTTATTTTCTCACCTCCATTAAGGATTCCGCACCCAGTTTTGAGCTCTAGTCCTGAGTTGAACGTGTTGTGTGTCATATTCACACGTCCCATGTTGCAATTATCACTTTATATACATTAAGAAAATGTGTTTCTCCACATGTGATCATTTTGTCACGTATAAGCACCGTTTTCAACGTGTGACTTCACGCGGGGGGACAAAGTGTCGCTCTGTGGAGTTGGAAATTCAGCACATTTGCATCTGAAAAACAAAGTACCATACTGGGTGTGAATTTACACGCACATTTTTTATATATAGCATTTTTAGAATGATGTATCTGACCTATAAATGTCTCAATTTTGCATGTGTCGCTGACCTTACAGCCTATGAAAAGACAGAACACAACCAAGAGAGAGAATGAAGCATGCAAGATGCCGCCATGCTTCCCCTTGTTTACTACAGCCAATAACATTGGATGAAAGACAAAAAAAAACCCTCTATGCAAGTCATTTAAGAGATAAAGCAGATTAATGGCTGTCAGCATGTTGGCTTAATCACCGGAGGCCCATCAGTCACAATGACAAATAGCCTCGGACCGCCGCTTCAGACAGACAGCATCTTCTAGAGTGGTTGCTCCTCCGCGGCCACATAAATCCTGTCCGGTGATCCACTGCTCTCATCAGGAATACATAACATAACTTCATCTGAGGATCCATCCATCAACGGGGCTCCCGCATGCACTATAATTTTCAAAGTCCAACTCCTGCTCTCGAGCACAGCTGGAAAGCAGCCGGATGCCATCTCCATGCAGAGATCATTCAGTCTGAAACTAGAGCCTGCTGTCACTTAGACGCGAGCTCACAGAAACAGCAGTCTATCTGCCTATGAAACATTTATGCAACAAAGGGCTACTGGCAACAGGCGTGAAGCTAAAGACGGCATCTTTAAGGACTGACGTGTTTTGATAGGCTGCTGAATGGCCTTAGTTTTAAATTTTTAAATAGACACCAAACAAAACAGCATCTGACAGTCGGTTTGTTTATGTTGATGCAAAAACTCTGTTTGCATACTGATGATCTGGATGTACGTGTCCACTATGGTAATTTGAGGATGTACGTGGATGAGTTTGTTTAACCATCAACACTGCACATCCATGAATAGTGCAGAAAGATATTTATAGCAATACATAACATAGGAAGCAGCAAATCCTCGCACTGGAGAAACGTGAACCAATGACTCCACGGCATCTTTGGTTGATAATGACTTATAACCAAGTATAAACCCACCATGACGTCACCCATTGGTTTGTGGATAACCGTGCCTTGAGTTTGTCATTACAGCCACTGACATCTTGTTTTTTTTGGAGCCGAGGTTCTTACTTGGATGAGAGGGTAAAGCCGGGTCTGGAAATCCTGATGGATCTGACTGTAAACCTGAGGAAACCATGGTAGCGACTTGACAATCATACAGTAGTTGCGCCCTAAAGTATACCCTGCTTTATAGTGTATTTTGCTTTTGAATGGGATTGGGACCATGAAGTCATTAGGAAACTGTTTACTGAGGTAATGAATAAGAGTAAGAATTAGGGAAACTTTCTCATAAGCTTACATACAATCTGACTTGAAACCACCGGAATTGCCCTCTACTGGCCATAGAAACAATGGAGGATCAAGGCACTTTTTAGCCTTAGAAGATCCATATACATTTTATATGCTAAACGATTATGGTGCTAAATTTGTTATCAAAAATCGGCATCTGATTCTGTTGATTATTTGACTAATCGATAATCTCTGAGCACATTTGATCTGGTGCGACTAAAATGACAAAGCGCCATGAAGTACAACTTATAGTGTATGTTTTTAAGCGTGAGACAACACATCCTCAGGCCAGATGACAGAATAGGTTTTTTGCTAATGACTACCTAAACAACATGTATGACACATACTCATTGAACTTGAGTTACATCGAGTAACTATTACTATTATTTTACATTTTGAAAGGGAGCAGAAGTACTTGGTTGGATATAGGAAAGGATAATAGTTTGGGTAAGGGTTAGTTAAGGTTAAGTATGTTAGATTTGTTTCTACCTAAATTACCTGACTTCCTCCTTTGCACCCGTCATAATTACAGTGCCTACTAGAGGTTTCCCCTGAAAAAAATATGGATTGTAGGAAGCAGCTTGCACACATGACATGTACAGCTATTTTTTTTATTGCCGGATTTTAGAACCAAAATGTGGTAGATAAGAAGAAAAAAGGCCGATCATGACCCATCATGCGTTAATGTTCTCTGCACACAAGCGGTTTGGAGCTCCATATGGACAGTCTGCGTGCCCTGTGCCCCAGAGGAGCCCTATCGAGCTGCACACAGCGGCCCCCGGTGCACACTTGACACTTAGCTTCCTGCAGCAGTGACCGAAATAAAAGACCCCTAAAAGAGAGGTCAAATGCTTCATTTGAGAAACACAGAGTGTTGCTTCAGGCTCCCAGACTGAAAAAAGGACATGTATCCCAAAAGAAAGATGGAGAAAAAAAAAAGGTGTCAGAGTTATCAGAGCAGGGCCAGAATGTGTGAGTCACTGGGAAAACGAAGGGACTGTGTGGTATCTAAAAGACCGGTCGGAGGTTTTTTGGGATGAGACAACGAGGCGCGGGGACAGACAGTTGCCCCCGTCTGGTGCAAAATGTCCCAGACGACGCTGTGTTCCCACAATAGACGAAGTGGAGCAAAAAACAAAGTTGGCAGCAAGTCTGACCACGCAGCACAAATTATCACTGCCTCTGATTTCTTGTTAATGTTGATGAATCATAACAACAGCCACGGCCTTGACAAACCATGAATATGAAGATTTATGGATGCCAATAAAGACGGCGGTCTCCTTTCTGAAAATTAAATCTGTTTGAATAAACAAAGAGCACCAGTTTGTTAACTCTGTGTGGCATTAAACGGAGGACGGCAGAACAATTCACATGAAAGTCTTCATTTGGACCCAATTGTCTGGGCTAATAAAAAGCCGCTCCGCTGCACAAATATCCACCGTGCATGTTGTGCAAATCACACAAAGACGATCCTGTACCAACATGGGAACGGATGTTTAAAGAAGAAAATCTGCTTTGAAGAAACACTTGTTTCATCTCATGACTCATGCAATGCCCGGCCTGTGGTTCTATATTTCTCTCCAAACACGAGGATGTGTTTTATCACTGTCGGCCTCTAATGACCTTAAATCCATGAATCTGAAAAGGGCAGCAGTCCTGCGCAATGTTTGCTGCCAAACTCTCCCCACTTTCCATGATGAATTGGCCTTAAAAGGGCCATTTGAATTGAGTTCCCCGAGATCCCTTCAGCCAACTCCCTTCCCATGAGAAATCCCAAAGAAAGATTTCAATAACAAAGGCATTCCCTCTTTGTCTGCATTGCAATAATTAGGAGTCTACAGCTGGTCTATTACTAGGAAAACACTATCGCTTGAATTTCTAATGAAAACCTTTTGATGGAAAAATTCCTCCTAAAAGCTTCACTTCCTGCTGTGATCGCATTTACATGTAATCAAAGTCTGCTTGAAATGCCGTAACATCCAGCTTTTTCTCCATAATTGATTAATCGCGGCATAAATATTGTTCATTCATAATTCTGTCTCCCTTTGTGCGAGGCGGCTGCTGCACATGCATATGAGACGACGTGTGGCAGCATGATTCATTGTTTATATACATTTAAGTTCTTTTTAAATGAATTCTTCATCAGGCCGCTACAAAAAGAATCTCCGTCTAAATCAACAACGATCGGCCAGAAATATCGCGGCCCGACTTGTACCGGACAGAGCGATTCATCAAAGTATCTCAGTCACTTCTCAGAAAAGCCGCGGCAAAGGGAGATGAAATGAGCTCCAACAAAACAGAGTGCCTGCTAGGGGCCACGCGCGCTACACCCCGCCGTGGCATTTAAATCATTCTAATCATCCATCCCACTCGCTGTATAATAATATATTGCAGCCAGAAAAGAGATTCCCCACCACATTTACGACGCCTACGTCTTCGCTTCCCACAGAGGCTTTGTGTCAACTAGTAAGCACACGGCTACACGCTCCCAACACGGCTCAAAGACACACACACAAACACACAGTGTACAACCATACCACGGAAACAACAGCTTGTCAGGGCTGCAAGTAATTATTATTTTCATTGTTTTTTTTTTTCAGTTCAGTTGTTGTTTTAGTCTGTGAAACGTCAGCAAAAAGGCTGAAAAATGACCGTCTTAAACCCTCACAGCCGAATGATGTCTTTAAATTTGCTTGTTTTGTCAAAGCTAAACGTGAAGCCGTCCCTGCAGTGCTTCAAATGGCCACTTGAGGCCTGTTCCAATTTCAACCCCTGTTAAAATTTCCAACTTTAAAACGGGAATAAATAAATTTACAGCCTGGAACAGAAATGGTCTCTATGGCTAATTTCCCATGAATATCTATATAACTCACTTGTTTAAACTGTGTTAAAGCTTAAAGCATGATCATGATCGTGGCGGCTAGCTAGGCTACCTGTGCCTGTTTGTGGATTTTCCATGCAAATATCAGACAAATAATACGGCCTGCTGTGTGGTTAATTGCACTGACAGACGGGAGGGGAGGGACAGACGCTGGTGTTTTTGAATTAAGGAGTGACCCCTTTAGCATGAGGTGACTTGCTTTTTCTAGTTGGTTTGTCCTAGCTAACCTAGTAGCCTCCTGTCTTTTGGTGTCCAGGCTTGCCTCAGCTTCAACCATGCTCCACCTGTCTGCCCATTCTTGATTAACCGAGATCAGCCTAGATAGAAGGCTGCAGCCACACATTTGGGAGGTGATGGGTGACGTTTTTTCACCAGCGGTTTTGTCCAATTAACGGACCTCGAAGTATTCAGTTACATCACATCACATTGAAGAAGCTAATACCAGTGAATTATTCTGCTTTTTCTGCTTGACAAATGACTTGGAAGTTTAAATTGTTGATTCATTTTCTGTCATCTGACAACTCGTTAAACTGCTTCTCAGCAACATTTTTTTGCATTTCCATCCCGTTTGCCTGCCGCTTTTCTTCCGATTTTACTTCACTTCCTGTTTGGAAAAACTCCGTGCTGGCAAGCAGCTACCATGTTGCCTGATTGAATGCTCCGGCACAGTAATTAAAACCCTTGTGTTAACTCATTGCACATTAACTTGAACTCGAAAGCAATGAGGGGGAATAGAGAGGAGGTTAAAGTGATGGGATGCACCACCCGGAGGGGCATGTCTGAACCATTAACCAACAACTTATCAGGGCTCACGTGAACCCATATTGCAACGGTGTGCTTGCACAGTGGATGCTTATGTCTTGCGATGCAGAGAGAGAGAGAGAGAGAGAGAGAGAGAGAGAGAGAGAGAGAGAGAGAGAGAGAGAGAGAGAGAGAGAGAGAGAGAGAGAGAGAGAGAGAGAGAGAGAGAGGAGAGAGAGAGAGAGAGAGAGAGAGAGAGAGGAGAGGAGAGAGAGAGAGAGGAGAGAGAGAGAGAGAGAGAGAGAGAGAGAGAGAGAGAGGAGGGGGAGGAGAGAGAGAGAGAGAGCCCTGATGTGAAAAAACTTAAGGATGCTGTAGTGTGGGAACTGTTGGATGCTTAATTAGGAGACACTTTGACGGCTCCTGCAGATCCTGAGCACGCAAGTCTTCATAACATTTCATGATCTGAGCTGTAAGATTGTATCTCGGGGCAGAATTTTCTAAAAACTGTTTAAAGAAAAAAAAAAGAAAAAATCAAGCAAAGCAGAACATTTCAACGGAACACATGTGGTTCAGCCTCATGTTTGCCCCCCTACCAAGCAGTGTGTGCTGTCTCAGGTAGTGTAGGACAAAGGGAAGAGAGGACCACTCCGTCTGTCCCCCCCACCACCACCAACTCCCCTGAGGCTTCCCCTGCTCTCATTGGTCAGCGGGAAATCCTTTTGTTTTGGGCTCTCACGGCTGAAGAGCGTAACATCTCATGAATGGAAACCCACAATCACAAAGAAAAAAAAAACCGTGACGAAATATCTGATTCTGGATGTTTTTAGAATGAAATCAGCCCTTTTAAAAGAAGAAGTGATGGCGACTTGATTGGATATCCTCTCCCCGATATCCATCTATTGATTGATTATTTATTTTTTTTTTTAAAGATCTGCCCTGATATTTCCTCCACGATCCGTGCAGTTCAACTCCACAAGCAGCGAAAAAACCGAAGAAAACTGAGTGAACTCTGGGGTTAGATTAGAATACATAGTGACCCATTCATTCTCTACGGGGGCAGCGGGCGCCTCTCCAGCCCTGAAAGGAGCCCGTTATATTGGCGATGTCTCCGCTTTTATACAGGACGCGCGCACACACACAGTCAAATCAGCCACTAAAAAAAAAAAAAAAAACTTTTCCATTTCTGCAACCTATCGTTTAAGAGTGCGTAATAACCGAGGGCATGAACTTCTGCAGTAAAAACAGAAAAAAGGGAGGGGGGAAATTGGATGCACTCATGGAAATCAGGCTGGGGAAATAATCCTAATAATAATCCTAATAAAACATTTTTTTTAAAAAAAAAACCTACCATGAGTTTCTTCTCACAGCCTGCAGCGCTCACACGACCACCCGGATCAAACTACTTCTTCTCACCGCCGGCTCGCGTATTTCCATTCCGGTCGCCGGTCACGGGATTAATGGCATTTGTAAGTCCGCGTAAAAATAATGATTTCTTCTGCCGCTCAGCCGCCGGTTACATGCGAACAAGTTGTAGAGTCTCCTCCGCTCGCTGTGACAGCCTCCCTCTCTCCCTCTCTCTCTCTTTCTCTTCTGTTTCTCTTTCACACCGGCTCCCCGATATGAACGGTGGGAGTCAGACACTCTCTCTCTCTCTCTCTCTCTCTCTCTCTCTCTCTCACTCTCTCTCTCTCACTAGTGGTAGAGTGGTAAAGGGGTGAGGGTTGAGGGCGAGCAAAAAGGGGGAGGAGGGAGAGCAGGGGTCGCTTCACAAGAAGAGCTGTGATCTGTGTACGAACAGGAATAAACAGCCTCTACTTTAATATAACGGGAATAAACATAAAATGGACATATAAAGGGTCAGTTCACACTAAAAACAAGTGTTTTTTTTTACTGTAAGTTAGGTATATAAACCTCATAGTTGTGCAAATATGTATTCAAAGAACACAAGTTGATCTGTCTACAAATAAGAAAACTCCCTCTACTTTAATATAATGGTAATAAACGTCATAAAATACACACTTAAAGGGTCAGTTCACACAAAAAACACACTCACTTGCACGAGTTGTGCAAATAGTTTTTCAAATCAATTATTCCCTTCATCTGTATAAAAACAGGAACAAACTACCCTATTTAAGTTAAATTGGTATAAATCTCGTAAAATTGACATTTAAAGGACCAGTTCACACAAAAAACACATTTTCTTACTATAAATGTGTATAAGCCTGAGAGTCATGCACATAGGTGTTTAAAGAAGAGAAGTTAATTCCCTTAATCTGTATACAACCAGGAAAAAACTACCCCTACTTGAGTTTAAATGGAATACATCTCATAAAATGGACTTTTAAAGGATCAGTTCACGCAAAAATACTAATTTCTTACTATAAATGCATGTATTTCTATCATATTGAGTCATTGTTACTGTAGTAGAATAAGATGAGAACTGTAGGCGTGATTGAAATACATAAAGTAGATGTTTTTGTGTAGTTGTCTGTCACCATTGACTACTGTGAGTTTTTTTCCCCCAACAGGAGGTCCAGTATGGGGCAAAGCAGAAGGGATGAGACTTCGCTTCTCTCTATGGGTTTTTCAGGCATCAGTATCAGATTTCTGACTCCAGTCCAAATACAAAGGAGGTAAATGGAATTTCATTTTTCTGGCGCTCGCAGCATGCCTATTTAAAGCTTACATTAGCTGAATTCAAAAGGACGTCCCAGTGGCCTCCTGTTTGAGGCTCATGCTACAGAGCTGCCAGCGTTGGATTCCTGCCTGAGCCTTTGTTCGTTGCATGTCATATCCATCTGCGTCTAATTAAAAAACGGATAGACTATTACTTTAGTAGAAAGTACTCGCATTAATTTTTTTATATAGTTTTGACAACATCCTTTAAACATATATGCAAGAGTGTCTCCACCTACCAACCCTTATATACAGAGAGATTACAGAGAATAGTATTAGTTACATAACATACTGTACATACGTTGTTAAATTGGTTACAGACTGCTGTAATCCTGAGAAACTGTTCACAATGGATTATTTAGAGTAATCTGTATCTGTAGAGACAAGTTACTATTCCGTTTTAAGCCTCATGTGACCATTAATCTGTCTCCCAATACGTCACAAATACATATTTTTGTAACATTTTTGAGAAGTAATTCAAACCCAGAATTTTAATATTTAGAAAATGAATGAGGTAAAAATACAAACTCAGAAATATAAAAGTGAATGAGTGAATAAACAAGCTGATCTCAGAGGAAGATAAGGTCCCCAGAACACTGTTTGAAGCTAGAAAGGTGGCAGGGTCCGCCACATGTAAACAAAGTAAAACAGTATGAAACTGTGTTGTCCTTTAAGGTCAGTTTGTTTATTCAGTTATTCAGTCATGAAACCAAAAAAGTTTTTTTATTTCAGTTGGTTTAGGCACAAAGAAATCAGTCATGAAGATCTTTGTCTTTTGATTTAAATTTCTTCCTGCAAACTACAGCGTGCATCATTCAAATAATTTCCCGCAGAGACATAAATCAGGAATTACAGTCTTTGGCTGCCCATGTAATGCTGCTGGTAGAATCATTTCTTTTCTTTTGGCTTCGGCCTCTTTATAGGATTTGTTGACTGTAAGGAAAATCACAACACTGAGAGTAGAGTAATACCAGCGTTATCCTCTAATGTTGTTTTCCAAAGCTTTAAAAGCACCACAAACACTCTATTTATGTTTACTGTGCTTTGGTCTGAGGCAGAGATCTCAAAGACGGATACCTCAAAACGAGTCAAACCCAAACTATCCAACAGCAAATGAAAAAAACGAAAACATTTCTAATCTGTCTTTTTCTGCTTTAATTTGGGTGGACTGGCCCTTTAAGCTCAGCCTCAGCTCCTGCACTAAATGCACTAGGGATCTCTGGAGGAACTAAATAAATATAAAAACACCATAAACCTATTATTGCCCGAGTCTCTATAGGACCGTCATTGCATTATTGTGGCGCTCCCCTCAGAGAGTATATAGAGGGGTCTGGTGGAGTGAGGGGTGACAGTGGGGGAGGGGACAGAGACCAGCGAGACAGCTGCTGCTCACTGGCTGGTTATTCAGACCATTAAGGCAAAGACGGATTTATAGTAGGAGTTCACGTTACGTCTGTGTGCTTGATAGGTTTCCTTTTGCTCTGCTGTAACCTTGCGGTGAGTTAGTGGCGTCTACAATAAAAACCTGCCAGGGCTCAATATTAGAAAATTTAGACAATAACAAGGTGTTTGCCTCCCACACAAAGACATATCACGGAACGCAGCGCAATTACCAGGGCAAGCAAAAAGGCCAATAATTTCACATTGACTTGAGAACGTGTGTGTTTACCCCCCACTCTTTTATGATAAAGTCCAGTGGGATGGGGGGGGAACAGATGCATGTGGACCCAGAGATGATTCATCATGACACATCTGGACGATTCAGCAGCTCCACAAATTGGGAGCTTGACCGCAGTGTGGCGGTGTGAGGTGGTTTCAGTAAAGAGGCCCGCTCGGCTAGGAAATATGTTGTCACATATCACGTTTCAGTGATGCCACCACGGGTGCTGTCACTGAGTCAGTCATCATCATCATCATCATCATCATCATCATCATCATCACCATCATCATCACCATCATCATAAGCATAAGCATAAAAATGGCTACCATTAAGCCTTCAGTTGCCGTTTTACACATGCAGGTTCAAAAAGCCTCCAACATCTATATTTTCCAGTATGCGGCCTGTGCTTTGGTTTATTGCAATAAACAACTTGCCCGAGGGAGATTATAGATTTTTCAAGAATTTCATCTTCTCACAATATGAATTTGTGCGTCTACCTGCTGTATTTTAGGGTTGTTCCGATACCGATATGAGTATAGGAAATGCCTCCAATACTGACGGAAAAGCCAGTGAGTACACACGATTATAAACCAATCTGATACCGCATAATTTATTTATTAGGAACTGAATCCTGTTGTCCAATACACCTTAACGCAAACTAAACAGATTTTACTATTGCACAGGGAGCCAATATCCATAAACTGCAAGCGACTTATGAGCTCCAAGACCATCCATCATATTCATGCAGGTTATTGTAGTATACAGCTGTTAAAGAATAATATATATACAGTGGGGTCCAAAAGTCTGAGACCACGGAAAATCTCAAATGTCACATAAATCTAGAAATAATCTCAACATTTTTGAGGATTAAGTGAAAAGGGGCTTTCTAAGTGACAAGTCATGGCGAGACTAAAGGTTTCCAAGGGGACAGACCTTGACAGTTGTCCAGTCCAAAGCACAATCAGACAGACCAACCTCAAAGCTCTGCAGGAACTTGAATACCAAAGAAGACCAGGAAGTCCTGACTGTCATGGACTTTTCTCGACAGTCACTTAACCCTGACCGCGTTGAATATTTATGGGGACAGTTCAAGACTCGATCCGCATCACAAGAAACCTTGTGGGAGACTGTCAAATCATGCTGGGATAACATGAGTCATCAGGTTTTTCGGTTGGAGTGCAAGCTGTCATTAATGGAGTGAAAAACTAAGATATTCTGAATTTAATATGCAGTTGTCAAAGATTTAAAGGAGACATCAATGCTTTTTTTTTCTTCCCTTTCCTGCAGTGTGTTACATACTGTAGGCCCTTGTGCATGTTCAAGGATGAAAGTTAAAAAGACCACACCAACAGGAACGCCTCTCAACTTGTCAGTAGCCCCACTTTTAATTCTGTAACTTGGTGACATCACACTACATCACCATGCCTAACATTTGCATAATTTACACTGATATTCATGGTAGAAGTAACGCAAACCGGAAGCTGTTTTTTTTTTTTAAAACAGAGCCAGCTGGAAACGTGGTGAGCGCTGCTGGCTCAGGTGTGTGTGAGCTGACCAATTGGAGAGAGGGAGGCGGGCCTTAAAGTGACAGGAGCTAAAACGGAGCATCTCAGACAAAGGGGGGGGAGAGACAGTGCTGCAATATGACAAAACTGATACATTTTTGGAGCGTTTAAGCATGTAAAGCTATTCTAAAATTAACCACAGATGGAATTAAGAGCCTGAGAATGAGTATTATATTTCTTCTTTAACTTTAAATTGTTAAGATGATCATTTGTAATGATGAGTAATGACTATTACATTCAAAGCAAATACAAAATAGAAGTATCTTAACTACTTGTCTAAGACTTTTGGACTTGTTTTCTTAAAAGCACTGGTATGTAATTGGTTCTCAGTATCAGCCTGTTCAGAGTTCGCTTATCAGATTTGTTATCAGGAAGTATTTATCCTCAAAGCTTCTGCTGGCAACAGCAGCAGTAATGATTATGATGATGATGATGATGGTGATGAAGTGATTGCTAAATGACTGGTTGTCTCCTCAGCAAGTCGTTCATATCACATGAGTCACTGCCTGCAGCGTTCCCCATGCCTGTGAGCAACAAGCCCTTCTCAGCCTCTGTCTCTACAAAAGCCCTGTGGAAATAACACAAAAAATAGGCGGCACATATCAAAAAGTCGCTGGTCTTGTTCGTTTTTATCCCTCTGTGTGTTCTGAGCTTAGAAAAAGTGCATACCTGCCTTTGTTTTGTTTTGTCTCCTTTCATCACACACATTAGGAAGGACGAATGGAGTGAATATGTGAGTTCCTGTGGGGGGGTATCTCGTTCCTGAGATCCTCGAGTCAGTTGTTTTCAACCTTCAAGCCAATTTCCACTGAAGTGAATTACTTAGATATTTGGAACCAGGACCTCAGGTAATTCAGTACGGCGGCGGCGTTCAATCGCTCATTTCGTCACACACGTCTCTGGCATCGCTCTTCTCAGAAACGGCAAAGATCAAAGTGCTAATATTTTGACAGCAGGCTTGAAATTTCTTTACTCGAGCATTACTGTAACTATCAAATCAGTGTCACTGCGGCACAGTGGTGTTGGCCGGCGAATCCAATTCACAGTGTGGCAGTTTCCGCCGCTGCACTACTGGATTTGCAAGCCTCCAGATTTGATCAAAGAGACACAAAATATTCTATGAAGTTTGGTTGTCCTCGCTTTCATACGTCCTTGTAATTTGAGTTACAAGAAATCAAGTCCAAAAGCTTCTGAGTCAAGACTGATGCTGTGGCGTCAAGCTGATTCCCTGTCATAAACTGATTTGCGTTGATGAGAGCAATATTCCTCCATGGATTTGTCGTATTTTAGTTAATGTGTCACGTGGATTGGGTGGAAACTGCATCCACCCCGATTTAAATCACGAGAAAGGAAACCACAGAGATTCTGAGTAGAGCAGGACCCCCCGCGGTCCTTCTGTTAAGGAAGATTTTTTTACGAACAGCACACCACAGTCTGCTCCGAAACAGTCACATTGAGTTTCTTTTTTTCCAATTCTGCATAATGGGAAGAGTTTAAAATGTTGCAGCGATCCCCAGCAGGACAGTCAAATGAGATTAGAAATGATAGCTTTCACACGTGCCTGTTAGCGAGCCGGCGTGGAAACGACGTCTGATAAAACCATGTCGGGGATTTCTAAGGAAGGAGCGAGGCTGACCTCATGCTGGAGTGTTTAGCTGTTTCCAGTGAGTGCAATATGTTTCCAATACTTGTGGTCATGAGAACATGAGAAGGGGCTGAAATGTCTTCATTTTGTCCTCCGAGCAAAATGTGTTTGTTGCTAAGTCTGGTTTGAACTCCCAGGAGCTCAGGCAGCTGCTGTTGTGTAGTTCTTTCCAGCATTACTCATCTCTTTTATTCCATGTTGTGTATGTGTGTGTGAGTGCGAGCGTCATCGTGTGTGTGTGTGTGTGTGTGTGTGTGTGTGTGTGTGTGTGTCAAGGCTGAACGGTGATTACTGCCTAACCCCTAATGATGTTTGCACAAGCAATTCAGCACCAACAGAGGGGCTGAACAAAGCTCATAAGGTGTAATTTGAGAGAGGGGAAAACAGCTTTTTGAACAAAAGGACACTGATTACGATCAGAATATTATAGAATATGGTGGTTATTAGTTTTAGTTCCACACAATATTAAACATATTCAAGTAAAAACCTTACTTTAAAGGGAGAGGTCACCTGAAAACCAACTAAACATATTTTTCCTCTTACGTGTAGTTTTATTTATCGTTTTGTTTTTTTTTGCTGTGAGTTGCCGAGTTTTGCAGATATCGACCGCACAGACACTAAACTAGGAGGCACTCAGCTCGTGGCACTCTAAGCACCAAGCAAACATGTTTGGAAAAACTCAACAGTAACATCGCTTTTTACAGAAATAGTAATACGATTGGCCAGGATAGTCCGCAGACCTTGTTTTGAGTCCTTTTCACGTGGGAATTATTTTTCGACCGAACTGCACCTGCCAACCCAATCACCGCGCAGAAGCAAGCATGCATCTACTCATCTCTACTCCACCTCCAAAGTATGTAGGTTATTTTTGAAGGACAGGGACGACCTAAGTCTATATTTTTCTTGTTGTCAGTCTCAAATATCCAGAATATTTCCTAACAAATGTGTTAATCCGTTTTTTCCCAATATTGTGGCACACAGCCTGGAGACGATTTATTCCTACTTGAGACGAAAGACACAAATATATTGCTTGAACATACTGGATTTGTTTTCCCCTTCAGCATCCACTTCTGCAGTACTATATCTACAGGCAGAAACTAAAATAGTCCTTATGTGGTTATGTTGAGGCACAAACGACACTGAAGGTGGGTGAAAGATCGTCTCGCATTAGTTTTTAAAAAAGACAAAAGTGACATAAAGCACGATAGAAGACGACTTACTGTATTAACATTTCATCCAAATCGCAAAATGTCTATATCATTAATGTGCTACTGCAGTAAACTAAATAAATCACCTCAAGTGATTTATGGCAGGGAGTCTACGAGATCATTTCACCAGACCGCTGTAGTCTGCTCGTCGTCTCTGCTTGAGGCTAAACTGCTTCAGGCTACGTTTGCTCTTACAACGTCCAAATTTTCAGCGGAACTGTTGGCGGTCAGGTTGGAATGTGGTGAGTTTCTGCCCCCAGGCTTTTATAAGGAAGAGGAATGTATGGCACGAAAAAGAAGACGTCTACGGTTCAGCAACTGACGTTTTGAACATTCTTCTTTTTTTGTGCTAAATCAATGGAGTACTCTAAACCAAAGGGCTTTTGTTAGCTTAACCTCACCATAATTAGAACTTATTTATGCAAACAATAGACCAACAGTTCAACCCCACCGCCTTTATATGTCTTGAATACTGCATAAAAACACAGTGCTGGAGTATTTGCACTTGCTACTGAATATAGCAGTTACAGTGAATTTTGCTCGATTTAGCAAATCGGCAAAGCAAAATTGGGAGCACGTAAATCAGAGATGTGCATTGGACTTTAGTTGGCTTGAGCCATTGCTTCGATGTCTTGTAACTTTTACTTGACAAAAGAAAATAACTCGAGACCCAACTCCGATTTGGAAGTTAAAGGCTTGTGACTTGACTTGCGGCATGATGACCGTAATGACCTGTCTTTGTTCAGTTTGTGTTTAAGTTTTTACATTTTCTGAACTCTATGAGGCTTACTTGGTAGAAGAGGCATTGCCTTCACACAGATCTTACATGAACTCATCACTTTTTCACATCTGGTTTGATACGAATGAACATCATTGGAATGAATTATGCAAAATGTCCCTATGGCATGACACGGAGCAAGCTATATTTACCACAGCCGGTGCACGCTCGTCGCAGGCTACACGGGTTCCTCTAAGTTCAGACGATGAAAGTCGATGTGCGTCCTTTGCGCAGATCAAAAGGGCAAACATTATTGCGCGTGTTAATCTGCTGTAATCTCTCAGAGATATTTGACTCAACAATCAGAGGGAGACATCAGTACCTGACTCCGCCGAGAACAGTGCTGCCTCAGCACCTCGGCAAACAGGGACTTTCGATCGAAGCTGCCACACTCCATCGTCTTCGTCATACGTCTCTGTGATCAGGAGGCTGCTCCTCTCACATCATCGGATGAATGGAAAAATTGAATATTTCTGTTGCAATACTCAATAGAATCAATAAAGCGCGTCACACTCAGACCAAGAGCTCAAAGACTCATTGGAGGGAAACCAGAGGAGTTTTTTTTTCCCCCCTTGAAATACACATTTGATTTATGGCGTCCCGCTTGTGATTGTAGCTGCAGCTTGTGAGAGAATATATCTATTTTTTTTTTTTTTTTTTTCTGAAGAGGTCCTGTCTCTGGAGAAAGCCAATTGAGCTGATCCCTGTAGTGCTGGAGAGGATGCCATACATCAGCGGATCAGGCAGGGTCAACAGCCTTTTTTCCCCGGCACAGTAAACATACAGTGTCCAGAAATCCATATATATACACATTCCCTACGGGTAAACAACACAAGACAGTATAACATTGAATAATGCATGCATGTACACTGGACAATATGTAAAATCATGTATTTGTTGATTGACAGTAGAGTCAATTAACTGATCGACTGATTGGAAGACAATTAATCATCAACTGTATATTCTCTGGTTTCAGCTTCTTAAATGTGAACTTTGTTTTCATATGATAGTAAATTGAATGGCTGACTGAAGCTGCTCAGAGTCGGCTAGCTCTGGAGGAGGGAGTACGCTACAGAGCCAGGACTTCTGGAGGAGTAAACACCCAGAGTCACACCGGAGTCTACTCTGACCCTGAGTATGTTGGGATGGGAAGAGAGTTTAGAAATTACTTTTAAGGTTTTGGGATCAAGAAATGGACTGATCACTCCTATTTATCAGCAGCAAACTGCAGAGGGGATTTCTGTTGTCGGGTGTTCATGCTCTGTAGTATCGACTGCTGACTGGAGCTGCAGTGGAAATATACTTTACCGCATGGACTACATTACAAAGACAAGAGAGAGAACTGTAGGACTAAACACCTGGAATGAACACCTGCCGTCACGTCGCTGAAGCTGCTCAGTGTCGGCTAGCTCTGGAGGAGACAGTTGGGTAGAGAGCCAGACCTTCTGGAGGAATAAACACCCAGAGTCAAATTCGGATTCTGCTCTGATCCAAAGCCGATTACAGATTTTAGGAGAGCTTGGTGTCGACTGCCGACCGGAGCTAGAGGCGAAATGCAGTTTAATTCATGAACGACATTACAGAGAGGAGGGAGGGAAAAGAGGGAACTGGAGTCTCTGGTGAGTGCTGAATTTGGTGGAAGCTGACCTAAATTTAAACACACAGACACACATCCTCATAATGTTTTATAAAGTTTATTCACGTTAAGTTTAGTCTGGTCCGCTGGCTTCCCTATCCTGGAAGTAAAGATGGGCGACCTAATTAAACGCACCATAAACTTCAGTAAACTTGTGGATCTCTCTGGGTTTGAACATTGTTGGAGACATTTGGGATAAAGTAAGTGCCAGAATCAACAAAGGTGCGGCTGTTTTTTTTTTTATATTATGTCTTTAAATGTGAGGATTTACGTTTTCAATTACGAACAAAACAGAATTTGAATAAGTCACTTTGGGCTCTGATAATTTGGACACAACTATTTTGTGACATTTCAAAAAGTAAACAATAAATTACAACAAACTAACTACGAGATTCATCCCGAGCGAAAGTAATCACAATTCGCAGCCTAAGGCACAAAATCTATTTATCATTCGTACAACATTTCAGCAAGAAAAACTTCACCCTGACTGCTTCTCCGCTTAAGAATCAAGGGGATGAATAAGTCTTTGTGGTGTTTCAAGTATCACAGGAAAGTGAAGGCCTCTTCCCTCGTTTGTCCTTTAGGACTGACGTATTTAGCGAGCTTTAAAAGCCGTATAGAAGCGGTCTAATTGTGAGCGTCTTAACCTTGAAGATCACTCTCTTTCAAGAGTTTAATTGCGTGTTTGCCGAAAGAGGAAGGCACATTTGAGTTTCCAAAGTACAGGCTGCACAGAGAGAAGTGAGTATGAGAGGGAGCTTGAGGAACTGGCAACTATAATGTCTTATTTTCCTAGCATTCACGACTCATATATTATTTTAAAGGCTTCCCCTGCATTTTTCTATTTTACATTATTGCCTATGATAATTGGCACCAGAGATTTGCTAATGGGGTGATAATGTTATTAGTTACATCAGTTGTGTGGTTGTGTTGCGGTTATTGCAGGGATATATTAGAGAAACACATTTTCAAATTTTTATAAGCGCTACATGGGAAATAAATAGCATTTTCATGGATAACCTTCCTCTAGCACTCCGCGCCTTCCTGAGGAAGAAATTCAAACACGCCAGGAAACAAACCTCACCGGTCTGAGGCTGAAAGGTTTTAATGAGCCGACAAAGGAATTCAGATACCAACCGACACACAGAACACGAGCTGGAGGATGGCTGGAGGTAAATAGGAGCACACATCGTTTGCTCCCATTTGCATTTTGAGGGGATTTAATGAGATTTTTAAATGGCACGGTCATGTAAATAAATAAAGCCATTATTAGAGAGTAATGGAAACCTGTCGGTCAAATCAGTTTTTTGTTTTTTTTTTAATTTTCAGCTCTGGGATTCCGCACGTTTATTTGCTTGTTTGACAACAGCCCAACCCCCTGCGCTGTCGGTTTCGGTCGCCGCAGACGCAGCTTGAGGAGTGTATTTTTGTGATGTTCGCGTTTGAAGCGAGGGGAGACCACATCGGAGCTTTTTTGAAGTGCGAATTCGGCACTGCACTGCCGTGTGCCAGAGCGCGGGGGTTTTTTTCACTCAGCTCGCTTCAAAAATCTTGTGCACAGCGTTGCGGCGTGCGCGCCACGGGGGACCACATATCCTCTGCTTCACATGAAACAGTTTGATAGCGTATCTGGTTTTGATATCCTCACCTTGGCATACCCCCTACCCACCCTGGTTGAAGCCATGCTCGGTGGTGGGGGGGCACACACTTTGTTTAACAGTTTTAGCTTCAGCGTCACGTTTTCATCTTGCTTCTTTTGTTGTGTTCCAGTAGAGAACAGAATAAGGCATAAATGAGATATGGTGTCACCGGTCGGCAGTGGCCATAGCTGCGTGGCTATTTACGCCAATCAATATCCATTTCCATGCAAATAAGAGCGATTAAAGCTGATTTCACAGGCAACAAGACCTCGTCTCTGTCCCGGTCACAGATCAGACGTACTAGACAACCGGATTAACGCGAAAAAACATTGGCACCTTGCATTGTGTAATTTACTGCTTGGGAGATGATTAACCACGGACGGTTCTGGCGGGTTAACGTGCCTCTCTGAACCAAAGCACGCAGAGACACCGAAGCCAAGTGGTTCCCAGCAACAATTTCATTTAAAACCTCACAGCCCTGCATGAGGAACATCAAATGGATTTTCTTTTTCTTAGCGCTGTGATCGCGAGAGATTTTCAAAGAGCATAAGGTCATAGAGCCCATGAATTTTTTCGAGGAAAAATTAAAAAATGCTGATTGAGCACGAAGACAACTTCCATCACAGCGGGCCGCGTGTGCTTATGAGGCACGGCGAGCTGTTATATCTCTAAATATTGAGTAAAGTGAGAACAGGTGCTGAGACTTTTGTGCACGGCGGTGCATAAAATTGGACGAGCCCAGGTTCTTCATAACAGGACACTGGAGTTTAACAGGGAGTGGGAAAGCTGGTCTTCTGCTCAATGCAACTAAATATCACATATTACATAATATACATCAGTTTATCAGGTAAAATATCTGATTCTGACTGAAGTGCTCATACAAGAGTTGATTATAACACCAATTTGTCACATTAATGTAAGTTTACAGGTCGTGGGGAGAACTACTGCATGTAAACATTTGTTTAAAGCCTTTTGTGGCTCCAGAGGAAGCTGGACATAATCAGATAAGTTTGCCTCCAGTGAATATCCCTCAGTGGCTAAGTTGCATTGTGGGTCATGTAGTCACCACGTTTTGAACATTAAAAAGAATTTGTGGAATATAAAAGGTAAAAGGTATCTCTGGTTCTGTTGTGTCGATTTCAATCATTTGTTTTTAAACGGTCCATAATGAGTCCAACAGTGAGTTGGAAGGCAATGATAGAACTGTGAACTGCTTTTTTTTCTTTATATTTTGGGTGCTTTTGACAATATATAGAAAAAAATGCCAATCAGAAATTCGGTTGCCGTCTTCAGACTGCTTGTTGTGTCCAAAATCTTAATGTATTCAGTTTATAGTAATCAAAAACAAAGAAAACCAGCAAATCCTCTCATTAGGATGTTCATCTTAAATAACTGATTCAAAAATATTGGTTTTTGTTTGTTTTTTTTTTCGTTTTTTTGTCTATCAACTAATCACTTCATTGTTTCAGCACTTTAAACTTCAGCTCAAACGGGCTCTTTGTAACAATATGTAGCAGTTTACATGTATAAATCATTTTTCATTGGCCTTATGTGAGCGGATTAATGCGGACCTTCTCCGCCTCTCTTGGTTTCCTATACAAGCCTGTAGTGAAGTTGTTTGACGCTGCTGGACTGTGGATTTCTTTGCGAAAGGACTCGGGTCGGATTTTCCTCGACACGCCAAAGGATGCGACTTTATGCACATACTCGAGTGCCTCGTCTGAGTGCCTCTCTCCGCTCCAGGAGCCGACGTAAGTTTAGAAATGGAGTCCGCTTCCAGCACAACACAGAAGTTCCACTGAGCCCCTTTAAGTGCTCAAAAACACCCTGACTGTATTTGAATCAAACAAGCCAAGACAAATGAAAAGTGACTTGGGTCAGCAGGTTGACAGACAATAATAACAGTAATGCATTCCTGGAGCCGTGCACTGTAACTTTAGATCACAAGCAGACAGCGCGTTGAATGAGAGAAAGAAAACACGGCCATTCATAACCGTGCAAAAGCCAAGATCAACCTCTGCGCAACAGATTATTGGTCGAATTGCAGCAGGAATACACCTTGCTTTACCTAAGTTATGAGGCCTGTCAAACGTAGATCTGTTAAATTAGAGAGTCCTGCAGCTCTGTGTATATTTCAGCATTCCAGACGAATTGTCAGACCATTTGGATGCGCGTCCCTGCTTCTCCTCGGTTGTACAAAATGGAAAAAGGCGGATATTGTCAAACTGGGCTCCACTCCACTGGTCTGGAGTGGGAACACAGGTGAGTAAATCTGCACCGGAGCACTGGCTGACTCAAAATGGCTGTGAGGCTGATGGTGGTGGAGATTAATTGAATGGCCTGTTTCCAGGTCGCGGCTGTGTGGCTGCTTGTCCGGGTTCCCGAGCTGCAATCTGTCAGTCACATACAGCGAGACAGCTGCTCCGTCCAGGTGCCAACCTGTGTTCCTCTGCCAACGGGGGTGACTTCACATCCTCCATTAACACTGGGTCCCATTCATTCACAACTGAGAGAATAAATCGAGCAGGAGGGATGGGAGGATCAGGCAGGAGTTAAAAAGAGAGAGGGAAAGGAAATGGAAAGTGGACGCCGAGTACTCATCACAAAAACATTGGCAAAAATACGTATTGTGCTCACTTGCACCTGTGAAAACACTGGTTGAGCAGGAGTCTACTGACCATACTGAGGAGTTAACAAGATTAGGGCTGCGTCTATTGATTACTTTCATGAATGATTAATCTGGTGACAATTTTGCCGTTAATTACTTCCGCCAAAGAGGTTAGTTTTTGCCCCTTGTCCATTTGTTTCTCTGTTGGTTTGTCAGCAGGATTACACAAAAACTGCCCAACAGATTTCCAGAAAAATCGGATGGAGGATAGACCTCAGGCCAGAATAGACCCCATTTACTCTGGTGTGGATCCTAATAAAGAGACAAACCAAGGATATTTTTTTTGTCACTTTCTTTAAAAGGTCCTCTTTGTGAGAAAGTTGATTTTTGAGTCTCATTCCCAACTCGTCCAATACTGACGGATGGCGGCCAGCCCAACCTACAATCCTAATGCTTCATTTTTGTTGTCTAACCAACACTTCAAAAACATATTCTATCCCAAACCGGAGAAGGAACTTCTGAATATCATTGTGGGTTTATTTTTGTCTTAAATGCTTAATTAATTAAGATTGTTTGAAGATTCAAAATCAATTAAGTGATTCATTAAAGAGCATTTTAACACTGAAGGCACAACAGAACCACAATATTAAACCAAGAAAATGTTAGACACTCATGCAACATGTCTGTTTCGTTTCCATTTTCTGGGGTCAAAACGCAAAAATCCCAGCTGAAGTTATGTTAGAGACAATGACCTCTGACAGATGTGACTCCCGCGGGGTTTATAATTAAAAACAGCAGCTCATATTAGAAACTGCAACGGAGGGGGGGTGGGTTGCTTCCCGTCGCCACAGACGATGTGGCTCGTTTCATTCTGACGCGTTTTCACATCAGAGCGAGTAATTCTGAGATGAGATTTTATGAATCCATTTCTGAGAACCGGCTGCAGGATTCAAAGCAATGCTCCAATGCCGTACCAAAAACCCACATGAATGCACACACGCGCACACACACACACACACATCTCGTCTCGCTCTCTGGAGCATCATTGTGATGGCTTGCTGTTTCACACTCATTCAGGTGTTGTAGCAGCAGCACTCACAGCAGCAGCACACAGTCTGCTGACTGAAACAGACATGGGCACATGTCCAAGGTCATCATTCCCCTCCAAGCTGCTGTTTCCACAACACAGGTTCTTGCACACTTCCTGCCCTGATTAATTCTTTTGCCATTATCTCTCTATCTTTATTTTTAGATTAACATTTTCATTTTTCTTTTTCATTCCAAAGTGTTTTTTCTTGTAGGTGTCTGTGTACATTCGTAAAGATAGAATACCTCCCATGTAAAATTGAAACAGCTTTTTTATATGCATTACATTCTTCTCAGCTCATCTACAAAAAGAACCCCCTGAGGAATAAAGTATGTCTACATGAAACGGTCCTTATTAAAGATGACGAGCCGAGTCTGATTTGGAGTCTCCAAACATCTAAATCTTCCACCGACGTCAATTTTAAATATCTTGTCAGACTGATTTATTATAAGACTATAAGCCTATCACCAAGCAGCAGTTGAGAATCTTCAGATATGTTCAGATTAAACATAAATCAGAGCCTAGCTTCTTTTGGAAGAATTTGACGACTGGACTGATTGTGCAGTCTGCATTTATTTGTTGCAAACAGCCACCGTAATGACTGTACAGACAGTGACTTTTGGCCAGTTATTAATGTAGCCACCAAGAGTGCGTTTGCAGAGTGTGCCTGATGTGTTTGTGGTACAGCTTGTACTCAAACTTAATGTTCCTCTTAACACTGACTCATAAAGCCTCAAGAAACACATAAATTCTCCACTCACATTGAAATGCTCACATGGGCATCCATGCATGCAGTGTTTACCGATTATGTATAATTGTGCACTATCAGATGTAATGTTTGGAGACAATGATTTGTGCTTTGTGGGAGTCTAAACTGATCACGTTCAGTCATGTAATTGTACAACATTTTGCTTGGCATGAGTTAAATCAGCGCTACTCTCATGTCTGTGCATTCAGTCTGAAGCTAAACCAGCCAGCCAGGAAACCACTGGCCTATGGTATTTTGCCAAGAAGCTGTGCCATCTGTCCTGTGATCGTCGATGTTTGTGTCCCCTCAAGTCAAGTGAACTTTGAGTTATTCTCTCCATCTAAACCAGTGGTTCTCAATTATTTTTTGTCATGGCCCCCCTAGAGGGCAGAAATTTTTTCGCGCCCCCCCCAAATTGAAATACTATCAACCTGATAATATTTATTTATTTATCTGTATAAACCACTGTATGAGTTGCAGCATTCTGCATACAATCACCTGATTATCCAAATGGTTTCATGCTGTCCACTGCCAGTTTTTTGCATAAAACACAAACAGGTCTTTCCCTATTTCCGACCGGGTTCATGGTAAATCCAACGTCCATGTAAGCATCGTCATATTTCCTGCTGCATAGTTCCCGACCGGTGATTAGCAGAAGAGCTTGTGTTTGTCTTTTTTGAGGTATCAACACGGAGTGTTTTATTTCATAGCTTGACTTCCTGTCTGCTCGGTGCAAAATTCAGCTGAATTGCTGCGTCGTGCTCCAGCATCCGCCAGACATACAGAAGTCCTGTGTAGCTGTTCTGGAGGGCTCCAGACTGCCGGAACTGGACGGAGCAGACACACAGTGCAGCGGACCTGGTGGAAGCTAACACATAGACTGAAGTGAAAATGAAACCTATCAGCTCCGCTGGCGTGACGGAGACGTAATTTAGCGGACAAGTATCCATTGGAAATTGACCTTTGCGTCCTGCCCTGCCTCTCACGCCCCCCCTGACACCTCACTGCACCCCACCAGGGGGGCGTGCCCCACCATTTGAGAACCACTGATCTAAACCATGATCTTTTCCTAAACCTAACCAGGTAGTGGTAGTTTTGTTGCCTAAACCTAACTAAGTAGTTTTGTTGCCTAAACCCAAGTAGTTTTGTTGCCTAAACCTAACAAAGTAGTTTTGTTGCCTAAACCTAACCAAACCATGACGGAAAACTGTAAATATTCTTATTAAATACCTTAAAACATTGAATTCCTTTAGTCTAAATGAATTTTCATAAATACTTGGCAGAAGATTGTAGGAACCATCTGTTTATCATCATCTCTAACGGGCTATCCTCAACAAATCAAGATCAACAAACCATATGATGTGTTGCAGAAAGCCAATCAGGAGAAGAGCGAAAACATTTTGTCCATCAGGAAAAGCCTTCACTGTCTCTCTTTGCTCTTGTCTTGATGAAATATGGTCTCTGCTTCTGACATAGCAGATTGCTACAGCAGCATTTACGCTAACCTCTTCCGAAGCTTCCACTGTCGTTTTCAGACGAACAGATTGCTTCTCTCGCTGGTCGTCACGTTTAAACCACACTCGTTAGCTGCCAGTGTCACAGCGCATCACTTGAAACCTGGCCAGAAGGATTATCCAGATCTCGCAAATACAGCTGCCCCAAAGAGCGACCGAAGGCCTTGGGGAAACAGCTAGCCCGGCTCCTCCCTAAGGTTAAAAAAGGCCATGTTTGTATCACTAAAGCTCATTGTTGGTTATCTCGTTTTTTTAATCTGCACAAAATCTGAGTTGAGGTTTACAGGGGGCTTAAACAGGGGAACAATTTCTTGGCTGGGCTCATGGTAATATTTATCTTTGGACGGAGCTAGCCGTGTCCCTCTGTTTCCAGTCTTTATGCTAATCTAAGCTAATTCCCCCACGCCTGGTTCCAGCTTTAGTGGTATCAATTTCACCCAAATACACATATTTCCCAGATTGTTGAAACCCTTCCTTTAATGTTTTGCGTCGCACTACATTGCTACGCCCCTGTTTTTTATTCTCTCTCTTTAATTTCCTCAGCCCTCGTCTCATTCTGCCATTTTTGCCGAACTCCTGTATGTGCAGGGGCGAAGCCAATCAGATTCCGCCGCTCATTCTCTTTTCATAGCTTTGAGCCGTGAGTCCTTTCAACCAATTAGCTCAGACAGCAACAGCCTCCAACATGAGCCGGGAGGAGGGCATGTAAAAAAGATTTACAGCTTTGAGAGCCAAATCCACCCTCACGTCTTATCTCATCCCCCGGGGCTTTGGCCACCATACAGCGTAGCCAAAGGCTTTATTGCCGGATAATGGCCAGTCCGAGCTGCTTTCATGGGGGAACAGTGGGATGATGCCTGCTGTGTCTGACTGTGAGAAACTAGGGCATAAAGTTCAAAGTGGGCTCAGCTCTGCGTCCCACAACAGAAGCAGAGGCTGAGCTCAAACTCTCCCCCCTCGTGCAACTGTCTCACATTTTCCATGCGACAGTGACTCCGTTTACATCAACATGTACATTAGGGCCGTTCATCGGCACCTCAGTGGTTTTCAAGCGAGGGTCGCTCGAATGAAACCTGACGAACTGCATGCTAAACTGAAAACCACATCTGTTACCACTCCCGCCTCAGCTCCACTGCCCCTCTTTTTTTTGTTTTCTGCTGTTTATCACTAAACTTTTTAGTTGAGGTTTTCATTTCCGCTGCACGCTTAGCAGTTGATCTCTCTGAGATTCTTATCCGGATGAATATCACTGCTGCTGCTGCTGCTGCTGCTGCCGCTCAGCTCGTTTTTGTTTACAAGATAGACAGGAGGGGGGAAACTGCAAATTAACCTGCAAGCCAGAGCTGCAGTCTCAGAAGGCGAGCAGAGAAAAAAGTGACATTCAACAGACATTACACAAAATTATAGGCTGCGTTTGAATGGAAGAAGTAGAAGAAGCAGCAGCAGAGAGGCAGTATGAGAGTGTGTCGCATTGTGGTGAAAACACCGAAATTGAATGGGTCAAGCTGATTCACCTGTAAGAATCCATTCTCATAATAACAGGCTGGTGCTTCAAAGGGGGAAAAGCAGCAAATTGGTGTAATGGGTAGGCTTTCTAAACGCTTTACAGCGTGGTTTGCTTGTGTACAGTGCGGAGGAGTAATTCTCGATTGATCTCGGGCCCGGTCCAATCAAATACTGCGTGCGGTCTGTCAGGATTTACGTGACATGCAAAGGCAGGAGGGAGCTCTTTCTCTTCGCCATCACGTTTGTGCACTTAAGATCTCTCGTTGTGGACGTCAAACCAAGTGAGAGGAGACGCATTTTGACATGCCAGTTTTGTTTTGTTCAGCTGTCTCTTGAGGCTAATTTAATGCAGAATAGGTTGTTTTCCATTACGACAGGGGACCAAACAAAAAAACTGACGCCCCGTGTCTGTCAGTATAAGGTCCTGCACAAACGCCTTCTTGATTTTGTGTTAAAGAAGATGTTAGAAAACAGTTTGTGTTCTTTCATTTACAGTCTTTACAACAACACTTTTTTTTTGCTTCTGTTGCTCACAGCAGATATTGTGTAACCTCAGAAGGGCTGTCGAGATAACTTGTTGTACGCGCAGAGGAAGCCTGATGTAGGTCGGTATCACCTCAATCGGTTTGTGCTCTACCTAGAAACCAGCACAGATAACACCAACCACATCATGTTGTTACGCAAGTCGGCGAAATTCACCTCCGCGTAAAAACTGTGAGAACTCGCCGATCTAGACTCATTCTTCTCAGGGTGAGTCAGTGTGCGTATGTCTGATTCGTGGAAACGGAATGAATCTTTTTGAAAGTCGAGACACCTGTTGTCATCTCAAAAACTGTAACAACAGTATCTACAAGTGGGGTTACTTCGGTCGCAGGGATGTGGTCTTAAAAGGCTGACACGGATCAGAAACTTTCCAGATTACGTCCACACAACAGACACAAACACCACTAACTTCTTCTACCACCTACAAAGAATTATCAAATATGAGTAAGTGCCTTTTATTCGTTGAGTAAATAATTCAAAACATGAGACGAAATGGGCCTTTTGATTAAACTACTCATTATATTGAGTGATTATTACAGTTCAGCCTCATTTAAACAAGATCCGCTGCGACGGTTCGAATATAAAGATGCATGGGGGCAAGCACAGCGGATTTCTAAAGAAAAGGTTCTGTACAGAGACGCAAAAATAAAGAAGTGTTACATCATCTCAGAAAAGGCAAAGAATTTCCATCATCATAACGGGTACGTAAGAATCTTTTCAAAGCTCCACTGCAGTACAGATCGGTGCGTGAGCTATGCGCGATCCACTCAAGGACAATGTTTCACCGATTTTGAAAGATGAATTTGATTTGAAGCAGCTCGAAGTCATTTACATTCCAAAAATAACTAAACCAAAAACCAATTTCATAAAAATGCCAGACTCTTTAAAACATACGTAAGACATCATTTCAGAATTTTGTAAAGCCCAGGGACAGAAATTCACTTCAACTCTGAACGAGACAGCCGATCCTTAAAGGGACTTTTTTTCTTTGACCCCGCAAGATCTGACACTTCAAACAGAATAAACTGTGCAGAGTATTGGTATAAGAAAAGCCTCTCTTGTTTATGAATGCGTAAGCTGTTGGTGAAGCAACTACGAGTAATTACACGCAGTACGAAGGCTGCATCACAAATTTACTCTCCTTTTGATGGGGGGGGGGGGAACATCAGAGTGTGGGATCGATCAGCCTTTTTTTCAACTGTGCCGCAGTGGCCTGTTACGGTGTGTTGATGGAAATATCATCCCGACTCCTACGGGACCGTGTTTAAACCTGCGAGGGTTACTCTCATGCCTGTCAGTACGATTTTGACAGTGAGAAGATGTGGATTTGAACATTCTCCGTGCTCATGTTTCTTTAATGTGGAAAGTATGAAGGGCCACACTTCCCTGGAAAAAACTGCTTTCTGGTCAGCGCTGATGCCCCCCTTAGGTCGCCAAGTTTTTAGAGCACAGCACGTCCCAGAACGTCCACGCAGAGTTTCCTGCTCATTTATCCGAGGAAAAGGTCAGCGTTGTGTTGCGCAAGATGTAATGGCAATTCTGCTTATGCAATTCTAAAAACAAACTGTTTGGACTTGACAAAGGAAGCAGTTTGAGGAGGGAAGCTGCCGGATCAACAGACTCGCCTGTCCGCGAATCAAGCCGGCGAGTCGGAAAACATCTGCAGAGCGTTTGAAAATTTGGTCGATTTTCACGTCTCGCCATGTTCTTGAGGGAAAAGTGTGGAGAGGCCACATGCTTCGTCACAGCTGTCACGCACACAGGACGACCAGCGAGATGAGATGGAGGCAGAAATCGTCCTCTTCCTGCCAATAGTGTTCTTCATTTCACGTCTTTCCGAGTGCTTTGGAATAAACACTTCAGCGACTCCGGAAAAGACTACTCGCTCATTGCCTAAGGTGTGTGTTTGTCTGCAGTCCAAGAGTGTGCCCACAGGACGACAGCTGTCAGAATAAATTATTTTTTTATAAACAATTTAAGTTTCTGCAAACCCTGGATATGTTGCAACTCTACTCTCTTTATTCGGGTACAATTTTCAATTTTATCTAGCGACAATCCTGTAAAGTATATTCTGGTTAGGTTAAGGCACAAAAACCACTGGGTAAGGGATAGGAAGATATAATGTTTAAGCTCAAGATGCTTTTTTTTATACATCTCATTAAAAACAGACAGTTTTGAGAGTTATTCCGACTTCTCATAAAAGATATCTGTCTTTTGTCGACCCAAACATGGCTGAAAATTGCACCATTGTCTCCTTTAAAACACCCACTGTTCTCCAGTTTACCTCCCAATACAACCCAATCCCCAGAATAAATGTTGGCTAAGTATGTTTCTGCAGAACCACAGATGATTTAAAGCTTAACATGTCTCTATGTCGGGCTTTACGTTTCTTTAGGTTCATTTTATATTTCCCCTTCGTCACAAGGCTGTGCTTATTCTCTGGTTGCATGTGAAATGTCATGGCTTGGCTTAAAGTACCTGTTTTGATCGCCGCAAACACGAAAAGAAACATCACAGAAAATGCCCTCGTAGGAAAAATCCAGTGGTATTACAGCTACAAATCCTGAGAGGCAGTCTTTAAGAGAAGTCATCGGCCATCCCCTCCAACTCCACATATAAAAGCCAGGTCTTAAACATGATGAGACACATTCTGAACACATCTCTGGCTTATGTATGACGCTTACAAATGTAAACATATGATTGGTTTGCAGATATGCAGCCAACATTTCATCCAGGCGACTGGACTACAGAGGATCTATAAAAAGATAATCAGCCGAGGGAATCTCTGTGAAAGTTAAAGTTTGAGGGAGGATCAAAAGAGGCTCCCGAGCCCCTTAAAAAGCCCCAGGTAAGTATCTGCATAAAGCTGATAAAGAGCCAGATTCTGTTACGACCTCTGCTCATGAATATTCATAAGGAACGCGTCCCTAATTGTGGATAATCCCTTGTGTTTGCTTATTCCGGCTATAACTAGATATCGCGCGTGGGATTGCTGATCTCTGCCCTCTTGAAGAGCTATCATCTATCAGCCTCGCACTGGAATCCTTAATCAAACCAATTTCTTTGATTAATGATGCACCCTAAATTAACTCAGTGGGGTTTTTTAATTTTATTTTTTTATTCCCCTCTTGAAGCAGCAGAGAGGCTCAGTCAATAGCCCGAGCCCTTATTTTTACATTCCTCAAACGGTTCCTGCTCACCTTTTAATGAACACTAGAAGATGCTCCTCAACGCCAGTAACACTCGCAGCTTTTTCAAGCATTGAATCTCAGATGTTACCCTGCTGAGAAACGTTTCATTACGGCCGTACTGCATTCATGAACTTGGAAAAACGCTCATTTGTATGCGGAAGGTAAACGCAGACGCAGACCGAGCGATTCTCTGATCCGAAGGGGATGGTGCAGAAGACTAGAAAGTACATTTCCATTCACCTGTTTCAATGCACATATTCAATTTCAGTAAATCAGACTGGGAATTTAAAAAAGACAGAAAGAAAGAAAAAAAAAATAGTTTTTTGCTTAACTGAGATGGGAAAAGAGAAGAAGCCATACAGGCTTATGGAAACATTTTTTTTTTAATGTAGCCCGATGTTGCGGTCCCTGCCTCTGCTTCTGCTCCTGTAGACAAAGCTTTCATGTCAGGCTGCCGCCCTCCACTCTCTCCACTCCAACGGAAAGCTTAAAGAATAAAGAATAAAAAAGAGAGGGGGTCACTGGGGGTGTACATAACGTCGGCATCCACAGTTCAGGTCCAAAGAGGGGCCTTTGTAGCACATCAACCTCCTATTTATCACTGTCTCAGCCGGAGAAAGCGTTACTGGATAGAGTCGGATCAGCAAATAAGAACAATTTTATTGGTGAAGAACGGAATTAAAGGGCATGATGTGTCACACACATTGTCACAACAACTTTAAAATTCTCTCAGACGGATTCTTTTCAGGCTCTAATAACGTTATATAGAATGCGACAGGAATATTCCTTCGACCGAGAGTGAATGGGTTTTTTGAACGGGTTTTAGGGTTAGACGCCTGAAATACAGTAAATAATTCTGGTTAACACAAGGAGATGTTCAGGTTCACTGCATAAAATGTCTAAGTCACTGCACTCGTGAATTTTGTAGCCACACGTCTTTAAAATAGAGCTTATTTACTCAAACTTTGCAACTTCATTTATCATGTTTCTAGTGAAGTTTGCAGTAGGAAGCTTAATGTTTGTGCAAACCTGATGTAATTAGCCGCTAGCTTTTTACCTCTTGCCGAACAAAACGTGCGAACATTAGTTTGCCACAGAAACCAAAATCCAAATCCAGACACTAACTTCCAGATTAGCCTAGAAACCAACAAACAAGAGCATTCAGTTGGTGTCATGTTTTTAACAACTTCATAAATGAAGTTGTTAAAACTTCATTTATGAAGTTCCTTCAGGAAATATATCGCATAGCTCGTTAGAAGCTAAGTGAGCGACTTGTTTTTTGAACAGCCAGTCACAGGGTTCCTTCTCCTTGAAAGCAGCTGGCGGAAAAAACAAAGCCGATGAGAGCAGTGAGAGGGAGTGAATACAAACAGGAAGGTCGTGGGCCTAGAAAACGAAAAGCAGCTAACTGAAAGACAAGAGAATGCTGCATGGAGGTGAGGGGAGCTGATGATCCAGTTCTCTGTGGCTCAGTCACTACAAGCATACCTGTTTATATGAAAGAAGTTACATGATCCCTTGTTATTGCGAAAAATACCAATTATCGTAGCTTTAAAAGTGATCCAGCATCATCTTCCGCTTCAGTATCATTGTTGTTGGGAAGACTGATTGCGATCTAAGTTTATTTTTCATAACTTCAGACGGTTATAAGACCGCCTGAGCTTGGGGCTTTGCTCGAGCATTTCAGCCTTTTTTTCTGGGCCGGGAATTGGCGTCGACAAAAAGAAAGTGCTCTATGTTAAAGCCCTCCAACATGGCCGCCACCTCGCACGCCTCCAGCAGACACAAGGCAGGTTCTATTATTGGAGGCAGACGCTCGCAGAGACCTCCAGCTCACACATGATTGTTTTTCAGCCCGGGAGGTTAGATAGAAGCATTATAGGCTGGATCCCTCTGGGAAGCACCACAGAGCTTTACGGCCGCTGCCTCCTCCTCTAACCTCAAAAAAATTAAATTGATATTTTTTCAAACAAGCCTAGAAGCAAATCACTGGCTTTACAGCCCGAAGTAAAACCAGCAGTATGGACCGTCTTCACCCACCGAAAACCTGAACCACTTGATTGAAACTGTGACCTGTGGAGACAATAACAAAAATCAATTTTTGAGATGACTTGCCCACAGAGGTGTTATCAGGCGTGAGCGGGGTGACGTCAATGGTTTGGACCTGTTGTAGAAAATCCTGTTAGACTTACAGTACGTGTGCTCTGCCTTTTATTGATTCCAACAAATGGGAATGTGATTACCCCAGTCACTGCACAAATGCATATTGTGACTCAGCCTAAGCCTTTGGTATTAAAGGACTTTAACAGGGATGAACGTGACAGACAGACCCGTTTTCATTCACCCTAATGTACACGCGGACTTGTAATTTCATGTACTCATTAAACAGAGGTGCGAGAAGAAAAAATAAAGCGTTGCAGTTTGCTCTTTCTCTGAAATGGATACTAAACGATCTAATGCACAAAACGGAACGCTCTTATCCTGCGGTTTAGCATACAGCTGCAAAAAAATTATAGCTTACCACTTCTGAATTTAAATGGCGCAGTTTGCCTCCTTTCGGATGAGCTCTCTGTCTGTCTACGGGGGGAAACGGGAGAAGCTGCATCAGCTCAGTGCCAGAGAGGCTATTAACAGCGCGGAGGATCTCAAAGGTCGGGGCTGCTGGTGGAGAGCAGGCGCGGGGTCATCTATTTATTGCAGTCGATCACGTCAAACTGTAAGCATTTTGTGAATGCTGAGTTAGGAATTGTGATGTGGGGTTAATGCTAATGTGTAGAGATGATATTTGCATTTGAGGCAGGATTTCAAAACCCCCAGGATGAAACGGAGGATCGGCTGAATATCAATGGACAACAAGTTTGATTTCAGTTCAGTCATCATGGATAACAGTTTTGCACCATCAACTGAACTTTTTGATACCTTTTTGTTAAAAATGGTTTCTTTATTTCTCGATGTTCGGTGCTTGTTTTGTTTAAATGTGTCTGTTAAGTGTTTTTGCAATTCCAAGCGGTGGGAAATTGTGAAGGAAAACTTTTAGATATTCATCAAAAAGCAGATTTTGTCGATATTTTAACACTCCTTTGCGCTTTTTATTATTGCCCTGGCTCAGTGAAGAGGTGCCAAGATTCATTTCACTGGGTTATCTCTACGTGTATTCATATTCATGATGTTTCCTGTGACAGTCTTGACTGCGTCCTCCATCTTTCCTTATCATCCCGTCAGAGAAAGTCACCTCTGCTGTCACTGGCGCTGCCTCTCCAGACATGCGCTGCAGCGTACACCTGGGACACCAGCCGATGTGCTGCTCAACAATGTGCAAACATGAAAAGGCACATCAGGGTAATTGGTGCTCTCCCAGCACGCGTTGCTCAGCATAATCAGCATCTCAGACGCTTCACGGGATCAGCTATTCAGGTCCAAAGAGGCAGAAGGGAGAGCGAGAGGAGGGAGGCAATCAGGGCGATGCCTTCACTGTCAACGGCGCAGCGAGCAAGCCAAGAACTCTCTGGGAACTTGTTCCAGCTGGCTAGATATGAGGTGCTGTCTGAGAAGTCCCCTCACACCATCACACCATCATACACAAGGGTCACGTAGCCTGGACCACCATGCCACTCTGGGCCCGCTGCGCTCCCTCAGAAACTATTCCACCTTTCTGCTCCCAAAAATCCGCGCACAAGTTTCCACCTCCTCACGGCTCCTGCAGGTGGAAAAACAATTTTTCAGGCTAAATTTCGATGTTTACTAGTTGTGGATTTCACAGCTGGTTAAAGGTTATTGAAGCAGGTGTTTTTCAGCGCCGGGTCTAGTCTGCGGTCATGGACGCCATGCTCAGACGGTGAGCGAGTTTTCTATTTAGACGTGCATCAGTAGACTGGAATGGATTGTGGAGTGAATGGTGGTCGCATGCATGGATTGATTACATATTTCTGTGCTTGGCTGCGATATGTGTCCGTAATATCAAACAAAGAGATGGAGTAATACAAACAGGCTCCATGGATTTCAGTCTAAATATAATGTGGATGCGCTGCAATGTTTACAATAGTGGGAATTTCTGTTATTGGCTCATACCACAAGTTTATCTGCTGATGCCGCATCATTATCTCGGCTTCCAGCAGTATTGGGATTTCTTCCTCGCTTCAACAGGAGACGCCTGTGCGGTCTGATATCCCTCGCTCAGCATCACCTCTTTCGGTCTTCGTTTGCACAACATTTCATATGTTTAGAATTTTGTCATAATATGTATAACATTTGTGCTAATTAAAGAGGCAGAACAATGTGTTTTTAAGTGTTTAAAGATCAGTTCCCCGTCCGTATGCCTCACAATGGTGCAGCTCGCACAAGTGGCGAGGCTAGCCCTGTTTTGGGTGGGCTCAAGCCCATCCAAAACTTGCCTTAGCCCATCCTATTGTTTAGTCCACAAATCATATATCCAGGGCTCCAGACTGCGACCTAGTGAATCTGTTAGAATGACAGGTGGCAGGCCAATGTGTGTTAGATGGGCAGGGAATGGCACTGTAAGTGGCTAATGTGTGGAGGGGAGGGTCCGAAAGTTGTTCTGAGCGCAGAAGGAGGAGGTTTCACTTTCAGCGAACGGTGGCGAAAGGAACTCCGCAATTCAACCAGATACGTGTACGATGCCTGGCGGAGCTGAGCTGGTTTTTCACTTTAGATAATGTCTTAACTTCCACCAGGTCTGCTGCGTTGCATATCTGCTCCAGCAGTCTGGAGCAGATACGCAGGACTTTTCATTATGGCGGATGACGGAGCAGGACGCAGCAATTTAGCTGAATTTAGCACCAAGCAGACAGGAACACACACAGAAACAACAATATAACATCCAGTTACTTTTCAAAATAAAACACTCCGTGTTGACACCAGCACACAAATCTCAAAAAAGAGACAAACACAAGCTCTTCTAGTAATCCTTCATTTGGGAACACTTTGTGTTGTTTTCATAACACATACCGTATAACTGCAGCACTGCAAAACCGGATCAGAGCACTATATTATAGACAGACAGCTGTGGTAAATTGAGCCTTCTCCTCAGTTTACATTAACACATTTTTGGAGAAAAGTTGATCATTGTTCATCCATAATCATTAATGTTATACATCATAGGTTTAGGAAGATATTAGACTCTCATCCGGTGAAATGGCTGATTTAGTGGGGGGATTGTATGTCAGCGGAACTTGTACATAGATCATGGTTGGATAATCAAAGATTCTTGTTATATATGCTTTTATGAAAAATCTGTCAGCTGCTTCCTGGGGGCTGAGCCCCCCCAAAGGTCAGATCCTAGAATCGCCCCTGGCTCACACTCATTAGTGCTCAGGACTAGTGTCGGAGCACAAATCCATTTGGTTTTGGTAAGATAAACAGTGTTTTGGCATAAAATAGCAAAAACATGTTTTGATCTTGAAAAACACAGCTGCATATGGCACATTTAACTTCAGCCAAAAATATCAGTTTTTTCTCGCCAGAAATACAGCTTTACGTTAGGTTTACAAATGTTGAAACCTTGCAGCCCCTCGTCTGATATACCCACCATCCCCTCCACCTACCGCCATAAAAGTCAGTTACAATAGTAACTGTTTCTGAGCGGCCTATGACATGCGTAGAAACTGTAGACCTGCTCAAATTTTATCCTGGCAGCTGGGTTGAAAGATACGTCATTTTGATTTGCCTCTGCCTTACTACACCTCACAGTTGAAAGTTATACATCTTTCATCACACTGTATAGTTTCACAGTGTGCCTAGTAATCAGCATTTCCTCTATATACATTTAGTATAACAGTTAATTTGGTGGCATCCCTTTGAGTGTTAGCTCTCAAAAAAACGTTTCTGTTTATTGTCCGCCCCAAACAGCTAAGTGAATTATCAGCCCCTGATGGACTTTAAAATTCAACAGTATCATTATTAAAGGTGCAGCCCGTATATCTTTCATGATAATTCTCTTTGAGCCTTTGATTGTGCATACTGTTCAAAGTCTCATATATAGAGGGATGTTTGACAGCCGTCTGAGCTGTGTGTTTCTGTGTGTGTATATATATGTGTGTGTGTGTGTTGGGAGTTTTGATGTTCCTCTGCTTGTGTCTCTGAATCTCTCGTATCACGCTGACTCAATGGTTAAAGCACTGATGTTGAGGACTGTCAGTCATTGTTTCCTGTAGGTATTCAGCTGGCCTTGTACCAGATTTTCTTTTTTTTAAGTGACAGGCCTCCCCCCGGACGAGGTTGGAGAGCTGACCCGGTAAGATAAGGAGAGCAGGGCAAAGGGCTGCAGTAAGAGTCCACAGCGTTTTGACTGGAGTTGAGCCCATAGCCACGGGCGAAAAGCTCCTAGCAAAGCAGGAAAAATCCTATTTGCGAACCTTCAGGGAGCGAAAGACTCAATGAAGTTTCAGAGGATTTTCAATCTAGACTTTTTGGACTTCTTCACAGCTGCCACAGACATACAGGTAAACAATCATGTCCATGTTCGAGTGCCAACATTCAGTCGTGGTACAATAAGAGCTGTGTTTGTGCAGTACTGATATTCCCGAGCCTCATGGACCCCTGTGGGGCAGCATTATAGAAGTGTCTCCCTCCATACTATTTTAAGCGTTTTCCAACAGCCCGTAAACACGGCTAAATATAGGCTCGTCTGTTACTATGGTCTTGGCAGGCGCTCTGAACAGTCAGAGCACTGTGCAACACGGCCGCAGGAATTTCTGATGTTGTAATATGAAAACCCGGGGGCCCCTCATGGATGTAAACTCTGGGTAGGCCTGTCACCAAGGTGCAGGAGAGCTGAGTGGAAAAGCAAACTTCTGATAGATTTCATGGGGCTGGAGGAAAATTGGAGATAGAAAATCGTGGCACCTTCACAGAGCTAGACGGTCAGGAGAGTGCCCACGGGCTACGGTTACACTTTCATATTTCATCATGTCATCGCCATTTCCTACCATCTGATGATGTTTATCATGCCCGGGGTCATTAACTCACACATCTGGTTGCACACTAAAATCCAATTTAGCTTATTTTGGATGAGCATTGTGGCTGAAGTTTCGTGCAGTCTGGGCATCATCCAGTCATGATGCACAAGTAAAAAGTAAAGTAGTTCAGTCTTTTCTGTGTGTGTGTGGAAATGCCGTGCATTAAAGAAGCAAGTAAGATACGACCAGAGTTTTAGTTTAAAACAATAAAAATGTACATTATCAACACACCTTCAGTGTGAAGAAATAACACTGTTGACGTTATGGGAAAGACACCTATGTACTGTGTTGTCTACCAAAGTTAGCACGCTAACCAGCTAGCCTCACTCTGTCCTGTCTCATAATACCACTTCGTACCCTCATAGTTTCAGCCAGGGGATATAAAAGCAGTTACTTTTTCTGAACAGAAAAACAGAACTGTCCACTTTCTGAATTCAAGTTTCTCTCTTTTACCAAACCAAGGCCCTTTGGTGCTTCAAGCCTTTCCTATCCCCACCTGCCATGTCCTCTCATCTCCAAAGTCACAGACCTGCTCAGGAATGCTGTAAATCGCCTCTGTACTGTATCCCCTGTTGCTGAACGATCGGTCAGATTTTAAATCCTCTAAAAAGTTGTTGTAACGTCATGTCTTTGAAACGTTAAATATTCATGACTAAATAAGCAGCAATAAAAGTTAAGGTTGGTAAAATATATATATATATATATATATATATATATATATATATATATATATATATATATATATATATATATATTATTGTTAAAAAACATCCTGAACTGAACTGAACACCCTCTTATGTGAAATAAGCAACCTTTGCCAAAAACAGTGGTTTCATGCAGAATACAGCAGTCAAGATAAGAAGCAGATTGACAAAATAGGTTTCTCAGGCCCTTCAAAATTATATTTAATTAAAACATCCACAGGAGGCTAAGCTTAGACAGTGCAGTCACAAAATCTATTCCATATTTAGAGTCTGCAAACTCTTGTGTTGCTGTAGCCAGGAGTCAACACGAACAGCAGAATACGCGCAGGGCAAAAATGAGCTGCCCGGAAAGTGTCCCATTGTGCATTATCACCTCCTGCATGCTTGAGAGTTTCTGTGTGTACAGTAAAAAAAAACAAAAAAAAAAACGAGAGACTTCACAATACAAAATCTTCCTGCCCTGCTCATGGTTTATTCATGCTCAGGATTTTGCCAGGCCTGATTGCGTGTCCTGGACTGTATTTTTTTTCTTTTTTTTTTTCTCCCTCCGCGCATTGTTTGTTGTTTCTCAGCTGAACAGAATAATGCATTACAATGTTTGCCATCAAACGCATACCATGGCGCTGACAGCGTTGCAGATGCTCATTAGGAGAGGCGTTCAACCCTGGTGGGCTATTTACAGTGAAAGCTAGTGTGGCACCTTAACAACCTAAAGTCAACAAGGAGGTTTGAGCCAGATGCTTTTGTGCTGCCTGTCTCTGTGTGTGTGTGTGTGTGTGTGTGTGTGTGTGTGCTTGAGTGCGTGTGTGCTGCTTTCAAGTTTTGGAAATTAACGGGAGTTTCGTCTCCACCTCTCAGCTTCGCTCCCCCACCTCCCTTAAGGTGGCGGCGTGTTTAAATTGCTCCGTTTCCATTTGTGACTCGATAATTTGCAGATCGCCTCGTGATGGCTCCCCTCTTCACGCAGTCCCTCCTTCATTATTGACACAGGGAGGCTGTTTGCCAACCACCTTCACCACCCATGATGACTCATACTGAGCTGAACTCTCTTCTATTCATCACTTCACACCGACCAACCAACCATCCTCCCTGGCTCCGCATTTTTCATTTTTCCTGACCTACTTTTACACACACACAGCGCAGTCCGTAAGAATTTGGACGATATCGCGTTTTCCGTTGTTTTGACTCCATAGCTCCGACACATTGAATTTAAAGTGAAAACAATGACCTCAGCTCTCGAAGGATCTGATGCGCACAGTTCAGTTGCATGTTTTAATTGCTTCTCCAGAAAACGCCTCTTATCATTATCATTGGAGCTTGATTTTTGAGGCTGATATCAATAGTGGAATTGCATTGATTTAAAGGAGCACTCTGTAGTTTCAGAGACGAAATCCAAACTTTCATATTTACAATATTAATGAGGTAATAATAATACAAACTCGGAGGAAAGGAAAAAAAGGTCTTCAGAACCCTGTTTGAAGCTAAAAAGGTGGCAGGGTCCGCCACATATAAACAAAGTAACACAATATGAATTTATGTTGTCCTTCAAGGCCAGTTTGTTTATTTAGTCATGAAAACTGTGTGTTTATTTAATATGTTTAGATATAGAAAAATCTTTCTCTTCTAATTCAAATGTCTTACCCAAAACTACATAGTGCACCTTTAATTTGATATTCCAGTGTGTTAAATATGATAATCAGCAAATTTTATATTTTCCTCCGCCAAGGGGGTTATTTTTTCACCCTTGTCTGTTGGATGGTTTTTCAACAGGATTATACAAAAACTACCATACGGATTTACACGAAACTTGGATGGAAGATGAGTGTCGGCCCAGAATAGACCCCGTTAACTTTCGCTTTGGATCCGGATAAAAGGATTTTCTCACTTTCTCTAACATTTTTCAACTTTTTTGGTAACTTCCAAGGGAATAATGTGTGAATCCTGATGAAAAAGGTCTGGCATATTTAGGTGGCTGGTGTTTACTGGTGAGTACAAAATAGGACTGTAGGGCCTAAACATTAAAATATTCCCCTTTTAGTATTGCATTATTCAAACCAACTTCAACTTCCCCTGTGAAGTATCAATAACTGGATGCTGCATTGTATATAAACAGATAATGAACAACAACTTAACAAAGATGATGTTGTATGGAGTTTGTGTGTGTGTGTGTGTGTGTGTGTGTGTGCACTGATAATCGTTTGTTGCTCTGTATGCAACGTTTTTTACTCAGAATTGCAACAGAATTGATTCTCTACCTAAAGCAAAGTTTATGAAAGCAACGTTATGTAGAAATGGACTTTTCTGCCATCACAGTGTCACTTAATGCCACACCAATCCCAGCTCTGTAACAATTTGTCAGACGTAGTGTAGGTGTTAACTACAAAAACAACTTATTATTATTATTATTATTAGTAGTAGTAGTAGTAGTAGTAGTAGTAGTATCATTATAAGGCTATATATTTCATGTAAAATAAAAATCCTAAACCTCCAGGATAAAGTGAAACATCTCAAAGTGCTGTTCCATTCTTATAATACCGTTTGGGCCACACTCAGCCTCTCTCACACACACTTGCCAGGTGACGTCAGCTTAAATCCACGAGGGCTCAGAGCCTGAGGCCTCAGGGGGAACAGTCGGATTGGGCCTTAATCTTATTCTTCTTTGTCATCATCATATGCCTGTTGTGTTCTCATTCTTATAGCACGTGAATTTTTTTAAGACATTGTTCACCAGTTCTTGTCCAAGTTATGGACAGCTCATCAGGACAGCAGCTTCAGTTAAAATTCACTGTGCCAGAGTGCAGAGGCGTCGCAACAGAACATGTCCAAAATACTTACCAGCTGCTTTTTAAACACCTCTGACAGCTAATTGTTTGGCTATAATTAAAGCCCAGTAATTGTTTCTCCACAGTCATTTTGAGAGTTCATATAAAAGTGAGTACTTGAGGTTGCCATCGTCCCTCTCACACACACACACACACACACACACACACTGACTTTGCCAGAGGCTGCAGGTGAGGCTGACTGAGGCGAGTCATCGCCCTTGTCTCGTCTCATCACTTGGCCAGACACAGTCTCTTTGACAGCTTCATCAACCACACAATGAAGACACAGAGACAGTCTGGTACGGAGCGAGATCTTCATCAAACCGGCGAGGTGGAGAAGCCACGCAAGAAACGGGGGGGGGGCATAATAGCGCAGCCGGGGATGATGGGGGAAAATGTACATGTTGCAGTTCATTAAACACCACAGGAGGTGCAATTACATAAATTGACACTGTGTAACAAAATGCAAGAATACATACAAATGTTGTTGATTGAATCCCGGCTGCATTAACTCACAAAGAGCTTCAGTTTTAACACACAAAAAAGACTGTTGGAGGTCAGCTGCTCGGAGCGGGCAGACAAGGCTCACTTCACGGCTGATGATGATTGCCTTCATAAATAATGTCAGTGTTTGGGGGTTGAACTAAATGCAATATTCATGTCCTGAGGCGTCTGGAAGGCAGCACGGATTCCTCTAGCATGGCAGAGAAAATTGGGGGGAAAAAAAGTCTCACAAACTCTCTTTGAGCGACTGTGTTGTGTGACACAGCTGTATCGGTCAATAGTCTTAACACAAATGAAATGGCTCAGAAGTGAAGCAATTTAGCTGCAGTTGGCACTCACAATAATCCCTCTGTCTTTTTGTCCGCGGCCCCCTCGATTCAGACGCCCGTTTCCCTCTTTAGTCGTCAAAACAAAGTATTCGCCCGCAGCTCTGTTCAAACGGCGCTTAACGATGACAAAGCAGATTCACGGAGACGAGTCAGTTCCCTGTTCAAATTCGCTCCGTTCATGAAGGGGATCTCGCCGTTTTAGTCCGCTTTTCTAGCATTGTTTATATTTGAACACAAACGAGCCACTCAGGCAGCGTAAAAAAAATAAATAAATCAATGTGCTGCATAGTGCAACGGCATTTAATTTCGCTAACTCAATTAAATTTTTGTGTATTTTTTTTACATTGCGAGAGGGAGAGATGCATACACAAGTCATTGATCTCCCTGCCTTCTTCTTTACGCACACACTCTCTCTCTCTCTGACTGCTATGCAAACACACACAAGTCCGATCCATTCTCATCTCTCTTCCCACGGCACCTTTTTTTTTTTTTTTTAGCGGAGAGCTATCCACATTTTATAGAGCTGAATATGAGACTGAAATAAGAGTGCTGTTCCTAAAAGTTTCTTGAACTAAAAACGAAGAGCCGCCGTAGGGTGCTCTCCTCGGCGGTCGTCCCCGGCTTTGTTCAATAAAAAATACCCTCTCCACTTTAATGGCTGCCATATTCCGCAGCTGGCTGATTCTACATTTATGTGAAGTATTTTATGTATCCTTTTTTCATGAGCACATCAAGTGCATCTAAAAAGCGCAAGAGCCGCTGCCTCATTTTATACACTGTACATGTTATTTCAGTTTTTTCCTCCCAGTTAGCAGAACTCTTGAGAGGAGTGTGGATGTGTGTGCATTAAATAAATCCACAGCCTGAACATGAGCTTCAAACTAGAGTGCCGTGTTGTCCAGGGCCGCCCCAGTTCAAGTAGAGTCATTTCAGGTAAGTCCAAGACTTTTAAGCAAGCTGGAGTCAGATCTAGAGTCATTCGAAATAAGTCCAAGATGAATGTCAACTTTTTTGAAACAGTTAAGTTATTCAAGTCCAAGTCAAGACTTAGACAACGTTGACAGGTCAAAATTGAGTGTCTGGACAAACCTAGTCTTGTGTTATTCAAGAAAAGTCCAATTCAAGTCACAATTCATCTAGGACAAGTTTAAATCAAGCATCAAGTAATTCTGAGGCCAAGTCCAAGTCAGTAAGATCACTGGAGACCTACAAATCCATGTAAGATCTCTGGTGATTGTAACTATAATAATTATCTAATTGTTTGAGACAGTCAAATCCCAAGTCATTCAAGTCCCAGTCAGGTCTAAGACAAGGCCTAGCCAAATCTCACAGATTCAGACAGGTTAAAAACTAATTCCTGACAATTCTAAATCCAGTCGCATGTTATTCAAGAAAAGCTCAAGTCAAGTCCCAAGTCATCTGATACAAGTCAAGTGTTGAGTCTATCACAGCAAGAGCTTTACAACTAGTTGGATTTCAAGTCATCTGTGAAAGTCAAGTCTCATGGCTCTCCAGACTATTCCAAGTTCCAATTCAAATCTCATCGCAAATCAAGTCTCAAGTCTTCCGAGACTTGTCCAAGTCAAATTTTAAGTCTTTCACTTCTAGTCCCAGTCAGGGCTTGTCCAAGACAATTCTTAGCATCATACACAGGACTAAGTCAAGTGTTAAAGTGTTAAAGTCTAGTCTTACTGCATTTAAAATAAGTCCACGTCAAGTTTCAAAACATAACAAGACAAGTCCCAGTCAAACCACAAGTCAGTTAGGCTTCAGGAGCGGTCCACCATTACTCTCCTGCCTGTTAGGTCACACTCGGGGATCAACACTTTTTGTCTGCCATGACGACGGCGCGCCAGAGATGCTACTGCTAACGTGAGCTGTCCAAAAACCTTCTTTTTAGTAAACTCTGTGTACACAAACAATGTTCTCAATGCTCATGTTCATGTGTAGAGACCCTGGTGATACTACAAGCAAAGTTTCATGTTGTGTAGAGCCTTCTTAGTGCTTTAGAAATAGCTATTTTGATGCTAGCGTACCAGTGCCCGTAGCACTCCATTGAAAATTAGCTTGCCCGAAAACTAAACTACAGTAAAAGTGCCTCTTTCCTCGTAATTATGCTTTTACATGAAGGTTTGACTCGTATTCAATCACAAATAAAGTGAAACTCTCGCCAAAAAGCAACCGAGGCTTTAACTCCTTTAGGTCAAGTCCAAGTGAATTCAGAAGAAAGTCAAGAACTCGTCTGGTCCGAAGTTCCTTTTGTCGAGTTCCGACTTGAATCCAGGTGACAGCTGAGGTAAAACATTTCAGCTGAGAAATTAGTTGGCCAGTTTTACAGTCACACCACCAACTCCTAAAGCCCGGCGTGTCACTCTTCGGCGAGGAAATGATGTTTGCAATTCTCTGTGGGATGATTGGGTGTTTGCAGATGTCTCCTGTGGATTAGAGTGGGACCACAGGGCTGGGGCGGTCTGTGATACGGGAGAGGTGTTGGGAGAAATCATCGTTGTGAAAGGTGAGATTTTAAGAAAGGGCAAAGAAGAAGAAAGAAGAAAGAGAAAGAGACAAACGGAGGAGGCTGGGGAAGATTATGAAAGAGGGCAGACTATAACAAAAGAAATGCAGAATTGTAACAAGCTTTGGCAGTCTTATGGAGCCAGCAGTGGCATGGCTCCTGCTCTCCGCACACAGTAGTGCCATTGTCCATCTTTCACATCCAGACAAAGAGCTGGGTTCCTCTACGGTCCACCCGCCTGACCAGGGATGGATGTTGCACTAATGCTGCACACACAAGCGCGGCAGCTTTCCTTTCTCTCTCCCTCCAAGGACTTTGACAAATTCTTTGTTCTCTTGGAAATTGTATTTCTTCTATTTCCCTTGTGTTTATGGGTTAAAAGAAAAAAAGCGAGAGGAGATAAGCATCGGTCCAACAGGACGTATTCCCAGCTCGCAAGAACAACAAAAAAGGTGACATTTGTTCACACCAAAACCACTCTCGATATTTACAAGGGCAGATGTGAAAGATTTGGCTTTTCCTCAGTGTGTGGTTCGCCTGAATGACAACAACGCCTAGCCCCCGATCGTTTATTTCCGCAGCTCATCGTGGCAGATAATTATGTTCACCCAGCCACTGACCCTGTTCATTTTTCTCTTTCACTCAGTCTGTCTGAAACTAACACAACACCGCGAAAATATGATGTAGAGATGAGGTGGAAAAAGCCGCCATGAACGCCGTTCGTTTATGTTCTGTCACCAGAGATCCAAGAACAACCCTGTGAAAACATGTTTTATAAGACCAAGCTCCTATGGTGGTGAATCTCCCTCCTCCATCCCCGCCTTTACCGCTCTCGTCTCTGTATTAAATCAATAAAAAAAAAGAGGAGGAAGAACGGGATCGGTGGGCAGTCTGTGTCTGAAGAAATGTAGCTTAAATTCCTGAGATTACATTTTGCGGGGGAAATGTCAAGGTGGATAACATTACCTGTTATCTATCTGGGGTTAGGGCCCTGACTTGGCAACCAATGAATTCACTATTAATGGATGGACAAGAAGGCAGGCTGAAAGAAAAAGGCTTTTCCAGTGTAGGGCCATTTTTGGTCCTGTGGGGTTTTTTTTTCCCCTCCACTTCTTGGAATGTGTTCAGATTCAGGATACTGACTTGAAAGTGAGCTTTGTGAGGCACAATAGCAAGTTTGTTCTCTCGTACATTTACCGTGATGCTCAGCTACAGTTACATTGTTGCACCAATGTTTTTTGTTGCCCTGCTTAAATTCTGGATCATTTTGGCTTTTGTAGAAATTACAAATATAGTGATTCACTTTTTTGAAAACGTTTAGAAAACAGATTTTGTGGGAATTAGTCCATAATTGTAATTAGCACTGTTTAAACATGGAATTGGAAAAAGAAACACAAAACTTTGACCTGTTAATATATTGTACTCGATGATGTATCTTAGCTTCTAAGCCAGTAAAAGACAAGAATCTTTAAAAAGGCGAGTGTGTTTCTCCTACAATTATATTCTTTGGCTGCTACTTTCTTTTCACCAATTTATATGCAAATTATACCACAATCCCTTTGGTACAACAAAGGATGGTTGTAAAATGTGCAATGATCATCGGTCTTCTTTTGGTTTTACTTTCTTTTATATCTCAGACACTGATTTTTCCACAAAATTACTGCTGTTGGGCTGAAAAGTTGTGTAACTGTCGCACGCCTTTTTTAACTGTCGACAGAACTGCATCAATAAAAACCACTGAAGGATTACATTTAAAAACACAAATTGTACAAACAAAGATTATCATCATCATCCTGCCTCATTTTTAATACTTTGACTTAATTTAAAATACCACCGAGTCCTCCAAACAAAGCATCAATGGATGCAGTCATAATTATTTATTTAGTACAGTGGATGCATTCAGGCAAACAGTCTGTGTTGAGAGCAAAAAAAGCTGAACATATTGGCTGAAATGCAATCTTGGAACCCTTCCACTATTGTCCAATGATGATTTTAAGTTTTACTCAGCTTTTTGTAATTCATCTGCATTCCCATCTGTGTATAGAGATTAGCTAAGTAGTTGTCAAAGATAACCAATGGCTTCTGAGACTGGATAAATCAGAGGCTGGCGCGCAGAGGAGGAAGTCTTGGCTCGGATACCCAACATCCGCTGGCAACACCAGAGACCTGCGACATCGGCTGTTGCCCCGAGAAGCTAGATAGTCTTCAGATGACAGCCGATGGATTAAGAGCAGCGGACAGCGGATCTGCACGGCCCACTGCGTCTTTCAACCATTCAACCTGGATCGGCTGGACCTGCACCAAGGAGGAAGAGAGTCGGAATAAGAGCCATGCTAATCCATCTTGGTGCAAGACAGCTGGGAAACCAGAGATTGTTGTGCCCACAGAGACCTGTCTAATATCTCGGATCAAGCTGTTGCACTCGATGGTCGTACTGTGTTTCAGGCCAACAGAGCGCAGGACTACAGCGGGACGAGGAGAGGTGGACTCTGTCTTTATAGCATTGATGCTTGGTGCTCAAAGTTGAGCTTAACTTTTGATATAAAGGTGTGGACCACATTATCATCACCATATTGCTGCTGCAGTTTACATACACTGCAATGCAGATTTAAAAGATGCACAACGTGTTACCTTCTGTAATCTGTGTAGCATGAAGGAGGTTATGCTCTTACATCGGAAATAAGTATTTTCAATGGCTGTGGTACAGTCTGCATATAGAAAAAGAGTACTAGCCTCATACAAAGCTTCCGGCTCTATAAAAACAACTAGTTTCAAGCCATCGCCTGCTGGGTGAGAGTGCATGTCTTAACTCGAGCTGCCTTTTGCGACTGGCTGCTCTCTGTTGCGAAAAAGCTAATGATTCCCTCCCCTGAAAAAAAAGGTACAAACAGAGAAGAGATGGGTGGGTGAGACAAAACCGTGTCAGCAGTTGGCAGTCGTCACTATCGCTAATTGCAGCATCTGTCACGGTGGAGGGGAGAGAAAGCTGTTCCAGGTACAGCAATCCAAATGCCAAACCTGATTTTATCACAGGCTGTCAGATTACAGCAACGCTCCACAGCAGCGGCCCACCTGCCTTTCTCCAGACTCGCTGTCAGGGACTAGATTTAGAATCCTAACACGTTTTTTTTCATTCGAAAATCTCTGTCCGTCTTTTATACCCGACCTGTGGTCTAATTTTGTGTTTTTCGGCTTCCAACAAATCAGATCACATTTGCATCTGCAAACAAGCTGTCCGGGCCAGTATTCCTCGGCTTGGACTGATGTGCGCTTTGACCGTCAGTTATCTCAAAACAGTAAAAAGCTACAAAGCCAATCTAAGTTTGCTGGAGAGGGCCCAACATTTCATTCCACCCTCTGTCACATAAAATTCTCCATCTGACACCACGCAAGAGAGGGAGTGGAGAGAGAGAGAGAGAGAGAGAGAGAGCGCTCCAGCTTCTGTCACCGAGCCACACCAGGGGCATACTAATATCAGCTCAGTCCAGCTGCTCTCCACGCCTGGATGGATAAGCTTGATTATGAAACATTACAGAGCCTCCCTGTCTGCCGTGACAAAAACCGCTGAACTGTGTCAGAAAAGGTGAGTGGCCACAATGCAGGGAGATGACTGACCAATATGCAGCGGTGTAGGATGTTGGGTGTCCGACTGCTCATTACTCCGTCGAGGTCAGGCCGTTGCCCTCAGGTGCCTTCAGAATTAAATCGTGCCTCGGCTGATTTGGGCCGAGTTTCACCACCGGACTGCCAGACCACTCACATCAAACACCACCAACTGACTGCGCAGACATTAGCTGAGAGTTTCTAGAGCGTAGATGTGCAAGAGTGACAGTTCAGACGCTCATTGATCTCAAAATGTACAAAGAACTCCGGTTATTTTCCCTTTCTCCCTCAAGACCTCTTTCCCTTTACCTCTTTTTCTCTTGTCAAACAGCCTCAGGAAAACATATTTCTCGGCGAAATTGAAACATGTTCAACTTGCACAGATGCCTCAATTCATCCTGTCTAGAGCATCTGTGTGCGTCACCGACTGTATAAAATATGGGTGTAGCTTTTTTTTCCCTTCTGAAAAATGAAGCCTGCATTCTTCCTGAAGGCCAGCTGGTTGCCAAAACGACGTCTGATTGTGTGCAAGCTTATGAGAGAATAACCCAACTTCTCACTTGATTTATTTCTTCAACAATCAGTTTCATAATGAGTTTACGAGCTCGATCACTAGTTTCCAGTCTTCTTCACTACAGCATGACATTTGATTTCTAAATCATGGTTCCATTTGGAGTAAAATTGAAATAAAGCAGTGTATGCTTTAGGGAGTGGCTGCTCTGTGACTGATGGGTCACTTCCACAGCTCGTCCTTGGGTTTTCAATGAGCTCCATTCAGGCTGTCCTCATCAGAAAAATAACAATATACTGTTGGGCAACAATGAAAGAAGCTTTCTACCACATTTCTTGTTAGGTGGCGACCTCTAGTGGCTGTAGTCTTTATTAAGACTGCAAAGGAGGAAGTGAGGAGAAATATAAAGAGCAACAAGTTTGTTTAGCGATGGATGGTCGGGTCAAACAAGTTCAGGATTTTCATTCAGGAGACCCAAAGTCAAAGGTGAGTAATTTTTAACTTAGAATGTAGTTAAGTTACATGATGAACATGAGGTACATAACGTACTCCTAAACCAATGCGTGCGTACAAGGAAGGTCCGGTACTCCTGTTGCTATCGAATGTTGTTATATATTGTTTTTGGAGATGCTGACAATTGACCTAATTAGTGGTTTCCGTATGAGGAAACGTCTGACGTATCATCAATACCTTCATTTAAACAGGAATGGTCATCGAGAGCAAACTTTTTTTGGAATTGACCGCCTGATGACACACACACATGTAAAAACAATACAAATAAAGATGAAGGTAAGTTTTTTTTTTTAAAAAGTACAACAAATTTGCAATACATTGAAAGCAATAGAGGAAACATCACTTCAATTAAAACACGTACATTTGTATCGCTCACGGTCCATTGCAAGAGATTTAAATTGATTAGAAGCGATCAGCCCGTCTAGTTTCAACACTTCCTGCAGGTTGTTCCATTTGTGCTGTACATACTCTTTTGAGAGCCATTTTTCTAATCTTAGTATTGACACGATGATCCTCAAGGACCAAATAGTCTTGAGGTTTAGTGCAGTGTGGTCTTTATTTATAATTTAGAAGACATGAGAGACACTCAGGTGGTTTGCCAAGAAGCGCTTTACAGATAAACAGAACGCAGTGCGACTGCCGCCCTACTTTCTCATATAGTCAAAACTGATATTGCACAGAAAAAAGGAATTATATGAAAATGACACTTACGGTTAAGATCTGTCTCTGCTCAGGGAATTAAAAACTGCTTGGGTAAGGAAAGGGGAAATATCAATATCTTGGTCAAAACAACCCAGTTATTGGTAGGTGATGAGATGTGAACCGTGGCCTCCCTCCTGTAAAAGTCACATGCTTTTGTTGACCCAACCAGAACCATCAATCTAAAGGAGGCTAAAAAGCTCTGCTGAGGGGGGGATTGCAGTGTCCTTTTTGACATTACATGAAGACATTCAATCAATTGTTAATATAGGAAATATTGATTCCTGGAGCTTAAAGTGAACAGTCGAGCGGGGGCCTCCTACAACCATCTCTGCTGGACATGTCCGCCTCAGGGATACTTCTAATAACAAACGGGCACAGATCTGTCATTTTACCGTCAAGACTTTAAATTCTGAAGTGACATTTTCATTGAGACTTACATAAGGCCGGCGTACATGGAAAAAACCCATCCAAGTCAAATACCCCGGTGTGACATCACCCCTTGAATAACTACAACCTACTGTATGTTTTCCTTTGGTCAGCAGGTCAACGTGTTGCCAGGCAAAACCTTTCACGACCCTCATTACGAGCACAAGGCGGCCCGCGATCATAAATACACACAGAATTTATGGATTTCATGAGGTGGCGCGTGAAAATGTCAAGGGTGTGCTTGTTTGGTGCTTCGCCCCGGCAAGCAAACGGCCATTGTGAGGAGCCCCCGCTGAAAGGCAGGGTTATTGCAGTGTCAACACTTTTAGGAAGATGGATGTATGCTTTGAAAATAGAGCGAAGTCGACCTAATCACCCCATTAAGCTGCAGTTAACAAAAAGGTCAGTGATTTCAAGCTAGACGTGTACTAACCAGTTCCAGCGGAGAGGCATTAGAGGAGTCTGGAGCAGTACAGTAAGCACTCATTGGTGATCTGCAGGATAAAAATCGGCGTCTCTTTAGTTGAGTAGTTAAAGCAAACGGCCCTTTCAGTCCCAGCTCTCAACCCAGTTATCTTTTCACTAAATAAATGCCTGCTGGGACATTGCAGAATCCACCTCGGAGGGTTACTTTCTAATGAAAACGTGGGGATTTTTGAGAGTCAACATACTGCATAGTGGGTAATCTGTCCCCAGGCTGTTGCAAAGACAGGCGGATATTGTGTTGCGTCGTCCCGTAGCATCACCCGGTCGAGCGCTGGGCTGCCAGAGCCGGCCGTGCCCATAGCCCCCGGGCATGAAGAAGCGAGTGGCGGAAGGGGGGGGGGCTGCTTTAAATTTTCCCCAGTGGAAAAAGGAGGGCCAGTGTGCCGCTAACATACCGAGAGGTCTGAATGTGCAGCATCAGCAGGACTGTGGAGGACACTTAAGGATCAAAGCTCAGCAGAACGTCTTTGAATTTCCGGATGTGCACGAAGCCAGAACTGAAAAAGTTAAAAGTCGGAGGAAGCCGTAATGACAGAATTTTCGCCGGCGACTGTGTGATTGTATTCATCAGCGTCTCCCTGTGAGGGATTTGATTTGAATACAAGAGAGGGAGCAAGGGCACGGAAATGTGATGTGAACGTGCTCCAGAGTCTGTGTAACAACCGGCATCTTCCCCAGTCTTTAACCGGAGTCCCACACACACTCCACTCGCATGTATATGGGATGTCACACACTTTGTCATGTTTTGACAGACTGAGGAGGAGACTGGGTTTGTCATTTCCGTGTCAGCCCCTCTTGTAATCATTTTTTCGTGCGTGTGTTCCTTCCTACCTACCATGTGTCAGGAGGGATTGCTTTGGAGAAAATGACATATATCTTTTAATTAAAGCGTCACTCCCTGCTTGTGCTCCTGCCTGCTACAGGATGTCACCGCTCATTTTACATCCCACACAGCTTGAACAGTCTGACAAATGCGCTCCCGCTCGGTGCCGACGTTACAACAGCATTTCACCTAATTTGATGGATAAATAATGTAATCTATAATACCATATTAAAATGTAGAAAATAGTCCAAGACGTTCACTCATAAACCACACAAATCCTCCGGTTTATTATTATTAGGTATATTATAGACAATGACAGTGCAGTCAAATAAATCCTAGCTTCTCTCTTTAGTTTTGTCGAAAGTTGAAATTTTTCCAAAGAGGCGATGATTCAACTTGGGTATTTCACAGGTTGTAATTTGTGGTGCTGTGGAATGGTGTTATATTTATATATATATAATATATATAATATTTAGTCTACGCCAAGTATAAACCAACTGTGACGTCACCACATTGGTTTGTGGAATGCCGTTTTGAAGCCTCAAGTTTGGCATCGCGTCTGTCGCCATCTTGGCTTTTTGGCCTTGATCATATTTGGACGAGTGGGTGGAGGTGTAGGCGGAGATCCTGATTGGGTCTGACTAAGAACATGCCGCGGTAACAACTTGTCAATCATAAGGTAACCAAGCCCAAAAGTGTATTTTACTCTTCATGGGACCTTGATTTACAAACTTAGCATTATGTTGTGTTAGATTAAACTCAAATAACCACTGAGACCAGAAACTTACTAGAATCTGTTTACTGAGGTAAAAACTCAAGTGAGATGTAGCATCATTTCCTCATATGCTTACATACAACTGGACTTTTCTCTGCAACCAGTAAAGTCACCCCCCTTGCTGATCATTAGATACAACTTCACTTTCAATTTGCAGACTTTTTGGAGCCAGAAGTGATGATATTTGGATGAGCTGGTGGACCTGGGGAGGATACCCTGACATGTAATGGTAGAAACTTGTCAATCACGAGGTAGCATTTCCTAAAGCTAACCGTGTATAGTTTATTTCACTCTAAATGGGACCATAACTTACAAACTGAGCATCAAGTTGCGTTAAAGAAGACTCTAAACTAGCGATTGAGACCATAATCTCATTTGAAAACTGTTTACTGAGGTAAAAAATCAAGTGAGAGGTAAGGTCGTTTTCGCATAAGCTTACTTACAATTGGGCCCTTTTTGCAACCAGTGGAGTTGCACCCCTGCTGGCCATCAGAAGGAATGCATCTGCTTCACATTTCTGTCCAGAAACCTCCATCCATGTTTTAAACAGTCAGTGGTCTACCCTAAATGTAATGTGCTACCCTTGTGAAAGCCTGAAGTTTGTGGTTGGTTGTTTCTGTGTGAGATGTTGTTTTAGGGCGTTTCTAATATTTGGCTCCTTAAAAAGTAGTCAGAAAATTGCTTCTTCTAAGTGAGTATGAGTTGTTTGATACACTTCTAGTCACTCAGACCAGACCCCGCACAGGTGAAACAAATAATTGAGCAACCCCGGCTCAGGTTTGTGTACCTGTCTCCTACCAAAAACACCAGGCCATCCGCAGTCATTCATTTCGCTTCACTTACAGTAGATGACTGGCTTTCAAGAATGAAATTTGACAGCCCTCATTAGTAATTAATTAGCTCAGACAACCACCGGGAACAACATCGTTGAATCATTTCACCTCAGCCTGATGATGAGAGGAGAGCCCCTTCGCCCTTCAGCCAAGGGGAGTTTTTCTTTTTTCTTTTTTTTTTTTTTACACAATGTTGCACCATGCTGCCATTACAACACCCTGGCTTCAATGTACCTTTTGATGGCTGTCATCGTGAAAGACGCTGATAGAAACTGCTGAAGTTAAAAAGTGACATTTCGTGTTCGCCCAGCTCAGAGAGAAGAGGTCCTGCATCAGACGGAGAGAAGCCACCGAGATACTTAGCGTCATGATTTATCCTTCATGACACTGAGAGCTTCTGTGGCAGCTTGCCCAGCCCAAGCTTGTAGTCTCCTTGTCACTGCCAGTCTCTGCGTGATGCTTAAGGTTGCCAGTCTTTTCCCGGGAAGACTTTTCCTGCTACTGCTTCCTTACATACCAACATGTTTTCTTTTTGATTCACCTCCTTGGTTCTGAGCTGCACAGAGTTCCCCCCCGTGTGTGTGCATCCCATCCCTTTTGTTGGAGGATCAAGCTGCAAATGTACAGGGGCAATTTATCCTTCACATCTCCCCCACCTCCCCTCTCCTCCTCCTCCTCCTCCTCTCCTTCCCCCAGGTGTCATACAGTTTCTCCTTTGTTACATAAACTGTGCCTGAATCCTCTCCCAGGACGCACAGAACGACAGCTCCATGCTTTTCAGGCCCGAGACTTGAATTCCTGTGGGTGCCGTTATGGTCCCATTTCCCCTGGTCATTTTTTTTCCCTCCAGCAGTGGAAGCTGAAACCCACATCTCTCTCTTAGCCCCCTCTTGCCCTCCTCCTCCTCCTCCTTCCTGCTGCCTCCTCCTCTTCCCTAGCCTCAGCCATGAACTCTGTAAACACTGAGGCTTTGTCTGCAGCTGTTGTGGTCAGTCGGTAGCGTAAATCCAAGCCCTCACGGGCCATCATGTTTGTGTACGACTGAGTTAGCGGACTGCCACTCCGGTTGACCTGAAGAGACGCGAGGGCGGCTAAAAAGCAAAGCCACAGTGACTGGTGCTGTCTGCGGCTCACGTATCCTCCAAAATACCCATAGGCGTGTTTTATGGCCACGAGTTGTGGTGTGTCCTCCTTTCACTGTGGTCTCCGTGTCACGGTTGCAACATGTGCACATTGTAGCTCCTACCGGATTAGAAGCAGCGCTTGTTACAGCCGGAAATCAATGGAAATTTAATCCCCCAGTAAAAATGAGGGATGGGTTGTGCCAACTGGGACCGAGGATGAAAAATAGCTCACTCGAAATTAAGTTTTCGCCTATTACGTTGTATTTAATGTTGCGATTAATTATGTTTTTCTCTTTATTTCAGCCACTTTTGGGGCAGAAGTACTCACAAACACACAGCCCAGATATACAGTTATCACCTCCAACAGGTACATTTAAATAAGAGAAAAACAAGACACACGACGACGCCTCGGTTAGGAAGAAACAGGGGAAAGGCTTCAACTCCAACAATTAGGCTCATCTCTGAAAATAACTTCAGTGACGGACTCTCTGCTGAACCTGCAGCATCCTGAATATTTACAATCATCATATAACTCAAATGAGTGCCCTCTAGGGTGCCCTTCCGTCACACCCGGGCCCCACCGCATAAAGCTGCTGCCCTCAAAGAGCCTGAATCCACCACTGGAGTTGAGACTTTCTCTTGATTCCTGCTGGAAGCTCAGTCATTCCACTTTGTCCATCACCATGAAGCAGACACGTGTAAGTCAGACCGCCTCAGCTGCTAAACTGAAAGGGAGCTGAGTTACAATTGTTCCAAAAATTGAAGAAAAAAAAAAGAAAAAAACTGGCTGGCTTAAGTTTGCAGACTAAATGAAGATCTGAGAAATGTTAGCAGCTCAGTCAGGCTGCGCAGTGGTCCCTTAGCTTAATGCTAACGTCAGCATGCTAACGTGATCACCGTGATATCATGTTTACAATGATGAAGTTTGTATATTTCTTTTAAATGTGTAATACGCTCAGGTGCACTGTAAATTTCAAAAGTTAACATTACTTAACAAGAGTCGGGAAACAGATTACTGCAGAATTGCTGAGTGAAGTAGACTATTAAATTTAAATTGTGCAGGCTAAAAAGTGTAATAAATTGAAATGTTGGTCTGCGAATCAATTTCACAGTGTGTAATGTTTACCGTGTTCTCCTTAGTTGGCATGTTAGCATGCTAATATTTGCTAACACAGCACTCAGTAGTCGCTATTACATTATTTTACGAGTACTCACGGTCTGGACCACATCCATCTTCACACTCAGCCTCCATTTCGATCTCAGTTACCCACCTGTGAGATTTTCGTGTCCGTGGGCAGAGGGTGTGAAGTTGGTCATTAGCACTGACCACCAACCGTTGACTCCGTGATGACGCTAAACGTTAAAAACATAATTAATCACCACAGTTACAAGGGAATCATCTGAAGGGGCACATGACTGTTTGAATATTGTAGATGTAGATGTTGAGATATTTCACCAGACGCGTGAAAACTTTGACCAGCTGGTGGCGTTACGCAAAGTCAGGTGCTGACAGGGCATTGTCAGTTGGCGTCATCATCATGAGAATATGAATGTCTGCGCTGAATTCCCAAAAAATTAGAGATATTTCAGTCTGGATCAAAGCAGTGGACCGACCAGCCATCCCTAGAGTGAAGCCAATGGCAGCGTTCACTCGTTGCACCCAGGCCTCTCTTCCATATGCACGTCGTTCGTTTTCTTTAGGCGCATTCATTTAATTATTTATTCATTTTAAGTGTTGATAGAGCCCGCTCACATGAATTTGAAAATCAGATGAATTAATCACACTCTGGCAGGAGACTCACCGCCCAGGGTCTTGGTTTTATCCCTCTCTTACCTCTGCTGTGAATCCTTCTTAATTCATTACGGTGATGCGAAGCTCAAACAGTGGTAGTCCACTAACTCTAATTATGTCTTCCCAATCCAAAAAAAAAAAAAAAAAACCCAGACAGCAATGTTCCCAGGCTGTGGATAATAAAATTAAATGAATTTGTAATTGAGTTTATTTTCTAATGGAAAGTGAAGAGAGCATTGCCCAGAGACACGAACAACAGGTAGATGAGTCATTCCTCCTCTTGCGTAGAGTAGAGCTGCTGCCAGGCGTTTTTGCATTCAGGACCGCCGGGGCCAGAGATGCACAGAGAAAACGTAATGCGTCAGATGCTCTTCTCTGGGATTCATGCGGCTTCACGCATGATCACTGCAGCGTGATGACAGCCCTCTACCTGAACATGTAAATTACTTATAAAAAGGACTTTCATTTAAATTCGGTTTGAATTATACAGAGTTTTACTGGAAAATGTCTGTTTTTAAGTGTCCAGTGTGCAGGATTCAGGTGGATTTAGGGGCCGAAGTGGATTATTATGGTTTCTTTAGTATATGATCACCTGAGTCGAATAAGTGTTGTGGTTTCGTAACCAAAGGAAAAGCTTTTTGCACCTACAGAGGGAGCAGGCCCTCTTACACGGATGTTTTTCTAACCTAAACCTGGTGCTTTTTGTGCCTAAACCAAAGCACAGACACAGCATTGTGAAATCCTGAAATTCTACACACTCTACCTTTTTAAGCAAAAACAGTTATGTGGTAAGTGCGGTTGAAGAGAACAGTCAGCGTTTGAGAGGACTTGAGCCTGAAATCTCAACTGTGCTGCAATCTTCTCAAATTTTTGCACAGTACAAATGATGGATTGCGTCTAACGAGCGGTTCGCCACGTCGTGATTTATCCCCATTAATGCCGATGTTTGTGTGTTTTAGGAATTCGCATTAACGTGCTGGATTTATTATGTCCACAACCCAAGAAAATAAATTAGGTGACGCCGCGACAACTGGAAACGATCGGAGTCCACACTGGCCAAGTTTGCCTCAGATCTGCAGGGAGGGGACTGCTGTCCTTCCGAGGACCTTGCCGCTGCCTGATCAATATATATATCCCCTCCGGTGTGAACTGAGGGAGGCACGCGGAGGATGTGTGGAATGGCCAGCGCACATTACTCTTTAAGGATTATGTGTCATTTGCCCTTTAAGATGCACATGTATTTTATCAGTGCACTCAGATGTCATAAACTTAATGCAAAAGGCCCATTAATATGAGCGCAGGCAGGCGAGTCCACGTTTTTTTTTTTTTTTCCCTTCTTCTGATTTATCTGTGGCGCGACAGAAAAAAACCCAAGTAGCTTATCCTTTTTCCAGCACTGCATCAGTCATAATTCTCAAGCTGGCACCTTGTTCTCCGCACATTTTAATGGATACAGAGCTTTATAATTTATCCTCTTCTTAACGGCAACTTCACCTGAATTAAATTCCAGGCACAGTACTTTGATTACATCCTCGCTAAGTACCACAATCTGATTTCTCCATTATGGAAAGAATGAATACAAATGGGCTGACTGAGAGGGAGACAAAAGGGGTAGGAAAGAAGAGTAGGTGGTGGTAGGTGGGTGGGGTGGGGGACACGGGGAGAGATAACGAATTAAAAGAAAGTCAGCCGGACGGACAGAACAAAAGACAAAGACAAGCCGAGGGAACAAAAGGCTGAAAAGAGTGGAACGAGAGCAGCCTCCCAGTCTGGATGAGCCCCTCTTGACCTTCTTGGTGAGAGGAGTCATACTGGGAAACACACCAATCTTTGAAGCTGCACCACATGCCTGAATGGACCGGGCTTGACTGTTTGGCACCGGGGAGCGTGCGGTGGGGGAAAATCAAGTAGCTTTTTACAGGAGCATCTCCAGGTTTGGCTGGAGGCTGTCAGAGCCCAGCCGGAGCCTGCTCCCTCTGTGTTTCCACATCATCCGGAGGGCTTGTGGCCTGTCACTCCCCTGCCAAAACTGGAGCTCATTTGTTGGAATACAGTACAGCCTTCGTATCGCGTCGGGGGCTGAGTGGGATGCAGGCCCTGAGCAGAATGTGGGATCAAAAGCGTGCGCAGGCCACAAGCGCGTTTCTCGGTGTCACCCAGCGATAACCCTCGTTCCTGCTGCCAGGCTGGATTCCAGTCATATTTCACAGGCAAACTCTGGGCCTCGCTCATTTCTCCGCTCTGCCTCATATGAAATAATAACCTGTCCTAGATAGAAAGGCTTCGCCCTGAACTACAAGGCCTGTTTTGACAGCGCGACAGATAAAACACAAATCTGATCATTAGGCTCCCGGTGGCCTGAAGGTTAGAGAAGGTTAGAGCTTGCGACCAGTGGTGGAAAGTGTATTTATTTATTTATTTACATGTGATGTTAGTTTATGGTTCTACTGCAGTGAAGCTCAGAGGGAGAGGGAAAAAAAAACGGACTTCTGCGTCTGAATGCAGGTTGCTTATTCGTAATTCAAGGTCCGCTTACTCGCCTTTTCAGGAGCTTTCACTCGGATCTCACGGTCTTCTTCAGTGGATGGGGACCAAACTTAAAGGAACAGTTCACCCAAAAATGTAATTCTCATTATTTAGCTGATGGAAAGTCGGGTGAAGTTTCATTGTCTGCAAAACGTTTCTGGAGCTTCGCAGCAAGACAGTGTTGCAGCGTTCTCCTGAACAACTGAAGTGGATGGGGACTTGTTTTATAATGTAAACAAATAACCGAAAAACAACATATATTGGTTCAGTGAAGCTCATCCTGTGTGATCCAGGTCTACGGAAGCCCGAGATCTTAAATCGATTTGATAAGATGTTATTTACACCCATTTTTCAGTGGAAATCTTCTGTAGCTGCTAAGCTAAAAGCGTTAGCGCTCAACCTGTCTGAAGTGGGTGCATGCATGAGCTTTCGCCTCAAGGGTGTAAATAACATCTTTTAAATTATATCACTGTGTGAGACTTCTGGATCACGCCTAACAAGCTGTATAGAGTCATTTTCATGTGTTTCTTTTTTTTTTCACATTTTAAAACAAGTCCCCATCCATTCCAGTTGCAGGAGAATGCTGCAATGCTGTTTTTCCAAGAAACCCCAGAAGTGTTTTGTAGAACCTGTCCATCAGCGTCGAGGGCGTGGACTGAATTTTCATTTTTGGGTGCACTGGAGAAAGCCAGTAACTGTGACCCATTTAAGGCGACAGATGCAACAATTATTAGATTAATTGTTTTGTCAAAAGACAATTAATTTGAACTATTTTGATTTTTTTCAAGGCAAAAATGTCAATAGTTTGCCGGTTTAAGCTTTTTTTTTGTCATACCACAGAAGATGAAGAGTTCTTGTGTTTTGGACTGACAAGTGCAATTTGTAGACGTCAATTGGGCAATTTTGTCAAATCTTTTGGACATTTTATAGACCAGGAAAACTAATTAATTCTGAAAGTAGTGAGCAGATTGATGGATGATGAAGGGAGGAATGGTTGGTTGCAGCCTCCAGTAAAAGTCCCCCTCAATACATTGCCGTCACAGGGAGGAGTTTGCCAGGAAAACCACCATTAAAAGTGCAAAGCATTGAACTAATTAAGAGTGGATTTTATTGATCCTTAACAGCATGCAATGTTTTTTTTTTCTCAAACATCTGTTTGACAATGAAGTACTGGCTGTCTGTCACAAAAAAAAAAAAAAAACTTTTTTCCTGGTTTCAGATAAGCAGCGGATGAGAGAATGGGGGACCATGTGGTTGCGTTAATTACCGCTGACTAATGAGAAGTGATCTCACAGTTTGAGTTTGTCGTACTCAACGATTTAATGAGGGTTTGCCAGCAGGTCCTCATTTCACGTCAAAATTTTCTGAACGCAAAATTTGCCCCTTTTCTCTCTCGATTCGCCCGAGATCATGTTGAATTATCAGACACTAACATATACAAGTGATTAAATCTTCCAGACCGGTTTTGCAGTATTATTAACACTGCTGCCTCGACCTGCTGCTGTTTAATGTTGCTGCAGTGTGTAGAGAATAAGGGAGTGCAGTGTGTGCTGCTGCCTGAAGGTCAGCACTCAGGGGGGGGGACAGAGAGCCTAAGACTGTCTGAGTCCACTAGCCTGAGGTTGTTTCCACAAGATCCACGAGTTCCTCTCGAGGGTATGACAAGTGTCAGATATGTCAAATCTCTGAAGGATGGCGAGACGGGTTCAAAGACGGATCATCCAGGTTGTGCCTCGGAGCCTCGACAGTGTTTACACCCAGAGTTGTCAGAAAATCTTTAATGTTTCTGCGGTGAAGCTTCAGTGTCTTTATCCCTGCATGTCTTCATGTAATTTCAACATTTGCATTCCATAAGTGCTTCAATACACTACTTCATTTCACCACCAAGCCTTAGTTTCATTTAAATTAGGGAACAGCACCATCTGGTGTTGCATCTTTGAAGTATATCCCATTGTGACACAGGAAACGTCTGCATGCGTGTTCCCCCTGTTAGGTACACAATGACGTCAAAGCAGACCAAGGCATGTCTCTGCATCCGGTTTCGTAACAGGTTAGATTCATCATCTGAGCGCTTTTAGTGGGACGAAGCCGAAACCTCAAGGGTCCGTTCCTCGGCCTGTTCTGGAATTTATCCGGATGCCAAAAATAAAGTTTATCTAAACAAATCTAGTTTTGAAAAAACAGAGAAGGGACATTCCTTCGAGGACAGAGATGTACACATCTCGGCCAGAGAGGACAGACGGCGTTAAAGAATCTGTCTATGTAAAACTGGAACGACCATCGTTTAACACAAGAGGTGGACTATGATGCTACTTATCACCCTCCTACAGTACAATGTAATCCTAAGTCCCCTGAAACAAGTCAACAATATAGCACTCAGAAATACCATGACCTTAATATCTGAGAGTCTTCATTAACTAAAATTATCTAAAGAAAAATCTCCTCCTCCTCCTCATTTTTACCTAGCCCATATACAAATCACTGTAACGTTGCCTGGGAACACAGGCTTTTCCAGTCTGCACACAGACCCTGGGGCAAGCGTAACACAAAACTAAATACAAATAGTGAATCTTCTCGCTGATGGTCCTGTTTGCTTGTGAAGACCATAAAGAGGCATCAGTATTAAACTGTGAGACGGTTTCATCGTCACTTAAAAAGCTCCTTGTAGTAGCTCTAAGGTCAAGAAAAGAAAACTGCGCTGCTTTTTGTTTCCAGCTGGGAACCAAATTTCTGCTATCAGGGGTATTTATTTTCATTGGTAAACTCTGAGCGGTTCAGTGTGTGAACTGGAACAGCAGGGAAAGGATGTGAGTGTTTTTCCACATTGAACATGGATACGGTTTTGTTGCGGGGTGTCCGGCAGAAGGAGTGACCGACTCAAGAACCGGAGCTAATTTGGTTGCAAGGGGGGCTTCTGTGATCCTATTGAACCTGACACAGGTATCTGCTCTTTTTAAAAGAACTCTAAAGCTTTCAAATTTCAACATAAAATTCATTGTTCCACACAGACTGAACGACTGCACTCATTTATTTGAAGAACAACGCATTCTGTAACAACTTCAAGGTGATACTGCCTTCAAAAAGACAATATTTACATTGCTTGTTTCTCATTTTTACAGATGAAACATTCATCAGAAAGTTCAAGGAAACAATGTACAGATACTGTAAATACTTAAAAACCAAACCAGCCTGAAACTAGCAGCACGAGTCCCCCCAACAGTCATTAATCATCATACAGTTATGTTGCCTATTAAGATAAATCTTACCAAGTTACACAACACCATGAGCAACATAGAGTATGTCTTCCACAGTAACACATATCATAACTTAACCTACATAAAATGTTTTGATTTTAACTGTACTGTAATTGAAATGTTCTTAACTAAACATAATCATTTGTTTGGTGCAATTATGACATTTTCATGCAATCCCTTCAAACCCAGGAATATGAAAACCATATTCATATTTCAAGCCTTTTTTCATAATGATGTGCGGAAACCCTGCTCTTATATCAAAAAACACCCAGACTAGCCGGCTACTTATGTAACAGGAATCGCTACACGAGGTTATTGTTTACAGACAGCAGTAGTTAGTTTCTGAAATAAAACAGTATGTTAAAGATTAGACTGTATGATTCACTGGTCAAACTTACTTACCCTTTTTTCAAAATTGCAGCTGCTGCAATTTTAGGAGAAACCTAACGTAACCTTTTTTTTCCCTCACAGTGGTTTTTCTGTACAAAAGCTTCAGTGTAGCCTCGCACTCCACACATTCTCTTTAATACTGCATTTCTACAGTGATCACCTTCAAAGAAAATCACATCTTTGAAAAACAAACGAAAATAAAAACGACTAATGAACTATTTAGAGCGACTTATTAAGTCAGGCCATGCAGTAGCTGCACCCGACGTGGATTATCAGTTTGCAGGTTGTCTGTGCATTGTCGAATTAGTGGAATGGTTTCAGTCTAGAAAGACATGATGGTTCTCTGGACGATGTCGATGCATTCGCGCAGCTCGTCTTCCTTGATGATGAGGGGAGGGGCCAGGCGGATGATGTCACCGTGGGTGGGCTTGGCCAGCAGTCCGTTGTCGCGGAGGCGCAAGCACACCTTCCAGGCGTCGTAGTCTGGAGGGGGAAAGTTTGAGATGAGAGTCAGATTAGGTGACTGCAAGATGAGAGTAAGAGGTTTTTTTTTCCTTTACTTGCATGCAGAAAAGCCAAGTGTGAAGCTACCTCAGGGGAAAAAATCCACTCAAAAATCCAATTCATTACATTTGACATATTTAATTTGTTCATTTGAGCATCTCTGTCCCCAGGAAGAATGGCACAAAGACTCACTGTAGTCTAGGCTTTTAGATCATTTTGTTCTGGCCACTAATTCATTGAATGTGAACAAATTCTGCCTCCGGAGAAACCAAATGACATCATAATCAAGTCTCAGCTATTAAGTACAAAGAGGCAGCCTTTTGTAGATACTGACTGACCTGTCTGAAACCATTCAGACTACAGGTTTTTTTGGGTTTTTTTTATGCCAACTTCCGTCAATTTATTTTGTATGAAAGCTAATTATTTATACCTCAGTTACCAGATAATGATCACAAACAGGTCTGCTGCTTTAGAAATATCTCGGTACTTTTACCTTTTGTCTCTTTGATGACGACCGCATTAAGGAGGCCCTTCCCTCTGACAGTTGTCACAATGTCTTTGGGCAGTTTGTTCAGCTCAGACCGCAGCAGCTCTCCCATCCTCTGAGCGTTCTCTGCCAGCTTCTCCTCCTCCAAAACCTGCAAACAGTTTGAGTTTAAGGGGGAGAATTTGCGACATCGTTGAATACATATTATTCCTCTGATGTTCCTCTGATGTTAAATTGTCTGAAAGTAACTGCAGAGCATGCTGCAGTGGATGTTTGCTCCATTTAATCAATTAAAACGAAGGCAAAAACAAGAAAAAGTGATGAGTTGTCAGACACAGTGGAAAGATAAGTGCTCTTATCACAGACCTCGAGTGCAGCCATAGCAACCTGACAGGCCACTGGGTTGCCTCCATACGTGGAGCCGTGCTCCCCAGGCTTGATGGTCAGCATGACCTCATCGTCACACAGCACTGCAGATACCTGACGCATGTGAACACAAAATCACTTCAGGTTAAGGTTTAAAGTTGCACAACTACAATGATCTGTACACATCTGCAATAGGACTGGACTCCAAAAGTCTGTAAAGTCTGCAAAACACATCGTCAATGTTGATAAGAAGTGTAACGTCAGTAAAAAAAAAAATGCTTACAGGGTAAACTCCTCCAGAGAGAGCTTTGCCCAGAATCACCACATCTGGACGGACTTCCTCGTGATCCACAGCCAGCCGTCGGCCGGTTCTCGCCAAGCCCGTCTGCACCTCATCAGCAATCCACAGCACCTGGACAAAACACACGAGCACTTAGATTTAACTTGTGAATCTACAAGTCAAAGAAAAAAAAAGGAAAAAAAGATTATATCATGTATCCACATTGTTTGTTCAGCTAGTCGAGGTGCGTCTCTATACATTCAGGGGTTGTGCAATGCTCTACATAGCTGTACAAAGTTAAACACAGTATGTGTTTTATCAAAGCAAACTTGGAAATTCTCACAACGTGGAGGAAGGAGAGTTCTTTTACCAGGAATATAAGGGATCTCACTTTCCGAAAACTACAATAATCTTTTATCATATCTGAAAAAGGGTGGTACTCTCAGTGGAAAAAGCCCAGGTAAGTATAGGTTGAACAAATACCTGAACACGGCTGGGCCATTTGTTGCAGTTAATGACTTAGGGTTGAGCTTTTCAGTTGGAATTTGATACCCTTTCCAAAAACTGTCCATGCCCTCTCAAGTGTGAGGACTGGCCTGAATACCATACTAACAATCGCTGAGCTGAATTGAACTGTTCATCTTTTGTGACACAATTTAACATGGCTGCTCTTCACTTGATTTAAGTGACATAAACCGTTTCTCTCATCTACAACACTTTGTATCTTTGTACCAGATAAAACTTGTTTGAATGGCTATGAGAATTAATATCAGCCCAGTCTGCAGTTTGCCTTCAACTATTATTGCAGTCCTATGAAAAATAAAGAGCTGAGTCCAGTTTGTTTGCGTATAATACATACTATTCAGGGCAAACAGAGCCACGAGATACGATATGACATGCACTTGTCCTCCAGGCAGCATGAAAAAAAAACTGCAAAGTCTAATCTCTAGTTCGATGTGGTGTACACCCACATACCATGAAGCAGCTTGACGATTTTCAAACTGTTTACCACAAAGGACTTCAGAGTTAAGGGCTTTAGTAGTTGATTATTGGAAAAAAATGGCAAAGAGGTTTCTTTTTTGCCAAATCTTCAGTCTAAATGTCTATAGACTCCTGCTCTGTTCTGCTCAGTGGTCACCTCTCCACCTCTGTTTGCTTATTTGTCCATATGTCAGGCTTTTTAATTGGCTTGTTTGTGATCCGGTAGCCTAACTGGCTACGAAAATGCAGATGAAAGGTTTAGAAGTTACTATTACTTCTCATGTACTCAGTGCTCAGTTGTGATGTTTACAGTAACTAAGTAGATTACATGGTGTAATGCAAATTTAAGTACAAGCTAAATTACAGACTTTGAAAACTGACAGTAATAACAGTAATTTGAGTGTCTGTAATCAGTTGCTTCCACCTCTGCAAATGACATCTGTGTGTTTGAGACTCACGTTATACTTAGTGCACAGTTCTCTGACTTTGGTCAGGTAGCCCTGGTCAGGCACCACAACCCCAGCTTCCCCCTGGATGGGCTCCACCATGAAAGCTGCAACATTTGGATCCTGAAGGGCTTTCTGGAGATAAAAAAAAAAAAAGACGAGTCAGACATTTTTATCCGTGTCCAAGAAAACTGTCAATAAATACATGCCACTTCAGTCAATCATTAGGTTTTTATGTTTACACAGAAAAGCAGCAGCTGCCAAGATAACAATATCTAAACACATCCAACTTCAGTCGGTCATTCGTCCCTGTCTTTACGTAAACAATGATGGTGTCGAGTCAGCTTATTCGAGAAGATTTTATGAAATAAACACTTTCTGAATCGTGATGGTTCATAATAATGTTTTTCAAGATGAATCTTCAACTAAAAGGCTGTGTAAAGTGCAAAACGTTTGACTTCACAAAAAAAAAAAAAAAAGCAGTAGCCTTCATAACAGCTCAAGTGTTTTTTTGTTTGTCCTCCAGGTTTGGTCTTGCCAGGAAAGAAGCACAGTGAGTGCTAGGTAATTTGGCAGCAGACTTTAAGGTCAGGTTGGATCTTTCCAGCAGCACGTCCAACACTGACTGCATGTCTGATGAAACTTTTACTGCCTCTGACATCGGTGTTACTATGCAGCACAACAACAACAACTAAGTCATCCAACCAAAACGCGTTCCTTTCGTGTATTTTAAGTGTGTTGTTGTACAGAACAGCTCAAAGTCACATGTGCAGTGACTGAGACTTTTTCCCAACAGCTGGGCTGAGGCTGAAGAAGAAGAAAAAGTTCCTTATGATATCATGAGACTCAAAAATGTCATTCCACTGTACTGTCTCTCAACAACTGAAACAAACGTGCCACATATTGGACTGTCTGAAGATACCCAAAAAGCTGTACCTCCAGTGCAGGGATGTCATTGTATGGGATGAGCTCGAAGCCTGGCATGAAGGGGCCGAAACCATCGTAACTGCTGGGATCTGTGGAGCTGGAGATGGCTGCCATGGTGCGGCCCCAGAAGTTTCCATCTAATCAACAAAATAGAAAGAGATAGAATATTTAGCATATTGTTCTCTGTTTACAACCTTAATGGTGGTCGATTGGCGCGCACGCTAATGCCAAAATTGGTCATCTAAGCCTACTGCATTAAGCAAACAAGAATCAGTGCAGTAATCTAATCTCATCAGATGTGCAAAAGCATTAGTGCTCTGGCGAGTTTTGCTAAATTCCAGTCTGAACAAAACATTAATGACATAATCCAAAAAATATACACTTAATTTTGGTGCCAGTTTTCTTATACAACACTGAGTAAGGTGACATGTGCTATTAAGCCCCCCACAAGATGGTTACTTACCTGCAAAAATGATTTTGGCTTTGTTTTTGGGAACCCCCTTCACATTGTAGGCCCACTTGCGAGCGAGCTTGCAAGCAGTCTCACCGCCTTCAACTCCTGATTTGCAACAAAAGAAATAAATGTCAACAAACATGTTCACGATAACATCTAGAGGTGTTTCAATCAGTTAGCCTTGGGCGTTTCCCTGCCATACCTGTGTTCATTGGCAGGACTTTGTCATAGCCAAACATTTTGGTGATGTATTCTTCATAGGCTCCCAGCACATCGTTGTAGAAAGCTCTGGAAGTCAGGGTGAGTCTGGAGGCCTGGGCAGTGAGCGCAGCGATGATCTTTGGGTGACAGTGGCCCTGGTTCACTGCACTGTAAGCACTCAGGAAGTCATAATAGCGGTTGCCTTCCACATCCCACAGATAGATGCCTGAGAGGAAAGTAGAAAACCAAGCCCTTAGAAAAGTCGCGACAAATAATTCAGAGGTGATTTGTAAGATTTCAGGGAAAACCAACTCACCCTCCCCTCTCTCTAAGGCCACAGGCAGGGGATGGTAGTTGTGCGCTCCATATTTGTCCTCGCGGGCGTAGATGTCCTCCGAGTTGAGCGGACGGTCAGCACTCAGTTTGGAGGCGGCGGTGGAGGCCGGGCGTGTGCCAGAGTGGACGCTGCGGCGGAGGACAGGCGCAGTGCGGCTCAGGCTGCGGCTGAGCTGGAGAATCATTCCTTTCATGGTTCTGTTGCTGGGTCTATGACGGATATAGAGACTGAATATTACCAAAGGGCATTTTAGTTTACATTTCCATGGCCTCATTTTGAGAGTGATGAGAAAGGTACAGCAGTTTCAGCTTCTGAAATGGGAGAATTAAATGTTTTGGTCAATCATATAAATAATTTGGGGTTAAAGTCAAAGGTGCACTATGTATTTTCAAACTTTCTTTGCTTAGTACAATATTAATGAGTCCAAAGAAAATCCAAACTAAGAAATATTTATCTTTTCCATAATGAAATAAACAAGCTGTTAGAAGAAAATAGGTTCTCCAGAACAAGCATTTGAAGCCAGAAAGGTGGCAGGGTCCACCAAATATAAACAAAGTAAAACAGTATGAAATGCCTTTATTCAGTCATCAAAACGAAGACAGTTTGTCTGTTTACGCTTTCTCCTCTGTTTAAAGATTCTTCCCAAAACTTCATAGAGCAACTTTTAAAGAGGAACAGCAATCTAAATAAATCTCCTCAATATATACCCCGTATATATGATACAATAACCAAAAGTTAAATCAAAGTCATTTTAACATTAAAAATTAATATAGTAACAAAAAACCAACAACTGTAATAACAACAATACACAAACTTGTAACTCTTGTTCCTATCATTGGCAGTGATGAAACATGTGATGGCAGAAACCAAACTTCACTGCGGCTAATACACTGCTACGTGAGATTCCACAGAGCACATACTGTAGGCTTTACAGGTCTGCTGAACAACGCTTCTCTTTCACCTTCAACACAATAGCTCGGTATGAGGTTCACAAAAGTTAATCCCACGGCAGCATGGCAACTCGACTGTGATGACCCAGACCTCTCTGTCTGGTCCAAATAAAAGTGAACTTCTCCTTCGTGGTTATCTAGTACTGTATCGTGCACAACTTTTCTTGCTGCTGACCGTGTTTGGAATTAAGCATGGGACAATACGAACATTTATCCTGGCTACCATAATTGCTATTCACAATATTACCTTAAAAATCATCAAAATAAGAGATAGGATTAGAGGTGAGGGGTTCATAGTTTTTTTTAATAAACATCCTTTTTTTTAAAAATAAGGGACTGTTCGGCAACTGAGCTGAATGGTGGTCAGAGAGATGGTAGTGCAAATTGGAAGTGTTGGCGATGTTGTGACACACCTTCCTCATATCATCGTAAATATCTTATTGACTAATCAGGACACATGTATGACCTAGATCCTTATTGCTGATGTTGGGAAAATATTTGTTTCACACTCTTCCAATGTCTGAATATCCTTCAGAATTAAAGGTTAATTTCTCTTTGAAAGAATACTCATGCATTGTATCAATGCCACAAAATAGTCTCAAAACGACAATAATATTGTTCATTACAAATATTCCTGGGACAACATATTCCCCAACAAGAGTAGATAGCGTGACAGGCCAATCTAAATGTTGACTCAGAAGGTGGCCTTGAATAAGAGGTCCTTGATGGGTTTTGAGATGACGCACATTATGCTATGACGCAAGGATGTGCCAGGTTAAATTCTTAATACTTATACGGTAATAATACATAGTCAGATATTCTTCTTTTCATACTGAATAAACAAACCGTCAGCAGAGGACAATAAGGTCTCCAGAGCAGTTTTTCAAGCTGGAAGGGTTTCCCCCAAATTATGTAGTGCACATTTAAGATAATCGACATTTTGGAAAACTATTCCAACGTTGGACTGATCTGCTGGAATTGCAGAGAACGTAACTGGTTAAAAGGTCAACTTCAACTGATCTGCAGGAGTTAGAAACCAGATATACACTGTTATTTCAAATGAGTTATGTATCATCTAATTTCTATCTGCTTCCCTGGAGATTTGAACCTGTTACTTGTCCTGTAAAAGTGTTACCTGAAAAAAATGTGACAACCAGAGCATGTCTTGGGATAATCAATAACCTTGCAGGGTGAATAAACACACACAGCAAATAGAGACAGCACCTGGACTGGGTTACACCAAGGACAGTGGATCAGTGGCACGGTGTAGTGTCCAGTGACCACTAAACCTGCTCTTGAGAGATGATAGGTCGATGGGGAGCTGCCTCCACTACACACCCACCTACATTACAGCCAGGAGCTAAATAAAGAACTCAAGTATGGGATACTATCAATTCATAGCCTTTGAGAATTACTGAGCTCTCCTAAACCACTGAATATTATATAATAACATTTTACTATCATGGCTTGAAACTTGTTCTACATAAATAATGATGACAGTGACTGGTCACATTACACAAATAAACAACATAAGGACATAAATAAAGCCAGGGTTTGTGTTATACCATGAGCTTTTGTGCGAATCTCTAAGCTAGGTTACTCCAACCAACGTTAGGACGGAGATAAGATAATTTGGATAATAGCGCATACAGTGGCTGAAAACAAACGCGTCGCGCCCCGCCACGCCTACATCGTTACAACAAACTAATATATATCTTTACACAAGGGAATAACTTTCGTCATGTCTTACGTTTGCCGAATGAACTAGTAGGCCCAAATAGTTACGAATGTGTTGTAGACAGCGTTTCAGAACGTTTATACAGTTTCTCCTGACGCAACAGGTTTCAAAGTTAAGCTTTTTTCTATGGGAGTCCGATGAAGAAGTAACAGGGTTTTTTTTTCAGCGATGTTGCGAACAAACTGACACTTTTTACGAGAAGAGAAACACCCCAATGTATTGTACTCAATGCCGAATTTACAAGAAGGCGCCACTGAGTTAAAACCCGTCACAGTTGTTACACAACGTTAATCGAGCTTCTCCTCGCGAAGCGACAACTCTTAAAACCACTCGATTTGTAAGGGAGTCTGGGATAATGCTGTTACCAGTGACATTCATCCCTTCTCTTTGTGATCCATTTTAAGGACTCTCACAATCACGCACATAGCTAACGTTACCTTTTGATACAACTGCGTAAGACAGATCACAAAAACAGTTATATAACAGTTTAAATAAGAAATAGTTGTGACAGTGGTTACTGTTACTGTCATTCACGAGGATGACTATTTATATCTATAAAAATGACAGTTGTTAGTAATGTATTAGAGAACCACACAGATCTGTTATTTTACTGCTTTAATGGGAGCGCATACCCTACCTCACAGGAGCTCAGCGTAACTCGAACCCTGAGTAATTTAGTTCGTCCGAAGAGTATTTCAAGATCGACGCTAACAACTCATTTTGTCGGTAACGTAACAGCTAGCTAGTTAGCTAATGTTAGCACATTCCGGCTGTCAGGTTTTTTTTGTGGGGGTTTTTTGGTTTGTTTGTTTGTTTTTTTCTTTAGCCGGCAGTAAATTATCAAGCAAACAGAAGAGAGGAGACAATTAGAGGAAAGTCAAACAGTACCAGAACGAAGCAGAAAAAGCGAAGTTTAAACCTCTCACGTAGCGGTGATGGTGATGCTCAGCCGGACCTGTCTGAAGCTTGAGGCGGACGGCTGGTGCGTGTGTGACAGGCTGGCGTGGGATGGTACCGACCGTGACGTCGCGTTACGTGGCTACGTCAGAGGACACGCCTCCATGTTGCAACTTCTTCCGAGGATTGCAGGGTTCAATTCAAAAGCACCCAGAAAGACACCATTATCATCATTATTGTCACCCATATATAATCACAGTCATAACTTATTCCACGGTCGCGCCGCTTAGTCATCATGGCCGACACGGGCTGGCCGGGCTGCGCGAGGAGCTTGAAGGGTGTCATCCTGGACATGTTCGGCGTGTTGTATGAAGGCGGAGAAGGCGACGGGGTTGCCATTCCTGGCTCGATTGAAGCCGTGAAAAAGTAAGTGAATCATTTAAATGAGAGTTGTTGTTTTTTTTGTCGCTTGCACGTTCAGCTGTCAGAGCCTACAGGGCAAAGTGCATGCATACACTGCACTGTCATGGCAACTCCTCAAAAGGCTGTGTGTGCATTAGAACATGCTGAGAGGTGTTTTCATATCAGTGTCTGTGTGCTGCTTCCTCAGTCTGACCTCCTGACCCCCCTTATTTACAGGCTGAAGGAGTCCGACCTGCAGCTGCGCTTCTGCACCAATGAGACGCAGGCGGCCAGAGAGGCGTTTGTGGCCAAGCTCCACAGGCTGGGCTTTGACATGTCCGTGTCTGAGGTCTTCCCTCCTGCTCCTGCAGCCGTGGCCGTCCTTAAAGAGAGGGGTTTACGGCCTCACCTGCTGGTGTATGATGGTAATGCCGTGTAAATTGTTAAAAGATTGGCATATACACATTAGAGTGCACCACAAAATATTCAGGCAGACAGTGTTTCTGGATTGCACCTTCAGTAAAAAGGCTTCAAATCAAGAGTCAGTTAAAGGGTAAGTCCACAAAATTTAAAAATAGAGTGTATCAGTGTTTTACATGTCTTGGGAGTACTACTAATTGTGTAATATATATATATATATATATATATATATATATATATATATATATATGAAGCCTTTTTGTTGCTCCAGAGGAAGCTGTATTAAACTGCCTCCAGTGATGTCACTCAATTGCTGAGTTGCATCGTGGGCAATGTAGGCACGCCAGGAATCAAAAAGGAAGAAGAATGTGTGGAATCAAAAAGGTGATATCTCTGGTTCACGGCCATATTTTTGATCCTCTATAATGAGTGCAATGCTAGACCAGTGGACTGCTTTTTCAAAACCTGGTGCCTGCATTACCCACAATGCAATGTAGCCAGTTAGTGACATCACTGAAGGTAACTAATTAGATTACATGCAGCTTCCACTGGGGCTACAAAAGGCTTTATGCTACTTTTTCACACGTAAGTAGTACTTTCCAAAACCTGCAGAGTTGCCCTTTAAGACAGGTCTATAAAGTATTTTGAAAAATGTAGCATGTGAGATATCTTCAAACTGTAGCCTGATTAAATGATGGAATAAAATCCTATGAATAGAAATAAACAACATGTTCGTTCATCTCCCACTGCTCTCCTGCGGTCAGAGGTTTGAACTCATTGCTCCCGACGAAAGATATAAATATTATAAAAGTAATTACAAATATACAGTTTCACTACTTCTTTGTAAAACTAAATCATTTCTTAAAACGACATTACACATAACAGGAGGTAGTTCTCAGGTGCGACTTTGGTGCACCAATGAGTCTTGGTAACATATTGTACTGATATGTTATTATTATAACTATATATATATAATAGTTTTTGGACAACAATGGAGGTCAGATTTTAGCTATACAGATCTCATGGAATATCACCAGAGATGTCCTTCTAATGATCTGTTTTGTTCTTCTGCAGCACTTCTGCCTGAGTTCGATGGTGTCGACAAGAACAACCCAAACTGTGTGGTGATCGGAGACGCTGCTGAGAAATTTTCCTACCAGAACCTGAACGAGGCATTCAGGGTCCTTATAGACTTGGAGAAACCGGTGCTGTTCTCTCTGGGCCAAGGGTAAGAGCATATCTAGAACCAGGAGTCATTACTGTTACTTATATCCACGTAGAAAGCACATTTGTTTTTGTTTTGATCTTTTTATAGGCGGTACTACAACGACCCAGATGGCTTAAAACTAGACGTTGGGGTATACATGAAGGCTCTGGAGGTATAGTGAGGGCATCATTGATATATTTATTCATAATTGATAACAGCAGTTGAGCAGTTACTTAATGTATTATTGTTTGGTTTCAGTATGCCTGTGATCTAAAGGCTGAAGTCATTGGAAAGCCATCCTCAACGTTCTTCCAGAGTGTTCTCAATGACATGGGGCTTCAGCCACATGAGGTACGTGACAATACAGGGCACTGTGTGTATAAGTTTGTTGTGCAATATTGAGGACTTCATTAATCTAGGCTGAAATGCTAAATGTGTAGCTTTCCTGTGAGGATGCTTCGACTGCATGCTATGACTGACCAGACCACTGACAAGACCAGGAAGGGAGTCATTGATCAGTTTGTGTCACCATACGAGGAAGTTGCAGCGGCCACTACCCTTCTAGTGTGAAATACGGAACAGTAAGCATCCACGGTTGTGCATTTACATGGGAAAAAAAATGCAATCCACCGCACAAATAGTTTCAGAATTAATTCAATTCACAGGAACTTACAGGCTGATTGCTAAAGAGGGGCCACATGTCAGGATGTGAAGCGTTAACTAACCAAACACACAGTTTTTTTCTTTTGTGACATTTTTACAATTCTCCCCACACACCAACCAGAGATGTTAATCGGTCCAACAAATCCAGCTTTAACCGAGGCTAAAACGGTTCTCTGCCGTAAATAAAAAAAATCCACGAAATGCTGGCAAGAAAAATGCTACACTAATCTATTGAATGTGTGATTTGCAACTGATACAAAATGTGATTAATTACTCAGGGCAGCTTGGCAGCTCAATTAGTGGAGCATGTGCACTGTGTACTGAGACTGAGTCCTCAGCAGGGAGGATTCAAGCTTCTGGCTGTTTACTAAGTTGGGAAAGAGCATGTCAACAGGTGAAAACTGATCATAAAAATATTCATTGAGAATGCCTATAGGCTGCTTTGCAAGCAGGTGGTAGGTTAGTTCTTATTTAAGCATATTAATTCTACCTAATTCAATCATATGGGATAAGGTCCATATTTTTAGACTCATCTGTTAAAAAAGCCCACATTTGAATGTACTTTTTTTAAATTTATTTTTTTAACACAACTGTACCATTAACATGGTTTCCTATTGGGGAGAAAAAGAGGATGGAGGCATATAGATGTGGATGCTACATTTCTGGGAATTATTTTAATTTTCACTTTTTAAATTTTACTATTCTTAATCTATTGGAGTCATTTATATTGAGGCTTGCTTTATATTTTTTGTCACACCATAAAATTAAACACATACGTAGGTGTATATCTCATCATGTATCATTGTATAATTTGTGTATTATTTTTTAAACCATTTTTTGGCCATAAACTTAAATATTTTTAGCTGATATTGGTTATTGAAGTCAAATAATATATCAGCTCGCCAGACAGTCAATGGTAACATCATTTTTTGTCAGTTCAGTCAAACAGGAAGTCTGCTTCAGCCAAGGCTGGGTTAGTTTCCCAGCATAAGTTGCCATAGTAACTGAGCCTGAGCTATGTTTAGGGGGAAGGGTCAATGCAAATCAATACAAAGTTGCCCTAAATTATCATATTTATGTAAAGGGAAATTTCTATCCTGATGGCAGCATCTCTTCCGTCGGGCACGAGGTGTCACTGAATGGTTAGGTGAGTTTGAAAATGATGTCATTCAAATACTACTGCCCTGGCAGTCACCAGATCTCAACCCAACTGCACACCTATGGGAGATTTTGGACCAATGTACTGCATCGCCATCATCAAAACACCACTACAGCACCACAGTATAGGCTAAAGTGCTAAGCTGTTACTCCACACTCTCTTCCCACATCTGTAATCATACCTGTTGTACCAGTTACTTGAACATCTCCTGGTTGATTTATTTAGCCAACAGCAGCTGGAACAGGAAGGTGTCTGAAAATGTGTTTAATGTCTATCCTTGGTATGTGCTCATCTCAGTGTATATCAAGTCTAAAAGCTGAGCTCTGTCTCACTAAGCTTATCTATATTTAGACCTGACAGTTGGCACTCTCAGAAAGCTGGGGTCATCTCGGTCCAAGCTTCCATCTATTCTCTGAATTTTCTTTTCTTAGGAGAGACGTCGATATAGCCACAGCTACATCTGCTGCCCTTTCCGAAGCCTTCTGGATACTCACCCAGGCTCTCATACAGAGACGTTGGTGCAAATGTACTTTTTCCCAAAGTAGAAATTCTTGTTCCTTGAGTCACTCGCTGAGGCACTCGCTTCCAAATCAGGATGAAACCGCTCCCTTCCTGCAGGACAGTAATATTCCTTTCATTCTTTTACCAAACTCTCTACTACCTCAAGTGATATGAGATATCATCCAGGTATTATCAACTCTCGCCTTATTATCACAGTTTACTATTTCTCTAATAAAGCTTCCATTGTCCTCTGTCCATATTATGAATTATAAACCGATGCGTGAAAATATCTGTGGATCAGTTCCAGTCTGCCACAATGTCACAGAGGACTGACCAGTTAAGTGAATAACGTTGATCATCTCATTACAAGACAGTGTTCCGTTTGGAAACCTTGGGTCCTTCATATGGATGCCACTTGACATGCACCAACCATGTAAACACCATTGGAGACCAAGTAAGCCCTCCCCCCCCCCCCCCCCCCCCCCCCCATGGCAACGGCACTCCTTGATGGCAGTTGGCCCCCCCAGCAGGACAATGTGTCCAGCCAAACTGATAACAAACATCTCAGTATTGGTACAGGGACCATGACAAAGAGCTAAAGCCGTCAACATGGCCTCAGAATTTCCCAGATCCCAATCTGATTGAGCATCTGCCGGAGCAAGTCCGATCCCTGGCGGCCCCATCTCACGGCCCAAAGGACTCAAAGGATATGCTTCCAATACGCTGGTGCCAGATACCAGCGAACACCCACAGCTTTAACGAATCTGAGCCAATCCTGATCCACTATGCGGCCTCAATGGATTAGACTTGTTCTGCCTGTCCCACTTACCCTCTTTCAACCAAGGCAGTACAGTGCAGGTTCGGAGCAGTGCCTGTTCTCGAACCAGTTCTTCACGCTTAGACAGCCACAGAAGTGCCTCGCGACCAGGAAATCTGGTTCGAAAGTGTCATCAACACTTTGCTCGCATGTAGGCAAGCACAACCAGGAGCAACACTTGCATGACAAGTACCTGGTGGTCAGTGGAGATCATCGCTTAGATTAAAAAACGAATCATTGAGAGAAGGGAGGGCAGCTTGAAATGGATCCGCCAAGTGCTGTTGATGCACAGCTAGGAAGGAGGAACCACAGGGAATAACAACTGGCACTTGTAGAGAAATAAAGCTAATCCACATTTCCCTCTTATTTATTCTTTGTCCTCCTCTCTTGCAGGTGCTGATGATCGGGGATGATCTGGTTAACGATGTAGGTGGGGCCCAACACTGTGGAATGAAAGGCGTACAAGTCAGGACCGGAAAATTCAGGTCAGTGATGTCCTGAAACCACAAATGCACCCACAGTGAACTGCGGTTGCCTTGACGCAATCTACTGAACTTGGACATAATTCATTATTGGCAACAGCTGTCCCTACTGGTTAGTCAAACTGTCCTTAAATGGTGCTAGTGTGTGCCCTGCCGAAGTATCCTTGAGTGAGATACCAGCCTGTTCCCTGGCCTGATCTGTGCTTTTATGCCTGGAGGCAAAAATGGATAGCTCGCTTCCTTACAGGGCATCATAAAGTATCACATAAATCATCTTTACATTTTGAGGCCAGGCTGATCATTTTGTAAAGTTAGAAATCTATGCAACCACTGGCCAGAAGAGGGCGCCCTGACATCAGCATTGAGAACCGAAGTTTCCTCCATAACACACCGGCCTCCCGTGAGCAAACCACCTCTCCCTTCAGCCCTCCAGATTTGTTTATTTGATCGAGAATCCCCCTGAAAATAGCTTCATTCTCTCCACATGTTGAATGCTCGTCACCCGCAAGGTCATACTCACCCGGGATTTATGATCCCCAAATCTGGAGATTACTGGGGGCACCTCTCTCGTGCTGTAATTACAGAAACATATGGCTGATTATTTTAGACGCCATATGTGGTTCTTATGGGTAGAAGAAACGAGAAGAGGGACTGGCAGTAGGAGGGGACGCTTTTGTGGAACTACACATTATATCACGTGTATGCTTTACATTATGATGAATGTTCAAAGTCATACGTTAACTATTGTTTTTATAGATTTTTCTCTATGTAATAGGATCTTAGCCATATGTTTTAATACGCGCACTTTAGATATTTATGGCAACAAGAAGAGGAATCCTGAACATTTTCTGTTTTACACTTGGGGTGCTGTACATTTTATTATGTTTTCCACTTTTCAAACACAGCGCCAATTACTATGAAGCAGTAGTGGAACAACTACTCAGGTCTTTTAATTTAACATACTACAAAGCATCTTTAACTTCTTATGAAACATTCTAAATTTAAATCGACACCATATGTCAATGACCTACATAAGCAAAACAGACCATCTGCGAGGAGCTATTTTTATGTAGTTATTCTTATGCCTTTCCCACAAAACTGCAATACTTTGTTTCATCATTTCGTCATATTGGTTATTCATCTTTCATAACCATGACTACATACACCCCCTTATTGCATGCAGCCTGTAACAGCTGTGCTTAAAAAGAAAAATAGTGTAATCCACCTACTTTACACAACGCAGTGTGTTTACAGGTCTGGAGGAGCACTTCTGCATGTGTGAGAAAGAAGTAGTACAAAGCGTTTTGTGGCTCCCGAGGAAGAAGATGTAATCTGATAAATTGCCTCCAGTGATATCGCTCAATGGCTAAGTTGCATTGTGGGTAACTCAGGCACTAGTTGTTTTTTTTTTAAAGCAGTTCATTGCCCTCCTGTAACACTGCTGGGACTCATGGTGAACTCAAGGAGTATTACTGTCATTCAGCGGCTGTGGTGCATTGTGGGAACCGTAAGCTGGTTTAGCATTGCACATTATTAAACGCCTACTAACAAAAAGACAAATAATCAAAATTGATACAGCAGAACCAGAGATATGGCCTTTTTCTATTCCTTGCATTCCTCTTACTTTTAAGAACCTGGTGCCTACATTAACCACAATGTAACTTAACCACTCAATGACATCACTGGAGGGTATTTTTCAGATTACATGCAGCATCTGCTGTAGCCACAAAAGGCTTTATACCCATTTCACATATGGAAGTAGTACTAACTAAGACACACTTTAATGTGCAAAATTGGTGGAGTTGCCCTTTAACTCGCTTCCAAAACAAACCCAAGGATTAGCCAGATCAAAGATCTTCACCACAGGAGATGGCGGTGCTCATACCGCTTTTGTCCACAGTAAATTCATCAATATAACAATTTAAAAATACTCGCACGGCTGTGTAATTTCAGGTACAGTAACAGGCAGAATATCATATTATCTGAATTTACTGTAAAATGTAATAATCTAGTAATTTTGGATATTAAATATACAAGAGGTTTTGTATTCCCCCTTTGAAATGTAGTGGGGTAGAAGTACAAAGTGCATATTTAAGAACAGGGCTGAGCAGAAGAAAATAAGTGCAGGAGGTACAGGAGGTACATCAAACCTCCTTCCTGTTATTGTTACCACTTTAGATTTAGTCTGAAGAGCACCGCACTCGACGACCTGCCCCACTGCCGCGGCCTTGCATGCAGGCCCTCGGGTCATGTGACCAGAGAACGCTGAGTAATCTGCTTGAGCATCAGTCAGCTCTAATCCCGTGCTAAAAGCACCGTCACTCCATGTAAAACCCGTCCTCCATCTGCACAGAGTTATTCTTGTGTGCCTGACAGGGTGTGTGCTTCCTCTTTCACTGGTTCTTGTGTGTGTCGCTGACATGTACGCGCACACATGTGTTACCTGTAAATATCTGTGCACGGTATGCAGCCGTGTGCAGTGCTTTCGGTCGCCGCATGTAAAGACAGAGAGACTTTTTACTAATCTAGAATCCATCTGGTTTATGTGACTCAACAGTCTTTCTCCCAGCGGCTCAGTTCAGCTCCAGTGTGCTGAGCAGTGTCTGATATACTCAGCTAAACACAGGATAAACCGGATTAAATTATGTCACTGCTCATCCAGTGTGTTTTTATTGTTTTTGGGGGGGGGGGAGAGAGCAACTGGTTAGAATAAATGGGCTGTTTCCTGCAGAGGAACATATGTGGAATCAGTATTGTGTTACATGACGTGTTTTGTTTCAGTGGTGGTGGTCTAGATTTATGGACCGATGGAGTTTATACGGAGAAACACGTGCATCCACAGGCAATATAGCAAGTTCTTCCATAAGTGGTTAACTTGTGTCACTGGAAGAGGACAGTAAAATGCAGTGTGCTATTTTTTGACACACGGTTACAAAGAAATTTGCACTGAATATAAAGAGCCTTTCAATAAGAGATTCTTGTAAAAGAAGCCGTAATGTTTTGAATTTATTGCTGCGTCACCTGCTTTGAATAACTAATGCATCATGTTTATGTTTGATTACCAACTGAAGACACTTGTATTTGGATAACAGCCTGTAACGGGAAGTAACATTTCTGCCTCAAATTAGAATTTATGGCGTTAAAGCAAGCCGCCGTTTACTCATTTACCATAACGTCCCAGATGATTCACCGGACTTATTAAACCGTATACATTCCCGCAGAACAAGAAGAGAAACAGCGACAGCGAACAGGGTTTCCGTGGGACTCGGAGGGAGGAGAGGACGTGAGATTTAACATTTTTCAGCCAAACAGGCGCAGTGAACCCAGGCTTGCTGGGAGCAGCTATAAACCCTCAGTCAGATCTGTGAAAACACAGCTGTTTCCAAGTCAACCAGATGCTGCGCAGGCCTCAGGCTCGGGGAAAAGACTGCTTCAAATACCCCAGGCCCTGGTGACAAGACAGGAAGGGGAAAAAGATACAAATCACAGACAAATCTAATCACATCAGCTTATTTTAAAAAGCTTTTGACATACTGTTACTCAGCAGCGACAGCACAAGATCTTAAATTCGTTAAGCCTAATTTAGAGCTGTCTGTATATTTTCACTGTCTGTTTTCTTACTTGCCTGTTGTTCACCTTGACATAATCTGCCTTAATTCTGTTGGAAAAAGCTCATAATGCAAGAACAGTAAGAGGGTTTCACATGTAACTGCTGCTCACTGTACCTTTCTCGTATGACACACAGCACATGAATGTGCTTGTTATGTTATTCTGATGGCTCCTGCAGATTAAATTCAAGAGCAGGGGCCAGGCAAAGTGGTATTCCAGTGCCTACCAGCAATGGCTGCTGAGACTATAGGCGTAATATAGGGGTAATTGTAATTGGGGTGCGCTATGCTTGCAGTGAACTTTCCCTCATTCTTAAATAATGAGCGAAAGTTAGCGCACTTCCCTCGGGGGAGCCGGAGAACCCTTTAATGTAGAGCAGGTTTAAAAAAGAGGGGCCTGCACCGAAAAGTGGCTGGAAACTCGACTGGGAGTAAGGAGATCCGACTGCTGATGTTAATCAGCTGGATGGGAACAATCTACCAACACCGTGCGGTGCTCAGACCCCCTTCCCAGCCTTTTCAGCTCTGTCGTTTTGTTATGTTGTCACAGTAGCTGCAAGTCAAATCCCAATACTTTAATGCTGTATTCCGTCCATACCACAGAGTAATGCTTGGTCAGGTTTTACGTCTCCTTTGCTATGTATTTCCTGAATTATCTGATCTTTTGTTCAGGATTTGATATGTAATATTCCCACGTTAAAATGTCTTTAAAAAAAACAACAACTAGACCATTGCTGTTTATTTTTGTTGAGATGCGTGTTTAAACCCATAGAAATCCAGAATTTTATTCAAGGCAAGAGAGCGTTTTATTTGGTCGCCTGTCAGTTTAACATCCAGGGAAATGCCTACGTGACCAAAAATGACATAAATCATTAATACATTACTGCGAACATTTCTGCCTGAGTCGAAGTCGGATATATTTTCACCAGCAATGGCATTTTTTAACCAATAAAGATAACAACTCCCATGATGCCACGCTACTTCAGAATATCCTAAACTTTGGAAACCAGGAAATATACAGTGTTGGACTGCTGTTTAACTTGATAATTTTGGATAATACAGTTAAAAACCGAAGTTTTTTGTATAAAAATGCACCTGCAATGAGCATAAATGCTCACAAAGCTGATATGTCAAATGTGTCGGCAAACAGTTCCTTTTTACACAACCACAGTTTGGGCGGCATCCATTTAGAGTTGTGTTCCTCCCCACATGGCAAATGCTAACGTTAGCATTTGTTTGTCAGAGCACATTGCTAAGGTTGCTTAAATTGCAGCATTCATGCCACATTGGCAGACCAGAAAGAATGAGAATCTCACATTATGCTGACAATGCACAGCAACGCCACTGCAAGCCTCGTAGTCGCACAGTCGAGACAATCACATCGTAGCCGCTCGCGCCTAGCTACGTGGTAAAACTGTTTGCAAACAGTTGCCTAGCAATCGTGGAACAGCATTAGCATTCATTTGAGTCATGCTTCTGGCTGCCTGGCAAATGTCAATTCAATATTCACCTTCCTTTTAGGAAGCTGTGGCTTGGTTCTTCATCAGCTCCCTGAAGGAGTATCAGGCTCTTTAGCTGTTAAATGTTCCGCTACGCTCAGCTGCTAGTCGCTAATTTTGCCTGCCATTTGGAACTCAGCACACCCTCTTTGTGGGTGCATCACAACAAGTGACCCCTTTCGCATTACACATAGCCATCTGATCTGCTGCCAGTGTAAAATATTGATTAGTGGATCTTGGAAAAAAAGTGTTGTAGTTTTTGTAACAGTGCATAAAAACCAGTATCAGACGATGTAGAATAACACCCAGCCCTACACAACACTGTTTTAATGGTCAGACTTATCCTGTCCTTGTTGTCTCAGTCCTGTGGCTTAGTCTTGTAAGTTGTCTTTTTTTAAATAGTCATCTCTCACGGTCTGTGGCCTCGACCGGTCCTGTGTTCTTGTTTCTGTTCTCTTATCATCAAGGAACTGCGTCGGCACAGAACTGTGTTGCTTTGAGGTTTTCATGAAAGCAGGTTGACAACATGCCGTTCTTTCATGCACCATTTGTAAGCCGGTTTAATTGCTCCCGCAAGCCTACACAATTACTTTCTGGACCGCTTGGTGTTGGCAGTGCTGTCCGTCTCTGTGTATCCGTGACAATCAAAGAAGCTGGGTTTCAGGCTTTTGATTTGAACATACACCCTCGGTATTGACACTTGTAATTCTGCCGAGGAGAAAGCAGCGCAGTGTATGTGTCAGATACCAGCACAGTATTGATAGGTGTTTTGAGCGAGGGCCAGCCAGTTAGAGGAAGCCCTCGCTGGATTCCCGTTGGAATCTGGCAGAGAGTGCACAGCAAACATTTTCACACAGCAGCAACCAACTCCAAAATGGTTTACATTGTAAACCTCTCCCTGTGGCCAACGCTTGACTGCTAATGTGAGTGTTGGGAAACTGTTTTCCAAGCAGGCCTGAGCCAGATTAAACGTCTCCAGAGAGATTTAGTCCCTGATGATAGAAACTATGAGCTAGTTTGCCGAAACCGCACCCTAGTTCGTGCCCTTTCTGTCTGTGGCCGTCACTGAGGGACACTAACAGGAAGCAAGCATTGCAGGGGGGTTAGTAGCCATGTGATTACCATGCAGATTACTTTTCCTTCAGTTTTTTTTTTTTAATTTTGAATGTGCTGTGAGTAGGTTTCACTGCTACTCCAAGCTCAGACAATTTAGAAAACCAAACATGCCTATGTTAGCATGTTTGTTAATACCAAATGTGCTAACATTATGCTTGTTGGAGAACATGCCCACATGCTGAATGTTGTTAATTCTCCATTCATTCTATGTTTGTAGAGTGGAAAGAATAAGAAAATCTCAAGATTTTTTTTGCAAAATACCTCCACTACTAGCAATGTAGCAGTAGTACCAGGGTTAGTTATTTCTCTGACTTGAAATTAGAAATAAGTGGCTCACGTGTCAACAGTTTTCCTACTAACGTTTTTGAAATCACAGTTGAAGAATGCAAAGAGATCGTGGCTTTGGGACGTTAGCCTCAAATACTAGCATGTATCATGCAAAACATTCAGTTGAAAGCACAGCTAGGTTGTTGAACTGGGTGTTAGCCTTCAATTGTTAGCATGAATGTTAGCATTTCGTTCAAAAGCCAGCTTTTGCCATGCAGTGTAAATTATAACATTAGCACTCACCTTATCAACTAAGCTGTTATACTCGTGCAAAAACACATAAAAGCACACGTGCAGTATCATGCACTAAAGCAACATCAGTTGGAACGCACAGTTCTCACCAGATGGTCGGTATGCAAATATTCATAGCTATCACTGTAACTGCTACTCCTGCAATCAGATTTATAATAACCAGCAGGTCTGAGCTAGATGTGGAATGAGAATCAAAAGGATTTGGTTGGAGGCCATAGTAAAGTTGTCTAATGCGTGATGTTATGTGTTCTCCCAAAGCTTTAACAACTTGAGACAAACTTCTATCTTAAAGTCTCATGGCAGCGGTGAACGTCCCCATCTATCCCCATCGATCCAGTTTGGGTCAAGTCCAGCGAAATAAGTCTCTAGTGCCCAACAATGGGCAGAGTCCCTCTTTCAAAGCCACCCAGACTGAGCTGACTGGGTGAGGCTCACAACCTGTGATTAGTGGGGGATATCCAGAGCAGATTTCCACTGGTCCTCGTAATAAAGTCATGCAAATAAAGCCATTATCAGTGCAGCGAATAGAAGGAAGGCATGCTCATTAGGAAAGCAAATGGCCCATCAGCCTGAGCAAACAGATTGCAAGAGCGAGGCACAGCTCTCACAGCATAAAGCTCTTCGGTCTCAGCTTAGTATAACACAGTGTTCAGGATTTGTGTCATAAATCTTTAATTGCTAGCCCAATATTGTAAAATAGTATATTTTCACAAGTTTACTCTGACCTGTCAAGTTGTCAAAAGCTTGAATGGATGCCTCCGAAAGCTACACATTAATCATTTGCTGGGATCGGAATGTTTTTTTAGTAAGATCTAGTGCACATTGTTCCTTTAACAAAATTTCTACTAGACTGGAAATCAGACTGCAACACAGATATGTACTCATTCTGGAGGTTTTTAATTTCAAAACTGAGTCTGGAATTTTTTTCTCCAAAATATCTGAATTGAAGGCATTAGGCATTTAAATCTTTTAGTATAGTATGCTGTTAAAATTGGTTATAACCTACCCCTAGGTGGTAATGCTTTGCCCATTTGGTTGGTTGGTTGTTTTGTTTTATTGGTTGGTTGGTTGGTTGGTTGGTTTTGTGGTTGGTTGGTTGGTTGGTTGGTTGGTTGGTTGGTTGGTCGGTCAGAAGGGTTACACAAAAACTACTGAACAGAGTTCCACAAAACTATGGAGGAGGATGGGGCATGGCCAAGAATAGACCCTCTTAACTTTTGGTGTGGATCAGGATAAAGATAAGATCTAGGAATTTAAGTGCTGTATCGTAGGCAACTATTCGTGTTGTAAGATTCTTGAAGACGTTTCACCTCTCATCCAAGAGGCTTTGTTTAGTTCTGAACTATGATACAAACTACGAATTAAAATGACCTGGATGACTGAGAATTTTTTATTTCATACATTTCCGTTCATTTCTCAGTGAACAATGCATGGATCTTGGAAAAGCTGCTATCTATGAGTGGGTACAAAGGGTACTGTTGGGCCTGGGTGAAGGTATGCACTCTACCAACTGTCTGCTTTTATTCTCTATTCCAGTTCCCTCTTTATACATTGTGGTGTTAGTTTCCCTATCTTGTTTGTACTAACACTGTTTACAACATGTAAAACGTCAGGTTTTTTTTTTGTTGCATACACAGGGCGCTTATGCAAACGAGGGTTAACGATCCTCCACCCTGAATAAACACACAGGTTGAATGACTGATGAGTGAAAGGGTTCATGGAAAAGTGTGAACATTCCACTCTATTATGTGTATGTGTCTACAGAAAGGTGATGCCCCCCCCCGCCCCTGCCTCTCTGACATAAACAGCCTATCAGATCTTCTTTCCCGTGAATCAAACAGATACCACAGTGAGCACGGCGCGGCAGTGTTGGGTTTATGGATGGGCCTCGTCCTTCTGCGGATCTGTGACACTGAACCTTGACAGCTCAACCGTGCAGGCATGGCTGTGGTTGCAGCTTAATCTCCTTTATAAACGGAGCGCTGCCCCTGGGACGGCTCTCAGGTACATACTGTATTTCAGCCTAGCTTATCTTTCAAGTCCTCCCCTGGTGTCCTATAGCCTCAGTTGCTATGATAATGCATGGGATGGTGGCAATGGTTTCAAGTGTGTGCCTGTCAGACGGTCCCTGCGATACTTCAAGGCCTTGTATGTGTCACCGAGACGATTATGACATCTCCTTTCACCCGTCATAATGCTTTTGATTGTCTTGCTTTTTTTGGAGAACTGGATTCAAGAACAGGTTAAGCTTGAGTTGCACTTTCTCTGTTCTCTCGCTCCGTCTTGACCTTTGTGAACTGCTCTTCTTTACAGACAAGAGTGCTGGCGTTTTATAGTGTCTAGCACACCAGCACAGTCCCACGCCCTGTCCTGTGGACCTCTGTTAGCACACGAGTTTTGTCTGCGTGGGGAGGAAGCGAAGTTATCTCATTTCACATTTCTCCACTGAGGCTGTGGGCCGCGAGATTAAAAAGCTTGTCAACCCGACAGCTACAGTAATTCCGAATGTGTCATTGCGGTCTGTTTGCCTCCGCGCCATGGCAGAGACCCTTGACGCCGAATCCAGTGAATCATAATATGTGCACAATATGGCCTTTGAACTGGGGTGGAATCGGCATGGGGCCCTCTTTTGTGTCCAAGTCCCCCCGGACCATCAGAGGAACTGAAATCAAGAGCTGTGCGACCCGTTGGGTTTTTGTTTGTTCTGTGGCAAACAGGCAGATTGAGTCAACAGTGCGCTTGGTTTGTTGCAGCTCCCATGATAAAACACTGTTGGCCCAGAGCAACAGAGACCGTATATGCAATATCATCTACGTATATTAATCTAATGTTGTCATAGGAGCATACAGTATCTTGCAGTTTGCACTCAACCACCCCTGAGTCGGCCCTTGTGTCAGTCCCTTCCACTGATCTCCGATCCAGCCTCTCACTTCTCTCTCTGCATCTGCTCTGTCAGTCAACGGCAGGGTCCTTTGGCAGGATATTTGCATGGCAAAATAGGAAAATACATGTTGCATAAGGTTTCTATTTCCACTGCTGGATTTCCCTTCTTTTTAACAGATAACACATGAAAGCTGGCTTTTGTTTGTTGGATCTCTCTTCCTGGCTGCACGCTCCCACCTTATCCTTTCTTTTTCCAGAGGTGGGCGGGTTACGTTCCTTAGCTGCACCTCCGGATTGCAGAAGTTGCAAATAAATAAACAAACATTAAGAAATGCCTCCTTTAAATCTCCATATTATTATAACCGTATAGGCCGGATTATCGGGTTCTGTGTGTAAGAGCAGCATTTACCACAATTCCATACAGTCCCACCTCTAATTAACTCAGCGCTAAGCTATGTTTTCATCTCATTCCTGTGGATTGGAATCGGCAGCTTTGTAGGGAATGTAAACATAATCAATTCTGGGAGTGATTTCCCCAGCCAGCCAGCCAGCACTCAGTTCTTGGCTCCAGACCCAACACTTCTCTGTCTTATTTCTCCGTCGCTTTGTTCATAACTAATATTGCTATGCTTTCACTAGGATATTCCACAGTAAACAAGTCAGAGTTTTTTTGAGCATCTCAGCTTTCCGTGCTTGCTTGCTTTCTTTCTCCTGCTGACAGAGGATGGAAGCAACACAAGGCTTCGGATTAACTTTTCCATCTGGTTACACTGGTAACGCCAGGTGGGTGCACCGGTACGTAACTTTTTTTAAACATCATAGTTAATTCCTTAACACACGTAATAGGAAGAAAGGTGCAAATACATGCTTTTCTTCCCTTAACTCACAACGCAACAGCAAATTGCGATAACCTCTATTGTTTAAAAACTAAATGTCTACATTTTAGGCGCACCGGTGGAACAAATGAAAATGCAAAGTCGCACTTGACAGATTTTTGGGTGCGTGTGCAACCAAAATAGTAACACCCTTGAGCCCTGCAACAGTTGCGGTGGAATCCAATGGTGACCAAGACTCGAGGCACAGAGTCCAAGTGGTCAGCATTTTCCAAACACTCTGCCAGAACATGGCTAAACAAAGCCATATTGACCCACATTTAGCCAAATATGATTAAAAACAGCCATATTTATCCATTTGGTTTGTTGCTTACATGGATAGCAATCAGGATTTATTGTCAGAGGTGAACATTAGCCAACATATAAACAGCTAATTTTGACAGCAACAGAAACTTTATTTTACAATAATTGGGCAAAACTATGACTATAGGGGATAAAGCTAGCACCAAAATGGAGAAATGAACATGATTGATCAAGATTGTTGTCATTCACAATAGAGCAAGCTGCGAGATCGGTCAATACAAAGGGATGTTGGTGATTTTAGGTCAGTGTGATCACGTGTTACCTCGTGATAAGTCCCAAAAAAGCTCGAAGTGGAATAGAAAGGGTAAAGACAGACTCATTCCCACCTAATTCTACAACATTTTGATCTGTGTTTTGAACTTTCTGTTTGGACCAGGTCAGAACATAACAGGGTGTTGCACATTAATTACTGACTCTGGATGGATGCGACAGTGGCCGCACAAAGACGTCAAAGAGCTCCGTGGCACTCCGCTGGGCGCCCGAGCCTGGACCTACCATCCCTCACCACCCCGGAGTGACGGCTTCCTCTGCCTGCGGGCTCCTCTAAAGCCTGCCGTGCGTTATAAGTCAATGAGATATTAATAATTAACCTGAGCTTTTTTCACAGTGAGACTAGACTCCCACGGCGAGACAAAGGAGCCGGCCGGGCCTTGGCCACTGAGCCCCTCGACGGTACTTTTCCACCCCTGAGAGGCAGAAAGAGAACGAAAGAAAAGGAGCGAGAGTGGGAGAGAATCGGAGAGCTAAAGCCCACAGATGGCAGGCTGAAACATAGCACTGCCTCTTAAATACATGAACACAGGCCCTTAGTCGTTTCAATGGGGATCCAATCCCTCTTGCAATTACCAGTGGACAGGCTGCTTGGCTGGGGGGGGACTTGGGCCCTTGCCTGGTTTTCTGCTGGAGCCATTTTTTTTTTTTTTCTTTCTGCTGAAGGTTTGTGTGTACGTGTTTGTGTGGCTGCACATGTGTGTGTGTGTGTGAGCAATTTCTGAACCAGAAGCAGGTGACTCAGCAGTCCCTCGCCACTTACAAAACACTCCTGCGTGGTGAGATACACACACACACACACGTACAAACGAACGCTCAGCAAGCCATCAGCAGCACCGCTAATAATAACACGCCGATGAAAAGAGTGCGGTGGTTAGATCTGGGTCACATGAAGCGCCGCATATTGAGCACGACACCGACAGGACAGCTGGGAAATGACAAAGGGAGTTTACTTTTGCCAGATTTTTTGTTACATAGACAAAAAGTATAGTCCATAAGATGAAACGTTCAAACTCTGTGAAGACTTTTTAACAGTTAATTCACTTTAAAGTGTTTACAGTCGATGCATGCGACACCTTGAGGATGTTCCCAAAACTTTTTGAAGCTCACCGCAAGATTCCACGACGAACAGTTTTGAAAAATTGGATCAAAAACGATGTAGCAGAAGCGGGACTATCTTTTTCTTTCCATGCATTCTTCTTCCTCGTCACAATCTGGTGCCTGCATTACCCACAATGCAACTCGATCGCCGTCGATTCAGACAGAGGATTCTTTTGTGTCGTGCTAGTAGCAGCTAACGCAGCCTCGAGTGGCTAACCGCAACCAGAGATGTCAAGTGAGCTCAATAATTCTGGCATGCTTGCTTCTTTTTGGCTCCGCATTCCCACATTTTTTTTTGTCACATTGACTTTCAAATTTCACGCAGCTGCCTCTGGAGTTATAAAACAACAATCTTTTTTTTTTTTTTTTTTCACATATGCAGAAGTATTTCCCCCAGAGACCTGTAAACAGACTTTGATGTGTCAAATTGTTACCAAATTGGGGGAAGTTCCCCTTTAAGGATTGCCCATCGTAATCTGTGGGTAGTACACTAATAACGCCCTGCCGCAGAGGAGTCATGGTGAGTGCTAGAGATCAGCAAGACTCTTGAAACCTGTTCAGTTATCCATCACAGTGAACATCAAAGAATAACTGCACCCGGGAAAAAAAAAACCCACATGCGCCGTCAGCGTTTGGTAACTACATGTTCCTTCTGCGATCTGTGTGGGCTCAAGAACGAGAGCTCACACCTGACCACACCCAGATGTGATTTTGGATGCGATCATACTGATACCTTTCAAAGCACGGAGGGTCAACGCAGCAACACTGAGATCTAGTGTGAAGTTACTCTTTAAAGGACCACACCAGCGGTTTCGTATGTTTATAGGAGACAGTGGTTTCTGTTCCTTAATGTTGTTTTCCTTCATCTATCAGCAAAACTCTTGAAACTTGCTCGGGCTGCACTATAATCCTTTCTCGGTCGACGTCGAATTTGCATTTATTTTTCTTTCCCAAGTTACCTCGCGGTAACAAGATAATGAAGTGCAGACTTTCCAAATAAGACTTTCGCCCGCACTGCATTAACACCGCCAATAGTGGAAACAAATTGGTTTCATGGACTTGATGTTCACCCTGACATCTAGAGCAGCGATTAGCGGCTCGGATTACGTGGCCCTCGGGGGGCTAATGTGCATTTCCCTGTCGGTGCGTGAAAAGCTCAACTAATTAACACAGAAATTGAGATTTGATTAAAAGATACATCCTCCTATTTCTTTAAGGATCAAAATAATCGGGCGCCGTTTAGCTCAGTTGGTAGAGCACAAGTCCCATGTGCCGAGGCTCTGCAGCGGACCCGGGTTCGACTCCTGGCCTGGGTCCCTTTGCTGCGTGTCACTCCCCCTCTCTCTCTCTCCCCGTTTCCTGTCGTATCTTCAGCTGTTCTATCAATAAAGCCATAAAAAGGGCAAAAAAATATATAGAAAAAAAAGGATCAAAATAATCAAACAAGATTAACAAATGTTGCAATGCTGCTTTTTATTCAATTTACAATAATCAGTAACCTTTATGGTTGAAACATCCAGCTATTGCCACTCCAGGCAGCAGTAGCACAAGTACAATTGTCCATAACAACCTATAGATTGTATGACAACTAATTGATAATGTTATCCAACATGTAGTTTTGTATCTATTCATGAGAACATAGTTGGGAAATGATGGGTGTTGCCGATGACGGGCGTTCTTCGCTTATCTGATCGGGCCAGCAGTGGACGGGAACGACCGATCCTGAGGGTGTTCAAGAGACTGGTACTTGATGTCATACATGGAAATACAATGCAAATGGTTGCCTCAAGACTGAACAAATACTTTTAAAAATCTGATCTACCGTATAATGTATGCATTTGTAGTTAAGCAGAAAAAACCTGCAAAAACGGCAGCCAGGTCTGTTTAGTGTCTTTGAGACTGAAAGTGAAGGTTTATGGTTTACGTCCTGTTCGTTTCGCCTCTGATGTGTTTGTGGTCGGGAAGGACAGAAAAAGTTTCCAGCGCGCGGTTTTGACAGTTCAGGATACTCTCTCTCTCTCTCTCTCTCTCTCTATCTCTTGCTCTCTCACACATACTCACATGTTTTCTTTCTCCAGAGAGCTACAGGATGAAAAAATATATATAAATTCAAGTGGCTCTTCACGCTTTGAAACCAGGGAATCCCCTTTTGTCTCCTGCTCGACTGGAAAGAACCGTTAAAGTGTGAAAACCATACCGCAGCTGTTTGCCGATCATGACTCAACATTATACAACTTTTTTTTTTTTTTTTTTTTTGGTACAGTGAAGTGATAACGGCTGCTGTGCGGCCGCAGAACTCGGCAGAGGATGCGAAGGGCTTCGAGCTTAGCATCTGTCATTTCTGTTGCCATAACATGCACGTACCATGGTGGTTTCCCAAGTTCAGTTGATCTGTTGTTTCACAAGAGGCTGCAGCTGTATGATTTCAATGGGAGTTATCAGTGTCTCGTTGCGGTTCTGTAAATATCAGGTAAAAAGAGGAAAGAAGAAGGGGGAACGGTGCAGCTGGAGTGGATGATGATAGTGATGATGATGATGATGACAAAACCAGGTTGGAACATCTCCACTGGCCAGAGTCGTCAGCTCTTCAGAGGGATCGTGATACGCCATCAATCTCTCCCGTGACCTTTTTATTTATTACGAAGCCAGTCAAACGGCGATCGCATTCTCACCCTCAAGGCCGAAAAAAACTCCTTGCAAGTCGCCGAGCAGCAGAAAACACACGCAGTTGCAAACCTCCTCTCTCCCCCCGCGGGGTGGGGGTGAGAACGCTTTGTCTTGTGTTAGTATCTTATGTCACCCACAAGGGCTTGGCTGAACATAAAGGCTATACTTATCGTCAGGCCGTGTACTCCTCCGGGTTATGGTTATGTAGTCTGCTTCAGTGTGAGAAAAAAAAAAAAAAGGGCTGTGTTTTGGCTGAGGGTGCACTCACTATTCTGGAATGAAAAACGCACTTACTCTACTCAATGAACTGACTCGAGGGATTTTCCATCTCTCGCTTGTAGGCTGACTTTTTATTTTCCCTTCGCAGCGTTGTCATAGCTCTCGTAGATGTGATTCCTCTGTGCAAAGCCAGGTGACGGCACACATTCCAAAACACTTGTGGTGCATGGGATTTTATATAGTGGAAATAACATGTTCAATTCTTTAATCTTATCCGTGTCATATCTATGTTTGGTTAGCTTCCATTTTGTTCCTCTTTTGTGTTGCAGTCTGTAAGCTGTCCTGTATACTTTTGCTTTTATTTACACCAGTGAAGCTGCAATTTTTGTTTGAGGCTTTGAGGCGTTGTGGTTAAACAAACAGTAGACTTCAACAGAGGTCAATGTTGAAAGTCTACGTTTTTAAACCTCTAAGCCTTAATTACCAGACCTCTTTCATTGCTATAAATGCTAACTTCAGTCTCATGGGAATCATCTTTGTAGCAGTTTTAGACATTTTAAAGGTCCAATATTGTAGAAAATGATTTCCCATGTCTTTTGTGACTGTAGAGCAAGTCTATGAGCTACTCTATATAAAAACTTTTAACTCATAACATTGGGAGAAACACGCAGTTCCTAATGAGAAACCAGCCTTCAGGACTTCCTTAAGGTTGTGATGTCACAGCTTTGGTTCCAAAAAAAATGAGCTGAGCTGACACAGAAACACAGTGGGTGGTGACTGCTCAGGCATGTGAGAGCTAACCAATCAGAGCAGGCTATGCTTTTAAGGGGTGGGGCCTTAAAGCATCAGGAGCGTTGAGACAGAGGGTGAACAGAGGTGCTGCAGCAATGGACAGTATGAGAAGAATAATAATGTATTTTGGGTGTTTACCTCAAAATGTTTACATGTTGAAATGTTCAAAAAACACAAGTATGAACCTGAAAACAAACTTAATATAGGACCTTTGCTGTGTGTTATTTATAAGTTGAAAACATATAACAATTATGTAAAATTATCAACAGAATGTGAATAAAGAGCAGTTTTTGACATTAGGTTGTCATTGTATTGTCTTTCAGAGATATCAACTTGTGTCAGCATGCCAACCAACTAGCAGTGGTCTACCCTGGTCCGAAGCTACTGTGCTAACACCCCCCTGTCCCCCAACCTCCCTGTCTGAACCACTAGCTGCACAGCTAACTGTGCTAACTAGCTGAGGGTAGCTCCTTCCCCCTGAGTGTAAATTTGACAGGTGGCCAACTCTTACAAATTTCACCTTTTTTTTTAAGTTTCGTAAAAACATTTCTGTTGAAATCACACAGCTGTTTTTCAGACAGGTTTCCCCCAAATGACTCTGTATGCCTCTGTACCGAAAAATCACTGTGATAGTCATGTTCTGTTGGCTCAGGTTGAACTTTTCTTCTCTACCCTCACGTATGCCTTATCTGCTTTATCTGCACTGTGTCAAGCCAAATGCACACTCAGCAAAGGTGAAGAGGTAAGCAGAGAAGTGTAAATCGAAGTTGGGCGTGTGTGACAGTTTTGCTTCCTTCTGCGCACACGTGAGTCTCTTTGTGTACAGTGTTAAGCATTAACCGATGGGACGCCTGCCAAGCCTTTCACCCATGGTCAGCTACCCTGACAAACACCCCCTTGTCTTTATTTCTGTATCATACCTCATCTTTCTCTCCGCGTTCGACGCACAGCTGACTTTCACACACAAGCACACTCGCTGTATGAGTCATTCGTCTCCACTTTCGTTTCATGGAGGCACGGCCTGTCCTTATAAAAGTGTATCTCTTGAGTTTTATAGAGCAGAGTATCGTGTTATATTTCTATCCATATGACACTCGTAAGATGCGATACTCTTATACTGCCTGAGTAACACCCACACGACACCCACATGCTCGTGTCCAGCCTGCACAACTGTTTAATCCACTGTCATGTCATAGCTGTCGTAGGGGATTAGAGGTGCACAAGCACGTACCTATGTTTGCTGTGTACTTTCAGTGATGTTTTGTGAAACTTCACTCGACTTCCGTCATTGTGGGGGTGAGGAGATGCTGACTGAATCTCTAAAAATCCTTTAACTAAAGGCCTTTGCGAGTTCCAAGATCTGTGGTCGATGTCTTGTAAGGGATTGTTTTGTCTGATCATCGATCTTGTACCCAAATATTTTAAATGAGTACTTAATAAAGAAAAAAGAAGCAAATCCTCATATTTTACAAGCTTCAACCAAAATGTTTTGGGGTATTTTGGTTGACAACTAATGACGACTAATTGTTTGATCACAGCCTAAATCTATCCCAAAATTAATCTTCTTTATTTCTTTTCCTACATGCCCCAAACCTCAACTTTTCAGCATGGTGGCAGCCATGTAGAACTAAATTATTGGCTGCTACCCATCTCCTACCTCATGGCTGACCTCATCCCTACATGAAGGCTGCGCACTGTCCGAACTCAGGGACCGAACCTATCTTTTCACGTGTATTGATATTGCATTGACCTGAAGGACACGCAGCGAGCGGCAGATTACCTCATTGGTAACACTAGCTGCATTGTGCTGAATTTTGCATGGTCACATTGACCTGGTTACTCCTTCATTATTCATGGCAGTGGAAGGAACACAGCAAAATGAATACACAGACGCATGCATGCATGCGTATCTGAAAGGCGGAGGCCACGAGAGATTTTAAAAAGGAGCGTCAGGTTGGAGAGACAGTGTGGTCGATGCTGTTGGCTTCGCTGCTTGAAACATTAGAGCCATGTGACCAAGTTGCTTGTGTGTTCGTGCCTGTGTGTGCGTGTGTGAACTCAATCAGTCCTCGGGGCAGAAAAGGGTGTGGGAGTAATCCAGCACAGGAGACATAACACCCCGACCATTAGCGAACCAGCTCACATAACCCAAGCACTAGTGGCTGACAGACATGCGTAAACACATGGCACCGCTTCTCCGCATTCACCGCAGCTTCAGTATTCAACACCTCTCCTCACCCACCCATCCCCACCGGCCTCTTCTGTCTGATGCTACACTTGGGCGGCCCACAAATATTTGCCATGGTCCTCCGCAAGCTCTCAGAGGGCAGGATTAATGGCGGTGTGTGCCGCACACCCCGGGCCAGACAAAGCCTCCCCATCTGGAGCTCCAACCCGTGACTGGGGAACAGAGGCAGCACACAGAGCCTGGTCAAGGCAGCCCGGGGAGAGGGGGGGACTATAGGCACCACTTCATAAATGAGCAGGAGACCTGGGCAGTCCTGCAGATGAATGAAGGGGGCGTTTCTGTCTTTTGATGTGATGGGGAGGAAAAGGGTCCTGCATGCATGCCGGCGCGGGTCTGGTGCCACGCCAAATGGATCACATTTCCCCTACCAGCTGATTAAACAGCCATATCTGCATCCTTCCCTGGGCCCTGAGCCAAACAATGGCAGCAGCCAGGAGGGGGATAGGAAAAGCTGCCCCATGCCTCCTACAGATTTTCAGCTATTTAGGAAACCAGACGGAGACGTTTTTGGCCTATGACCTTGGTCTTTAGTCATTTTTCCATGAATAGGAGTTCACATGATACTGTATACTTGTAAAACTTGTAAAGCATCAATCTCCAATAAACCTATCCCTAATAAATAGATGTAATTATAGCACACAGGATGCCTTGGGCCCCTTTTTATAAAGAAGCCATGTCTGCTGGTTACACTATGTCAACTGTATGTCTATGCTCTGAGCATTTAAAGCAGTGTGATGTTTTTCTCCCTTTCTCAGATCATTTAAATAATTTAGAAGCCTGAAGGGGTAAAGCTTTACACTATTAGACAAGGAACAAGATGCAGAGTTCACAAACTGCTAACATGCTCACGACGACAATGCTGACCAATTTAGCTGGTTTAATCTTTACCATGCTAACTGTCTTAGGTCTGCGTGTTAGCATGCTAACATTTGTTACCTAGAGGCTGATGGGAATGTCATAACTTTTACATGGTTTGGTCATAAAACAAAATATAAGACCTATAAAAATGTTAACCTGATGATGGTGTTACAGGAGAAGTCAGGGGATCACCAAAGTTATTACAATTCATCCTGAGGGGGACATGAATGTCAAATTTCATGGCAGGCCATATTCATTTCACTCAAAACTTTAAATGTCAACATCATGGTGGCCCAACGGAAAAACTCAGGATCACCAAAATCACTGGGTATCATCTGGAAACCATGAATGTGCACAAATCTGTAGGCCAATCCATCCTGTAGATGTTGAGATATTTTACTGGACAAGGGTAAACATTGACCTGCTTGTGGTGTCAGATGAAAAGTCAGGGGATCACTAAAGTCATCAGGGTTCATCCTCTGGGCACCATGAATAAACATGAATAAATGTCCTCATAATCCATCCAAGTTTTTGGAGACATTTCACTCAAAACTTAAAAAGCCAACTGCATGGTGGCACTAGGGAAAAAGTAAGGGGATCAACAAAATCACTACGATATATCATATGGGAACCCTGAATGTTAATACAAAATTGGTAAACAATCCATCCAGTAGATGTCGAGATACTGGATGAGGGAGAACTTTGTCCTGCTTGTGATGTAAGATGAAAAGTCAGCCAAAGTTGTTAGGGTTTATCCTCTGAGCACCATGAATATCATCTCTAAATGTCTAAACCAATGGAGATATTTCAGTCTGGACCAAGGTGTGGGACCAACTGACTGACTGACACCCCTGACTGACAGCCATTATTAAAGAAAACCCCCCCAAAAAACTTTGTGTCACAGGAAAATTTTCTTTCCTTTGTCTAACAATCTTTAGATTAACATTGTCTTGTAAATGCGTCCTGTCTTGGTTTGAAAACCACTGGCCAAAGTTACCAAGTTATCTTCTTGGGTTTTATTTTAAGAAATTGGATGGTTTCTTTGGCTGCACTTCTCATTAAAGACCCTCAGTTGGTCTGTTTTTAGTTGCCTTCAGATACATAGAAAGGTCTGGAACATTGTGTGACTGTTGGTGATAGAGATAGAAAACATGCACCACCCTGCTGGGGCTTTTGGCAAGCAGCTGCATAGACACCTTTAAGTTTGAAGAAATCAACACAGCAACAGATTCACTGAAAACTCTTGATTTTAATTACCTTGTAAGTAATCTCTTATGATCATTCTGAGAGGACACAGATCCTTTTTTTATCATCAAAACCTTCCCCTGAAGCTGTAGACACCCCTTTTGAAAAGATTCTGCTTGTACAAGCTTTGCCCTTCCTGAATCTTCCACCGTGTCCTGCTCTGTTCCAGTTCATGGTTGCAGTATTGTTAATGCGACTGATAGCATCAAACTGTTAGTCCTTCTTGTTTGTTCCTGTTTTCCTCCCATGCTGCATCTCTTTAAGCGTTTGCTGTCTGCATCTCCTCCCTCAGGCCCAGCGACGAAAGGCACCCAACAGTGACGGCCGACGGCTATGTGGACGACCTGGCCCAGGCTGTGGACATGATCCTCAGTCAGAGGCGCTGAGCACACGGCAGCGGACGCTGGCAACACTCCACTTTATGTGACCCTGGGTGACACGGGCTGTCGGCCAGTAGTATTTTTACATAGCTAAGCGTTGTTTTCCAGTGAAGGGTGTACTGTATTGAGCTAATTCAAGTAACAAAACTGAAATAACATCCAAATATCCTGAAACTGACATGCATGGGAAACACCCACCCATCTGGTGCTGCACGCAGTTACAGACAAACTAGAGTGGAACATCTAACCATGACACGGGTTTACAAGAAACAGTCTTGAACACTGTAGAGCTGCACTCAGCATTTGTCAGTACATGATCGCCATAGATAAGATACCTCAACTTGACATGAATGTGCCTGTTACCAGCTGCTGACTGGCGGTTAGAAGATAAAGAAGTAATGCTGTGAGTTCAGAGTGCATGCTTGGGTTACACTGTCAAGTGTTTGCAGAGACACTCAACAAGGAGACGGTTTGTAGTCAAGCTGCAAATGCACTGTTGGAATGTATCTGTAGTGTGTTTTTAATACATTAAATGTATCACATTGTAGTAAGAGAGATTTCCTGTCTTTTTTTTTTATTACAAAGCGAGGTTGAAATATCACAGAAATGCTAAGATACACTGGAGCAGTGCTTTAAACAAGCCGTCAGGAGTGCTGTGTGGTGTCAAAACTATACAGTCACAGCCCTCAGCCACGCCACCAACACAACCGTGGTTGCTAAAACAATGGCAGAGGTGTCGCAGAAATGTGGTGGGCGGAGCCTGCTCAGGCCTGCGAGAGTTCAACAATCACAGCGCGACTGGCCTTAAAGAGACAGGTGCTCAGAGTGTTCAGAAAGAGTGTGAATAGAGGTGCTGCAGTAATGGACAGTATGAAAAAATGATGAGTGTGATCCTGAAAATGAGCATCATACGGGAGCTTTAATCAATATAAGCAGCCTGTGATGTGTTTGTAATATTGCCACTGCTCACTCCTTGAACCCAAAACATGCACGACCTCAACAAAGCAGCGGGGAGAAGTCAGTGAGCTCTCCCCGAATATGGCAATTTGTCCGAGCCATTGTCACAGAACTTGTTTTTTAAAAGGGCTCAAGGTCTCAGAGCACTGGGGAAAGAACAGCCTTGGCTCTTGTTGAAACTGGAGTTCACATCGGAGCAGCTTTTGTTTTACAAAAACAAATGGCTGGAAATGGGAAGTGAGCTGGTCTCGGAGATGATAAATGCAGAACCCGGCCCGAGTGTGATGAATTACGCTGGTGCTCTTGCTCGTGTTTCCCCCTCTGTAAACAAGAAATGAAATGGGCCCCCTCCATCATCAGACTGAAGAATCACAAATCTACAAGAGCTTATCTTTATTTACTTGACTGTATGCCGCCTCTGCTGGGCCGGTGCCCCATCATTGTTTCATTGTTAATTGACACTCATTAGACGCGGTGCATTCATGTCAGAGTCTACAGTGAGGTTAAATAAAATGATGAGGGGGGGCAAGGAGGAGGAGAAAAAAAAATTGGTTATTGGGCTTTCGTGTGCCAGCTGGATCGTTGAGGCCTCTGGAAGTGGGGCGTAAAAACAAAACGATTCTCCATCGCTGCCCCCGAGGTTTCAGTGTACCAAATAGATTCAGCAAGAACAAAAGGCCATTGCCAAGTGATTCATTGAGGTCTTTCTGGTTCACTTCACCATTAGCTGACACAAGCTTGAATGTTATTGGGCAATTAAAGGTAATGAAATGCTACGAAAGTATTATGAAACTGTGTCCGAGCCGGGTTGTACCACTCCTATTTTCTGATTGGGAAATAAATATTAATGTACACGGCAAAGTACTAGCAGCTGGTACCCAGTTTTTTCCCCCAACAGCTTGCACATTGTTTGACTCAGTGTTTTGTCCATTATGTTACTGCCTGTTGGCCTTGTATGGAGCTATTAAACATGTATTTGACTACTCTCAGATGAATTCCCTTGGCTTTAAATAGTTTTTTTTTTTTTTTCAGTTTGTGAAAGTGCAGCAATTTTGTGAGATGTGGGCCGCAGTTTTTCCGCAGCAGCCCTCCGCCCCCACCCCCCACCCCAACTCAGCAGGTTCATCACTGCTAGACAAACACACGTCCCCCCTCCTCACCGAGTGTGCCGCTTGACAACCACACCTCTCAGGCTGGCTCGAGGTCATCCACCCTTTTCACACGGGTTCACAAATGAGCAGAAGTTCACCTCTGCAGGCTGCCGTGAGAGGTAACAGCGATGTTCCTGCTGGAAGTGCGGCACATTGATTTCCCCCCCTCGCTGTGACCTGCAGTCTGCGAGGCAAGATTGCCTTTCAAATAATGAAGATGACCTCATTTCAGGAGACATGTCTGGGTATGTATGACCTCACTGACACGGCGACAGTATCGACAGACTCAACACACTGTCAGATCCTTGACTGACTGACTGAATGACTGAAGCTGCTGTTGTGGTGATTTTCCAGTTGGAGGTTATTTGTCATCTTTTGGACTTTCTGAAATGTGTTCAGAGTTGTTTTCTCACTGCGTTACACGACCGCGGCTGACCTCACTGTTGACACGCATTAAGTGTACTTAGAATCAAGTAAACAAGGTTAGTCCTGAAGTGATTAACGGCTTATTTGCCTCAGTCAATCAAGAGGAAATGTTCTAATGTATTGTATTAAAGAATTAAACCAACAATTTGAAGCATTCTATTGAATAGAAATGGGAGGTATTTGTAGGTTTTTGCTACTGAAAGGACAAAAAAGGTCTCAATATTCCAGTCTCGATATATATCTAAATATATTTACATCTTTTGGTGTGAAAATGATTCTTTGGGGCAACTGTGACCGTCAAAGATACGTCTACGTAGACTTATTATCTGACACCTTTACGGTAACAATTCCTGTGGCTATACATCTTTTTGTAATAATAATAGGATCCATTTCGTAACCAGCTGTTACCTCACCTAGATTGTTGAAACCATCAAAATACTCGGCCATGACTTTGGGAATAAACTCTCACTGGCAGTTCCTCCCACGTGAACTCCAAACTCTCCAAACTCTCCAACTCCGACTCGCCTTTGCGCCGTTGTCTTCCAGCAACAGCACACCTCTCATGTGATTGTAGAGCAAGGGTTCTCCCTGAGCTAAACTTAACTGGAGTTTAGTTGGAACCTTTGATGTAGATTTTCAGTAACTCAATGTTTATTCGGTGGGTTTCAATGAAATTCTTTGCAGACGTTCATGGTCCCCTGACGATGAACCGACATTGGTAAGCGATGCAACGACATTGGTAATCCTTTGATTTTTCCTCCTGCGCCACCAGTAGGCTTGGGGTTTTGATTGAAATGCCTCACCAGACATTAGCCATGGAATTTTTTTGTTGACACGTTCATGTTCCCCTCAGGATTGTAATACCTCTGAGCACCCGTACACTTTTGGTTTGCATAAAAAAAGGTCAATTTATCAAACACTTTGGTGAACGGCCAAATAGCTGCAACGACTGATGACATTTCCATCAGCCTCTGCTGCACAAGCATAAGCCTGCTAAAATTTTAAACTAAGGGTATTGACATGAACACAAACATTATGCCTGCTAAACATGAGCCACAGAGCATGGCTGCAGACTCGGGTCTCCATCCAACCTTTATTTACAGCTGTTACGTTTTGGTTTTTCAGACTAAATGTGCAACTCTAAGACGACACTTTGGGCTTTGGGTCTTGGACATCATCTGTATTTTTCTGACATTTTAAAGACCAAACAATTAATTTCAGCCAACTAATCCAGGAAAAATGTTCTCACTCACAAACCTCTCATCGTTTTTCCATTCTTGTCAGTCGCATAAAGCCGTCTTGATTCACGGCACGCTTCAGCCAGATGCTTATCTTCCAAATACCGGCTTCTGCAGTCATACCGGGACGTGATTCTGACTGTCTGCGAGGGTTTTCCGCACCCTTACCTCCATCCCCTCCTTATACAACCTGAGGTCATTAAACTCATGATCTCATTTTCACCTGGGGGGGGAACGCAGAATGAGTCATGTGTGAGGAGACGGACGCATGCATACAGTCCATGAGGGGGAGAATATGGCCCTCTGTTAAATGTGTCTGCGTGGCCTCATTTACACGAAGTTTGTGTTTGTTAAAATATATTATGTGTCATCGGCGAGATTAGTGACTTCGACGTTTTCTGTGGAACCTGAAACTAATTATATTTTTCTTAATCCTGCTCGTTGGAATGATTTTTGAACCCAAAACTAAAATAAAGTCAAGACATATTTAGAAATGAGGTCCCCTGAGATCGTTCCACATCTCTGCACGCCGTGCGCACACTGCAGCCGTGTGTTACCGAGAACCACATTCACATACGTTTTTGTATGTCATCTGTTTGGGTTAGGCTCCTCTTACGCGCCACTCACACTGCTGCTCTTGTACCGCACCTGCGCTCACCCACCTTAACAACTGCCAGCTGTGCGCTACCTTGAACCTTCATCTCCGCTCGTTCGGCTCTTCCTGTTCGGCAGGAAAACGGCGGGTCAGCTGACCAGACAACGCCGCACACCTGCGGCCCCGAATGCACCGTTATCCGTGGAAACATGCACTTGTTTTGACAGCAGTTCAGTTATTTGTCCCCGCCCTTCTGTGCGTGCAGCGCCGGCCCAAGCGGAGGGCCTCCTGCTCTTACTCGCCAAGCCACATGGTTTCCCCACATTTCATCACTCCCCCTTCCCTTGTGGCCGGCCGTGCCAACAGCACTCGGTGGCGTGGGAGGGCTCTGGAACTTCAGAAGTTGTCGGGTCTGGAGCATGAATTTCCTCTCTCTCTCTCTCTCTCTCTCTCTCTCTCTCTCTCTCTCCTGGCTGCCCCCGCGACCCCGCCCCAATTCGCCCCTCCGAATCTTTGCAAGCAATCTGAGAAGTGTCTCGGTTAATACACAGGGCGGTCTGTGCTCCGCTGACATGGTCACAGCCGTCACAGGCCCCTCTCCGGGGACGCGACCCCTGCTCGACTGCCCACTGAGGCCTCCGAGGCCTGGCTCCCCAGACACTGAGCATGACCCCGTGATGTCATACCAGAGCGTGTGCGTATGTATAATCCAGGCGAAAAGGGCGCTCGTATGTCACCACGCAGTGTAAACGAACTGTCCGGGTCTGCAAAAGGTCTGAAGGCTTACAGCTGACCTCAATTTTAGAGCTGTCTGTCTCTGCTGGGGCTCTCTCCTGTGAAGGAGTCCAGTTACCTTTTGTAAAAGCCAAAGCTTTCCGTCCGAGTGCTCACTCCTCGTATCCTTCACAATCCCCTCGCTGTAGGTACACCTCTTAGTTCAAACTATTTTAACGTGAGAAGGCTTGTGCGACCTTCATACATCTCTTTATGTGGGTGCAGACTTTTGCTGCTCAGACATAACACCGGCTGAGCTTTAAAAAAAAAGTCGGCCGTATCTCGCACAGTTTGTGGTTTGGTCTCGCATGAATCCAACAAAGCGTGTGGGTGAGATTTGACACAGCAACCACCTCCGAGCGCTACAGTGCAATGATTCAGCGCAGCATGTCATTTAGAGCCCAAGGTGAAGATTGCGCCGCTGGGTTTTTTATTAGAAAAGCCTCACACAACACTTGCTCGACTGGAAATGTTTTGTGGCCGTGTGCTACTGCTAAATTGTTTTTTCACCCCGACCACATTTGTGCTGCCAAGCGGGGGAAGGCACCCGACCCGAGAGCCAGCGCCAAGATTCAGTTTCATGTTTGAATTTGTTTATTAAAAGAGTTTCACTACTGAGAGAGAAAAAAGTCAATTTGGTGTGTTTTCTGAGGGTGATTCTCTTCTTTTTTTCTCTTTGTGAAATGGAATATCTCACACAAGCAATTTTTATGTCTCGTTTTTAAATGAAATGATGGTACACTTAAAAAAATGTAAATGTAGTCATTATATACTAGCCACCATGCCTATTGAGAGTCACGTTGGACTTGGACTAAGCTCTATGGAGCCATTTGGTGACCAATCCTTACATATTGCACCTTTTTTAAAACAAGTCTACCAGCTCCTTTTTTTTTTCTTTTTTTTTTTTGGAGATCGCTTCAGCACTGTTATACTGTGAAGCTCAAGAAATGTTTTGTGGACTCCAAAACTTCATCCGACTTTCCATCAGCATGAGGGTGAGCAGAGAAAGACGGAGTTTTGAGATTGCTTACTATAACTTTTTAAAGCGTTAACATCCACAGTCGAATGTGTCGATCTGACGCAATGCTGTGGGACGTCTGTTATCTCAGAGCTGAATCGTGTGTGATGGTGACTCATTAGTGCAGATAAGACCGTGCATGACCTCCAGCAGCAGTAGTTCGACAGTGACCACCACCCCTGCTGTGTCAGTGCCAACGGGGGTTGTGGACGAGTGTGGTGCGGGACACGGGCATGGCACGTCCCTCCCACCCTCCCGCTGTACTCCTATCTTCTCTCAGAACACAGCCTCCTTTCACTTCTGTCACTCGGCTGATTAAAGGCCGGGGGGCCCTCGGCGTGTCAGTCTGCCGCACAGCACATTTACGAACGCTCTGTTTACCCGTTTCCTTCTCGACTCATTACCCGAAAAAGGGCTCAACTGGTGAAAAGCAGTGGCTTGCATGCACCGAGGGCGGCTCTGTGACAGGGTAAATATGACCTCACTGTGCAAGCGCACAGATTCTCAAGCAGCAGCATGATAATCAAGTCCATTGCAAGAGTATGTAGGCCTAATTTAATCCCACAGTTTTGCTTTGTGGAGTATTTGAGCCTGGACCGTAGCATGTCAAGCAATCTACGAATTACCCAGCCGCTCTTTAATGAGGCGACTTTCCTCCCTCAGCGGCACCTTATGCTTTCAAAGAACGACGAGCATCCTCCCGAGCCAGGCGTGGTTTGTCGTCGTACCGGAGCAGTGAATCAAAAAGTTAACTGCAGGATCATTCTGGAGGTTTTGCACAGGTTCCAGCGTTAGGGAGGGGAAGCAGACAAACGGAGCAGCAGCAGCAGCAGCAGCAGCAGCAGCAGCCCTGACACATGGCCCACATTCACAGCCGCCTCCCACGTCACTGTGCTCCTCAGAGAAAAAGCCCCTTTTGTTTCCTAGCGCAGGGAGGGAGGGAGGTCTCTGGGGTGAACCGCCGCTCCGCTCCACCACTCCACCCGCTGTCAAAAAAAAGAAAAAAGAAACGGGGACCGGACTTCCCACCCCTACCCGGCGTCCTCCCTACTCGCTCCCCGCTTCAGCACACAAACACAGGCTCATCAGTAGTAGCACTACTACGGTTGTGATTGTCCTTTCCTGCCACTTAATTGGGTCAGTCTGCATTGTTGCATTAAAGACGTCTCCAACAATGACCTCGCTGTTAACGCATGTGCTCTGCTAGTAGCAGGAGCAGAATTCTTCTGCTCAAACTTTTTCGCGTCACAGACCCCCGTTTGATAACAAAGTTTGCATTTTACGTAGAAGTTTTATCGTAAGTGTATGAAACCCATGACTTAAACAGTCACACATTACTGACATCATTGCGTTAATTATTTAATAACTTGATTATTAAAGTGGAAATAAGTCGATGGTGAGCCCCCGGGACCCCCTCAAGGATCCCACTGCTTGACTTAAATAAAAGTAGCGATGCTGCAGTTAAGTCCTGCATTCAAAAAGGTACTTAATTACAGTGATGAAATATATTACCACTATATCGATGTATTTTTATGGAATAGATTTGATTATTGTTACAGATGCATTAACATGTAATCATGTTTATCATAAAACATTTGAGTAAAAAAATGTTTGCCTCTGAAATGCAGTTAAAGCAGCACAAAATTGAAGTAAAGTAGAAACACCTCAAAGTTAACTCCATCACATTATACTGAACCACTAGGCAATACAGATGTACCCGTCACATCTGGATGTGATTGGGCAGCATCCAACAAGCACTTCGCACTCTGTCCAGAGACAGCATCCCAAATGTTTACGAGCAAAGACGCTGAAAGAATGCGATCAGTGATGACACATTTAAAACTGTGTTTATTTGTATAGAAATATGCTCATGTTTTACATAACTTTGTAGTTACAAATCGTAAAAAGAAAGAATATTAACGCTATTAGCATCACAAAGTTTTCTCTCAAACAAACGGGAGCATAGATCTCAGAGAGAAGCCTGATGTTACTGTGTAAAATGTTAAGCTCTTCAATATACTTTACAGGCTGTGTGTGCGTGCAGCTTGTTGCTCAGTAAGAGTGAAAGGGGCTTTATGCTAACAGTAGCTCTTGAAGTGGTCTCCGTTTTTCTGTCCATCATGTACCCATGTACGATTAAAGACAGACAGGTGAACGGACGCTCATTCTAGTGCAGAGAATTTATACAAACCTGCTGTGAATTCTCTCCAAATGTAGTACAACGAAGGTAATCAGGGTTACAGAGAAATGTTAAAGACCCCATACTCTGAGCCAACATTAATATATCATTTTTCTATTTATCAGTTTATTATCTCCACCCGAATCCATCCTCCCCGACTTCCTTGTTCTCCTGAGACACTGTTGAGATACCGCACAGTGCGGAAGTAGCTTCTGACTACACAAAGTCTCCAAAATTGGGCTTTTAGCCCACAAAGCTCCTGCTCAATCTCTCCTTGAGGAAAAAAAAAAAAACAAAAACAAGAAAAACAAGTGCTGGAACGCTCATTTCATAAGCTTTTCCACTTGCTTTGTCCTTAAGACTATCAGTACTGTTTTCTGTACCACCTGGTGAGAAACTTTCAGTCCCCTAAATTAGCTTCCCCTGAGAGCAAGACAGTCCAGCTCAGTTCCTCTCAATTTGCTCAATGTCGAGCTCGCCTCCAAGCTGATACACATCCTTCCTCATGCTACACAGCCCCGCCCACAGAGGCTCACTGTCCTTCCCATTGGTTGTCATGTCCCCACAGTCTGTGGAGTTCCAGTCCACCTCCTCGATGGTGGGGTCTGATGACACGTTCCTGGTGATCTCGCCCTCTTTGGTCCGAGGCTGAACGTCCTCAAAGCTGTGTTCGTTTGCAGATGAGTCGTCGGTGTCGCACTGAGCGGTGCTCCTGAGAGTAAGGAGGGCCTGGCCGGACTCGCAGCTGTCTTCGCCTGTGATTCCAGGGCAGCTAAGGCTGTGGAAATTCCGAAGTTTCTGTGGGAGGACAGAAAGGTTGTTTTTTTAGAAGCATAAAATTGATGTTTTTGAGGAAACAAGTATTTCCCAAAACAAACAAGTCAAATCTTTGGTCTGGTAGGAGTCCATAGTCCCCATGGTGATGGCATATTTAGTAAGGAAACATAAAACATTTCTTCATCTTGGACTCTGACCCATGTCCTAACTAGGGCACAAACAAAACTAAAAGCATACAGCCATCTTGTGAAAACAATCCCTGTACTGTACTGCGAGTGAGTCAGTGAGGTCAGAGCTGGACACTGGGCAACAACCACTATAATATAAAAAATAACAAGATTTGAAGGGTATAAATTTAGCCTGTATTACATACTGGAGCAACTGGCAGTTGGATCAGTGGGGCTATGCGATCTGAGGTCCAACTGAACACATGCAGCAAGTGGCCAGATACCCGCCGGGCAAACATCACTCATGTCAGCCTATTGACTCTGCTGGCCTTTCACTGGCACTGCACAATGAACACATACATCTGGGAAAGCCAGAAACTTCCTAAGGCGAGTCCACATGTGCCAGAGTTGCTGCAGGCCAGTCCTGCGACAGCTGTGCACGCTGGAGCGGGAGGCTTTATGACAGAGGCTTATCCAATCTGTACAGCTAATGTGGAGAAGGCAGGACAGCTGCCTCATGCCTGACCACTACGGTGTTAGGCCAGAGGGACGCAGGAGAATAGGGCCTGTGTGAAACCTCCTGTCACTTGTGCGCTTATGTAATACTTAACAAGCATGGGGCTGTTGTGGGATGCAGCTCACAGCCAAGTGTATCAGCTGCACATTCATCTGTGTTTTCTTAAATGATTCGAGGTCACCTTCTACCTGCTTATTTTGAACGAGTGTCTCTACCAAACATCATGACAATCCTGTCCAATTTGAGTTGTCACTCAAAACCAAAATCGTCAACCTCACGGTGGCACTGAATAGATTCACCAAAGTCATTAGGGAACTCAATCATCTGGAAGCCACGAATGTCTGAACAAAAGTTGGTGTCAACCCATTCAACAGTTCAACAGAAATATTTCAGTCTGGACCAAAGCTTCTCCTGCTTAGAGTGCCAAATTAATCATCCACTTGCCCACTGATCATCTCAGCTCTATCATGCCCACAGTAATATTGACATTCAAGATATAATATCCATCAAAGGCTTAGATCTGCAATTATAGAGCCCAAAGTGGTTAGAGCTCTGAATAAAGCAGAGAAGAAAGGGTGCAAAGTAGAGTTATGATCCACCTCTTCGGCCTGACAGCAGTGAGAAAGGTCTCAGCGCCGGGCAGCGATAGATCAAACGGGGCCCTGCTGTTTTTCTTGGCGCTGGTCAAGCGGGTAACATTTGTCAGCACCGGGCCGGTGTCACATTGCTGCCTTCTGCATTAGCACGTCAGTCTCAACCTTTCCCAGACCATGGGACCGATATGATAAGGCACTGTAGTCTGGAATATAGCAAAACAGTGCCATCCACATTTACGATACCAAGTATAGCTCTGACTTGGAACATGTGCAGAATGTTCTTCAAAAGGAGCAGTTTCTGGCAAAGAAAACTTACTGCTCCACATCCAAATGAGGGTCATGAATAAGTGCTGCCGCTGTCTATGTTTGTCTGCTCCTATCGCCCCCTCCATCTGACTGAAATGGAGAAGAGAGCTGAGAGTCTCCTCATCCATACTGACCTTGACTCTCCCGTCAATAAAAGCTGATCAATAGCTCATGAGGCCCGGTTGTGGCAGAGATCCACCCACTGAGCTGAATTTACAGAAATCAATATCTCTTTACCCAACACGCATCTCCCCTGTGCGACGATCTATAACCTCTGCCACAGCTGCTCTACTTCCTGACATTCACGGAGCCGCAGTGAGCCACGCAGAGGGTAGCAGTTTCTCCCTGAGTAAACTACACCGCTGTGGCGGCGTGTGGATGAGAGGACACTTTAGAGACACACTCAGCACTGTGACCAATCTTTGAATAGTAAGGTGACTTTGAATGCCCATAGCGTGATACATGTAAAGCACGATAAACTCCCCCCGAGTTGAATACCAAGCAGGTTTTAGTGTATGATCACGACAAGAACTTTTCTACTGGGATTTTCCTGCACACTTCAGACTTCTGGCTTGAAACATTTGGTCTCTTTTCCAGCTCATTAGATTATTGTTTACTCTAGTCGATAAAGAATCAGAAAAAAGTAGAAATTTCCTGTTACAAGTTCCCAGAGCCCAAGATGACCTCTCCAGTCAGCTTGTTTTGTTGATACAAAAGTCCAAAACAAGTAGAAATTCAATTTTAAATCATGTTAAGTTAAGAAGAGCAGAAAATCCTCACATTTGAGTAGCTGAAAGGTTTGGTGTTACTGCCTCATGCATAACTTCAGACGATTAAAGGGGCAATATGACGTTTTGGAGAAGAAATTCAAACCATCTATCTATCTAACTATCTTTTAAGCACTGTAAAAGAACAAGCTGTTCTCAGAGGAAAATAAGGTCCCCAGAACACTGTTTGAAGCTAGAAAGGAGGCAGGGTCCGCCACATGTGAAACTGTTATGTCCTTTAAGGTCAGTTTGTTTACTCAGTTTAATCAATCATGGAAACAAAGAGAGTTTGTTTAGCCATATAAAAGTTCTTCCTGTTGAGTATCTTTCTGTTTCTTCCCCAAAACGACATAGTGCACCTTTTAAGTTTCAGTTAAGCTTGCTGACTCGTGGGTCTTTCCATACCAACTCGCGTTTGTCCTCCCAGTTTGTGTCAAGGATTTTTTTGGAACAAAACTGTTTGTAAAAAAACTTGATCTATGATTCAGTTAAAACATGTTTTATTGCTATTGGTTTGGTAAACATTTAAAAACAGCTGTTTAAAAAAGCACATTATTATAAAATTATCCTTAGCGTGCTCTGGATGTTCAGGACAAATTTAATTTCCCTCCAGTGAAAAATAAGCAATTGGTGAGACTACAAAGACACATGGAAAGATTCACAAATATTATTAAATTTGGCTCTTCAGAACTTTACAACAGGAATCATTGGATCTCGCAAGGTCTCATGAATATAATAGAAGTTTTAACATGGATTTCTGGGGGGGGGGATCCATGACATGAACTGTGAAAAGTTATGAATCCGTCGTGATCTGGCAAGGAATGACCCTTGTGCAACCAAAGCCAGAGGCAGCACTGATAACTATGCCAAAATATCTGGAAATCATTTACTCCAGGACTTGCCTCTAAACCAGAGTCACTTGAGAGAAATTTGAGAAGACGGTTCAAAAAAATAAAAATAAATACTGCAATAAAACGGTTTCTCGTGGTTTCAGTGGCTTCGTGCCTTCCACCTGAGCCGAAACCCAACATCGCAGCACTCCCTCTTAATGGAGGAGAGCAGAGAACACAATG